>NC_091061.1:82568088-83198088 GCF_000393655.2 Nicotiana sylvestris
GGGTGTTATTTAGAACTTATCGAAATAACAACCCGTCATGATTCTCACAAGGTCGAATCGTGCTTTTATTTTGATGGCGAAGGCCCTTAGCCTTAAGGTGTTATTTTCAACTTATCAAAACAACATCTGCGTTGTGATTCGAACGAGGTCGAATCCTGCTTTTACTTTGATGGTGAAGGCTCTTATCCTTAAGGGTGCCATTTCAAAATTATCGTAATAACATCCCGTCGTGATTTGAATGAGGTCGAATCCTGCTTTTACTTTGATAGCGAAGGCTCTTAGCCTTTACGGTGTTATTTCTAACTTATCGAAATAACATCCCGTCGTGATTCGAACGAGGACGAATCCTGCATTTATTTTTATGGCGAAGGCCCCTAGCCATAAGGGTGTTAGTTTGAACTTATCGAAAGAACAACCCGTCGTGATTCTAACAAGGTCGAATCGCGCTTTTATTTTGATGCCAAAGGACCTTAGCCTTAAGGGTGTTATTTCGAACTTATCAAAACAACATCCGCGTCGTGATTCGAACGAGGTCGAATCCTGCTTTTACTTTGATGGCGAAGGCTCTTAGCCATAAGGGTGCCATTTCAAACTTATCGAAATAACATCTCGTCGTGATTTGAACGAGGTCGAATCCTGCTTTTACTTTGATAGCGAAGGCTCTTAGCTTTAACGGTGTTATTTCTAACTTATCGAAATAACATCCCGTCGTGATTCGAACGAGGACGAATCCTGCATTTATTTTTATGGCGAAGGCCCCTAGCCGTAAGGGTGTTAGTTTGAACTTATCGAAATAACAACCCGTCGTGATTCTAACAAGGTCAAATCGTTCTTTTATTTTGATGGCGAAGGCCCTTAGCCTTAAGGGTGTTATTTTGAACTTATCAAAACAACATCCCCGTCGTGATTCAAACGAGGTCGAATCCTGCTTTTACTTTGATGGTTAAGGCTCTTAGCCTTAAGGGTGCCATTTCAAACTTATCGAAATAACATCCCGTCGTGATTCGAACGAGGTCGAATCCTGCTTTTACTTTGGTGGCGTAGGCTCTTAGTCTTAAGGGTGTTATTTTGAACTTATCACAACTACATCCGCGTCGTGATTCGAACGAGGTCGAATCCTGCTTTTACTTTGATGGCGAAGGCTCTTAGCCATAAGGGTGCCATTTCAAACTTATCGAAATAACATCTCGTCGTGATTTGAACGAGGTCGAATCCTGCTTTTACTTTGATAGCGAAGGCTCTTAGCTTTAACGGTGTTATTTCTAACTTATCGAAATAACATCCCGTCGTGATTCGAACGAGGACGAATCCTGCATTTATTTTTATGGCGAAGGCCCCTAGCCGTAAGGGTGTTAGTTTGAACTTATCGAAATAACAACCCGTCGTGATTCTAACAAGGTCGAATCGTTCTTTTATTTTGATGGCGAAGGCCCTTAGTCTTAATGGTGTTATTTTGAACTTATCAAAACAACATCCCCGTCGTGATTCAAACGAGGTCGAATCCTGCTTTTACTTTGATGGAGAAGGCTCTTAGCCTTAATGGTGTTATTTCTAACTTATCGAAATAACATCCCGTCGTGATTCGAACGAGGTCGAATCCTGCATTTATTTTTATGGCGAAGGCCCTTAGCCGTAAGGGTGTTAGTTTGAACTTATCGAAATAAAATTCCGTCGTGATTCGAACGAATTCGAATCCTGCTTTTACTCTGATGGTGAAGGCCCTTAGCCTTAAGGGTATTATTTCAAACTTATCAAAATAACATCCCATCGTGATTCGAACGAGGTCGAATCCTGCTTTTACTTTGATAGCGAAGGCCCTTAGCCTTAAGGGTGTTATTTCGAACTTATCGAAATAACAACCCGTCGCGATTCGAACGTGGTCGAATCCTGCTTTTACCTTGATAGCGAAGGCTCTTAGCCTTAACGGTGTTATTTCTAACTTATCGAAATAACATCCGCCGTGATTCGAACGAGGTCGAATCCTGCTTTTACTTTGGTGGCGTAGGCTCTTAGTCTTAAGGTTGTTATTTTGAACTTATCAAAAGAACATCCTCGTCGTGATTCGAACGAGGTCGAATACTGCTTTTATTTTTATGTCGAAGGCCCTTAGCCTTAAGGGTGTTATTTCGAACTTATCGAAATAACATCCCGTCGTGATTCGAACGAGGTCGAATCCGGCTTGTACTCTGATGGCGAAGCCCTTAGCCTTAAGGGAGTTATTTCGAACTTATCAAAATAACATCCCGTCGTGATTCGAATGAGGTCGAATCCTGCTTTTACTTTGATGGCGAAGGCCCTTAGCCTTAAAGGTGTTATTTCGAACTTATCGAAATAACATATGCCGTGATTCGAACGAGGTCGAATCCTGCTTTTATTTTGGTGGCATAGGCTCTTAGTCTTAAGGGTGTTATTTCGAACTTATCAAAACAACATCCTCGTCGTGATTCGAACGAGGTCGAATCCTGCTTTTATTTTTATGGCGAAGGCCCTTAGCCTTAAGGGTGTTATTTAGAACTTATCGAAATAACAACTCGTCATGATTCTAACTAGGTCGAATCGTGCTTTTATTTTGATGGCGAAGGCCCTTAGCCTTAAGGGTGTTATTTCGAACTTATCAAAAACAACATCCGCGTCGTGATTCGAACGAGGTCGAATCCTGCTTTTACTTTGATGGTGAAGTCTCTTAGCCTTAAAGGTGCCATTTCAAACTTATCGAAATAACATCCCGTCGTGATTCGAACGAGGTCGAATCCTGCATTTACTTTGGTGGCGTAGGCTCTTAGTCTTAAGGGTGTTATTTCGAACTTATCAAAACAACATCCTCGTCGTGTTTCGAACGAGGTCGAATCCTGCTTTTATTTTTATAGCGAAGGCCCTTAGCCTTAAGGGTGTTATTTAGAACTTATCGAAATAACAACCCGTCATGATTCTAACAAGGTCGAATCGTACTTTTATTTTGATGGCGAAGGCCCTTAGCCTTAAAGGTGTTATTTCGAACTTATCGAAATAACATACGCCGTGATTCAAATGAGGTCGAATTCTGCTTTTATTTTGGTGGCATAGGCTCTTAGTCTTAAGGGTGTTATTTCGAACTTATCAAAACAACATCCTCGTCGTGATTCGAACGAGGTCGAATCCTGCTTTTATTTTTATAGCGAAGGCCCTTAGCCTTAAGGGTGTTATTTAGAACTTATCGAAATAACAACCCGTCATGATTCTAACAAGGTCGAATCGTGCTTTTATTTTGATGGCGAAGGCCCTTAGCCTTAAAGGTGTTATTTCGAACTTATCAAAACAACATCCGCGTCGTGATTCGAACGAGGTCGAATCCTGCTTTTACTTTGATGGTGAAGGCTCTTAGCCTTAAGGGTGCCATTTCAAACTTATCGAAATAACATCCCGTCGTGATTCGAACGAGGTCGAATCCTGCTTTTACTTTGATAGCGAAGGCTCTTACCCTTAACAGTGTTATTTCTAACTTATCGAAATAACATCCCGTCGTGATTCGAACGAGGACGAATCCTGCATTTATTTTTATGGCGAAGGCCCCTAGCCGTAAGGGTGTTAGTTTGAACTTATCGAAAGAACAACCCGTCGTGATTCTAACAAGGTCGAATCGTGCTTTTATTTTGATGGCGAAGGCCCTTAGCCTTAAGGGTGTTATTTCGAACTTATCAAAACAACATCCGCGTCATGATTCGAACGAGGTCGAATCCTGCTTTTACTTTGATGGCGAAGTCTCTTAGCCTTAAGGGTGCCATTTCAAACTTATCGAAATAACATCCCGTCGTGATTCAAACGAGGTCGAATCCTGCTTTTACTTTGATAGCGAAGGCTCTTAGCCTTAACGGTGTTATTTCTAACTTATCAAAATAACATCACGTCGTGATTCGAACGAGGACGAATCCTGCATTTATTTTTATGGCAAAGGCCCCTAGCCGTAAGGGTGTTAGTTTGAAGTTATCGAAAAAACAACCCGTCGTGATTCTAACAAGGTCGAATCGTTCTTTTATTTTGATGGCGAAGGCCCTTAGCCTTAAGGGTGTTATTTTGAACTTATCAAAACAACATCCACGTCGTGATTCAAACGAGGTCCAATCCTGCTTTTACTTTGATGGCGAAGGCTCTTAGCCTTAAGGGTGCCATTTCGAACATATCAAAAAAACATCCCCGTCATGATTCGAACGAGGTCGAATCCTGCTTTTACTTTGATAGCGAAGGCTCTTAGCCTTAACGGTGTTATTTCTAACTTATCGAAATAACATCCCGTCGTGATTCGAACGAGGTCGAATCCTGCATTTATTTTTATGGCGAAGGCCCTTAGCCGTAAGGGTGTAAGTTTGAACTTATCGAAATAAAATTCCGTCGTGATTCGAACGAGTTCGAATCCTGCTTTTACTCTGATGGCGAAGGCCCTTAGCCTTAAGAGAATTATTTCAAACTTTTCAAAATAACATCCCGTCGTGATTCGAACGAGGTCGAATCCTGCTTTTACTTTGATGGCAAAGGCCCTTAGCCTTAAGGGTGTTATTTCGAACTTATCGAAATAACAACCCTTCGCGATTCGAACGTGGTCGAATCCTGCTTTTACTTTGATAGCGAAGGCTCTTAGCCTTAACGGTGTTATTTCTAACTTATCGAAATAACATCCGCCGTGATTCGAACGAGGTCGAATCCTGCTTTTACTTTGGTGGCGTAGGCTCTTAGTCTTAAGGGTGTTATTTTGAACTTATAAAAACAACATCCTCGTCGTGATTCGAACGAGGTCGAATACTGCTTTTATTTTGATGGCGAAGGCCCTTAGCCTTAAAGGTGTTATTTCGAACTTATCAAAACAACATCCCATCGTGATTCGAACGAGGTCGAATCCTGCATTTATTTTTATAACGAAGGCCCTTAGCCGTAAGGGTGTTAGTTTGAACTTATCGAAATAAAATTTCGTCGTGATTCGAACGAGTTCGAATCCTGCTTTTACTCTGATGGCGAAGGCCCTTAGCCTTAAGGGTATTATTTCAAACTTATCAAAATAACATCCCGTCGTGATTCGAACGAGGTCGAATCCTGCTTTTACTTTGATGGCGAAGGCCCTTTGCCTTAAGGGTGTTATTTCGAAGTTATCGAAATAACAACCCGTCGCGATTCGAACGTGGTCGAATCCTGCTTTTACTTTGATAGCGAAGGCTCTTAGCCTTAATGGTGTTATTTCTAACTTATCGAAATAACATCCGCCGTGATTCGAACGAGGTCGAATCCTTCTTTTACTTTGGTGGCGTAGGCTCTTAGTCTTAAGGGTGTTATTTTGAACTTATAAAAACAACATCCTCGTCATGATTCGAACGAGGTCGAATACTGCTTTTATTTTGATGGCGAAGGCCCTTAGCCTTAAAGGTGTTATTTCGAACTTATCAAAACAACATCCCATCGTGATTCGAACGAGGTCGAATCCTGCTTTTATTTTTATGGCGAAGGCCCTTAGCCTTAAGGGTGTTATTTAGAACTTATCGAAATAACAACCTGTCATGATTCTAACAAGGTCGAATCGTGCTTTTATTTTGATGGCGAAGGCCCTTAGCCTTAAAGGTGTTATTTCGAACTTATCAAAACAACATCCCATCGTGATTCGAACGAGGTCGAATCCTGCATTTATTTTTATGGCGAAGGCCTTTAGCCGTAAGGGTGTTAGTTTGAACTTATCGAAATAAAATTCCGTCGTGATTCAAACGAGTTCGAATCCTACTTTTACTCTAATGGCGAAGGCCCTTAGCCTTAAGGGTATTATTTCAAACTTATCAAAATAACATCCCGTCGTGATTCGAACGAGGTCGACTCCTGCTTTTACTTTGATATCGAAGGCCCTTAGCCTTAAGGGTGTTATTTCGAACTTATCGAAATAACAACCCGTCGCGATTCGAACGTGGTCGAATCCTGCTTTTACTTTGATAGCGAAGGCTCTTAGCCTTAACGGTGTTATTTCTAACTTATCGAAATAACATCCGCCGTGATTCGAACGAGGTCGAATCCTTCTTTTACTTTGGTGGCGTAGGCTCTTAGTCTTAAGGGTGTTATTTTGAACTTATAAAAACAACATCCTCGTCGTGATTCGAACGAGGTCGAATACTGCTTTTATTTTGATGGCGAAGGCCCTTAGCCTTAAAGGTGTTATTTCGAACTTATCAAAACAACATCCCATCGTGATTCGAACGAGGTCGAATCCTGCATTTATTTTTATGGCGAAGGCCCTTAGCCGTAAGGGTGTTAGTTTGAACTTATCGAAATAAAATTCCGTCGTGATTCGAACGAGTTCGAATCCTGCTTTTACTCTGATGGCGAAGGCCCTTAGCCTTAAGGGTATTATTTCAAACTTATCAAAATAACATCCCGTCGTGATTCGAACGAGGTCGAATCCTGCTTTTATTTTTATGGCGAAGGCCCTTAGCCGTAAGGGTGTTAGTTTGAACTTATCGAAATAAAATTCCGTCGTGATTCGAACGAGTTCGAATCCTGCTTTTACTCTGATGGTGAAGGCCCTTAGCCTTAAGGGTATTATTTCAAACTTATCAAAATAACACCCCGTCGTGATTCGAACGAGGTCGAATCCTGCTTTTACTTTGATGGCGAAGGCCCTTTGCCTTAAGGGTGTTATTTCGAACTTATCTAAATAACAACCCGTCGCGATTCGAACGTGGTCGAATCCTGCTTTTACTTTGATAGAGAAGGCTCTTAGCCTTAACGGTGTTATTTCTAACTCATCGAAATAACATCCGCCGTGATTCGAACGAGGTCGAATCCTGCTTTTACTTTGGTGGCGTAGGCTCTTAGTCTTAAGGGTGTTATTTTGAACTTAACAAAACAACATCCTCGTCGTGATTCGAACGAGGTCGAATACTGCTTTTATTTTTATGTCAAAGGCCCTTAGCCTTAAGGGTGTTATTTCGAACTTATCGAAATAACATCCCGTCGTGATTCGAACGAGGTCGAATCCGGCTTGTACTCTGATGGCGAAGCCCTTAGCCTTAAGGGAGTTATTTCGAACTTGTCAAAATAACATCCCATCATTATTCGAATGAGGTCGAATCCTGCTTTTACTTTGATGGCGAAGGCCGTTAGCCTTAAAGGTGTTATTTCGAACTTATCGAAATAACATACGCCGTGATTCAAACTAGGTCGAATCCTGCTTTTACTTTGGTGGCGTAGGCTTTTAGTCTTAAGGGTGTTATTTTGAACTTATCAAAACAACATCCTCGTCGTGATTCGAACGAGGTCGAATACTGCTTTTATTTTTATGTCGAAGGCCCTTAGCCTTAAGGGTGTTAGTTTGAACTTATCGAAATAAAATTCCATCGTGATTCGAACGAGTTCGAATCCTGCTTTTACTCTGATGGCGAAGGCCCTTAGCCTTAAGGGTATTATTTCAAACTTATCAAAATAACATCCCGTCGTGATTCGAACGATGTCGAATCCTGCTTTTACTTTGATGGCGAAGGCCCTTAGCCTTAAGGGTGTTATTTCGAACTTATCAAAATAACAACCCGTCGCGATTCGAACGTGGTCGAATCCTGCTTTTACTTTGATAGCGAAGGCTCTTAGCCTTAACGGTGTTAATTCTAACTTATCGAAATAACATCCGCCGTGATTCGAACGAGGTCGAATCCTGCTTTTACTTTGGTGGCGTAGGCTCTTAGTCTTAAGGGTGTTATTTTGAACTTATCAAAACAACATCCTCGTCGTGATTCGAACGAGGTCGAATACTGCTTTTATTTTTATGTTCGAAGGCCCTTAGCCTTAAGGGTGTTATTTCGAACTTATCGAAATAACATCCCGTCGTGATTCGAACGAGGTCGAATCCGGCTTGTACTCTGATGGCGAAGCCCTTAGCCTTAAGGGAGTTATTTCGAACATATCAAAATAACATCCCGTCGTGATTCGAATGAGGTCGAATCCTGCTTTTACTTTGATGGCGAAGGCTCTTAGCCTTAAAGGTGTTATTTCGAACTTATCGAAATAACATACGCCGTGATTCGAACGAGGTCGAATCCTGCTTTTACTTTGGTGGCGTAGGCTCTTAGTCATAAGGGTGTTATTTCAAACTTATCAAAACAACATCCTCGTCGTGATTCGAACGAGGTCGAATACTGCTTTTATTTTTATGTCAAAGGCCCTTAGCTTTAAGGGTGTTATTTCGAACTTATCAAAATAACAACCCGTCGCGATTCGAACGAGGTCGAATCCGGCTTGTACTCTGATGGCGAAGCCCTTAGCCTTAAGGGAGTTATTTCGAACATATCAAAATAACATCTCGTCGTGATTCGAATGAGGTCGAATCCTGCTTTTACTTTGATGGCGAAGGCTCTTAGCCTTAAAGGTGTTATTTCGAACTTATCGAAATAACATACGCCGTGATTCGAACGAGGTCGAATCCTGCTTTTACTTTGGTGGCGTAGGCTCTTAGTCATAAGGGTGTTATTTCAAAATTATCAAAACAACATCCTCGTCGTGATTCGAACGAGGTCGAATACTGCTTTTATTTTTATGTCAAAGGCCCTTAGCTTTAAGGGTGTTATTTCGAACTTATCAAAATAACAAACCGTCGCGATTTGAACGTGGTCGAATCCTGCTTTTACTTTGATAGCGAAGGCTCTTAGCCTTAACGGTGTTAATTCTAACTTATCGAAATAACATCCGCCGTGATTCGAACGAGGTCGAATCCTGCTTTTACTTTGGTGGCGTAGGCTCTTACTCTTAAGGGTGTTATTTTGAACTTATCAAAACAACATCCTCGTCGTGATTCGAACGAGGTCGAATCCTGCTTTTACTCTGATGGCGAAGGCCCTTAGCCTTAAGGGTATTATTTCAAACTTATCAAAATAACACCCCGTCGTGATTCGAACGAGGTCGAATCCTGCTTTTACTTTAATGGCGAAGGCCCTTTGCCTTAAGGGTGTTATTTCGAACTTATCGAAATAACAACCCGTCGCGATTCGAACGTGGTCGAATCCTACTTTTACTTTGATAGAGAAGGCTCTTAGCCTTAACGGTGTTATTTCTAACTTATCGAAATAACATCCGCCGTGATTCGAACGAGGTCGAATCCTGCTTTTACTTTGGTGGCGTAGGCTCTTAGTCTTAAGGGTGTTATTTTGAACTTACAAAACAACATCCTCGTCGTGATTCGAACGAGGTCGAATACTGCTTTTATTTTTATGTCAAAGGCCCTTAGCTTTAAGGATGTTATTTCGAACTTATCGAAATAACATCACGTCGTGATTCGAACGAGGTCGAATCCGGCTTGTACTCTGATGGCGAAGCCCTTAGCCTTATGGGAGTTATTTCGAACATATCAAAATAACATCCCGTCGTGATTCGAATGAGGTCGAATCCTGCTTTTACTTTGATAGAGAAGGCTCTTAGCCTTAAAGGTGTTATTTCGAACTTATCGAAATAACATACGCCGTGATTCGAACGAGGTCGAATCCTGCTTTTACTTTGGTGGCGTAGGCTCTTAGTCATAAGGGTGTTATTTCAAACTTATCAAAACAACATCCTCGTCGTGATTCGAACGAGGTCGAATACTGCTTTTATTTTTATGTCAAAGGCCCTTAGCTTTAAGGGTGTTATTTCGAACTTATCAAAATAACAACCCGTCGCGATTCGAACGAGGTCGAATCCGGCTTGTACTCTGATGGCGAAGCCCTTAGCCTTAAGGGAGTTATTTCGAACATATCAAAATAACATCCCGTCGTGATTCGAATGAGGTCGAATCCTGCTTTTACTTTGATGGCGAAGGCTCTTAGCCTTAAAGGTGTTATTTCGAACTTATCGAAATAACATACGCCGTGATTCGAACGAGGTCGAATCCTGCTTTTACTTTGGTGGCGTAGGCTCTTAGTCATAAGGGTGTTATTTCAAACTTATCAAAACAACATCCTCGTCGTGATTCGAACGAGGTCGAATACTGCTTTTATTTTTATGTCAAAGGCCCTTAGCTTTAAGGGTGTTATTTCGAACTTATCAAAATAACAACCCGTCGCGATTCGAACGTGGTCGAATCCTGCTTTTACTTTGATAGCGAAGGCTCTTAGCCTTAACGGTGTTAATTCTAACTTATCGAAATAACATCCGCCGTGATTCGAGCGAGGTCGAATCCTGCTTTTACTTTGGTGGCGTA
Source organism: Nicotiana sylvestris (assembly GCF_000393655.2). Taxonomy (NCBI): domain Eukaryota; kingdom Viridiplantae; phylum Streptophyta; class Magnoliopsida; order Solanales; family Solanaceae; genus Nicotiana; species Nicotiana sylvestris. The sequence continues at coordinate 82,578,254 of NC_091061.1, forward strand.
GGCTCTTAGTCTTAAGGGTGTTATTTTGAACTTATCAAAACAACATCCTCGTCGTGATTCGAACGAGGTCGAATCCTGCTTTTACTCTGATGGCGAAGGCCCTTAGCCTTAAGGGTATTATTTCAAACTTATCAAAATAACACCCCGTCGTGATTCGAACGAGGTCGAATCCTGCTTTTACTTTAATGGCGAAGGCCCTTTGCCTTAAGGGTGTTATTTCGAACTTATCGAAATAACAACCCGTCGCGATTCGAACGTGGTCGAATCCTACTTTTACTTTGATAGAGAAGGCTCTTAGCCTTAACGGTGTTATTTCTAACTTATCGAAATAACATCCGCCGTGATTCGAACGAGGTCGAATCCTGCTTTTACTTTGGTGGCGTAGGCTCTTAGTCTTAAGGGTGTTATTTTGAACTTGTCAAAACAACATCCTCGTCGTGATTCGAACGAGGTCGAATACTGCTTTTATTTTTATGTCAAAGGCCCTTAGCTTTAAGGGTGTTATTTTGAACTTATCGAAATAACATCCCGTCGTGATTCGAACGAGGTCGAATCCGGCTTGTACTCTGATGGCGAAGCCCTTAGCCTTAAGGGAGTTATTTCGAACTTGTCAAAATAACATCCCATCATTATTCGAATGAGGTCGAATCCAGCTTTTACTTTGATGGCGAAGGCCGTTAGCCTTAAAGGTGTTATTTCGAACTTATCGAAATAACATACGCCGTGATTCAAACTAGGTCGAATCCTGCTTTTACTTTGGTGGCGTAGGCTTTTAGTCTTAAGGGTGTTATTTTGAACTTATTCAAAACAACATCCTCGTCGTGATTCGAACGAGGTCGAATACTGCTTTTATTTTTATGTCGAAGGCCCTTAGCCTTAAGGGTGTTATTTCGAACTTATCGAAATAAAATCCCGTCGTGATTCGAACGAGGTCGAATCCGGCTTGTACTATGATGGCGAAGCCCTTAGCCTTAAGGGAGTTATTTCGAACATATCAAAATAACATCCGGTCGTGATTCGAATGAGGTCGAATCCTGCTTTTACTTTGATGGCGAAGGCCCTTAGCCTTAAAGGTGTTATTTCGAACTTATCGAAATAACATACGCCGTGATTCGAACGAGGTCGAATCCTGCTTTTACTTTGGTGGCGTAGGCTCTTAGTCATAAGGGTGTTATTTCAAACTTATCAAAACAACATCCTCGTCGTGATTCGAACGAGGTCGAATACTGCTTTTATTTTTATGTCAAAGGCCCTTAGCTTTAAGGGTGTTATTTCGAACTTATCAAAATAACAACCCGTCGCGATTCGAACGTGGTCGAATCCTGCTTTTACTTTGATAGCGAAGGCTCTTAGCCTTAACGGTGTTAATTCTAACTTATCGAAATAACATCCGCCGTGATTCGAACGAGGTCGAATCCTGCTTTTACTTTGGTGGCGTAGGCTCTTAGTCTTAAGGGTGTTATTTTGAACTTATCAAAACAACATCCTCGTCGTGATTCGAACGAGGTCGAATCCTGCTTTTACTCTGATGGCGAAGGCCCTTAGCCTTAAGGGTATTATTTCAAACTTATCAAAATAACACCCCGTCGTGATTCGAACGAGGTCGAATCCTGCTTTTACTTTAATGGCGAAGGCCCTTTGCCTTAAGGGTGTTATTTCGAACTTATCGAAATAACAACCCGTCGCGATTCGAACGTGGTCGAATCCTACTTTTACTTTGATAGAGAAGGCTCTTAGCCTTAACGGTGTTATTTCTAACTTATCGAAATAACATCCGCCGTGATTCGAACGAGGTCGAATCCTGCTTTTACTTTGGTGGCGTAGGCTCTTAGTCTTAAGGGTGTTATTTTGAACTTATCAAAACAACATCCTCGTCGTGATTCGAACGAGGTCGAATACTGCTTTTATTTTTATGTCAAAGGCCCTTAGCTTTAAGGATGTTATTTCGAACTTATCGAAATAACATCACGTCGTGATTCGAACGAGGTCGAATCCGGCTTGTACTCTGATGGCGAAGCCCTTAGCCTTAAGGGAGTTATTTCGAACTTGTCAAAATAACATCCCATCATTATTCGAACGTGGTCGAATCCTACTTTTACTTTGATAGAGAAGGCTCTTAGCCTTAACGGTGTTATTTCTAACTTATCGAAATAACATCCGCCGTGATTCGAACGAGGTCGAATCCTGCTTTAACTTTGGTGGCGTAGGCTCTTAGTCTTAAGGGTGTTATTTCGAACTTATCAAAACAACATCCTCGTCGTGATTCGAACGAGGTTGAATCCTGCTTTTATTTTTATGGCGAAGGCCCTTAGCCTTAAGGGTGTTATTTAGAACTAATCGAAATAACAACCCGTCATGATTCTAACAAGGTCGAATCGTGCATTTATTTTGATGGCGAAGGCCCTTAGCCTTAAAGGTGTTATTTCGAACTTATCAAAACAACATCCCATCGTGATTCGAACGAGGTAGAATCCTGCATTTATTTTTATGGCGAAGGCCCTTAGCCGTAAGGGTGTTAGTTTGAACTTATCGAAATAAAATTCCATCGTGATTCGAACGAGTTCGAATCCTGCTTTTACTCTGATGGCGAAGGCCCTTAGCCTTAAGGGTATTATTTCAAACTTATCAAAATAACATCCCGTCGTGATTCGAACGATGTCGAATCCTGCTTTTACTTTGATGGCGAAGGCCCTTAGCCTTAAGGGTGTTATTTCGAACTTATCAAAATAACAACCCGTCGCGATTCGAACGTGGTCGAATCCTGCTTTTACTTTGATAGCGAAGGCTCTTAGCCTTAACGGTGTTAATTCTAACTTATCGAAATAACATCCGCCGTGATTCGAACGAGGTCGAATCCTGCTTTTACTTTGGTGGCGTAGGCTCTTAGTCTTAAGGGTGTTATTTTGAACTTACAAAACAACATCCTCGTCGTGATTCGAACGAGGTCGAATACTGCTTTTATTTTTATGTCGAAGGCCCTTAGCCTTAAGGGTGTTATTTCGAACTTATCGAAATAACATCCCGTCGTGATTCGAACGAGGTCGAATCCGGCTTGTACTCTGATGGCGAAGCCCTTAGCCTTAAGGGAGTTATTTCGAACATATCAAAATAACATCCCGTCGTGATTCGAATGAGGTCGAATCCTGCTTTTACTTTGATGGCGAAGGCCCTTAGCCTTAAAGGTGTTATTTCGAACTTATCGAAATAACATACGCCGTGATTCGAACGAGGTCGAATCCTGCTTTTACTTTGGTGGCGTAGGCTCTTAGTCATAAGGGTGTTATTTCAAACTTATCAAAACAACATCCTCGTCGTGATTCGAACGAGGTCGAATACTGCTTTTATTTTTATGTCAAAGGCCCTTAGCTTTAAGGGTGTTATTTCGAACTTATCAAAATAACAACCCGTCGCGATTCGAACGAGGTCGAATCCGGCTTGTACTCTGATGGCGAAGCCCTTAGCCTTAAGGGAGTTATTTCGAACATATCAAAATAACATCCCCTCGCGATTCGAATGAGGTCGAATCCTGCTTTTACTTTGATGGCGAAGGCTCTTAGCCTTAAAGGTGTTATTTCGAACTTATCGAAATAACATACGCCGTGATTCGAACGAGGTCGAATCCTGCTTTTACTTTGGTGGCGTAGGCTCTTAGTCATAAGGGTGTTATTTCAAACTTATCAAAACAACATCCTCGTCGTGATTCGAACGAGGTCGAATACTGCTTTTATTTTTATGTCAAAGGCCCTTAGCTTTAAGGGTGTTATTTCGAACTTATCAAAATAACAACCCGTCGCGATTCGAACGTGGTCGAATCCTGCTTTTACTTTGATAGCGAAGGCTCTTAGCCTTAACGGTGTTAATTCTAACTTATCGAAATAACATCCGCCGTGATTCGAACGAGGTCGAATCCTGCTTTTACTTTGGTGGCGTAGGCTCTTAGTCTTAAGGGTGTTATTTTGAACTTATCAAAACAACATCCTCGTCGTGATTCGAACGAGGTCGAATCCTGCTTTTACTCTGATGGCGAAGGCCCTTAGCCTTAAGGGTATTATTTCAAACTTATCAAAATAACACCCCGTCGTGATTCGAACGAGGTCGAATCCTGCTTTTACTTTAATGGCGAAGGCCCTTTGCCTTAAGGGTGTTATTTCGAACTTATCGAAATAACAACCCGTCGCGATTCGAACGTGGTCGAATCCTACTTTTACTTTGATAGAGAAGGCTCTTAGCCTTAACGGTGTTATTTCTAACTTATCGAAATAACATCCGCCGTGATTCGAACGAGGTCGAATCCTGCTTTTACTTTGGTGGCGTAGGCTCTTAGTCTTAAGGGTGTTATTTTGAACTTGTCAAAACAACATCCTCGTCGTGATTCGAACGAGGTCGAATACTGCTTTTATTTTTATGTCAAAGGCCCTTAGCTTTAAGGGTGTTATTTTGAACTTATCGAAATAACATCCCGTCGTGATTCGAACGAGGTCGAATCCGGCTTGTACTCTGATGGCGAAGCCCTTAGCCTTAAGGGAGTTATTTCGAACTTGTCAAAATAACATCCCATCATTATTCGAATGAGGTCGAATCCAGCTTTTACTTTGATGGCGAAGGCCGTTAGCCTTAAAGGTGTTATTTCGAACTTATCGAAATAACATACGCCGTGATTCAAACTAGGTCGAATCCTGCTTTTACTTTGGTGGCGTAGGCTTTTAGTCTTAAGGGTGTTATTTTGAACTTATCAAAACAACATCCTCGTCGTGATTCGAACGAGGTCGAATACTGCTTTTATTTTTATGTCGAAGGCCCTTAGCCTTAAGGGTGTTATTTCGAACTTATCGAAATAAAATCCCGTCGTGATTCGAACGAGGTCGAATCCGGCTTGTACTATGATGGCGAAGCCCTTAGCCTTAAGGGAGTTATTTCGAACATATCAAAATAACATCCGGTCGTGATTCGAATGAGGTCGAATCCTGCTTTTACTTTGATGGCGAAGGCCCTTAGCCTTAAAGGTGTTATTTCGAACTTATCGAAATAACATACGCCGTGATTCGAACGAGGTCGAATCCTGCTTTTACTTTGGTGGCGTAGGCTCTTAGTCATAAGGGTGTTATTTCAAACTTATCAAAACAACATCCTCGTCGTGATTCGAACGAGGTCGAATACTGCTTTTATTTTTATGTCAAAGGCCCTTAGCTTTAAGGGTGTTATTTCGAACTTATCAAAATAACAACCCGTCGCGATTCGAACGTGGTCGAATCCTGCTTTTACTTTGATAGCGAAGGCTCTTAGCCTTAACGGTGTTAATTCTAACTTATCGAAATAACATCCGCCGTGATTCGAACGAGGTCGAATCCTGCTTTTACTTTGGTGGTGTAGGCTCTTAGTCTTAAGGGTGTTATTTTGAACTTATCAAAACAACATCCTCGTCGTGATTCGAACGAGGTCGAATCCTGCTTTTACTCTGATGGCGAAGGCCCTTAGCCTTAAGGGTATTATTTCAAACTTATCAAAATAACACCCCGTCGTGATTCGAACGAGGTCGAATCCTGCTTTTACTTTAATGGCGAAGGCCCTTTGCCTTAAGGGTGTTATTTCGAACTTATCGAAATAACAACCCGTCGCGATTCGAACGTGGTCGAATCCTACTTTTACTTTGATAGAGAAGGCTCTTAGCCTTAACGGTGTTATTTCTAACTTATCGAAATAACATCCGCCGTGATTCGAACGAGGTCGAATCCTGCTTTTACTTTGGTGGCGTAGGCTCTTAGTATTAAGGGTGTTATTTTGAACTTATCAAAACAACATCCTCGTCGTGATTCGAACGAGGTCGAATACTGCTTTTATTTTTATGTCAAAGGCCCTTAGCTTTAAGGGTGTTATTTTGAACTTATCGAAATAACATCCCGTCGTGATTCGAACGAGGTCGAATCCGGCTTGTACTCTGATGGCGAAGCCCTTAGCCTTAAGGGAGTTATTTCGAACTTGTCAAAATAACATCCCATCATTATTCGAATGAGGTCGAATCCTGCTTTTACTTTGATGGCGAAGGCCGTTAGCCTTAAAGGTGTTATTTCGAACTTATCGAAATAACATACGCCGTGATTCAAACTAGGTCGAATCCTGCTTTTACTTTGGTGGCGTAGGCTTTTAGTCTTAAGGGTGTTATTTTGAACTTATCAAAACAACATCCTCGTCGTGATTCGAACGAGGTCGAATACTGCTTTTATTTTTATGTCGAAGGCCCTTAGCCTTAAGGGTGTTATTTCGAACTTATCGAAATAAAATCCCGTCGTGATTCGAACGAGGTCGAATCCGGCTTGTACTATGATGGCGAAGCCCTTAGCCTTAAGGGAGTTATTTCGAACATATCAAAATAACATCCGGTCGTGATTCGAATGAGGTCGAATCCTGCTTTTACTTTGATGGCGAAGGCCCTTAGCCTTAAAGGTGTTATTTCGAACTTATCGAAATAACATACGCCGTGATTCGAACGAGGTCGAATCCTGCTTTAACTTTGGTGGCGTAGGCTCTTAGTCTTAAGGGTGTTATTTCGAACTTATCAAAACAACATCCTCGTCGTGATTCAAACGAGGTTGAATCCTGCTTTTATTTTTATGGCGAAGGCCCTTAGCCTTAAGGGTGTTATTTAGAACTAATCGAAATAACAACCTGTCATGATTCTAACAAGGTCGAATCGTGCATTTATTTTGATGGGGAAGGCCCTTAGCCTTAAAGGTGTTATTTCGAACTTATCAAAACAACATCCCATCGTGATTCGAACGAGGGAGAATCCTGCATTTATTTTTATGGCGAAGGCCCTTAGCCGTAAGGGTGTTAGTTTGAACTTATCGAAATAAAATTCCATCATGATTCGAACGAGTTCGAATCCTGCTTTTACTCTGATGGCGAAGGCCCTTAGCCTTAAGGGTATTATTTCAAACTTATCAAAATAACATCCCGTCGTGATTCGAACGAGGTCGAATCCTGCTTTTACTTTGATGGCGAAGGCCCTTAGCCTTAAGGGTGTTATTTCGAACTTATCGAAATAACAACCCGTCGCGATTCGAACGTGGTCGAATCCTGCTTTTACTTTGATAGCGAAGGCTCTTAGCCTTAACGGTGTTAATTCTAACTTATCGAAATAACATCCGCCGTGATTCGAACGAGGTCGAATCCTGCTTTTACTTTGGTGGCGTAGGCTCTTAGTCTTAAGGGTGTTATTTTGAACTTATCAAAACAACATCCTCGTCGTGATTCGAACGAGGTCGAATACTGCTTTTATTTTTATGTCGAAGGCCCTTAGCCTTAAGGGTGTTATTTCAAACTTATCGAAATAACATCCCGTCGTGATTCGAACGAGGTCGAATCCGGCTTGTACTCTGATGGCAAAGCCCTTAGCCTTAAGGGAGTTATTTCGAACTTATCAAAATAACATCCCGTCGTGATTCGAATGAGGTCGAATCCTGCTTTTACTTTGATGGCGAAGGCCGTTTGCCTTAAAGGTGTTATTTCGAACTTATCGAAATAACATACGCCGTGATTTAGGTCGAATCCTGCTTTTACTTTGGTGACGTAGGCTTTTAGTCTTAGGGGTGTTATTTTTAACTTATCAAAACAACATCCTCGTCGTGATTCGAACGAGGTCGAATACTGCTTTTATTTTTATGTCGAAGGCCCTTAGCCTTAAGGGTGTTATTTCGAACTTATCGAAATAACATCCCGTCGTGATTCAAACGAGGTCGAATACGGCTTGTACTCTGATGGAGAAGCCCTTAGCCTTAAGGGAGTTATTTCGAACATAACAAAATAACATCCCGTCGTGATTCGAATGAGGTCGAATCCTGCTTTTACTTTGATGGCGAAGGCCCTTAGCCTTAAAGGTGTTATTTCGAATTTATCGAAATAACATACGCCGTGATTCGAACGAGGTCGAATACTGCTTTTATTTTTATGGCGAAGGCCCATAGCCGTAATGGTATTATTTCAAACTTATCAAAATAACATCCCGTCGTGATTCGAACGAGGTCGAATCCTGCTTTTACTTTGATGGCGAAGGCCCTTAGCCTTAAGGGTGTTATTTCGAACTTATCGAAATAACAACCCGTCGCGATTCGAACATGGTCGAATCCTGCTTTTACTTTGATAGCGAAGGCTCTTAGACTTAAGGGTGTTATTTTGAACTTATCAAAACAACATCCTCGTCGTGATTCGAACGAGGTCGAATACTGCTTTTATTTTTATGTCGAAGGCCCTTAGCCTTAAGGGTGTTATTTCTAACTTATCGAAATAACATCTCGTCGTGATTCGAACGAGGTCGAATCCGGCTTGTACTCTGATGGCGAAGCCCTTAGCCTTAAGGGAGTTATTTCGAACTTATCAAAATAACATCCCGTCGTGATTCGAATGAGGTCGAATCCTGCTTTTACTTTATTGGCGAAGGCCGTTAGCCTTAAAGGTGTTATTTCGAACTTATCGAAATAACATACGCCGTGATTTAGGTCGAATCCTGCTTTTACTTTGGTGGCGTAGGCTTTTAGTCTTAGGGGTGTTATTTTGAACTTATCAAAACAACATCCTCGTCGTGATTCGAACGAGGTCGAATACTGCTTTTATTTTTATGTCGAAGGCCCTTAGCCTTAAGGGTGTTATTTCGAACTTATCGAAATAACATCCCGTCGTGATTCGAACGAGGTCGAATCCGGCTTGTACTCTGATGGCGAAGCCCTTATCCTTAAGGGAGTTATTTCGAACATATCAAAATAACATCCGGTCGTGATTCGAATGAGGTCGAATCCTGCTTTTACTTTGATGGCGAAGGCCCTTAGCCTTAAAGGTGTTATTTCGAACTTATCGAAATAACATACGCCGTGATTCGAACGAGGTCGAATCCTGCTTTAACTTTGGTGGCGTAGGCTCTTAGTCTTAAGGGTGTTATTTCGAACTTATCAAAACAACATCCTCGTCGTGATTCGAACGAGGTTGAATCCTGCTTTTATTTTTATGGCGAAGTCCCTTAGCCTTAAGGGTGTTATTTAGAACTAATCGAAATAACAACCTGTCATGATTCTAACAAGGTCGAATCGTGCATTTATTTTGATGGCGAAGGCCCTTAGCCTTAAAGGTGTTATTTCGAACTTATCAAAACAACATCCCATCGTGATTCGAACGAGGGAGAATCCTGCATTTATTTTTATGGCGAAGGCCCTTAGCCGTAAGGGTGTTAGTTTGAACTTATCGAAATAAAATTCCATCGTGATTCGAACGAGTTCGAATCCTGCTTTTACTCTGATGGAGAAGGCCCTTAGCCTTAAGGGTATTATTTCAAACTTATCAAAATAACATCCCGTCGTGATTCGAACGAGGTCGAATCTTGCTTTTACTTTGATGGCGAAGGCCCTTAGCCTTAAGGGTGTTATTTCGAACTTATCGAAATAACAACCCGTCGCGATTCAAACGTGGTCGAATCCTGCTTTTACTTTGATAGCGAAGGCTCTTAGCCTTAACGGTGTTAATTCTAACTTATCGAAATAACATCCGCCGTGATTCGAACGAGGTCGAATCCTGCTTTTACTTTGGTGGCGTAGGCTCTTAGTCTTAAGGGTGTTATTTTGAACTTATCAAAACAACATCCTCGTCGTGATTCGAACGAGGTCGAATACTGCTTTTATTTTTATGTCGAAGGCCCTTAGCCTTAAGGGTGTTATTTCAAACTTATCGAAATAACATCCCGTCGTGATTCGAACGAGGTCGAATCCGGCTTGTACTCTGATGGCAAAGCCCTTAGCCTTAAGGGAGTTATTTCGAACTTATCAAAATAACATCCCGTCGTGATTCGAATGAGGTCGAATCCTGCTTTTACTTTGATGGCGAAGGCCGTTTGCCTTAAAGGTGTTATTTCGAACTTATCGAAATAACATACGCCGTGATTTAGGTCGAATCCTGCTTTTACTTTGGTGACGTAGGCTTTTAGTCTTAGGGGTGTTATTTTGAACTTATCAAAACAACATCCTCGTCGTGATTCGAACGAGGTCGAATACTGCTTTTATTTTTATGTCGAAGGCCCTTAGCCTTAAGGGTGTTATTTCGAACTTATCGAAATAACATCCCGTCGTGATTCGAACGAGGTCGAATCCGGCTTGTACTCTGATGGCGAAGCCCTTATCCTTAAGGGAGTTATTTCGAACATATCAAAATAACATCCCGTCGTGATTCGAATGAGGTCGAATCCTGCTTTTACTTTGATGGCGAAGGCCCTTAGCCTTAAAGGTGTTATTTCGAATTTATCGAAATAACATACGCCGTGATTCGAACGAGGTCGAATACTGCTTTTATTTTTATGGCGAAGGCCCATAGCCGTAAAGGTATTATTTCAAACTTATCAAAATAACATCCCGTCGTGATTCGAACGAGGTCGAATCCTGCTTTTACTTTGATGGCGAAGGCCCTTAGCCTTAAGGGTGTTATTTCGAACTTATCGAAATAACAACCCGTCGCGATTCGAACGTGGTCGAATCCTGCTTTTACTTTGATAGCGAAGGCTCTTAGCCTTAACGGTGTTATTTCTAACTTATCGAAATAACATCCGCCGTGATTCGAACGAGGTCGAATCCTGCTTTTACTTTGGTGGCGTAGGCTCTTAGTCTTAAGGGTGTTATTTTGAACTTATCAAAACAACATCCTCGTCGTGATTCGAACGAGGTCGAATACTGCTTTTATTTTTATGTCGAAGGCCCTTAGCCTTAAGGGTGTTATTTCTAACTTATTGAAATAACATCTCGTCGTGATTCGAACGAGGTCGAATCCGGCTTGTACTCTGATGGCGAAGCCCTTAGCCTTAAGGGAGTTATTTCGAACTTATCAAAATAACATCCCGTCGTGATTCGAATGAGGTCGAATCCTGCTTTTACTTTATTGGCGAAGGCCGTTAGCCTTAAAGGTGTTATTTTGAACTTATCGAAATAACATACGCCGTGATTTAGGTCGAATCCCGCTTTTACTTTGGTGGCGTAGGCTTTTAGTCTTAGGGGTGTTATTTTGAACTTATCAAAACAACATCCTCGTCGTGATTCGAACGAGGTCGAATACTGCTTTTATTTTTATGTCGAAGGCCCTTAGCCTTAAGGGTGTTATTTCGAACTTATCGAAATAACATCCCGTCGTGATTCGAACGAGGTCGAATCCGGCTTGTACTCTGATGGCGAAGCCCTTATCCTTAAGGGAGTTATTTCGAACATATCAAAATAACATCCCGTCATGATTCGAATGAGGTTGAATCCTGCTTTTACTTTGATGGCGAAGGCCCTTAGCCTTAAAGGTGTTATTTCGAATTTATCGAAATAACATACGCCGTGATTCGAACGAGGTCGAATCCTTCTTTAACTTTGGTGGCGTAGGCTCTTAGTCTTAAGGGTGTTATTTCGAACTTATCAAAACAACATCCTCGTCGTGATTCGAACGAGGTCGAATCCTGCTTTTATTTTTATAAAGAAGGCCCTTAGCCTTAAGGGTGTTATTTAGAACTAATCGAAATAACAAACCGTCGTGATTCTAACAAGGTCGAATCGTGCTTTTATTTTGATGGAGAAGGCCCTTAGCCTTAAGGGTGTTATTTCGAACTTATCAAAATAACATCCCGTCGTGATTCGAACGAGGTCGAATCCGGCTTGTACCCTGATGGCGAAGCCATTAGCCTTAAGGGAGTTATTTCGAACATATCAAAATAACATCCCGTCGTGATTCGAATGAGGTCGAATCCTGCTTTTACTTTGATGGCGAAGGCCCTTAGCCTTAAAGGTGTTATTTCGAACTTATCGAAATAACATACGCCGTGATTCGAACGAGGTCGAATCCTGCTTTAACTTTGGTGGCGTAGGCTCTTAGTCTTAAGGGTGTTATTTCGAACTTATCAAAACAACATCCTCGTCGTGATTCGAACGAGGTCGAATCCTGCTTTTATTTTTATAAAGAAGGCCCTTAGACTTAAGGGTGTTATTTAGAACTAATCAAAATAACAACCCGTCGTGATTCTAACAAGGTCGAATCGTGCTTTTATTTTGATGGCGAAGGCCCTTAGCCTTAAGGGTGTTATTTCGAACTTATCAAAACAACATCCGCGTCGTGATTCAAACGAGGTCGAATCCTGCTTTTACTTTGATAGCGAAGGCTCTTAGCCTTAACTGTGTTATTTCTAACTTATTGAAATAACATCCGTCGTGATTCGAACGAGGTCAAATCCTGCTTTTACTTTGGTGGCATAGGCTCTTAGTCTTAAGGGTGTTATTTTGAACTTATCAAAACAACATCCTCGTCGTGATTCGAACGAGGTCGAATACTGCTTTTATTTTTATGTCGAAGGTCCTTAGCCTTAAGGGTGTTATTTCGAACTTATCGCAATAACATCCCGTCGTGATTCGAACGAGATCAAATCCTACTTTTACACTGATGGCGAAGGCCCTTTGCCTTAAGTGTGTTATTTCAAACTTATCGAAATAACATCCCATCGCGATTCGAACGTGGTCGAATCCTGCTTTTACTTTGATAGCGAAGGCTCTTAGCCTTAACGGTGTTATTTCTAACTTATCGAAATAACATCCGCCATGATTCGAACGTGGTCGAATCCTGCTTTGACTTTGGTGGCGTAGGCTCTTAGTCTTAATGGTGTTATTTTGAACTTATCAAAACAACATCCTCGTCGTGATTCGAACGAGGTCGAATACGCTTTTATTTTTATGTCGTAGGCCCTTAGTCTTAAGGGTGTTATTTCGAACTTATCGAAATAACATCCCGTCTTGATTCGAACGGGGTCGAATCCGGCTTGTACTCTGATGGCGAAGCCCTTAGCCTTAAGGGAGTTATTTCGAACTTATCAAAATAACATCCCGTCGTGATTCGAATGAGGTCGAATCCTGCTTTTACTTTGATGGCGAAGGACCTTAGCCTTAAAGGTGTTATTTCGAACTTATCAAAATAACATACGCCGTGATTCGAACGAGGTCGAATCCTACTTTTACTTTGGTGGCGTAGGCTCTTAGTCTTAAGGGTGTTATTTCGAACTTATCAAAACAACATCCTCGTCGTGATTCGAACGAGGTCGAATCCTACTTTTATTTTTATGGCGAAGGCCCTTAGCCTTAAGGGTGTTATTTAGAACATATAGAAATAACAACCCGTCATGATTCTAACAATGTCGAATCGTACTTTTATTTTGATGGCGAAGGTCCTTAGCCTTAAGGGTGTTATTTCGAACTTATCAAAACAACATCCGCGTCGTGATTCGAACGAAGTCGAATCCTGCTTTTACTTTGATGGTGAAGGCTCTTAGCCTTAAGGGTGCCATTTCAAACTTATCGAAATAACATCCCGTCGTGATTCGAACGAGGTCGAATCCTGCTTTTACTTTGGTGGCGTAGGCTCTTAGTCTTAAGGGTGTTATTTTGAACTTATCAAAACAACATCCTCGTCGTGATTCGAACGAGGTCGAATACTGCTTTTATTTTTATGTCGAAGGCCCTTAGCCTTAAGGGTATTATTTCGAACTTATCGAAATAACATCCCGTCGTGATTCGAACGAGGTCGAATCCGGCTTGTACTCTGATGGCGAAGCCCTTAGACTTAAGGGAGTTATTTCGAACTTATCAAAATAACATCCCGTCGTGATTCGAATGAGGTCGAATCCTGCTTTTACTTTGATGGCGAAGGCCCTTAGCCTTAAAGGTGTTATTTCGAACTTATCAAAACAACATACGCCGTTATTCGAACGAGGTCGAATCCTGCTTTTATTTTTATAAAGAAGGCCCTTAGCCTTAAGGGTGTTATTTAGAACTAATCAAAATAACAACCCGTCGTGATTCTAACAAGGTCGAATCGTGCTTTTATTTTGATGGCGAAGGCCCTTACCCTTAAGGGTGTTATTTCGAACTTATCAAAACAACATCCGCGTCGTGATTCAAACGAGGTCGAATCCTGCTTTTACTTTGATAGCGAAGGCTCTTAGCCTTAACTGTGGTATTTCTAACTTATTGAAATAACATCCGTCGTGATTCGAACGAGGTCAAATCCTGCTTTTACTTTGGTGGCATAGGCTCTTAGTCTTAAGGGTGTTATTTTGAACTTATCAAAACAACATCCTCGTCGTGATTCGAACGAGGTCGAATACTGCTTTTATTTTTATGTTGAAGGCCCTTAGCCTTAAGGGTGTTATTTAGAACTTATCGATATAACAACCTGTCATGATTCTAACAAGGTCGAATCGTGCTTTTATTTTGATGGCGAAGGCCCTTAGCCTTAAAGGTGTTATTTCGAACTTATCAAAACAACATCCGCGTCGTGATTCGAACGAGGTCGAATCCTTCTTTTACTTTGGTGGCGTAGGCTCTTAGTCTTAAGGGTGTTATTTTGAACTTATCAAAACAACATCCTCGTCATGATTCGAACGAGGTCGAATACGCTTTTATTTTTATGTCGTAGGCCCTTAGTCTTAAGGGTGTTATTTCGAACTTATCGAAATAACATCCCGTCGTGATTCGAACGGGGTCGAATCCGTCTTGTACTCTGATGGCGAAGCCCTTAGCCTTAAGGGAGTTATTTCGAACTTATCAAAATAACATCCCGTCGTGATTCGAATGAGGTCGAATCCTGCTTTTACTTTGATGGCGAAGGACCTTAGCCTTAAAGGTGTTATTTCGAACTTATCAAAATAACATACGCCGTGATTCGAACGAGGTCGAATCCTGCTTTTACTTTGGTGGCGTAGGCTCTTAGTCTTAAGGGTGTTATTTCGAACTTATCAAAACAACATCCTCATCATGATTCGAACGAGGTCGAATCTTACTTTTATTTTTATGGCGAAGGCCCTTAGCCTTAAGGGTGTTATTTAGAACATATTGAAATAACAACCCGTCATGATTCTAACAAGGTCGAATCGTACTTTTATTTTGATGGCGAAGGTCCTTAGCCTTAAGGGTGTTATTTCGAACTTATCAAAACAACATCCGCGTCGTGATTCGAACGAAGTCGAATCCTGCTTTTACTTTGATGGTGAAGGCTCTTAGCCTTAAGGGTGCCATTTCAAACTTATCGAAATAACATCCCGTCGTGATTCGAACGAGGTCGAATCCTGCCTTTACTTTGGTGGCGTAGGCTCTTAGTCTTAAGGGTGTTATTTTGAACTTATCAAAACAACATCCTCGTCTTGATTCGAACGAGGTCGAATACTGCTTTTATTTTTATGTCGAAGGCCCTTAGCCTTAAGGGTATTATTTCGAACTTATCGAAATAACATCCCGTCGTGATTCGAACGAGGTCGAATCCGGCTTGTACTCTGATGGCGAAGCCCTTAGCCTTAAGGGAGTTATTTCGAACTTATCAAAATAACATCCCGTCGTGATTCGAATGAGGTCGAATCCTGCTTTTACTTTGATGGCGAAGGCCCTTAGCCTTAAAGGTGTTATTTCGAACATATCGAAATAACATACGCCGTGATTCGAACGAGGTCGAATCCTGCTTTTACTTTGGTGGTGTAGGCTCTTAGTCTTAAGGGTGTTATTTCGAACTTATCAAAACAACATCCTCGTCGTGATTCGAACGAGGTCGAATCCTGCTTTTATTTTTATGGCGAAGGCCCTTAGCCTTAAGGGTGTTATTTAGAACTTATCGATATAACAACCTGTCATGATTCTAACAAGGTCGAATCGTGCTTTTATTTTGATGGCGAAGGCCCTTAGCCTTAAAGGTGTTATTTCGAACTTATCAAAACAACATCCGCGTCGTGATTCGAACGAGGTCGAATCCTTCTTTTACTTTGATAGCGAAGGCTCTTAGCCTTAACGGTGTTATTTCTAACTTATCAAAATAACATCCCGTCGTGATTCGAACGAAGAAGAATCCTGCATTTATTTTTATGGCGAAGGCCCCTAGCCGTAAGGGTGTTAGTTTGAACTTATCGAAATAACAACCCGTCGTGATTCTAACAAGGTCGAATCGTTCTTTTATTTTGATGGCGAAGGCCCTTAGCCTTAAGGGTGTTATTTCGAACTTATCAAAACAACATCCGCGTCGTGATTCGAACGAGGTCGAATCCTGCTTTTACTTTGATAGCGAAGGCTCTTAGCCTAACGGTGTTATTTCTAACTTATTGAAATAACATCCTGTCATGGTTCGAACGAGGTCGAATCCTGCATTTATTTTTATGGCGAATGCCCTTAGCCGTAAAGGTGTTAGTTTGAACTTATCGAAATAAAATTCCGTCGTGATTCTAACAAGGTCGAATCGTTCTTTTATTTTGATGGCAAAGGCCCTTAGCCTTAAGGGTGTTATTTCGAACTTATCAAAACAACATCCGCGTCATGATTCGAACGAGGTCGAATCCTGCTTTTACTTTGATGGCGAAGGCTCTTAGCCTTAAGGGTACCATTTCGAACTTATCAAAACAACATCCCCGCCATGATTCGAACGAGGTCGAATCCTGCTTTTACTTTGATAGCGAAGGCTCTTAGCCTTAACGGTGTTATTTCAAACTTATCGAAATAAGATCCCGTCGTGGTTCGAACGAGGTTGAATCCTGCTTTTACTTTGGTGGCGTAGGCTCTTAGTCTTAAGGGTGTTATTTTGAACTTATCAAAACAACATCCTCGTCGTGATTCGAACGAGGTCGAATACTGCTTTTATTTTTATGTCGAAGTCCCTTAGCCTTAACGGTGTTATTTCGAACTTATCGAAATAACATCCCGTCGTGATTCGAACGAGGTCGAATCTGGCTTGTACTCTGATGGCGAAGCCCTTAGCCTTAAGGGAGTTATTTCGAACTTATCAAAATAACATCCCGTCGTGATTCGAATGAGGTCGAATCCTGCTTTTACTTTGATGGCGAAGGCCCTTAGCCTTAAAGGTGTTATTTCGAACTTATTGAAATAACATACGCCGTGATTCGAACGAGGTCGAATCCTGCTTTTACTTTGGTGGCGTAGGCTCTTAGTCTTAAGGGTGTTATTTCGAACTTATCAAAACAACATCCTCATCATGATTCGAACGAGGTCGAATCCTGCTTTTATTTTTATGGCGAAGGCCCTTAGCCTTAAGGGTGTTATTTAGAACATATCGAAATAACAACCCGTCATGATTCTAACAAGGTCGAATCGTGCTTTTATTTTGATGGCAAAGGCCCTTACCCTTAAAGGTGTTATTTCGAACTTATCAAAACAACATCCGCGTCGTGATTCGAACGAGGTCGAATCCTGCTTTTACTTTGATGGTGAAGGCTCTTAGCCTTAAGGGTGCCATTTCAAACTTATCGAAATAACATCCCGTCGTGATTCGAACGAGGTCGAATCCTGCTTTTACTTTGATAGCGAAGGCTCTTAGCCTTAACGGTGTTATTTCTAACTTATCAAAATAACATCCCGTCGTGATTCGAACGAAGAAGAATCCTGCATTTATTTTTATGGCGAAGGCCCCTAGCCGTAAGGGTGTTAGTTTGAACTTATCGAAATAACAACCCGTCGTGATTCTAACAAGGTCGAATTGTTCTTTTATTTTGATGGCGAAGGCCCTTAGCCTTAAGGGTGTTATTTCGAACTTATCAAAACAACATCCGCGTCGTGATTCGAACGAGGTCGAATCCTGCTTTTACTTTGATGGCGAAGGCTCTTAGCCTTAAGGGTACCATTTCGAACTTATCAAAACAACATCCCCGCCATGATTCGAACGAGGTCGAATCCTGCTTTTACTTTGATAGCGAAGGCTCTTAGCCTTAACGGTGTTATTTCTAACTTATCGAAATAACTTCCTGTCGTGGTTCGAACGAGGTCGAATCCTGCATTTATTTTTATGGCGAAGGCCCTTAGCCGTAAAGGTGTTAGTTTGAACTTATCGAAATAAAATTCCGTCGTGATTCAAACGAGTTCGAATCCTGCTTTTACTCTGATGGCGAAGGCCTTTAGCCTTAAGGGTATTATTTCAAACTTATCAAAATAACATCCCGTCGTGATTCGAACGAGGTCGAATCCTGCTTTTACTTTGATGGCGAAGCCCTTAGCCTTAAGTGTGTTATTTTGAACTTATCGAAATAACAACCCGTCGCGATTCGAACGTGGTCGAATCCTGCTTTTACTTTGATAGCGAAGGATCTTAGCCTTAACGGTGTTATTTCTAACTTATCGAAATAACATCCGCCGTGATTCGAATGAGGTCGAATCCTGCTTTTACTTTGGTGGCGTAGGCTCTTAGTCTTAAGGGTGTTATTTTGAACTTATCAAAACAACATCCTCGTCGTGAGTCGAATGAGGTCGAATACTGCTTTTATTTTTATGTAGAAGGCCCTTAGCCTTAAGGGTGTTATTTCGAACTTATCGAAATAACATCCCGTCGTAATTCGAACGAGGTCGAATCCGGCTTGTACTCTGATGGCGAAGCCCTTAGCCTTAAGGGAGTTATTTCAAACTTATCAAAATATCATCCCGTCGTGATTCGAATGAGGTCAAATCCAGCTTTTACTTTGATGGCGAAGGCCCTTAGCCTTAAAGGTGTTATTTCGAACTTATCGAAATAACATACGCCGTGATTCGAACTAGGTCGAATCCAGCTTTTACTATTGTGGCGTAGGCTTTTAGTCTTAAGGGTGTTATTTTGAACTTATCAAAACAACATCCTCGTCGTGATTTGAACGAGTTCGAATCCTACTTTTACTCTGATGGCGAAGGCCCTTAGCCTTAAGGGTGTTATTTCGAACTTATCGAAATAACATCCCGTCGTGATTCGAACGAGGTCGAATCCGGCTTGTACTCTAATGGCGAACCCCTTAGCCTTAAGGGTGTTATTTCGAACTTATCGAAATAACAACCCGTCGCGATTCGAACGTGGTCGAATCCTGCTTTTACTTTGATAGCGAAGGCTCTTAGCCTTAACGGTGTTATTTCTAACTTATCGAAATAACATCCGCCGTGATTCGAACGAGGTCGAATCCTGCTTTTACTTTAGTGGCGTAGGCTCTTAGTCTTAAGGGTGTTATATTGAACTTATCAAAACAACATACTCATCGTGATTCGAACGAGGTCGAATACTGCTTTTATTTTTATGTCGAAGGCCCTTAGCCTTAAGGGTGTTATTTCGAACTTATCGAAATAACATCACGTCGTGATTCGAACGAGGTCGAATCCGGCTTGTACTCTGATGGCGAAGCCCTTAGCCTTAAGGGAGTTATTTCGAACTTATCAAAATAACATCCCGTTGTGATTCGAATGAGGTCGAATCCTGCTTTTACTTTGATGGCGAAGGCCCTTAGCCTTAAAGGTGTTATTTCGAACTTATCGAAATAACATACGACGTGATTCGAACGAGGTCGAATCCTTCTTTTACTTTGGTGGCGTAGGCTCTTAGTCTTAAGGGTGTTATTTCGAACTTATCAAAACAACATCCTCGTCGTGATTCAAACGAGGTCGAATCCTGCTTTTATTTTTATGGCGAAGGCCCTTAGCCTTAAGGGTGTTATTTAGAACTTATTGAAATAACAACTCGTCATGATTCTAACAAGGACGAATCGTGCTTTTATTTTGATGGCGAAGGCCCTTAGCCTTAAGGGTGTTATTTCGAACTTATCAAAACAACATCCTCGTCGTGATTCGAACGAGGTCGAATCCTGCTTTTACTTTGATGGTGAAGGCTCTTAGCCTTAAGGGTGCGTTCAAACTTATCGAAATAACATCCAGTCGTGATTAAAACGAGGTCAAATCCTGCTTTTACTTTGATAGCGAAGGCTCTTAGCCTTAACGGTGTTATTTCCAACTTATCGAAATAACATCCTGTCATGATTCGAACGAGGACGAATCCTGCATTTATTTTTATGGTGAATGCCCCTAGCCGTAAGGGTGTTAGTTTGAACTTATCGAAATAACAACCCTTCGTGATTCTAACAAGGTCGAATCGTGCTTTTATTTTGATGGCGAAGGCCCTTAGCCTTAAGGGTGTTATTTCGAACTTATCAAAACAACATCCGCGTCGTGATTCGAACGAGGTCGAATCCTTCTTTACTTTGATGGCAAAGGCTCTTAGCCTTAAGGGTGCCATTTCTAACTTATCAAAACAACATCCCGCCGTGATTCGAACGAGGTCGAATCCTGCTTTTACTTTGATAGCGAAGGCTCTTAGCCTTAACGGTGTTATTTCTATCTTATCGAAATAACATGCCATTGTGATTCGAACGAGGTCGAATCCTGCATTTATTTTTATGGTGAAGGCCCTTAGCCGTAAGGGTGTTAGTTTGAACTTATTCGAATCCTGCTTTTACTCTGATGGCGAAGGCCCTTAGCCTTAAGTGTATTATTTCAATCTTATAAATATAACATCTCGTCGTGATTCGAATGAGGTCGAATCCTGCTTTTACTTTGATGGCGAAGGCCCTTAGCCTTAAGGGTGTTATTTCGAACTTTTCGAAATAACAACCCGTCGCAATTCGAACGTGGTCGAATCCTGCTTTTACTTTGATAGCGAAGGCTCTTAGCCTTAACGGTGTTATTTCTAACTTTTCGAAATAACATCCGTCGTGATTCGAATGAGGTCAAATCCTACTTTTACTTTGGTGGCGTATGCTCTTAGTCTTAAGGGTGTTATTTTGAACTTATCAAAACAACATCCTCGTCGTGATTCGAACGAGGTCGAATACTGCTTTTATTTTTATGTCGAAGGCCCTTAGCCTTAAGGGTGTTATTTCGAACTTATCGAAATAACATCCCGTCGTGATTCGAACGAGGTCGAATCCGGCTTGTACTCTGATGGCGAAGCCCTTAGCCTTAAGGGAGTTATTTCGAACTTATCAAAATAACATCCCGTCGTGATTCGAATGAGGTCGAATCCTGCTTTTACTTTGATGGCGAAGGCCCTTAGCCTTAAAGGTGTTATTTCAAACTTATCGAAATAACATACACCGTGATTCGAACGAGGTCGAATCCTGCTTTTACTTTGGTGGCATAGGCTCTTAGTCTTAAGGGTGTTATTTCGAACTTATCAAAACAACATCCTCGTCGTGATTCGAACGAGGTCGAATATTGCTTTTATTTTTATGGCGAATGCCCTTAGCCTTAAGGGTGTTATTTAGAACTTATCGAAATAACAACCCGTCGTGATTCTAACAAGGTCGAATCGTGCTTTTATTTTTATGGCGAAGGCCCTTAGCCTTAAGGGTGTTATTTCGAACTTATCAAAACAACATCCGCGTCATGATTCGAACGAGGTCGAATCCTGCTTTTACTTTGATGGCGAAGGCTCTTAGCCTTAAGGGTGTCATTTCTAACTTATCGAAATAACATCCCATCGTGATTCGAACGAGGACGAATCCTGCATTTATTTTTATGGCGAAGGCCCCTAGCCGTAAGGGTGTTAATTTGAACTTATCGAAATAACAACCCGTCGTGATTCTAACAAGGTCGAATCGTGCTTTTATTTTGATGGCGAAGGCCCTTAGCCTTAAGGGTGTTATTTCCAACTTATCCAAACAACATCTGCGTCGTGATTCGAACGAGGTCGAATCCTACTTTTACTTTGATGGCGAAGGCTCTTAGCCTTAAGGGTGCCATTTAGAACTTATCAAAACAACATCCCCGCTGTGATTCGAACGAGGTCGAATCCTGCTTTTACTTTGATAGCGAAGGCTCTTAGCCTTAACGGTGTTATTTCTAACTTATCGAAATAACATCCCGTCGTGATTCGAACGAGGTCGAATCCTGCATTTACTTTGGTGGTGTAGGCTCTTAGTCTTAAGGGTGTTATTTTGAACTTATCAAAACAACATCCTCGTCGTGATTCGAACGAGTTCGAATCCTACTTTTACTCTGATGGCGAAGGCCCTTAGCCTTAAGGGTGTTATTTCGAACTTATCGAAATAACATCCCGTCGTGATTCGAACGAGGTCGAATCCGGCTTGTACTCTAATGGCGAAGCCCCTAGCCTTAAGGGTGTTATTTCGAACTTATCGAAATAACAACCCGTCGCGATTCGAACGAGGTCGAATCCTGCTTTTACTTTGATAGCGAAGGCTCTTAGCCTTAACGGTGTTATTTCTAACTTATCGAAATAACATCCCGTCGTGATTCGAACGAGGTCGAATCCTGCATTTACTTTGGTGGCGTAGGCTCTTAGTCTTAAGGGTGTTATTTTGAACTTATCAAAACAACATCCTCGTCGTGATTCGAACGAGTTCGAATCCTACTTTTACTCTGATGGCGAAGGCCCTTAGCCTTAAGGGTGTTATTTCGAACTTATCGAAATAACATCCCGTCGTGATTCGAACGAGGTCGAATCCGGCTTGTACTCTAATGGCGAAGCCCCTAGCCTTAAGGGTGTTATTTCGAACTTATAGAAATAACAACCCGTCGCGATTCGAACGAGGTCGAATCCTGCTTTTACTTTGATAGCGAAGGCTCTTAGCCTTAACGGTGTTATTTCTAACTTATCGAAATAACATCCGCCGTGATTCGAACGAGGTCGAATCCTGCTTTTACGTTGGTGGTGTAGGCTCTTAGTCTTAAGGGTGTTATTTTGAACTTATCAAAACAACACCCTCGTCGTGATTCGAACGAGGTCGAATACTGCTTTTATTTTTATGTCGAAGGCCTTTAGCCTTAAGGGTGTTATTTCGAACTTATAGAAATAACAACCCGTCGCGATTCGAACGAGGTCGAATCCTGCTTTTACTTTGATAGCGAAGGCTCTTAGCCTTAACGGTGTTATTTCTAACTTATCGAAATAACATCCCGTCGTGATTCGAACGAGGTCGAATCCTGCATTTACTTTGGTGGCGTAGGCTCTTAGTCTTAAGGGTGTTATTTTGAACTTATCAAAACAACATCCTCGTCGTTATTCGAACGAGTTCGAATCCTACTTTTACTCTGATGGCGAAGGCCCTTAGCCTTAAGGGTGTTATTTCGAACTTATCGAAATAACATCCCTTCGTGATTCGAACGAGGTCGAATCCGGCTTGTACTCTAATGGCGAAGCCCCTAGCCTTAAGGGTGTTATTTCGAACTTATCGAAATAACAACCCGTCGCGATTCGAACGTGGTCGAATCCTACTTTTACTTTGATAGCGAAGGCTCTTAGCCTTAACGGTGTTATTTCTAACTTATCGAAATAACATCCGCCGTGATTCGAACGAGGTCGAATCCTGCTTTTACTTTGGTGGCGTAGGCTCTTAGTCTTAAGGGTGTTATTTTGAACTTATCAAAACAACACCCTCGTCGTGATTCGAACGAGGTCGAATACTAATTTTATTTTTATGTCGAAGGACTTTAGCCTTAAGGGTGTTATTTCGAACTTATCGAAATAACATACCGTCGTGATTCGAACGAGGTCGAATCTGGCTTGTACTCTGATGGCGATGCCCTTAGCCTTAAGGGAGTTATTTCGAACTTATCAAAATAACATCCCGTCGTGATTCGAATGAGGTCGAATCCTGCTTTTACTTTGATGGCGAAGGACCTTAGCCTTAAAGGTGTTATTTCGAACTTATCGAAATAACATACGTCGTGATTCGAACGAGGTCGAATCCTGCATTTACTTTGGTGGCGTAGGCTCTTAGTCTTAAGGGTGTTATTTTGAACTTATAAAAACAACATCCTCGTCGTGATTCGAACGAGGTCGAATATTGTTTTTATTTTTATGTCGAAGGCCTTTAGCCTTAAGGGTGTTATTTTGAACTTATCGAAATAACATCCCGTCGTGATTCAAATGAGGTTGAATCCTGCTTTTACTTTGGTGGCGTAGGCTCTTAGTCTTAAGGGTGTTATTTCAAACTTATCAAAACAACATCCTCGTCGTTATTCGAACGAGGTCGAATCCTGCTTTTATTTTTATGGCGAAGGCCCTTAGCCTTAAGGGTGTTATTTAGAACTTATCGAAATAACAACCCGTTGTGATTCTAACAAGGTCGAATCGTGCTTTTATTTTTATGGCGAAGGCCCTTTGCCTTAAGGGTGTTATTTCGAACTTATCAAAACAACATCCGCGTCGTGATTCGAACGAGGTCGAATCCTGCTTTTACTTTGATGGCGAAGGCTCTTAGCCTTAAGGGTGCCATTTCAAACTTATCGAAATAACATCCCGTCGTGATTCGAACGAGGTCGAATCCTGCTTTTACTTTGATAGCGAAGGCTCTTAGCCTTAACGGTGTTATTTCTAACTTATCGAAATTACATCCCGTCGTGATTCGAACGAGGACAAATCCTGCATTTATTTTTATGGCGAAGGCCCCTAGCCGTAAGGGTGTTAATTTGAACTTATCGAAATAACAACCCGTCGTGATTCTAACAAGGTCGAATCGTGCTTTTATTTTGATGGCAAAGGCCCTTAGCCTTAAGGGTGTTATTTCGAACTTATCCAATTACATCCCGTCGTGATTCGAACGAGGTTGACTCATGCTTTTACTCTAATGGCGAAGGCCCTTAGCCTTAACGGTATTATTTCAAACTTATAAAATAACATCTCGTCGTGATTCGAACGAGGTCAATTCCTGTTTTTACTCTGATGGCGAAGGCCTTTAGCCTTAAGGGTGCCATTTCAAACTTATCGAAATAACATCCCATCGTGATTCGAACGAGGTCGAATCCCTCTTTTACTTTGATAGCGAAGGCTTTTAGCCTTAATGGTGTTATTTCTAACTTATCGAAATTACATCCCGTCGTGATTCGAACGAGGTCGAATCCTGCATTTATTTTTATGGCGAAGGCCCTTAGCCGTAAGGGTGTTAATTTGAACTTATCGAAATAAAATTCTGTCGTGATTCGAACGAGTTCGAATCCTGCTTTTACTCTGATGGCGAAGGCCCTTAGCCTTAAGGGTGGTATTTCGAACTTATCAAAATAACAACCCGTCGTGATTCGAACGAGGTCGAATCCTGCTTTTACTTTGATGGCGAAGGCCTCTAGTCTTAAGGGTGTTATTTCAAACTTATTGAAATAACATCCCGTCATTATTCGAACGAGGTCGAATCCTACTTTTACTCAGATGGCGAAGCCCCTTAGCCTTAAGGGTGTTATTTCAAACTTATCGAAATAACAACCCGTCGTGATTCTAACAAGGTCAAATCCTGCTTTTACTCTGATGGCGAAGGCCCTTAGCCTTAAGGGTGTCATTTCAAACTTATCGAAATAACATCCCGTCATGATTCGAACGAGGTCGAATCCTGCTTTTACTTTGATAGCGAAGGCTCTTAGCCTTAATGGTGTTATTTCTAACTTATCGAAATAACATCCCGTCGTGATTCAAACGAGTTCGAATCCTGCCTTTATTTTTATGGCGAAGGCCCTTAGCCGTAAGGGTTTTATTTCGAACTTATCGAAATAAAATCCTGTCGTGATTCGAACGAGTTCGAATCGTGCTTTTACTCTGATGGCGAAGGCCCTTAGCCTTAAGGGTATTATTTCGAACTTATCAAAATAACATCCCGTCGTGATTCGAACGAGGTCAAATCCTGCTTTTACTCAGATGGCGAAGCCCTTTAACATGAAGGGTGTTATTTCAAACTTATCGAAATAACAACCCGTCGTGATTCTAACAAGGTCAAATCCTGCTTTTACTCTGATGGCGAAGGCCCTTAGCCTTAAGGGTGTCATTTTGAACTTATCGAAATAACATCCCGTCGTGATTCGAACGAGGTCGAATACTGCTTTTACTTTGATAGCGAAGGCTCTTAGCTTTAATGGTGTTATTTCTAACTTATCGAACGAGGCCCTTAGCCGTAAGGGTATTATTTCAAACTTATTAAAAGAAAATCCTGTCATGATTTGAACAAGTTCGAATCCTTCTTTTATTTTGATGGCGAAGGCCTTTAGCCTAAAGGGTGTTATTTCGATCTTATCGAAATAACATCCCGTCGTGATTCGAACGAGGTTGACTCCTGCTTTTACTCTGAAGGCGAAGGCGCTTAGCCTTGAGGGAATTATTTCAAACTTATCAAAATAACATCTTGTCGTGAATCGAACGAGGTCGAATCCTTCTTTTACTTTAATGGCGAAGGCTCTTACCCTTAAGGGTGTTATTTCTAACTTATCAAAATAACATCCCGTCATGATTCAAATGAGTTCGAATCCTGCCTTTATTTTTATGGCGAAGGCCCTTAGCCGTAAGGGTTTTATTTCGAACTTATCGAAATAAAATCCTGTCGTGATTCGAACGAGTTCGAATCGTGCTTTTACTCTGATGGCGAAGGCCCTTAGCCTTAAGGGTATTATTTCGAACTTATCAAAATAACATCCCGTCGTGATTCGAACGAGGACGAATCCTGCTTTTACTTTATTGGCGAAGGCTCTTAGCCTTAAGGGTGTTATTTCGAACTTATCGAACGAGGCCCTTAGCCGTAAGGGTATTATTTCAAACTTATCAAAAGAAAATCCTGTCATGATTTGAACAAGTTCGAATCCTTCTTTTATTTTGATGGCGAAGGCCTTTAGCCTAAAGGGTGTTATTTCGATCTTATCGAAATAACATCCCGTCGTGATTCGAACGAGGTTGACTCCTGCTTTTACTCTGAAGGCGAAGGCGCTTAGCCTTAAGGGAATTATTTCAAACTTATCAAAATAACATCTTGTCGTGATTCGAACGAGGTCGAATCCTTCTTTTACTTTAGTGGCGAAGGCTCTTACCCTTAAGGGTGTTATTTCTAACTTATCAAAATAACATCCCGTCATGATTCAAATGAGGTCGAATTCTGCTTTTACTCTAATGGAGATGGCTCTTAGCCTCAAGGGTGTTATTTCAAACTTATCAAAATAACAACCCGTTGTGATTCGAACGAGGTCGAATCCTACTTTATTTTGATGGCGAAGGCCCTTAGCCTTAGGGGTGTTATTTCGAACTTATCAAAATAACAACCCATCGTGATTCGAACGAAGTCGAATCCTACTTTTACTCACATGGCGAAGCCCCTTAGCCGTAAGGGTGTTATTTCAAACTTATCGAAATAACAACCCGCCACGATTCGAACGAGGTCGAATCCTGCTTTTACTCTGATGGCGAAGGCCCTTAGTCTTCAGGGTGTTATTTCAAACTTATCGAAATAACAACCCATCGTGATTCGAACGAGGTCGAATCCTGCTATTATTTTGATGGTGAAAGGCCTCTAGCCTTAAAGGTGTTATTTCAAACTTATCGAAATAACATCCCGTCATGATTCGAACGAGGTCGAATCTTACTTTTACTCTGATGGCGAAGCCCCTTAGCCTTAAAGGTGTTATTTCAAACTTATCGAAATAACTACCCGTCGTGATTCTAATAAGGTCAAATCCTGCTTTTACTCTGATGGCGCAGGCCCTTAGCCTTAAGGGTGTTATTTCAAACTTATCGAAATAACAACCCGTCGTGATTCGAACGAGGTCGAATCCTGCTTTTGCTCTGATGGCGAAGCCCCTTATCCTTAAAGTTGTTATTTCAAACTTATTGAAATAACTACCCGTCATAATTCTAATAAGGTCAAATCCTTCTTTTACTCTGATGGCAAAGGCCCTTAGCCTTAAGGGTGTTATTTCAAACTTATCGAAATAACAATATGTCGTGATTCGAACGAGGTCGAATCCTGCTTTTACTCTGATGGCGAAGGCCCTTAGCATTAAGGGTGTCATTTGGAACTTATCGAAATAACATCCCGTCGTGATTCGAACGAGGTCGAATCCTGCTTTTACTTTGATAGCGAAGGCTCTTAGCCTTAACGGTGTTACTTCTAACTTATCGAAATAACATCCCGTCGTGATTCGAACGAGGTCGAATCCTGCTTTTACTTTGATAGTGAAGGCTCTTAGCCTTAACGGTGTTACTTCTAACTTATCAAAATAACATCCCGTCGTGATTCGAACGAGGTCGAATCCTACTTTTATTTTGATGGCTAAGGCCCTAAGCCTTAAGGGTGTTATTTCGAACTTATCGAAATAACATCCCATCATGATTCGAACGAGGTCGAATCCTGCTTTTACTCTGATGGCGAAGGCCCTTAGTCTTCAGGGTGTTATTTCAAACTTATCGAAATAACAACCCGTCGTGATTCGAACGAGGTCGAATCCTGCTTTTATTTTGATGGCGAAGGCCCTTAGCCTTAAGGGTGTTATTTTGAACTTATCGAAATAACAATCCGTCGTGATTCGAACGAGTCCGAATCCTGCTTTTACTTTGATGGCGAAAGGCCTCTAGCCTTAAAGGTGTTATTTGAAACTTATCGAAATAACTACCCGTCATGATTCTAATAAGGTCAAATCCTGCTTTTACTCTGATGGCGAAGGCCCTTAGACTTAAGGGTGTTATTTCGAACTTATCAAAATAACAATCCGTCGTGATTTGAACGAGGTCGAATCCTGCTTTTACTCTGATGGTGAAGGCCCTTAGCATTAAGGGTGTCATTTCAAACTTATAGAAATAACAACCCGTCGTGATTCGAACGAGGTCGAATCCTGCTTTTACTTTGATAGCGAAGGCTCTTAGCCTTAACGGTGTTACTTCTAACTTATCGAAATAACATCCCGTCGTGATTCGAACGAGGTCGAATCCTACTTTTATTTATATGGCGAAAGCCCTTAGCCGTAAGGGTGTTATTTCGAGCTTATCGAAATAACAACCCATCGTGATTCGAACGAGGTCGAATCCTGCTTTTATTTTTATGGCGAAGGCCCTTAGCCGTAAGGGTGTTATTTCGAACTTATCGAAATAAAATCCTGTCGTGATTCGACCGAGTTCAAATCCTGCTTTTACTCTGATGGCGAAGTCCTTAGCCTTAAGGGTATTATTTCTAACTTATCTAAATAACATCCCGTCGTGATTCGAACGAGGTCGAATCCTGATTTTATTTTGATGGCGAAGGCCCTGAGCCTTAAGGGTGTCATTTTGAACTTATCGAAATAACAACCCATCGTGATTCGAACGAGATCGAATCCTGCTTTTACTTTGATGGCGAAAGGCCTCTAGACTTAAAGGTGTTATTTCAAACTTATCGAAATAACATCCCGTCATGATTCGAACGAGGTCGAATCCTTATTTTACTCTGATGGCGAAGCCCCTTAGCCTTAAAGGTGTTATTTCGAACTTATCGAAATAACTACCCGTCGTGATTCTAATAAGGTCAAATCCTGCTTTTACTCTGATGGCAAAGGCCCTTATCCTTAATGGTGTTATTTCTAACTTATCGAAATAACATCCCGTCGTGATTCGAACGAGTTCGAATCGTGCTTTTACTCTGATGGCGAAGGCCCTTAGCCTTAATGGTATTATTTCGAACTTATCAAAATAACATCCTGTCGTGATTCGAATAAGGTCGAATCCTGCTTTTACTTTATTGTTGAAGGCTCTTAGCCTTAAGGATGTTATTTAAAACTTATCGAACGAGGCCCTTAGCCGTAAGGGTGTTATTTCGAACTTATCAAAAGAAAATCCTGTCGTGATTCGAACGTGTTCGAATCCTGCTTTTACTCTTACGGTGAAGTCCTTTAGCCTAAAGGGTATTATTTCTAACTTATCGAAATAGCATCCCGTCGTGATTCAAACGAGGTCGAATCCTGCTTTTATTTTTATGGCGAAGGCCCTTAGCCGTAAGGGTGTTATTTCGAACTTATCGAAATAAAATCCTGTTGTGATACGAATGAGTTCGAATCCTGCTTTTACTCTGATGGTGAAGGCCCTTAGCCTTATGGGTATTATTTCTAACTTATCAAAATAACATCCCGTCGTGATTGAAACGATGTCGAATCCTGCTTTTACTTTAATGGCGAAGGCTCTTAGCCTTAAGGATGTTATTTCGAACTTATCGAAATAACATCCCCTCGTGATTCGAACGAGGTCGAATCCTGCTTTTATTTTGATGGTGAAGGCCCTGAGCCTTAAGGGTGTTATTTTGAACTTATCGAAATAACAACCCGTCGTGATTCGAACGAGGTCGAATCCTGCTTTTACTTTGATGGCGAAAGGCCTCTAGACTTAAAGGTGTTATTTCAAACTTAACGAAATAATAGCCCGTCATGATTCGAACGAGGTCGAATCCTACTTTTACTCTGATGGCGAAATCCTTAGCCTTAAGGTTATTATTTCTAACTTATCGAAATTACATCCCGTTGTGATTCGAACGAGGTCGAATCCTGCTTTTATTTTTATGGTGAAGGCCCTTAGCCGTAAGGGTGTTATTTCGAACTTATCGAAATAACATCCTGTCGTGATTCGAACGAGGTCGAATCCTGCTTTTACTCTGATGGCGAAGGCCCTTAGCCTTAAATGTGTTATTTCGAAAATATCGAAATAACAACCCGTCGTGATTCGAACAAGGTCAAATCCTGCTTTTACTTTGATGGCGAAAGGCCTCTAGACTTAAAGGTGTTATTTCAAACTTATCGAAATAACATCCCGTCATGATTCGAACGAGGTCGAATCCTACTTTTACTCTGATGGCGAAGCCCTTTACCCTTAAAGGTGTTATTTCAAACTTATCGTAATAACTACCCGTCGTGATTCTAATAAGGTCAAATCCTGCTTTTACTCTGATGGCGAAGGCCCTTATCCTTAAGGGTGTTATTTCGAACTTATCGAAATAACAACCCGTCGTGATTCGAACGAGGTCGAATCCTGCTTTTACTTTAATGGCGAAGGCTCTTAGCCTTAAGGATGTTATTTCGAACTTATCGAAATAACATCCCGTCGTGATTCGAACGAGGTCAAATCCTGCTTTTATTTTGATGGCAAAGGCCCTGAGCCTTAAGGGTGTTATTTTGAACTTATCGAAATAACAACCCGTCGTGATTCGAACGAGGTCGAATTCTGCTTTTACTTTGATGGCGAAAGGCCTCTAGACTTAAAGGTGTTATTTCAAACTTATCGAAATAACATCCCGTCATGATTCGAACGAGGTCGAATCCTACTTTTACTCTGATGGCGAAGCCCCTTAGCCTTAAAGGTGTTATTTCGAACTTATCGAAATAACTACCCGTCGTGATTCTAATAAGGTCAAATCCTGCTTTTACTCTAATGGCGAAGGCCCTTATCCTTAAGGGTGTTATTTCTAACTTATCGAAATAACATCCCGTCGTGATTCGAACGAGTTCGAATCGTGCTTTTACTCTGATGGCGAAGGCCCTTAGCCTTAATGGTATTATTTCGAACTTATCAAAATAACATCCTGTCGTGATTCGAACGAGGTCGAATCCTGCTTTTACTTTATTGGCGAAGGCTCTTAGCCTTAAGGATGTTATTTCGAACTTATTGAACGAGGCCCTTAGCCGTAAGGGTGATATTTCGAACTTATCAAAAGAAAATCCTGTCGTGATTCGAACGAGTTCGAATCCTACTTTACTCTTATGGCGAAGTCCTTTAGCCTAAAGGGTATTATTTCTAACTTATCGAAATAACACCCCGTCGTGATTCTAACGAGTTCGAATCCTGCTTTTACTCTGATGGCGAAATCCTTAGCCTTCAGGGTATTATTTCTAACTTATCGAAATAACATCCCGTTGTGGTCATGTTTACAATTGTATAATTTTAGGGGTCATGTTTAATATTGAGATGTATACCTGTTGATACATATATCCATAATTTTAGGGGTCATGTTTAATATTGAGATGTATACCTGTTGATACATATATCCATGGTTTCTATATTTCTTAGATTTATTTCTTTTCTGTGTTGATAACTTTCAAGTTTATCTTCATAGAATTCAATTTCATTTTCTATAGTTAATAAAGTTTTATTACGTAATCTATTATATCTAATTATGTCTTTGCAGGTTTTAATATTGTGTTTAACACAATCTATTTTTCTATTTATGTTACTGAGGGTTTTAAGAAGTTTCCATTTCTGGGTGTTATAGAATCTTATATAATGAAAAGTGTTATGTTTCATTTATAAACAGATTTTATTAACTTGATATGTGATCATTAATCTGAATATAAATCTAGTTCATATAGATCTAATATATCTATTTCTTGTGATACAATTAGTTCTGTAAATGCTTGTTCCATTACATATATTATTTCAAAAGTAACTAAAATATCATAAATTTTTCTTTTAACATCGTTATTAAGTCTGTTAAAGATATATAATATAAGTATTTTGTACTCAATATTTTCTTCTAATAAATACGTGTGGTTGTGGTTGTTCATTCAGATTTACTATTTATCCTTATCATGTATTTACTAAACATATTCCCTCTAACCTCTTTGTTTATCATATTATTTATCATATTTTAATAAGTTATACTGAACAATCTTTTCTGGTCACTACCATGTTTTTCATGCTTCAATCATTTACCCTAACAGCGCCTCAACTTTGTGTACTCCCCTAAACGGCTTCCTTGCCTACTGGTTTCCACTTTAGGATGGCATAGTCTGGACTTAACTACTCTCAGCATTATTAGACAGGCAAACTTTCTTAAGATGTTCTTTATAACAATACTATAATATGATAAACAATTATGATATTCAAGAGATTATAAGGAATACAAGAGTTTAGTTAAACATGATTATGAATAAACTTACCTGGTTTTGTAACTCGTTTGAATGCTCCATAGCTTTCAGAAGTTTGTATATAATCAGCTATTTTATTGAGAGAGAGAGAAGGTAAGGGTGAGGATGTCTGAGGATGTCCTCCTTCCTCAGATTTACATTCTATATAAAGAAAATTAAAACGACTCTTACTGTTTACAAATGACTCCTACTATTCATGAACGACCTTTACTGTTCATGATTATGACATATACTATTTACTTTATGACTCTTACTATTCATGAACGACCTTTACTGTTCATGATTATGACATATACTATTTACTTTATGACTCTTACTATTCATGAACGACCTTTACTGTTCATGAATGCGACTAGTACTATTTACTTTACATTATATGTTTCCAGTAGCTGTCTTCTTCTTTTGTCTTCTTGTTGATACCTTCATTCTAGTTGGACTTCTGGTACATAGTTATCATCTCCGTTGCACTTTGAACATATGTGGTCTGGATATTTGTGTCCTACTAGTTTGCAGTATCTTGTTAATAACTCGTTTGAAATAAATTCTTTTTTCAATGCTCTGGTAGTTGGTTGCATTTCTGGCTTTAATAATGATAAAATCCATTTCTGGACTTCATCCATATCTCCTTGTCGTAGTTCCTTTGAGTTGGCATATATCATTAACTGGTCTCTGGAATAGTAGCTCCAGATAGCATTTCCTTGTAGATAATTGTTAGCTAGTTCTTGAATAATAGTTGTTATACCAATTATTCTTTTATTGGCATAGAAACTTGGTATCTCCATTTTCTGTATCTCCGGTTGTTTCTCTATCTCTTCCGGTATTATCATATCTCGTGTTAGTCCTATCTTTATCACCTGTATTATGGGTTTTATTTCGTCATATAGTATTTCCGCTGGTGCTGTATAGAATTTGATGAAGAATAGGTTGCCTTTTGTAATTCTCTTGAAGGTGACAAATGCTTTGTATAGCTCTGGTATTCCAATTATTTCTTCTCCGTCGTGGGTATATACTGTGCTAAGTAGTCCGTAGTTGTAACATGTCTTTACTAGGTTTGCTTTTGTTTTTGGCTGGGCTATAAGCCTATTATATCCCTGTAGTTTTTGGGTTACATAATCCTGTGTTGGATCTGTAGTAGTAGTTGATCTAGGGTTTAGGTTCAAGAATGTCTGAATTTTATATATATTCTCAATATATGTTTGAGTAATATGGTTATATACCTTTTTGTTGTGGTGTAGGCTATTGGCATAGGTTGTAGTTTGTGGGGCTATAACTATTGCTTCTCTTGGCTTTTTTGATGTAAATGGCTTATCAAATACGTTGTTTTGGTTTACATTGATATGTGGCTTTTTGTTAATTTGTTTGCTTGTACCTGCAGCTGTATATAAAGCAACTGTGTTATGGGTTTTTTGGAGTTTCCCAACGTCTCCTTCTAACTCTGGAAGTTTAGAGTCTTCCGATTGACTTAGTTCCGCATTTTTATAGTCATGCTGCTGACTTAGCTTGCTTTCCTCTAGCTGTTGTAATCTTTTTCCCATACCATCCATCTGTAAAGATAGAGTAGTAAGGATTGTAAATATGTCTTTTGATTCTTGGCTTTCATCTGTTTGGGTACCTTTGTCTTGATAGGTAGTCTGCAATAACATTCTTGTCAGTTCGTATTACTTCAATTGTAAATGTAAAATTTTGTATATTCAATACAAGTCTCCTTATTTCCTTTGTAGTTACTGAATCCTGTACTTTCCGTGTTATCCACCATTTTACTTGTGTATTATCTGTTCTTACTATAAATTTGTTATAAACAATATATGGCTCAAATGTTAACAAACATTTATATAATCCAAATAGTTCTTTCCTATTTATCTCCCATTTTAATTGTGGTTCCGTGTATGATCCGGAATAATATCTACAATGGTGTTCAATTTTTTCATTATCATATTTATATTTTAGAACTCCTCCGTAGCTGTGATCACTAGAATCAGTTTCTACAATATATGTAAACTGTTTCTTTTCATCTGGAAAATATAGTTTTGGTAATTTTTTACACATATTTTTTATCTTCTGTATATGTATTTTATCTTTCTCGTCAAAATGATATTCTATATCCTTTTTTAGTTTTTTCTGTAATGGTTTTATGTTTTCTGCTAATTTAGGAATATATTCTCTTACTTGGTTAACCAATCCTAAAAATGATTGTAATTTCTTTTTTGTATCAAGTGTTTCATTTAAATTAATTATTTTTTGTACTATATGGGTTTGCATTTTTATTCCGTTTTTATCTATTTGTATACCTAAAAATTCTATTTGATTTTTCATTACTTCTGCTTTCTTTTTACTTAAACTTATTCCTGATATTTCTACAATGTGTATGAATTTTTCTAGTAGTTTTATATGTTCGTTCTCTGTTCTAGAATATAGCAATATATCATCTATATATATTATACAATTTTCTAATTGGTTGAAGTAATTATCCATAAAATGTTGATACCTACCTGGTGCATTTTTATATCCAAAAGGTAATACGTTCCATTCGTAAAATCCTTGTGGTACTGTGAATGTTGTTAACTTTTTAGATTCATCTTCTAGTTTTAAATGGTAAAATCCCGATTTACAGTCAAACTTACTAAAATAGTTATATCCTTGTATTTGTCTGATTTTTAGTATTTTATTTGGTATCGGATAATTATATGTTTTTGTTTTTGCATTTAAGTTTCTATAATCTATAACCATACGGCTTTTTCCTCGTTTTTGCTCACTATGTTTATTTACTATAAATGCCGGGCTAGTATGTTTACTATTACTTTCTTGTATGTACTTATTGTCTAATAATTCCTTTATATGCATTTTAAATTCTGTTAAATCATTAAAATTGTATTTTAAAGGTTTTTGTGTTATTATGCTACTTTCATCTATTAGTTCAATCTTTATTTTTGTTTTATGTTTTTCCCATCCTCGGAGTGGATTATCATTATATAGTAATTCTAATTTATCTTGTAGTAATTTTATTTTATTTATTGAGAAAATGATTATTTCTATATTATGGTTGCTTTGTATTACATTTTCTAATTTTTGGGTAATCTTTTCACTTCCTTTAATCCAGGGTGTTGTTTTTCTTACTTTATTATTTACTCTTTTTGCTCCTAATTTTTGTTTACACGGGGTAGTAAACCACCAATGTGTTTTTGTTATAATATGTGGGTATAATTTGTCTAAAAATGGCATTCCTAATAATATATCTTTATTTGTAAATTCATAACTATATATTTCTTCTATGGTTAATATTTTATCTCATATTTGTATCTTTATATTTCTTGCTTTGTATATTATCATACTTCCCTCATTATTGAATCCTGTTACTACTATGGGGTTTTTTAGCTTTTCCCATTTACTTTCTGGTAAACAATTATGTCTACACATGTTAGCTTCTGCTCCTGTATCCATCATAGGTGTATAGTATCTATTATAATATCCTTCTACTATTATCTTGGCAAGTATGTATATCTTTGGCATTATATCAAAGTTCTTTTTATTATTATTTTCTTATTTTCATAACTTATCGTTAATTGTCTATCTTCTAATTTATATGGTTTGACTTTTTCTAACCATTTTATTCCTAGTGTAATGTTTTTATCGCCTTGATATATTTTAAAATTTATTAATATTGGTATTCCTCCAATAATTAATTCTTTTTCAGTTGTTTCTTCGTTTTTTCTTAACGCTTTTGGTAGTTCTGAATTTTGCTGTTCTATTGTTACTATCTCTTGTTCTGGTATCAATTCTCTTATAACATAATTCTCTTCCTGTCCTGTATTTATTAGTATTAAATATTTTCTTTGGTCCATTATTCCTGTTATATAATAATGGTGTGGGTTTATTTCTTCTATTTTTTGTTCTATTAATTTTTGTGGAGTGGTATAATTTATTCTTCTTGATGTACTTCTTGATGTACTTATTCTTGATGACGTTTCTGGCATTTCATTATTTATTCGTTTTGATGTGCTTAATCTTTCTTTTACTATTTCTAAATCTTCATCCATGTCCATTTCTGTATAACTGTAATCATTGTTGTCTATAACTGATACTATTCTTTCGAATGGATTTTCTATTTTTATTTTATTTATTTTATTTTTAGCTGTTATCTTATGTTTTGTTGTTAAGACATATAGATTTTTACATCTTGCTGTGAATATTTTACTTCCTGGTGCTAATTCTATTCCAGACATTTTCCAGTATAGTACTAATGATTTATCTATATTTTTATCATCTACTGCTACTGAATAGTTAGCACTTATTATAAATTTAAATTTTTGGTATATTAAGTTACCTCTTACGGCACTTATTATACTCTTTTCTATAGGTTGTACAATTCTATCATCTGCCAAGTATATTTCTATAGGGGTATCTATTCCTTCCCTAAAACATGCTTTTATTAGGATCTCCGTTCCTCCTAAGTGTACATATTTTATTGGATTTTTTGCTTTTATATCTTGTATTTCTTTATTTAGTAGTCTTTTATTTAAAATTGGTATTTGTGCTTTACCTTTGATGTATTTACAATCTATTATATGTTCTCTTTGGCTTACTACATAGTATTCTTCTTTCTGTCTTTTAAACCAATTCTTTATTGTTGGTACTTCTAATATTTTGTCTATGCTTAGATCCAATTCTTTTCCTTTTATTTGTTCAAATATATTAGCGTCAAATATTATTTTTTGTTCTGAAGATTGTTCATCTTGGTGTTCTTCTTGTTGTATAATTTGTATATCTTTTTCAGTCATAATTTTCTTCATCTGATTCTTCTATATCCTTGTTTATTTCCTTTTCATTTTCAGAGAACTCGTTTTCTGATATCTCATATATGCTGTCTTCACTGCTTAATTCATAATCTACATATTCTACTTGTGTATATTTATCATTATCTATCAATATTTCGGTAATTTGTTTCTTCTTTGGGTTTTTTGGTAATTTACAATCTTTGGCTAAGTGTCCTAGCTTTCCACAATTATAGCAAGTACATTCTGTTAGTTTTTTCTTTTTCCTATATGGTTTTTTATGTTTATAATTTTTTACATAATATCTTCCTCTTGGTTTCCTATATTTATATTTTGAATATTTTGATTTAAATTTCTTTTTCTTTCCTTCTTTTTTGTAATATTTATCTGTGCAGCCAAATTGGGGTGCTATTCTACTTTTGCAACATGCCAAATTTTTTACTAATATTTTTTCCATTTTCATGTTTTCTTTATATTTTTCACATAATTCTATAAACCAGTTTTGTAGAAATTTTATCCTTACTCCTAATGTATCTGCTAGTCCTGCTTCGTTCCAATTTTTTATTATTTTTGAGCTAAAGGGTTCTGGTAATTTTGTAAAATATAATTTTCTTATCTCTTTACTTTCATCCGGACTATATGTTCCTTTATAATAATAGTCTCTAAATGCACAAGTATATTCATCTATATAACACATATTACATATTGCTAATTTTGTCATTAAATTCCTATTTGTAATTTTTTCTTTATTTTGTTCTTCTACTTCTGTTGTCATACTACTAAATTCATTTCTTATTGCTATTTCATATTTATTTAATATATCTGTAACTGTTGTTGTAGTTGTACCGTCAAGTTTTTTATTACTCCTTAATGTGTCTAAGCTTTCACTTGATAAATTTTGTAACCATAATTTTACAGTTCCTATTAATGTTCTTTCTATATATCCTGGTGTTTCCGCTATTGCTATTTTATTATCTATTAGTTGTTTTGAGATATATCCTATCCATAATTGTATTGTTTTATTTATATCTGCTACACAATCTAGATCTAAAAAATTATATTGTTCAGTTATCTGTCTTGGTGCCCATTTCTTATTTAACCTTTTATCCCATAATGTTTTGTTTCTATCATATGCATCATAACTTACTCTGTAATAGGTTGGGTTTAATTGTTTTGGATTTTTTACTCCTGATGTGCTTGGTTTATCCTCGTTCATATCTCCTGTATTTATTTCTGGGTTTATTTTTATCTTTTCTGTTTTTTCTATAAGTTCTGTGTATGTTTCACTTGTTTCTGAATAGTTTTCTCCTAGTTCTGTGTCTTTATCACTTTGGTCATTTATTTCGTTTATACTTATTTTTGATGGACTCTCCTGTACTTCTTCTAACTGTAATTTGAACTTTT
Source organism: Nicotiana sylvestris (assembly GCF_000393655.2). Taxonomy (NCBI): domain Eukaryota; kingdom Viridiplantae; phylum Streptophyta; class Magnoliopsida; order Solanales; family Solanaceae; genus Nicotiana; species Nicotiana sylvestris. The sequence goes on from NC_091061.1 coordinate 82,616,886, forward strand.
CTATCTCATTTGTTAGTTTTAGTTCTTGTTCTTCTTCTTTACGTTTTTCCTTTTCTTTTAGTTTATTTGCATACATCTGTTTTAGCATCTCTAATTCTTTTTCTAATTCTGTTATTTTAGTGTTTTTTACTTCCTCTATCTGTTGTATTTTTTCTTTAGCTTGCTGTTGTATTTCTTTAATCTCTCGTTTTCTATCTATTTCTTCGTTTTCTTTTGTTATTCTAACCATGGCGGTTAAACTATCCTCTAGTTTTACAGTTTCTTTTTCTAACATTGAGTTTAGGTTATTTCCTAATTTTTTATATCTTCTTCCTAAGTTGGAAAATATTATTGTTATTTTTAATCCTTCTGGATTCTCATATGTTTTCTCTTCTAGTGCGAATTCTTCTTTATTCATCTTTTATCCTTTAGATAACAAACATATTTATATTCTGTTTTAGATATTATATCGATTAATTTAGACAGCCTAGCTTTGTTTATTTTTGTGATACTTAAGTATTCATATTCTATGTATAGTTTCTTTAGTTTCTTTCTAATTTTCTGCGATTTCTTAGTTATTTTAATTGTTTCACTGTTTTGCGGGTTTGTACTATTAATGTCAGTGTTATTTTTCATGATTTGCTTCTTAATATAAATGTTTATTTTCCATAGCTCTGATACCAATTTGTGGGGTCATGTTTAATATTGAGATGTATACCTGTTGATACATATATCCATGGTTTCTATATTTCTTAGATTTATTTCTTTTCTGTGTTGATAACTTTCAAGTTTATCTTCATAGAATTCAATTTCATTTTCTATAGTTAATAAAGCTTTATTACGTAATCTATTATATCTAATTATGTCTTTGCAGGTTTTAATATTGTGTTTAACACAATCTATTTTTCTATTTATGTTACTGAGGGTTTTAAGAAGTTTCCATTTCTGGGTGTTATAGAATCTTATATAATGAAAAGTGTTATGTTTCATTTATAAACAGATTTTATTAACTTGATATGTGATCATTAATCTGAATATAAATCTAGTTCATATAGATCTAATATATCTATTTCTTGTGATACAATTAGTTCTGTAAATGCTTGTTCCATTACATATATTATTTCAAAAGTAACTAAAATATCATAAATTTTTCTTTTAACATCGTTATTAAGTCTGTTAAAGATATATAATATAAGTATTTTGTACTCAATATTTTCTTCTAATAAATACGTGTGGTTGTGGTTGTTCATTCAGATTTACTATTTATCCTTATCATGTATTTACTAAACATATTCCCTCTAACCTCTTTGTTTATCATATTATTTATCATATTTTAATAAGTTATACTGAACAATCTTTTCTGGTCACTACCATGTTTTTCATTCTTCAATCATTTACCCTAACAGCGCCTCAACTTTGTGTACTCCCCTAAACGGCTTCCTTGCCTACTGGTTTCCACTTTAGGATGGCATAGTCTGGGCTTAACTACTCTCAGCATTATTAGACAGGCAAACTTTCTTAAGATGTTCTTTATAACAATACTATAATATGATAAACAATTATGATATTCAAGAGATTATAAGGAATACAAGAGTTTAGTTAAACATGATTATGAATAAACTTACCTGGTTTTGTAACTCGTTTGAATGCTCCATAGCTTTCAGAAGTTTGTATATAATCAGCTATTTTATTGAGAGAAGATAAGGTGAGGATGAAGGTGTCTGAGGATGTCTCTTCTTCCTCGGATTTACATTCTTTATATAGAAAATTAAAACGACTCCTACTGTTCACAAATGACTCTTACTATTCATGAACGACCTTTACTGTTCATGATTATGACTCTTACTATTTACTTTACGACTTTTTTACATGACTCTTACTATTCATGAACGACCTTTACTGTTCATGATTATGACTCTTACTATTTACTTTACGACTTTTTTACATGACTCGACCCTTTACATTATTTGTTTTCAATAGCTATTTCCTTCATTTGTCTTCTTGCTGATACCTTCATTCTAGTTGGACTTCTGGTACATAGTTATCATCTCCGTTGCACTTTGAACATATGTGGTCTGGGTATTTGTGTCCTACTAGTTTGCAGTATCTTGTTAATAACTCGTTTGAAATAAATTCTTTTTTCAATGCTCTGGTAGTTGGTTGCATTTCTGGCTTTAATAATGATAAAATCCATTTCTGGACTTCATCCATATCTCCTTGTCGTAGTTCCTTTGAGTTGGCATATATCATTAACTGGTCTCTGGAATAGTAGCTCCAGATAGCATTTCCTTGTAGATAATTGTTAGCTAGTTCTTGAATAATAGTTGCTATACCAATTATTCTTTTATTGGCATAGAAACTTGGTATCTCCATTTTCTGTATCTCCGGTTGTTTCTCTATCTCTTCCGGTATTATCATATCTCGTGTTAGTCCTATCTTTATCACCTGTATTATGGGTTTTATTTCGTCATATAGTATTTCCGCTGGTGCTGTATAGAATTTGATGAAGAATAGGTTGCCTTTTGTAATTCTCTTGAAGGTGACAAATGCTTTGTATAGCTCTGGTATTCCAATTATTTCTTCTCCGTCGTGGGTATATACTGTGCTAAGTAGTCCGTAGTTGTAACATGTCTTTACTAGGTTTGCTTTTGTTTTTGGCTGGGCTATAAGCCTATTATATCCCTGTAGTTTTTGGGTTACATAATCCTGTGTTGGATCTGTAGTAGTAGTTGATCTAGGGTTTAGGTTCAAGAATGTCTGAATTTTATATATATTCTCAATATATGTTTGAGTAATATGGTTATATACCTTTTTGTTGTGGTGTAGGCTATTGGCATAGGTTGTAGTTTGTGGGGCTATAACTATTGCTTCTCTTGGCTTTTTTGATGTAAATGGCTTATCAAATACGTTGTTTAGGTTTACATTGATATGTGGCTTTTTGTTAATTTGTTTGCTTGTACCTGCAGCTGTATATAAAGCAACTGCGTTATGAGTTTTTTGGAGTTTCCCAACGTCTCCTTCTAACTCTGGAAGTTTAGAGTCTTCCGATTGACTTAGTTCCGCATTTTTATAGTCATGCTGCTGACTTAGCTTGCTTTCCTCTAGCTGTTGTAATCTTTTTCCCATACCATCCATCTGTAAAGATAGAGTAGTAAGGATTGTAAATATGTCTTTTGATTCTTGGCTTTCATCTGTTTGGGTACCTTTGTCTTGATAGGTAGTCTGCAATAACATTCTTGTCAGTTCGTATTACTTCAATTGTAAATGTAAAATTTTGTATATTCAATACAAGTCTCCTTATTTCCTTTGTAGTTACTGAATCCTGTACTTTCCGTGTTATCCACCATTTTACTTGTGTATTATCTGTTCTTACTATAAATTTGTTATAAACAATATATGGCTCAAATGTTAACAAACATTTATATAATCCAAATAGTTCTTTCCTATTTATCTCCCATTTTAATTGTGGTTCCGTGTATGATCCGGAATAATATCTACAATGGTGTTCAATTTTTTCATTATCATATTTATATTTTAGAACTCCTCCGTAGCTGTGATCACTAGAATCAGTTTCTACAATATATGTAAACTGTTTCTTTTCATCTGGAAAATATAGTTTTGGTAATTTTTTACACATATTTTTTATCTTCTGTATATGTATTTTATCTTTCACGTCAAAATGATATTCTATATCCCTTTTTAGTTTTTTCTGTAATGGTTTTAAGTTTTCTGCTAATTTAGGAATATATTCTCTTACTTGGTTAACCAATCCTAAAAATGATTGTAATTTCTTTTTTGTATCAAGTGTTTCATTTAAATTAATTATTTTTTGTACTATATGGGTTTGCATTTTTATTCCGTTTTTATCTATTTGTATACCTAAAAATTCTATTTGATTTTTCATTACTTCTGCTTTCTTTTTACTTAAACTTATTCCTGATATTTCTACAATGTGTATGAATTTTTCTAGTAGTTTTATATGTTCGTTCTCTGTTCTAGAATATAGCAATATATCATCTATATATATTATACAATTTTCTAATTGGTTGAAGTAATTATCCATAAAATATTGATACCTACCTGGTGCATTTTTATATCCAAAAGGTAATACGTTCCATTCGTAAAATCCTTGTGGTACTGTGAATGCTGTTAACTTTTTAGATTCATCTTCTAGTTTTAAATGGTAAAATCCCGATTTACAGTCAAACTTACTAAAATAGTTATATCCTTGTATTTGTCTGATTTTTAGTATTTTATTTGGTATCGGATAATTATATGTTTTTGTTTTTGCATTTAAGTTTCTATAATCTATAACCATACGGCTTTTTCCTCGTTTTTGCTCACTATGCTTATTTACTATAAATGCCGGGCTAGTATGTTTACTATTACTTTCTTGTATGTACTTATTGTCTAATAATTCCTTTATATGCATTTTAAATTCTGTTAAATCATTAAAATTGTATTTTAAAGGTTTTTGTGTTATTATGCTACTTTCATCTATTAGTTCAATCTTTATTTTTGTTTTATGTTTTTCCCATCCTCGGAGTGGATTATCATTATATAGTAATTCTAATTTATCTTGTAGTAATTTTATTTTATTTATTGAGAAAATGATTATTTCTATATTATGGTTGCTTTGTATTACATTTTCTAATTTTTGGGTAATCTTTTCACTTCCTTTAATCCAGGGTGTTGTTTTTCTTACTTTATTATTTACTCTTTTTGCTCCTAATTTTTGTTTACACGGGGTAGTAAACCACCAATGTGTTTTTGTTATAATATGTGGGTATAATTTATCTAAAAATGGCATTCCTAATAATATATCTTTATTTGTGAATTCGTAACTATATATTTCTTCTATGGTTAATATTTTATCCCATATTTGTATTTTTATATTTCTTGCTTTATATGTTATCATACTTCCTTCATTATTAAATCTTGTTACTACTATAGGGGTTTTTAGCTTTTCCCATTTACTTTCTGGTAAACAATTATGTCTACACATGTTAGCTTCTGCTCCTGTATCCATCATAGGTGTATAGTATCTATTATAATATCCTTCTACTATTATCTTGGCAAGTATGTATATCTTTGGCATTATATCAAAGTTCTTTTTATTATTATTTTCTTATTTTCATAACTTATCGTTAATTGTCTATCTTCTAATTTATATGGTTTGACTTTTTCTAACCATTTTATTCCTAGTGTAATGTTTTTATCGCCTTGATATATTTTAAAATTTATTAATATTGGTATTCCTCCAATAATTAATTCTTTTTCAGTTGTTTCTTCGTTTTTTCTTAACGCTTTTGGTAGTTCTGAATTTTGCTGTTCTATTGTTACTATCTCTTGTTCTGGTATCAATTCTCTTATAACATAATTCTCTTCCTGTCCTGTATTTATTAGTATTAAATATTTTCTTTGGTCCATTATTCCTGTTATATAATAATGGTGTGGGTTTATTTCTTCTATTTTTTGTTCTATTAATTTTTGTGGAGTGGTATAATTTATTCTTCTTGATGTACTTCTTGATGTACTTATTCTTGATGACGTTTCTGGCATTTCATTATTTATTCGTTTTGATGTGCTTAATCTTTCTTTTACTATTTCTAAATCTTCATCCATGTCCATTTCTGTATAACTGTAATCATTGTTGTCTATAACTGATACTATTCTTTCGAATGGATTTTCTATTTTTATTTTATTTATTTTATTTTTAGCTGTTATCTTATGTTTTGTTGTTAAGACATATAGATTTTTACATCTTGCTGTGAATATTTTACTTCCTGGTGCTAATTCTATTCCAGACATTTTCCAGTATAGTACTAATGATTTATCTATATTTTTATCATCTACTGCTACTGAATAGTTAGCACTTATTATAAATTTAAATTTTTGGTATATTAAGTTACCTCTTACGGCACTTATTATACTCTTTTCTATAGGTTGTACAATTCTATCATCTGCCAAGTATATTTCTATAGGGGTATCTATTCCTTCCCTAAAACATGCTTTTATTAGGATCTCCGTTCCTCCTAAGTGTACATATTTTATTGGATTTTTTGCTTTTATATCTTGTATTTCTTTATTTAGTAGTCTTTTATTTAAAATTGGTATTTGTGCTTTACCTTTGATGTATTTACAATCTATTATATGTTCTCTTTGGCTTACTACATAGTATTCTTCTTTCTGTCTTTTAAACCAATTCTTTATTGTTGGTACTTCTAATATTTTGTCTATGCTTAGATCCAATTCTTTTCCTTTTATTTGTTCAAATATATTAGCGTCAAATATTATTTTTTGTTCTGAAGATTGTTCATCTTGGTGTTCTTCTTGTTGTATAATTTGTATATCTTTTTTAGTCATAATTTTCTTCATCTGACTCTTCTATATCCTTGTTTATTTCATTTTCAGAGAACTCGTTTTCTGATATCTCATATATGCTGTCTTCACTGCTTAATTCATAATCTACATATTCTACTTGTGTATATTTATCATTATCTATCAATATTTCGGTAATTTGTTTCTTCTTTGGGTTTTTTGGTAATTTACAATCTTTGGCTAAGTGTCCTAGCTTTCCACAATTATAGCAAGTACATTCTGTTAGTTTTTTCTTTTTCCTATATGGTTTTTTATGTTTATAATTTTTTACATAATATCTTCCTCTTGGTTTCCTATATTTATATTTTGAATATTTTGATTTAAATTTCTTTTTCTTTCCTTCTTTTTTGTAATATTTATCTGTGCAGCCAAATTGGGGTGCTATTCTACTTTTGCAACATGCCAAATTTTTTACTAATATTTTTTCCATTTTCATGTTTTCTTTATATTTTTCACATAATTCTATAAACCAGTTTTGTAGAAATTTTATCCTTACTCCTAATGTATCTGCTAGTCCTGCTTCGTTCCAATTTTTTATTATTTTTGAGCTAAAGGGTTCTGGTAATTTTGTAAAATATAATTTTCTTATCTCTTTACTTTCATCCGGACTATATGTTCCTTTATAATAATAGTCTCTAAATGCACAAGTATATTCATCTATATAACACATATTACATATTGCTAATTTTGTCATTAAATTCCTATTTGTAATTTTTTCTTTATTTTGTTCTTCTACTTCTGTTGTCATACTACTAAATTCATTTCTTATTGCTATTTCATATTTATTTAATATATCTGTAACTGTTGTTGTAGTTGTACCGTCAAGTTTTTTATTACTCCTTAATGTGTCTAAGCTTTCACTTGATAAATTTTGTAACCATAATTTTACAGTTCCTATTAATGTTCTTTCTATATATCCTGGTGTTTCCGCTATTGCTATTTTATTATCTATTAGTTGTTTTGAGATATATCCTATCCATAATTGTATTGTTTTATTTATATCTGCTACACAATCTAGATCTAAAAAATTATATTGTTCAGTTATCTGTCTTGGTGCCCATTTCTTATTTAACCTTTTATCCCATAATGTTTTGTTTCTATCATATGCATCATAACTTACTCTGTAATAGGTTGGGTTTAATTGTTTTGGATTTTTTACTCCTGATGTGCTTGGTTTATCCTCGTTCATATCTCCTGTATTTATTTCTGGGTTTATTTTTATCTTTTCAGTTTTTTCTATAAGTTCTGTGTATGTTTCACTTGTTTCTGAATAGTTTTCTCCTAGTTCTGTGTCTTTATCACTTTGTTCATTTATTTCGTTTATACTTATTTTTGATGGACTCTCCTGTACTTCTTCTAACTGTAATTTGAACTTTTCTATCTCATTTGTTAGTTTTAGTTCTTGTTCTTCTTCTTTACGTTTTTCCTTTTCTTTTAGTTTATTTGCATACATCTGTTTTAGCATCTCTAATTCTTTTTCTAATTCTGTTATTTTAGTGTTTTTTACTTCCTCTATCTGTTGTATTTTTTCTTTAGCTTGCTGTTGTATTTCTTTAATCTCTCGTTTTCTATCTATTTCTTCGTTTTCTTTTGTTATTCTAACCATGGCGGTTAAACTATCCTCTAGTTTTACAGTTTCTTTTTCTAACATTAAGTTTAGGTTATTTCCTATTTTTTTATATCTTCTTCCTAAGTTAGAAAATATTATTGTTATTTTTAATCCTTCTGGATTCTCATATGTTTTCTCTTCTAATGCGAATTCTTCTTTATTCATCTTTTATCCTTTAGATAACAAACATATTTATATTCTGTTTTAGATATTATATCGATTAATTTGGACAGCCTAGCTTTGTTTATTTTTGTGATACTTAAGTATTCATATTCTATATATAGTTTCTTTAGTTTCTTCCTAATTTTCTGCGATTTCTTAGTTATTTTGATTGTTTCACTGTTTTGCGGGTTTGTACTATTAATGTCAGTGTTATTTTTCATGATTTGCTTCTTAATATAAATGTTTATTTTCCATAGCTCTGATACCAATTTTAGGGGTCATGTTTAATATTGAGATGTATACCTGTTGATACATATATCCATGGTTTCTATATTTCTTAGATTTATTTCTTTTCTGTGTTGATAACTTTCAAGTTTATCTTCATAGAATTCAATTTCATTTTCTATAGTTAATAAAGCTTTATTACGTAATCTATTATATCTAATTATGTCTTTGCAGGTTTTAATATTGTGTTTAACACAATCTATTTTTCTATTTATGTTACTGAGGGTTTTAAGAAGTTTCCATTTCTGGGTGTTATAGAATCTTATATAATGAAAAGTGTTATGTTTCATTTATAAACAGATTTTATTAACTTGATATGTGATCATTAATCTGAATATAAATCTAGTTCATATAGATCTAATATATCTATTTCTTGTGATACAATTAGTTCTGTAAATGCTTGTTCCATTACATATATTATTTCAAAAGTAACTAAAATATCATAAATTTTTCTTTTAACATCGTTATTAAGTCTGTTAAAGATATATAATATAAGTATTTTGTACTCAATATTTTCTTCTAATAAATACGTGTGGTTGTGGTTGTTCATTCAGATTTACTATTTATCCTTATCATGTATTTACTAAACAAATAACATCTTTAAGGCTTAGAGCCTTCGCCATTAAAGTAAAAGCAGGATTCGACCTCGTTCGAATCATGATGGGATGTTATTTTTATAAGTTCGAAATAATACCCTTAAGGCTAAGGGCCTTCGCCATCAGAGTAAAAGCAGGATTCGAACTCGTTCGAATCACGACAGGATTTTATTTCGATAAGTTCAAAATAACACCCTTGCGACTAAGGGCCTTCTCCATAAAAATAAAAGCAGAATTCGACCTTGTTGGAATAACGACGGGATGTTATTTTGATAAGTTAGAAATAACACCGTTAAGGCTAAGAGCCTTCGCTATCAAAGTAAAAGCAGGATTCGACCTTGTTCGAATCATGACGGGATGTTATTTTGATAAGTTTGAAATGACACCCTTAAAGCTAAGGGCCTTCACCATCAGAGTAAAAGCAGGATTTGACCTTGTTAGAATCACGACGAGTTGTTATTTTGATAAGTTCGAAATAACACCCTTAAGGCTAAGGGGATTCGCCATCAATGTAAAAGTAGGATTCAACCTTGTTCGAATCATGACAGGATGTTATTTCGATAAGTTTGAAATAACACCCTTGAGGCTAGGAGCCTTCTCCATCAGAGTAGAAGCAGGATTCCACCTCATTCGAATCACGGCGGGATGTTATTTCGATAAGTTAGAAATAACACCGTTAAGGCTAAGAGCCTTCGCTATCAAAGTAAAAGCAGGATTCGACCTTGTTCGAATCATGACGGGATGTTATTTTGATAAGTTCGAAATGACACCCTTAAGGCTAAGGGCCTTCGCCATCAGAGTAAAATCAGGATTTGACCTTGTTAGAATCACGACGAGTTATTATTTTGATAATTTTGAAATAACACCCTTAAGACTAAGAGCCTACGCCACCAAAGTAAAAGTAGGATTCGACCTCGTTCGAATCACGGTGGATGTTATTTTGATAAGTTCGAAATAACACCTTTAAGGCTAAGGGGCTTCGCCATCAAAATAAAAGCAGGATTCGACCTCGTTCGTATCACGACGGGTTGTTATTTCGATAAGTTTGAAATAATACCCTTGAGGCTAAGGGCCTTCTCCATCAGAGTAAAAGCAGGATTCGACCTTATTCGAATCATGACGGGATGTTATTTCGATAAGTTCGAAATAACACCCTTAAGGCTAAGAGCCTTTGCCATCAAAATAAAAGCAGGATTCGACTTTGTTCGAATCACGACGGGATGTTATTTCGATAAATTCGAAATAACGTCCTTAAGGCTAAGAGCCTTCGCCATTAAAGTAAAAGCAGGATTCGACCTCGTTCGAATCACGACGGGATGTTATTTTGATAAGTTCGAAATAATACCCTTAAGGCTAAGGGCCTTCGCCATCAGAGTAAAAGCAGGATTCGAACTCGTTCGAATCACGACAGGATTTTATTTCGATAAGTTCGAAATAACACCCTTACGACTAAGGGCCTTCTCCATAAAAATAAAAGCAGAATTCGACCTCGTTGGAATCACGACGGGATGTTATTTCGATAAGTTAGAAATAACATCGTTAAGGCTAAGAGCCTTCGCTATCAAAGTAAAAGCAGGATTCGACCTTGTTCGAATCATGACGGGATGTTATTTTGATAAGTTCGAAATGACACCCTTAAGGCTAAGGGCCTTCTCCATCAGAGTAAAAGCAGGATTTGACCTTGTTAGAATCATGACGAGTTATTATTTTGATAAGTTCGAAATAACACCCTCAAGGCTAAGAGGATTCGACATCAAAGTAAAAGCAGGATTCGACCTCGTTCGAATCACGACGGGTTGTTATTTCGATATGTTTGAAATTACACCCTTGAGGCTTGGAGCCTTCTCTATCAGAGTAAAAGCAGGATTCTACCTCATTCGAATCATGACGGGATGTTATTTCGATAAGTTAGAAATATCACCGTTAAGGCTAAGGGCATTCACCATCAGAGTAAAAGCAGGATTCGAACTCGTTCGAATCACGACAGGATTTTATTTCGATAAGTTCGAACTAACACCCTTACGACTAAGGGTCTTCGCCATAAAAATTAATGCAGGATTCGACCTCGTTCGAATCACTACGGGATGTTATTTCGATAAGTTAGAAATAACACAGTTAAGGCTAAGAGCCTTCACCATCAGAGTAAAAGTAGGATTCGACCTCGTTCGAATCACGACGGGTTGTTATTTCGATAAGTTTGAAATTACACCCTTGAGGCTAGGAGCCTTCTCCGTCAGAGTAAAAGCAGGATTCCACCTCATTCGAATCATGACGGGATGTTATTTCGATAAGTTAGAAATAACACCCTTAAGGCTAAGAGCCTTCGCTATCAAAGTAAAAGCAGGATTCGACCTCGTTCGAATCACGACGGGTTGTTATTTCGATAAGTTCGAAATAACACCCATAAGGCTAAGGCCCTTCGCCATCAAAATAAAAGAAGGATTCGACCTCGATCGAATCACGACGGGATGTTATTTCGATAAGTTCGAAATAATACCCTTAAGGCTAAGAGCCTTCGCCATTAAAGTAAAAGCAGGATTTGACCTCGTTAGAATCACGACAGGATGTTATTTTGATAAGTTAGAAATAATACCCTTAAGGCTAAGGGCCTTCACCATCAGAGTAAAAAAAGGATTCAAACTCGTTCGAATCACGGCAGGATTTTATTTCGATAAGTTCGAACTAACACCCTTACGGCTAAGGGCCTTTGCCATCAGAGTAAAAGTAGGATTCGACCTTGTTCGAATCATGACGGGATGTTATTCTGATAAGTTCGAAATGACACCCTTAAGGCTAAGGGCCTTCGCCAACAGAGTAAAAGCAGGATTTGACCTTGTTAGAATCATGACGAGTTATTATTTTGATAAGTTCGAAATAACACTCTTAAGGATAAGAGGATTCGCCATCAAAGTAAAAGCGGGATTCAACCTCGTTCGAATCACGACGGGTTGTTATTTCGATAAGTTTGAAATTACACCCTTGAGGCTAGGAGCCTTCTCCATCAGAGTAAAAGCAGTATTCCACCTCATTCGAATCACGACGGGATGTTATTTTGATAAGTTAGAAATAACACCGTTAAGGCTAAGGGCATTCACCATCAGAGTAAAAGCAGGATTCGAACTCATTCGAATCACAACAGGATTTTATTTCGAAAAGTTCGAACTAACACCCTTACGGCTAAGGGCCTTCGCCATAAAAATTAATGCAGGATTCGACCTCGTTCGAATAACTACGGGATGTTATTTCGATAAGTTAGAAATAACACCGTTAAGGCTAAGAGCCTTCACCATCAGAGTAAAAGTAGGATTCGACCTCGTTAGAATCACGACGGGTTGTTAATTCGATAAGTTCGAAATAACACCCTTAAGGCTAAGAGCCTTCGCCATCAAAGTAAAAGCAGGATTCGACCTCGTTCGAATCACGACGGGATGTTATTTTGATAAGTTCAAAATAACACCCTTAACGCTAAAGGCCTTCGCCATCAGAGTAAAAGCAGGATTCGACCTCGTTCTAATCACAACGGGTTGTTATTTCGATAAGATCAAAATAATACACTTAAGGCTAAGGACCTTCGCCATCAAAATAAAAGCAGTATTCAACCTCGTTCGACTCACGACGGGATGTTATTAGATAAGATCGAAGTAACACCTTTAGGCTAAAGGACTTCGCCATCAAAATAAAAGCAGGATTCGACCTCGTTTGAATCACGATGGGATGTTATTTCGATAAGTTCGAAATAACACCCTTAAGGCTAACAGCCTTCGCCATCAAAGTAAAAGCAGGATTCGACCTCGTTCGAATCACGACGGGATGTTATTTCGATAAATTCGAAATAACACCCTTAAGTCTAAGAGCCTTCGCCATCAAAGTAAAAACAGGATTCGACCTCGTTCGAATCACGATGGGTTGTTATTTCGATAAGTTCGAAATAACACCCCTAAGGCTAAGGGCCTTCGCCATAAAAATAAAAGCAGGATTTGACCTCGTTCGAATCACGACGAGGATGTTATTTTGATAAGTTTGAAATAACACCCTTAAGACTAAGAGCCTACGCCACCAAAGTAAAAGCAGGATTCAACCTCGTTCGAATCACGACGAGGATGTTATATTGATAAGTTTGAAATAACACATTTAAGGCTAAGAGCCTACGCCACCAAAGTAAAAGCAGGATTCGACCTCGTTCGAATCACGGCGGATGTTATTTCAATAAGTTCGAAATAACGCATTTATGGATAAGGGCCTTCGCCATCAGAGTAAAAGCATGATTCGACCTCGTTCGAATCACGACGGGATGTTATTTCGATAAGTTCGAAATAACACCCTTAAGGCTAAGGGCCTTCGCCATCAAAATAAAAGCAGGATTCGACCTCGTTCGAATCAAGACGGGATGTTATTTAGATAAGTTCGAAATAACATCCTTAAGGCTAAGAGCCTACGCCATTAAAGTAAAAGCAGGATTCGACCTCGTTCGAATCATGACGGGAAGTTATTTTGATAAGTTCAAAATAATACCCATAAGGCTAATGGCCTTCGCCATCGGAGTAAAAGCAGGATTCGAACTCGTTGGAATCACGACAGGATTTTTTTTCGATAGGTTCGAAATAACACCCTTATGTCTAAGGGCTTTCGCCATAAAAATAAAAGCAGAATTCGACCTCGTTCGAATCACGACGGGATGGTATTTCGATAAGTTCAAAATGACACCCTTAAGGCTAAGGGCCTTTGCCATTAGAGTAAAAAGCAGGATTTGACCTTGTTAGAATCACGACGGGTTGTTATTTCGATAAGTTCGAAATAACACCCTTAAGGATAAGGGCCTTCGCCATCAGAGTAAAAGTAGGATTTGACCTCGTTCGACTTACGACGGGATGTTATTCGATAAGATCGAAGTAACACCTTTAGGCTAAAGGCCTTCGCCATCAAAATAAAAGCAGGATTCGACCTCGTTCGAATCACGATAGGATGCTATTTCGATAAGTTCGAAAATACACCCTTAAGGCTAAGAGCCTTCGCCGTCAAAGTAAAAGCAGGATTCGACCTCGTTCGAATCACGACGGGATGTTATTTCGATAAGTTCGAAATAACACCCTTAAGGCTAAGGGGATTCACCATCAATATAAAAGTAGGATTCGACCTCGTTCGAATCATGATAGGATGTTATTTTGATAAGTTTGAAATAACACCCTTAAGGCTAGAGGCCTTCGCCATCAAAGTAAAAGCAGTATTCGACCTCGTTCGAATCATGATGGGTGTTATTTCGATAAGTTTCAAAATAACACCCTTGAGGCTAAGGGCCTTCGCCATCAAAATAAAAGCAGGATTCGACCTCGTTCGAATCACGACGGGATGTTTTTTTGATAAGTTCAAAATAACACCGTTAAGGCTAAGAGCATACGCTATCAAAGTAAAAGCAGGATTTGACCTCGTCCGAATCACGACGGGTTGTTATTTCGATAAGTTCGAAACAAAACCCTTAAGGCTAAGGGCCTTCACCATCAAAATAAAAGCAGGATTCGACATCGTTCGAATCACGACGGGATGTTATTTCGATAAGTTAAAAATAACACCCTTAAGGCTAAGAGCCTTCGCCATTAAAGTAAAAGCAGGATTCGACCTCGTTAGAATCACGATGGGATGTTATTTTGATAAGTTCAAAATAATACCCTTAAGGATAAGGGCCTTCACCATCAGAGTAAAAGCAGGATTCGAACTCGTTCAAATCACGGCAGGATTTTATTTAGATAAGTTCGAACTAACACCCTTACGGCTAAGGGCCTTCGCCATAAAAATAAATGCAGGATTCGACCTCGTTCGAATCACGACGGGATGTTATTTCGATAAGTTAGAAATAACACCTTTAAGGCTAAGAGCCTTCGCTATCAAAGTAAAAGCAGGATTTGACCTCATTCGAATCACGACGGGATGTTATTACGATAAGTTTGAAATGGCAGCCTTAAGGCTAAGGGCCTTCGCCATCAGAGTAAAAGCAGGATTAAACCTCATTCGAATCATGACGGGTTGTTATTTCGACAAGTTCGAAATAACACCCTTATGGCTAAGGGCCTTCTCCATCAAAATAAAAGAACGATTCGACCTTGTTAGAATCACGACATGTTGTTATTTCGATAAGTTCGAAATAACACCCTTAAGGCTAAGGGCCTTCGCCATCAAAATAAAAGCGGGATTCGACCTCGTTCGAATCATGACGAGTTGTTATTTCGATAAGTTCAAAATAACACCCTTAAGGATAAGGGCCTTCGCCATCAAAATAAAAGCAGGATTCAACCTCGTTCGAATCACGACGGGATGTTATTTCGATAAGTTCAAAATAATATAGTTAAGGCTAAGGACCTTCGCCATCAGAGTAAAAGCAGGATTCGACCTCGTTCGAATCACGACAGGTTGTTATATCGATAAGTTCGAAATAACACCCTTAAGGCTAAGGGCCTTCGACATCACAATAAAAGAAAGATTCGACCTTGTTAGAATCACGACAGGTTGTTATTTCGATAAATTCGAAATAACACCCTTAAGGCTAAGGGCCTTCGCCATCAAAATAAAAGCAGGATTCGACCTCGTTCGTATCATGACGGGTTGTTATTTCGATAAGTTCGAAATAACACCCTTAAGGATAAGGGCCTTCGCCATCAGAGTAAAAGCAGGATTTGACCTCGTTCGACTCACGACGGGATGTTATTCGATAAGATCGAAGTAATACCTTTAGGCTAAATGCCTTCGCCATCAAAATAAAAGCAGGATTGGACCTCGTTTGAATCACGATGGGTTGTTATTTCGATAAGTTCGAAATAACACCCTTAAGGCTAAGAGCCTTCGCCATCAAAGTAAAAGCAGGATTCGACCTCGTTCGAATCACGACGGGATGTTATTTCGATAAGTTCGAAATAACACCCTTAAGGCTAAGAGCCTTCGCTATCAAAGTAAAAGCAGGATTCGACCTTGTTCGAATCATGACGGGATGTTATTTCGATAGGTTCGAAATGACACCCTTAAGGCTAAGGGCTTTCGCCATCAGAGTAAAAGCAGGATTTGACCTTGTTAGAATCACGACGAGTTGTTATTTCGATAAGTTCGAAATAACACCCTTAAGGCTAAGGGGATTCGCCATCAATGTAAAAGTAGGATTCGACCTCGTTCGAATCATGACAGGATGTTATTTCGATAAGTTTGAAATAACACCCTTAAGGCTAGAGGCCTTCGCCATCAAAGTAAAAGAAGGATTCGACCTCGTTCGAATCACGATGGGTTGTTATTTCGATAAGTTTGAAATAACACCCTTTAGGATAAGGGCCTTCACCATCAAAATAAAAGCAGGATTCGACCTTGTTCAAATCACGACGGGATGTCATTTCGATAAGTTTAAAATAACACCGTTAAGGCTAAGAGCCTACGCTACCAAAGTAAAAGCAGGATTTGACCTCGTCCGAATCACGACGGGTTGTTATTTCGATAAGTTCGAAATAAAACCCTTAAGGCTAAGGGCCTACACCATCAAAATAAAAGCAGGATTCGACCTCGTTCGAATCACGACGGGATGTTATTTCGATAAGTTCAAAATAACACCCTTAAGGCTAAGAGCCTTCGCCATTTAAGTAAAAACAGGATTCGACCTTGTTAGAATCACGACGGGATGTTATTTTGATAAGTTCAAAATAATACCCTTAAGGATAAGGGCCTTCACCATCAGAGTAAAAGTAGGATTCGAACTCGTTCAAATCACGACAGGATTTTATTTCGATAAGTTCGAACTAACACCCTTACGGCTAAGGGCCTTCGCCATAAAAATAAATGCAGGATTCGACCTCGTTCGAATCACGACGGGATGTTATTTTGATAAGTTAGAAATAACACCTTTAAGGCTAAGAGCCTTCGCTATCAAAGTAAAAGCAGGATTCGGCCTCATTCGAATCACGACGGGATGTTATTTCGATAAGTTTGAAATGGCACCCTTAAGGCTAAGGGCCTTCACCATCAGAGTAAAAGCAGGATTCGACCTCATTCGAATCACGACGGGTTGTTATATCGATAAGTTCGAAATAACACCCTTAAGGCTAAGGGCCTTCGACATCACAATAAAAGAAAGATTCGACCTTGTTAGAATCACGACAGGTTGTTATTTCGATAAATTCGAAATAACACCCTTAAGGCTAAGGGCCTTCGCCATCAAAATAAAAGCAGGATTCGACCTCGTTCGTATCATGACGGGTTGTTATTTCGATAAGTTCGAAATAACACCCTTAAGGATAAGGGCCTTCGCCATCTGAGTAAAAGCAGGATTTGACCTCGTTCGACTCACGACGGGATGTTATTCGATAAGATCGAAGTAACACCTTTAGGCTAAAGGCCTTCGCCATCAAAATAAAAGCAGGATTCGACCTCGTTTGAATCACGATGGGATGTTATTTAGATAAGTTCGAAATAACACCCTTAAGGCTAAGAGCCTTCGCCATCAAAGTAAAAGCAGGATTCGACCTCGTTCGAATCACGACGGGATGTTATTTCGATAAGTTCGAAATAACACCCTTAAGGCTAAGAGCCTTCGCTATCAAAGTAAAAGCAGGATTCGACCTTGTTCGAATCATGACGGGATGTTATTTCGATAGGTTCGAAATGACACCCTTAAGGCTAAAGGCTTTCGCCATCAGAGTAAAAGCAGGATTTGACCTTGTTAGAATCACGACGAGTTGTTATTTCGATAAGTTCGAAATAACACCCTTAAGGCTAAGGGGATTCGCCATCAATGTAAAAGTAGGATTCGACCTCGTTCGAATCATGACAGGATGTTATTTCGATAAGTTTGAAATAACACCCTTAAGGCTAGAGGCCTTCGCCATCAAAGTAAAAGAAGGATTCGACCTCGTTCGAATCACGATGGGTTGTTATTTCGATAAGTTTGAAATAACACCCTTTAGGATAAGGGCCTTCACCATCAAAATAAAAGCAGGATTTGACCTTGTTCGAATCACGACGGGATGTCGTTTCGATAAGTTTAAAATAACACCGTTAAGGCTAAGAGCCTACGCTACCAAAGTAAAAGCAGGATTTGACCTCGTCCGAATCACGACGGGTTGTTATTTCGATAAGTTCGAAATAAAACCCTTAAGGCTAAGGGCCTTCACCATCAAAATAAAAGCAGGATTCGACCTCGTTCGAATCACGACGGGATGTTATTTCGATAAGTTCAAAATAACAACCTTAAGGCTAAGAGCCTTCGCCATTTAAGTAAAAACAGGATTCGACCTTGTTAGAATCACGACGGGATGTTATTTTGATAAGTTCAAAATAATACCCTTAAGGATAAGGGCCTTCACCATCAGAGTAAAAGCAGGATTCGAACTCGTTCAAATCACGACAGGATTTTATTTCGATAAGTTCGAACTAACACCCTTACGGCTAAGGTCCTTCGCCATAAAAATAAATGCAGGATTCGACCTCGTTCGAATCACGACGGGATGTTATTTCGATAAGTTAAAAATAACACCTTTAAGGCTAAGAGACTTCGCTATCAAAGTAAAAGCAGGATTCGACCTCATTCGAATCACGACGGGATATTATTTCGATAAGTTTGAAATGGCACCCTTAAGGCTAAGGGCCTTCACCATCAGAGTAAAAGCAGGATTCGACCTCATTCGAATCACGACGGGTTGTTATTTCGACAAGTTCGAAATAACACCCTTAAGGCTAAGGGCCTTCGCCATCAAAAAAGAAGAACGATTCGACCTTGTTAGAATCACGACATGTTGTTATTTCGATAAGTTCGAAATAAAACCCTTAAGGCTAAGGGCCTTCGCCATCAAAATAAAAGCAGGATTTGACCTCGTTCGAATCATGACGAGTTGTTATTTCGATAAGTTCGAAATAACACCCTTAAGGATAAGGGCCTTCGCCATCAGAGTAAAAGCAGGATTTGACCTCGTTCGAATCACGACGGGATGTTATTCGATAAGATCGAAGTAACACCTTTTGGCTAAAGGACTTCGCCATCAAAATAAAAGCAGGATTCGACCTCATTTGAATCACGATGGGATGTTATTTCGATAAGTTCGAAATAACACCCTTAAGGTTAAGAGCCTTCACCATCAAAGTAAAAGCAGGATTCGACCTCGTTCGAATCACGACGGGATGTTATTTCGATAAGTTCGAAATAACACCCTTAAGGCTAAGAGCCTTCGCTATCAAAGTAAAAGCAGGATTCGACCTTGTTCGAATCATGACGGGATGTTATTTCGATAGGTTCGAAATGACACCTTTAAGGCTAAGGGCTTTCGCCATCAGAGTAAAAGCAGGATTTGACCTTGTTAGAATCACGACGAGTTGTTATTTTGATAAGTTCGAAATAACACCCTTAAGGCTAAGGGGATTCGCCATCAATGTAAAAGTAGGATTCGACCTCGTTCGAATCATGACAGGATGTTATTTCGATAAGTTTGAAATAACACCCTTAAGGCTAGAGGCCTTCGCCATCAAAGTAAAAGCAGGATTCGACCTCGTTCGAATCACGATGGGTTGTTATTTCGATAAGTTTGAACTAACACCCTTACAGCTAAGGGCCTTCGCCATAAAAATAAATGCAGGATTCGACCTCGTTCGAATCACGACGGGATGTTATTTCGATAAGTTAGAAATAACACCTTTAAGGCTAAGAGCCTTCGCTATCAAAGTAAAAGCAGGATTCGACCTCATTCGAATCACGACGGGATGTTATTTCGATAAGTTTGAAATGGCACCCTTAAGGCTAAGGGCCTTCGCCATCAGAGTAAAAGCAGGATTCGACCTCATTCGAATCACGACGGGTTGTTATTTCGACAAGTTCGAAATAACACCCTTAAGGCTAAGGGCCTTCGCCATCAAAATAAAAGAACGATTCGACCTTGTTAGAATCACGACATGTTGTTATTTCGATAAGTTCGAAATAACACCCTTAAGGCTAAGGGCCTTTGCCATCAAAATAAAAGCAGGATTTGACCTCGTTCGAATCATGACGAGTTGTTATTTCGATAAGTTCGAAATAAAACCCTTAAGGCTAAGGGCCTTCACCATCAAAATAAAAGCAGGATTCGACCTCGTTCGAATCACGACGGGATGTTATTTCGATAAGTTCAAAATAACACCCTTAAGGCTAAGAGACTTCGCCATTTAAGTAAAAACAGGATTCGACCTCGTTAGAATCACGACGGGATGTTATTTTGATAAGTTCAAAATAATACCCTTAAGGATAAGGGCCTTCACCATCAGAGTAAAAGCAGGATTCGAACTCGTTCAAATCACGGCAGGATTTTATTTCGATAAGTTCGAACTAACACCCTTACGGCTAAGGGCCTTCGCCATAAAATTAAATGCAGGATTCGACCTCGTTCGAATCACGACGGGATGTTATTTCAATAAGTTAGAAATAACACCATTAAGGCTAAGAGCCTTCGCTATCAAAGTAAAATCAGGATTCGACCTCATTCGAATCACGACGGGATGTTATTTCGATAAGTTTGAAATGGCACCCTTAAGGCTAAGGGCCTTCGCCATCAGAGTAAAAGCAGGATTCAACCTCATTCGAATCACGACGGGTTGTTATTTCGACAAGTTCGAAATAACACCCTTAAGGCTAAGGGCCTTCGCCATCAAAATAAAAGAACGATTCGACCTTGTTAGAATCACGACATGTTGTTATTTCGATAAGTTCGAAATAACACCCTTAAGGCTAAGGGCCTTCGCCATCAAAATAAAAGCAGGATTTGACCTCGTTCGAATCATGACGGGTTGTTATTTCGATAAGTTCGAAATAACACCCTTAAGGATAAGGGCCTTCGCCATCAGAGTAAAAGCAGGATTTGACCTCGTTCGAATCACGACGGGATGTTATTTCTATAAGATCGAAGTAACACCCTTTAGGCTAAGGGCCTTCGCCATCAAAATAAAAGCAGGATTCGACCTCGTTCGAATCACAACGTGATGTTATTTCGATAAGTTCGAAATAACACCCTTAAGGCTAAGAACCTTCGCCATCAAAGTAAAAGTAGGATTCGACCTCGTTCTAATCACGACGGGATGTTATTTTGATAAGTTCAAAATAACACCCTTAACGCTAATGGCCTTTGCCATCAGAGTAAAAGTAGGAGTCGACCTCGTTCTAATCACAATAGGTTGTTATTTCGATAAGATCAAAATAATACAGTTAAGGCTAAGGACCTTCGCCATCAAAATAAAAGTAGGATTCGACCTCATTCGAATCACGACGCGATCTTATTTCGATAAGTTAGAAATAACACCCTTAAGGATAAGGGCCTTCGCCATCAGAGTAAAAGCAGGATTTGACCTCGTTCGAATCACAACGTGATGTTATTTCGATAAGTTCGAAATAACACCCTTAAGGCTAAGAACCTTCGCCATCAAAGTAAAAGTAGGATTCGACCTCGTTCTAATCACGACGGGATGCTATTTTGATAAGTTCGAAATAACACCCTTAACGCTAATGGCCTTCGCCATCAGAGTAAAAGCAGGAGTCGACCTCGTTCTAATCACAACAGGTTGTTATTTCGATAAGATCAAAATAATACAGTTAAGGTTAAGGACCTTTGCCATCAAAATAAAAGCAGTATTCGACCTCATTCGAATCACGACGGGATGTTATTTCGATAAGTTAGAAATAACATCCTTAAGGCTAAGGGCCTTCGTCATCAGAGTAAAAGCAGGATTCGACCTCGTTCTAATCACGATGGGATGTTATTTTGATAAGTTTGAAATAACACCCTTAAGGCTAAGGGTTTGCCATCAAAGTACAAGCCGGATTCAACCTCGTTCGAATCACGAACGGATGTTATTTCGATAAGTTCGAAATAACACCCTTAAGGCTAAGAGCCTTCGCCATCAAAGTAAAAGCAGGATTCGACCTCGTTCGAATCACGATGGGTTGTTATTTCGATAAGTTCGAAATAGTACCCTTAAGGCTAAGGGCATTCTCCATCAAAATAAAAGCACGATTCTTCCTTGTTAGAATCACGAAGGGTTGTTATTTCGATAAGTTCGAAATAACACCCTTAAGGCAAAGGGCCTTCGCCATCAAAATAAAACCAGGATTCGACCTCGTTCGAATCACGACGGGTTGTTATTTCGATAAGTTCGAAATAACACCCTTAAGGATAAGGGCCTTCACCATCATATTAAAAGTAGAATTCGACCTCATTCAAATCACGACGGGATGTTATTTCGATAAGATTGAAATAACACCTTTTAGGCTAAGGGCCTTCGCCATCAAAATAAAAGTAGGATTCGACCTCGTTCGAATCACGACGGGATGTAATTTTGATAAGTTCGAAATAACACCCTTAAGGCTAAGGGCTTTGCCATCAGAGTACAAGCTGGATTAGACCTCGTTCGAATCACGACGTGATGTTATTTCGTTAAGTTCGAAATAACACCCTTAAGGCTAAGGGCCTTCGCCATAAAAATAAAAGTAGGATTCGACCTCGTTCGAATCATGACGGGTTGTTATTTCGATAAGTTCGAAATAACACCCTTAAGGCTAAGGGCCTTCGCCATAAAAATAAAAGCAGGATTCGAACTCGTTCGAATCACGACGAGGATGTTATTTTGATAAGTTTGAAATAACACCCTTAAGACTAAGAGCCTACGCCACCAAAGTAAAAGAAGGATTCGACCTCGTTCTAATCACGGTGGATGTTATTTCGATAAGTTCGAAATAACACCTTTAATGCTAAGGGGATTCGCTATCAAAATAAAAGCAGGATTCGACCTCGTTCGAATCACGACGGGTTGTTATTTCGATAAGTTTGAAATAACACCCTTGAGGCTAAGGGCCTTCTCCATCAGAGTAAAAGCAGGATTCGACCTTATTCAAATCATGACGGGATGTTATTTCGATAAGTTCAAAATAACACCCTTAAGGCTAAGGGCCTTCGCCATCAAAATA
Organism: Nicotiana sylvestris; assembly: GCF_000393655.2. Lineage (NCBI taxonomy): Eukaryota > Viridiplantae > Streptophyta > Magnoliopsida > Solanales > Solanaceae > Nicotiana > Nicotiana sylvestris. Next base: position 82,639,840 of record NC_091061.1, read on the forward strand.
AAAGCAGGATTCGACCTTGTTTGAATCACGACGGGATGTTATTTCGATAAATTCGAAATGACATCCTTAAGGCTAAGAGCCTTCGCCATTAAAGTAAAAGCAGGATTCGACCTCGTTCGAATCACGACGGGATGTTATTTCGATAAGTTTGAAATGGCACCCTTAAGGCTAAGGGCCTTCGCCATCAGAGTAAAAGCAAGATTCGACCTCATTCGAATCACGACGGGTTGCTATTTCGACAAGTTAGAAATAACACCCTTAAGGCTAAGGGCCTTCGCCATCAAAATAAAAGAATGATTCGACCTTGTTAGAATCACGACATGTTGTTATTTAGATAAGTTCGAAATAACACCCTTTAGGCTAAGGGCCTTCGCCATCAAAATAAAAGCAGGATTCGACCTCGTTCGAATCATGACGAGTTGTTATTTCGATAAGTTCGAAATAACACCCTTAAGGATAAGGGCCTTCGCCATCAGAGTAAAAGCAGGATTTGACCTCGTTCGAATCACGACGGGATGTTATTTCGATAAGATCGAAGTAACACCCTTTAGGCTAAGGGCCTTCGCCATCAAAATAAAAGCAGGATTCGACCTCGTTCGAATCACGACGGGATGTTATTTCGATAAGTTCGAAATAACACCCTTAAGGCTAAGAGCCTTCGCCATCAAAGTAAAAGTAGGATTCGACCTCGTTCTAATCACGACGGGATGTTATTTTGATAAGTTCAAAATAACACCCTTAACGCTAATGGCCTTCGCCATCAGAGTAAAAGCAGGATTCGACCTCGTTCGAATCACGATGGGATGTTATTTCGATAAGTTCGAAATAAAATCCTTAAAGCTAAGGGCCTTTGTCATGAGAGTAAAAGCAGTATTTGACCTCGTTCTAATCACGACGGATGTAATTTTGATAAGTTCGAAATAACACCCTTAAGGCTAAGGGCTTCGCCATCAGAGTACAAGCTGGATTAGACCTCGTTCGAATCACGACGTGATGTTATTTCGTTAATTTCGAAATAACACCCTTAAGGCTAAGGGCCTTCGCCATAAAAATATAAGTAGGATTCGACCTCGTTCGAATCATGACGGGTTGTTATTTCGATAAGTTCGAAATAACACCCTTAAGGCTAAGGGCCTTCGCCATAAAAATAAAAGCAGGATTTGACCTCGTTCGAATCACGACGAGGATGTTATTTTGATAAGTTTGATATAACACCCTTAAGACTAAGAGCCTACGCCACCAAAGTAAAAGAAGGATTCGACCTCGTTCTAATCACGGTGGATGTTATTTCGATAAGTTCGAAATAACACCTTTAATGCTAAAGGGCTTCGCTATCAAAATAAAAGCAGGATTCGACCTCGTTCGAATCACGACGGGTTGTTATTTCGATAAGTTTGAAATAACACCCTTGAGGCTAAGGGCCTTCTCCATCAGAGTAAAAGCAGGATTCGACCTTATTCAAATCATGACGGGATGTTATTTCGATAAGTTCAAAATAACACCCTTAAGGCTAAGGGCCTTCGCCATCAAAATAAAAGCAGGATTCGACCTTGTTTGAATCACGACGGGATGTTATTTCGATAAATTCGAAATGACATCCTTAAGGCTAAGAGCCTTCGCCATTAAAGTAAAAGCAGGATTCGACCTCGTTCGAATCACGACGGGATGTTATTTCGATAAGTTTGAAATGGCACCCTTAAGGCTAAGGGCCTTCGCCATCAGAGTAAAAGCAAGATTCGACCTCATTCGAATCACGACGGGTTGTTATTTCGACAAGTTCGAAATAACACCCTTAAGGCTAAGGGCCTTCGCCATCAAAATAAAAGAATGATTCGACCTTGTTAGAATCACGACATGTTGTTATTTCGATAAGTTCGAAATAACAACCTTTAGGCTAAGGGCCTTCACCATCAAAATAAAAGCAGGATTCGACCTCGTTCGAATCATGACGAGTTGTTATTTCGATAAGTTCGAAATAACACCCTTAAGGATAAGGGCCTTCGCCATCAGAGTAAAAGCAGGATTTGACCTCGTTCGAATCACGACGGGATGTTATTTCGATAAGATCGAAGTAACACCCTTTAGGCTAAGGGCCTTCGCCATCAAAATAAAAGCAGGATTCGACCTCGTTCGAATCACGACGGGTTGTTATTTCGATAAGTTCGAAATAACTCCCTTAAGGCTAAGAGCCTTCGCCATCAAAGTAAAAGTAGGATTCGACCTCGTTCTAATCACGACGGGATGTTATTTTGATAAGTTCAAAATAACACCCTTAACGCTAATGGCCTTCGCCATCAGAGTAAAAGCAGGAGTCGACCTCATTCTAATCACAACGGGTTGTTATTTCGATAAGATCAAAATAATATAGTTAAGGCTAAGGACCTTCGCCATCTAAATAAAAGCAGGATTCGACGTCGTTCGAATCACGATGGGATGTTATTTCGATAAGTTCGAAATAACATCCTTAAGGCTAAGGGCCTTTGTCATGAGAGTAAAAGCAGTATTTGACCTCGTTCTAATCACGACGGATGTTATTTTGATAAGTTTGAAATAACACCCTTAAGGCTAAGGGTTTGCCATCAAAGTACAAGCCGGATTCAACCTCGTTCGAATCACGAACGGATGTTATTTCGATAAGTTCGAAATAACACCCTTAAGGCTAAGAGCCTTCGCCATCAAAGTAAAAGAATGATTCGACCTCGTTCGAATCACGACGGGTTGTTATTTCGATAAGTTTGAAATAACACCCTTGAGGCTAAGGGCCTTCGCCATCAAAGTAAAAGTAGGATTCGACCTCGTTCTAATCACGACGGGATGTTATTTTGATAAGTTCAAAACAACACCCTTAACGCTAATGGCCTTCGCCATCAGAGTAAAAGCAGGAGTCGACCTCATTCTAATCACAACGGGTTGTTATTTCGATAAGATCAAAATAATACAGTTAAGGCTAAGGACCTTCGCAATCTAAATAAAAGCAGGATTCGACCTCGTTCGAATCACGATGGGATGTTATTTCGATAAGTTCGAAATAACATCCTTAAGGCTAAGGGCCTTTGTCATGAGAGTAAAAGCAGTATTTGACCTCGTTCTAATCACGACGGGATGTTATTTTGATAAGTTTGAAATAACACCCTTAAGGCTAAGGGTTTGCCATCAAAGTACAAGCCGGATTCAACCTCGTTCGAATCACGAACGGATGTTATTTCGATAAGTTCGAAATAACACCCTTAAGGCTAAGAGCCTTCGCCATCAAAGTAAAAGCATGATTCAACCTCGTTCGAATCACGACGCGTTGTTATTTCGATAAGTTCGAAATAGTACCCTTAAGGCTAAGGGCCTTCTCCATCAAAATAAAAGCACGATTCGACCTTGTTAAAATCACGACGGGTTGTTATTTCGATAAGTTCGAAATAACACCCTTAAGGATAAGGGCCTTCGCTATCATAGTAAAAGCAGAATTCGACCTCATTCAAATCATGACGGGATGTTATTTCGATAAGATTGAAATAACACTCTTTAGGCTAAGGGCCTTCGCAATCAAAATAAAAGTAGGATTCGACCTCGTTCGAATAATGACGGGATGTAATTTTGATAAGTTCAAAATAACAGACTTAAGGCTAAGGGCTTCGCCATCAGAGTACAAGCCGGATTCAACCTCGTTCGAATCACGACGGGATGTTATTTCAATAAGTTCGAAATAACACCCTTAAGGCTAAGGGACTTCGCCATAAAAATAAAAGCAGGATTCGACCTCATTCGAATCATGACGGGTTGTTATTTCGATAAGTTCGAAATAACACCCTTAAGGCTAAGGGCCTTCGCCATAAAAACAAAAGCAGGATTCGACCTCGTTCGAATCACGACGAGGATGTTATTTTGATAAGTTTGAAATAACACCCTTAAGACTAAGAGCCTACGCCACCAAAGTAAAAGAAGGATTCGACCTCGTTCTAATCACGGTGGATGTTATTTTGATAAGTTCGAAATAACACCTTTAAGGCTAAGGGGCTTCGCCATCAAAATAAAAGCAGGATTCGACCTCGTTCGAATCACGACGGGTTGTTATTTCGATAAGTTTGAAATAACACCCTTGAGGCTAAGGGCCTTCGCCATCAAAGTAAAAGTAGGATTCGACCTCGTTCTAATCACGATGGGATGTTATTTTGATAAGTTCAAAATAACACCCTTAACGCTAATGGCCTTCGCCATCAGAGTAAAAGCAGGAGTCGACCTCGTTCTAATCACGACGGGATGTTATTTTGATAAGTTCAAAATAACACCCTTAACGCTAATGGCCTTCGCTATCAGAGTAAAAGCAGGAGTCGACCTCATTCTAATCACAACGGGTTGTTATTTCGATAAGATCAAAATAATATAGTTAAGGATAAGGACCTTCGCCATCTAAATAAAAGCAGGATTCGACGTCGTTCGAATCACGATGGGATGTTATTTCGATAAGTTCGAAATAACATCCTTAAGGCTAAGGGCCTTTGTCATGAGAGTAAAAGCAGTATTTGACCTCGTTCTAATCACGATGGGATGTTATTTCGATAAGTTTGAAATAACACCCTTAAGGCTAAGAGCCTTCTCCATCAAAGTAAAAGTAGGATTCGACCTCGTTCTAATCACGACGGGATGTTATTTTGATAAGTTCAAAATAACACCCTTAACGCTAATGGCCTTCGCCATCAGAGTAAAAGCAGGAGTCGACCTCGTTCAAATCACAACGGGTTGTTATTTCGATAAGATCAAAATAATACAGTTAAGGCTAAGGACCTTCGCCATCAAAATAAAAGCAGGATTCGACCTCTTTCGAATCACGACGGGATGTTATTTCAATAATACAGTTAAGGCTAAGGACCTTCGCCATAAAAACAAAAGCAGGATTCGACCTCGTTCGAATCACGACGAGGATGTTATTTTGATAAGTTTGAAATAACACCCTTAAGACTAAGAGCCTACGCCACCAAAGTAAAAGAAGGATTCGACCTCGTTCTAATCACGGTGGATGTTATTTTGATAAGTTCGAAATAACACCTTTAAGGCTAAGGGGCTTCGCCATCAAAATAAAAGCAGGATTCGACCTCGTTCGAATCACGACGGGTTGTTATTTCGATAAGTTTGAAATAACACCCTTGAGGCTAAGGGCCTTCGCCATCAAAGTAAAAGTAGGATTCGACCTCGTTCTAATCACGATGGGATGTTATTTTGATAAGTTCAAAATAACACCCTTAACGCTAATGGCCTTCTCCATCAGAGTAAAAGCAGGAGTCGACCTCGTTCTAATCACGACGGGATGTTATTTTGATAAGTTCAAAATAACACCCTTAACGCTAATGGCCTTCGCTATCAGAGTAAAAGCAGGAGTCGACCTCATTCTAATCACAACGGGTTGTTATTTCGATAAGATCAAAATAATATAGTTAAGGATAAGGACCTTCACCATCTAAATAAAAGCAGGATTCGACGTCGTTCGAATCACGATGGGATGTTATTTCGATAAGTTCGAAATAACATCCTTAAGGCTAAGGGCCTTTGTCATGAGAGTAAAAGCAGTATTTGACCTCGTTCTAATCACGATGGGATGTTATTTCGATAAGTTCGAAATAACACCCTTAAGGCTAAGAGCCTTCTCCATCAAAGTAAAAGTAGGATTCGACCTCGTTCTAATCACGACGGGATGTTATTTTGATAAGTTCAAAATAACACCCTTAACGCTAATGGCCTTCGCCATCAGAGTAAAAGCAGGAGTCGACCTCGTTCAAATCACAACGGGTTGTTATTTCGATAAGATCAAAATAATACAGTTAAGGCTAAGGACCTTCGCCATCAAAATAAAAGCAGGATTCGACCTCTTTCGAATCACGACGGGATGTTATTTCAATAATACAGTTAAGGCTAAGGACCTTCGCCATCAAAATAAAAGCAGGATTCGACCTCTTTCGAATCACGACGGGATGTTATTTCGATAAGTTCGAAATAACATCCTTAAGGCTAAGGGCCTTTGTCATGAGAGTAAAAGCAGTATTTGACCCCGTTCTAATCACGACGGGATGTTATTTTGATAAGTTTGAAATAACACCCTTAAGGCTAAGGGTTTTGCCATCAAAGTACAAGCCGTATTCAACCTCATTCGAATCACGAACGAATGTTATTTCGATAAGTTTGAAATAACACCCTTAAGGCTAAGAGCCTTCGCCATCAAAGTAAAATCAGGATTCGACCTAGTTCGAATCACGCCGGGTTGTTATTTCGATAAGTTTGAAATAGTACCCTTAAGGCTAAGGGCCTTCTCCATCAAAATAAAATCACGATTCGACCTTGTTAGAATCACGACGGGTTGTTATTTCGATAAGTTCGAAATAACACCCTTAAGGATAAGGGCCTTTGCTATCATAGTAAAAGCAAAATTTGACCTCATTCAAATCACGACGGGATGTTATTTCGATAAGATTGAAATAACACCCTTTAGGCTAAGGGCCTTCGCCATCAAAATAAAAGTAGGATTCGACCTCGTTCGAATCATGACGGGATGTAATTTTGATAAGTTCGAAATAACAGCCTTAAGGCTAAGGGCTTCGCCATCAGAGTACAAGCCGGATTCGACCTCGTTCGAATCACGACGGGATGTTATTTCGATAAGTTCGAAATAACACCCTTAAGGCTAAGGGACTTCGCCATAAAAATAAAAGCAGGATTCGACCTCATTCGAATCATGACGGGTTGTTATTTCGATAAGTTCGAAATAACACCCTTAAGGCTAAGGGCCTTCGCCATAAAAACAAAAGCAGGATTCGACCTCGTTCGAATCACGACGAGGATGTTATTTTGATACGTTTGAAATAACACCATTAAGACTAAGAGCCTACGCCACCAAAGTAAAAGAAGGATTCGACCTCGTTCTAATCACGGTGGATGTTATTTTGATAAGTTCGAAATAACACCTTTAAGGCTAAGGGGCTTCGCCATCAAAATAAAAGCAGGATTCGACCTCGTTCGAATCACGACGGGTTGTTATTTCGATAAGCTTGAAATAACACCCTTAAGGATAAGGGCCTTCGCCATCAGAGTAAAAGAAGGATTTGACCTCGTTCGAATCACGACGGGATGTTATTTCTATAAGATCGAAGTAACACTCTTTAGGCTAAGGGCCTTCGCCATCAAAATAAAAGCAGGATTCGACCTCGTTCTAATCACGACGGGATGTTATTTCGATAAGTTCGAAATAACACCCTTAAGGCTAAGAGCCTTCGCCATCAAAGTAAAAGTGGGATTCGACCTCGTTCTAATCACGACGGGATGTTATTTTGATAAGTTCAAAATAACACCCTTAACGCTAATGGCCTTCGCTATCAGAGTAAAAGCAGGAGTCGACCTCGTTCTAATCACAACAGGTTGTTATTTCTATAAGATCAAAATAATACAGTTAAGGCTAAGGACCTTCGCCATCAAAATAAAAGCAGGATTCGACCTCATTCGAATCACGACGGGATGTTATTTCGATAAGTTAGAAATAACATCCTTAAGGCTAAGGGCCTTCGTCATCTGAGTAAAAGCAGGATTCGACCTCGTTCTAATCACGACGGGATGTTATTTTGATAAGTTTGAAATAACACCCTTTAGGCTAATGGTTTTGCCATCAAAGTACAAGCCGGATTCAACCTCGTTCGAATCACGACGGGATGTAATTTTGATTAGTTCGAAATAACACCCTTAAGGCTAAGGGCTTCGCCATCAGAGTACAAGCTGGATTCGACCTCGTTCGAATCACGACGGGATGTTATTTCGTTAAGTTCGAAATAACACCCTTAAGGCTAAGGGCCTTCGCCATAAAAATAAAAGTAGGATTCGACCTCTTTCGAATCATGACGGGTTGTTATTTCGATAAGTTCGAAATAACACCCTTAAGGCTAAGGGCCTTCGCCATAAAAATAAAAGCAGGATTCGACCTCGTTCGAATCACGACGAGGATGATATTTTGATAAGTTTGAAATAAGACCTTTAAGACTAAGAGTCTACGCCACCAAAGTAAAAGAAGGATTCGACCTCGTTCTAATCACGGTGGATGTTATTTTGATAAGTTCGAAATAACACCTTTAAGGCTAAGGGGCTTCGCTATCAAAATAAAAGCAGGATTCGACCTCGTTCGAATCACGACGGGTTGTTATTTCGATAAGTTTGAAATAACACCCTTGAGGCTAAGGGCCTTCTCCATCAGAGTAAAAGCAGGATTCGACCTTATTCAAATCATGACGGGATGTTATTTCGATAAGTTCAAAATAACACCCTTAAGGCTAAGGGCCTTCACCATCAAAATAAAAGCAGGATTCGACCTTGTTCGAATCACGACGGGATGTTATTTCAATAAATTCGAAATGACATCCTTAAGTCTAAGAGCCTTCGCCATTAAAGTGATTCGACCTCGTTCGAATCACGACGGGATGTTATTTCGATAAGTTTGAAATGGCACCCTTAAGGCTAAGGGCCTTCGCCATCAGAGTAAAACCAAGATTCGACCTCATTCAAATCACGACGGGTTGTTATTTCGACAAGTTCGAAATAACACCCTTAAGGCTAAGGGCCTTCGCCATCAAAATAAAAGAACGATTCGACCTTGTTAGAATCACGACGGGATGTTATTTCGATAAATCGAAGTAACACCCTTTAGGCTAAGGGCCTTCGCCATCAAAATAAAAGTAGGATTCGACCTCGTTCGAATCACGACGGGATGTTATTTCGATAAGTTCGAAATAACACCCTTAAGGCTAACAGCCTTCGCCATCAAAGTAAAAGTAGGATTCGACCTCGTTCGAATCACGATGGGATGTTATTTTGATAAGTTCAAAATAACACCCTTAACGCTAATGGCCTTCGCCATCAGAGTAAAAGCAGGAGTCGACCTCGTTCTAATCACAACGGGTTTTTATTTCGATAAGATCAAAATAATACAGTTATGGCTAAGGACCTTCACCATCAAAATAAAAGCAGGATTCGACCTCGTTCGAATCACGATGGGATGTTATTTCGATAAGTTTGAAATAACATCCTTAAGGCTAAGGGCTTTCGTCATCAGAGTAAAAGCAAGATTCGACCTCGTTCTAATCACGACGGGATGTTATTTTTATAAGTTTGAAATAACACCATTAAGGCTAATGGTTTTGCCATCAAAGTACAAGCCGGATTCAACCTCGTTCGAATCACGAATGGATGTTATTTCGATAAGTTCGAAATAACACCCTTAAGGCTAAGAGCCTTCCCCATCAAAGTAAAAGCAGGATTCGACCTCGTTCGAATCACGACGGGTTGTTATTTCGATAAGTTCGAAATAGTACCCTTAAGGCTAAGGGCATTCTCCATCAAAATAAAAGCACGATTCTACCTTGTTAGAATCACGAAGGGTTGTTATTTCGATAAGTTCGAAATAACACCCTTAGGCAAAGGGCCTTCGCCATCAAAATAAAACCAGGATTCGACCTCGTTCGAATCACGACGGGTTGTTATTTCGATAAGTTCGAAATAACACCCTTAAGGATAAGGGCCTTTGCCATCATAGAAAAGCAGAATTCTACCTTATTCAAATCACGACGGGATGTTATTTCGATAAGATTGAAATAACACCCTTTAGGCTAAGGGCCTTCGTCATGAGAGTAAAAGCAGGATTTGACCTCGTTCTAATCACGACGGGATGTTATTTTGATAAGTTTGAAATAACACCCTTAAGGCTAAGGGTTTTGCCATCAAAGTACAAGCCAGATTCAACCTCGTTCGAATCACGAACGGATGTTATTACGATAAGTTCGAAATAACACCTTTAAGGCTAAGGGGCTTCGCTATCAAAATAAAAGCAGGATTCGACCTCGTTCGAATCACGACGGGTTATTATTTCGATAAGTTTGAAATAACACCCTTGAGGCTAAGGGAAGCATGATTCGACCTTATTCGAATCATGACGGGATGTTATTACGATAAGTTCAAAATAACACCCTTAAGGCTAAGGGCTTTCGCCATCAAAATAAAAGCAGGATTCGACCTTGTTCGAATCACGACGGGATGTTATTTCGATAAATTCGAAATGACATCCTTAAGGCTAAGAGCCTTCGCCATTAAAGTAAAAGCAGGATTCGACCTCGTTCGAATCACGACGGGATGTTATTTCGATAAGTTTGAAATGGCACCCTTAAGGCTAAGGGCCTTCGCCATCAGAGTAAAAGCAAGATTCGACCTCATTCGAATCACGACGGGTTGTTATTTTGACAAGTTCGAAATAACACCCTTAAGGCTAAGGGCCTTCGCCATCAAAATAAAAGAACGATTAGACCTTGTTATAATCACGAAATGTTGTTATTTCGATAAGTTCGAAATAACACCCTTTAGGCTAAGGGCCTTCGCCATCAAAATAAAAGCAGGATTCGACCTCGTTCGAATCATGACGAGTTGTTATTTCGATAAGTTCGAAATAACACCCTTAAGGATAACGGCCTTCGCCATCAGAGTAAAAGCAGGATTTGACCTCGTTCGAATCACGACAGGATGTTATTTCGATAAGATCGAAGTAACACCCTTTAGGCTAAGGGCCTTCGCCATCAAAATAAAAGCAGGATTCGCCCTCGTTCGAATCACGACGGGATGTTATTTCGATAAGTTCGAAATAACACCCTTAAGGCTAAGAGCCTTCGCAGTCAAAGTAAAAGTAGGATTCGACCTCGTTCTAATCACGACGGGATGTTATTTTGATAAGTTCAAAATAACACCCATAACGCAAATGGCCTTCGCCATCAGAGTAAAAGCAGGAGTCGACCTCGTTCTAATCACAACGGGTTGTTATTTCCATAAGATCAAAATAATACAGTTAAGGCTAAGGACCTTCGCCATCAATATAAAAGCAGGATTTGACCTCGTTCGAATCACGACGGGATGTTATTTCGATAAGTTCGAAATAACACCCTTAAGGCTAAGAGCCTTCGCAGTCAAAGTAAAAGTAGGATTCGACCTCGTTCTAATCACGACGGGATGTTATTTTGATAAGTTCAAAATAACACCCATAACGCTAATGGCCTTCGCCATCAGAGTAAAAGCAGGAGTCGACCTCGTTCTAATCACAACGGGTTGTTATTTCCATAAGATCAAAATAATACAGTTAAGGCTAAGGACCTTCGCCATCAAAATAAAAGCAGGATTTGACCTCGTTCGAATCACGATGGGATGTTATTTCGATAAGTTCGAAATAACATCCTTAAGGCTTAAGGGCCTTTGTCATGAGAATAAAAGCAGTATTTGACCTCGTTCTAATCACGACGGGATGCTATTTTGATAAGTTCGAAATAACACCCTTAAGGCTAAGGGGATTCGCCATCAGTGTAAAAGTAGGATTCAACCTTGTTCGAATCATGACAGGATGTTATTTCGATAAGTTTGAAATAACACCCTTAAGGCTAAGAGCCTTCGCCATCAAAATAAAAGCAGGATTCGACCTCGTTCGAATCACGACGGGTTGTTATTTCGATATGTTCGAAATAGTACCCTTAAGGCTAAGGGCCTTCTCCATCAAAATAAAAGCACGATTCGACCTTGTTAGAATCACGACGGGTTGTTATTTTGATAAGTTCAAAATAACACCCTTAAGGATAAGGGCCTTCGCTATCATAGTAAAAGAAGAATTCGACCTCATTCAAATCACGACGGGATGTTATTTCGATAAGATTGAAATAACACCCTTTAGGCTAAGGGCCTTTTCCATCAAAATAAAAGTAGGATTCGACCTCGTTCGAATCATGACGGGATGTAATTTTGATAAGTTCGAAATAACAGCCTTAAGGCTAAGGGCTTCGCTATCAGAGTACAAGCCGGATTCGACCTCGTTCGAATCACGACGGGATGTTATTTCGATAAGTTCGAAATAACACCCTTAAGGCTAAGGGACTTCGCCATAAAAATAAAAGTAGGATTCGACCTCGTTCGAATCATGACGGGTTGTTATTTCGATAAGTTCGAAATAACACCCTTAAGGCTAAGGGCCTTCGCCATAAAAACAAAAGCAGGATTCGACCTCGTTCGAATCACGACGAGGATGTTATTTTGATAAGTTTGAAATAACACCCTTAAGACTAAGAACCTACGCCACCAAAGTAAAAGAAGGATTCGACCTCGTTCTAATCACGGTGGATGTTATTTTGATAAGTTCGAAATAACACCTTTAAGGCTAAGGGGCTTCGCCATCAAAATAAAAGCAGGATTCGACCTTGTTCGAATCATGACGAGGGTGTTATTTTGATAAGTTTGAAATAACACCCTTAAGACTAAGAGCGTACGCCACCAAAGTAAAAGAAGGATTCGGCCTCGTTCTAATCACGGTGGATGTTGTTTTGATAAGTTCGAAATAACACCTTTAAGGCTAAGGGGCTTCGCCATCAAAATAAAAGCAGGATTCGACCTCGTTCGAAACATGATGGGGTGTTATTTCGAAAAGTTAAAAATAACACCCTTAAGGCTAAGGGCCTTCGCCATCAAAATAAAAGTAGGATTCGACCTTGTTCGAATCACGACGGGATGTTATTTCGATAAATTCGAAATAACATCCTTAAGGCTAAGAGCCTTCGCCATTAAAGTAAAAGCAGGACTCGACCTCGTTCGAATCACGACGGGATATTATTTTAATATCTTCGAAATAATACCCTTAAGGCTAAGAGCCTTCGCTATCAAAGTAAAAGCAGGATTCGACCTTGTTCGAATCATGACTGGATGTTATTTTGATAAGTTCGAAATGACACCCTTAAGGCTAAAGGCCTTCTCCATCAGAGTAAAAGCAGGATTTGACCTTGTTAGAATCACGACGAGTTTTTATTTTGATAAGTTCGAAATAACACACTTAAGGCTTAGGGGATTCGCCATCAGTGTAAAAGTAGGATTCAACCTTGTTCGAATAATGATAGGATGTTATTTCGATAAGTTTGAAATAACACCCTTGAGGCTAGGAGCCTTCTCCATCAGAGTAAAAGCAGGATTCCACCTCATTCGAATCACGACGGGATGTTATTTCGATAAGTTAGAAATAACACTGTTAAGGCTAAGAGCCTTCGCTATCAAAGTAAAAGCAGGATTCGACCTTGTTCGAATCATGACGGGATGTTATTTTGATAAGTTCGAAATGACACCCTTAAGGCTAAGGGCCTTCGTCATCAGAGTAAAAGCAGGATTTCACCTTGTTAGAATCATGACGAGTTATTATTTTGATAAGTTTGAAATAACACCCTTAAGACTAAGAGCCTACGCCACCAAAGTAAAAGAAGGATTCGACCTCGTTCGAATCACGGTGGATGTTATTTTGATAAGTTCGAAATAACACCTTTAAGGCTAAGGGGCTTCGCCATCAAAATAAAAGCAGGATTCGGCCTCGTTCGAATCACGACGGGTTGTTATTTCGATAAGTTTGAAATAACACCCTTGAGGCTAAGGGCCTTCTCTATCAGAGTAAAAGTAGGATTCGACCTTATTCGAATCATGACGGGATGTTATTTCGATAAGTTCGAAATAACACCCTTAAGGCTAAGAGCCTTCGCCATCAAAATAAAAGCAGGATTCGACTTTGTTCGAATCACGACGGGATGTTATTTCGATAAATTCGAAATAACATTCTTAAGGCTAAGAGCCTTCGCCTTTAAAGTAAAAGCAGGATTCGACCTCGTTCGAATCACGACAGGATGTTATTTTGATAAGTTCGAATTAATACCCTTAAGGCTAAGGGCCTTCGCCATCAGAGTAAAAGCAGGATTCGAACTCGTTCGAATCACGACAGGATTTTTTTTCGATAAGTTCGAAATAACACCCTTACGACTAAGGGCCTTCTCCATAAAAATAAGAACAGGATTCGTACTCGTTGGAATCATGACGGGATGTTATTTCGATAAGTTAGAAATAACACCGTTAAGGCTAAGAGCCTTCGCTATCAAAGTAAAAGCAGGATTCGACCTTGTTCGAATCATGACGGGATGTTATTTTGATAAGTTCGAAATGACACCCTTAAGGCTAAGGGCCTTCGCCATCAGAGTAAAAGCAGGATTTGACCTTGTTAGAATCACGACGAGTTGTTATTTTGATAAGTTCGAAATAACACCCTTAAGGCTAAGGGGATTCGCCATCAATGTAAAAGTAGGATTCAACCTTGTTCGAATCATGACAGGATGTTATTTCGATAAGTTTGAAATAACACCCTTGAGGCTAGGAGCCTTCTCCATCAGAGTAAAAGCAGGATTCCACCTCATTCGAATCATGACAGGATGTTATTTCGATAAGTTCGAAATAACACCCTTAAAGCTAAGAGCCTTCTCCATCAAAGTAAAAGCAGGATTCGACCTTGTTCGAATCATGACGGGATGTTATTTTGATAAGTTCGAAATGACACCCTTAAGGCTAAGGGCCTTCGCCATCAGAGTAAAAGCAGGATTTGACCTTGTTAGAATCATGACGAGTTATTATTTTGATAAGTTCGAAATAACACCCTCAAGGCTAAGAGGATTCGCCATCAAAGTAAAAGGAGGATTCGACCTCGTTCGAATCACGACGGGATGTTATTTCGATAAGTTTGAAATGGCACCCTTAAGGCTAAGAGCCTTCACAATCAGAGTAAAAGTAGGATTCGACCTCGTTCGAATCACGACGGGTTGTTATTTCGATAAGTTCAAAATAACACCCTTAAGGCTAAGGGCCTTCGCTATCAAAATAAAAGCACGATTCGACCTCAGTCGAATCACGACAGGATGTTATTTCGATAAGTTCGAAATAACACCCTTAAAGCTAAGAGCCTTCGCCATCAAAGTAAAAGGAGGATTCGACCTCGTTCGAATCACGACAGGACGTTATTTTGATAAGTTCAAAATAACACCCTTAACGCTAAAGGCCTTCGCCATCAGAGTAAAAGCAGGATTCGACCTCGTTCTAATCACAACGGGTTGTTATTTCGATAAGATCAAAATAATACACTTAAGGCTAAGGACCTTCGCCATCAAAATAAAAGCAGTATTCAACCTCGTTCGAATCACGATGGGATGTTATTTTGATAAGTTCGAAATAACATCCTTAAGACTAAGGGCCTTCGTCATCATAGTAAAAGCAAGATTCGACCTCGTTCTAATCACGACAGGATGTTATTTTGACAAGTTCGAAATTACACCCTTAAGGCAAAGGGCTTCGCCATCAAAGTACAAGCCGCATTCGACCTCGTTCGAATCACGATGGGTTGTTATTTCGATAAGTTCGAAATAACACCCTTAAGGCTAAGGGCCTTCGCCATAAAAATAAAAGCAGGATTCAACCTCGTTCGAATCACGACGAGGATGTTATTTTGATAAGTTTGAAATAACACCCTTAAGACTAAGAGCCTACGCCACCAAAGTAAAAGCAGGATTCAACCTCGTTCGAATCATGACGAGGATGTTATTTTGATAAGTTTGAAATAACACATTTAAGGCTAAGAGCCTACGCCACCAAAGTAAAAGCAGGATTCGACCTCGTTCGAATCACGGCGGATGTTATTACGATAAGTTCGAAATAATACATTTATGGCTAAGGTCCTTTGCCATCAGAGTAAAAGCATGATTCGACCTCGTTCGAATCACGACGGGATGTTATTTCGATAAGTTCGAAATAACACCCTTAAGGCTAAGGGCCTTCGCCATCAAAATAAAAGCAGGATTCGACCTCGTTCGAATCAAGACGGGATGTTATTTAGATAAGTTCGAAATAACATCCTTAAGGCTAAGAGCCTACGCCATTAAAGTAAAAGCAGGATTCGACCTCGTTCGAATCATGGCGGGATGTTATTTTGATAAGTTTGAAATAATACCCATAAGGCTAAGGGCCTTCGCCATCAGAGTAAAAGCAGGATTCGAACTCGTTCGAATCACGACAGGATATTATTTCGATAGGTTCGAAATAACACCCTTACAGCTAAGGGCCTTTGCCATAAAAAAACATGCAGGATTCGACCTCGTTCGAATCACAACGGGATGTTATTTCGATAAGTTAGAAATAACACCGTTAAGGCTAAGAGCCTTCGCTATCAGGGTAAAAGCAGGATTCGACCTTGTTCGAACCATGATGAGATGTTATTTTGATAAGTTCGAAATGACACCCTTAAGGCTAAGGGCCTTCGCCATTAGAGTAAAGGTAGGATTCGACATTGTTCGAATCATGACGGGATGTTATTTTGATAAGTTCGAAATGACACCCTTAAGGCTAAGGGCCTTCGCCATCAGAGTAAAAGCAGGATTTGACCTTGTTAGAATCATGACGAGTTATTATTTTGATAAGTTCGAAATAACACCCTCAAGGCTAAGAGAATTCACAATCAAAGTAAAAGCAGGATTCGACCTCGTTCATATCACAACGGGTTGTTATTTCGATAAGTTAGAAATGACACCCTTAAGGCTAAGGGCCTTCGCCATTAGAGTAAAAGTAGGATTTGACCTTGTTAGAATCATGACGAGTTATTATTTTGATAAATTCGAAATAACACCCTCAAGGCTAAGAGGATTCGCCATCAAAGTAAAATCAGGATTTGACCTCGTTCGAATCACGACAGGTTGTTATTTTGATATGTTTGAAATTACACCCTTGAGGCTAGGAGCCTTCTCCATAAGAGAAAAAGCAGGATTCCACCTCATTCGAATCATGACGGGATGTTATTTCGATAAGTTAGAAATAACACCGTTAAGGCTAAGAGTCTTCGCTATCAAAGTAAAAGCAGGATTCGACCTCGTTCGAATCACGACGGGTTGTTATTTTGATAAGTTCAAAATAACACCCTTAAGGCTAAGGGCATTCGCCATCAAAAATAAAAGAAGGATTCGACCTCATTCGAATCACGACGGGATGTTATTTCGATAAGTTCGAAATAATACCCTTAAGGCTAAGAGCCTTCGCCATTAAAGTAAAAGCAGGATTTGACCTCGTTAGAATCACGACGGGATGTTATTTTGATAAGTTCGAAATAATACCCTTAAGGCTAAGGGCCTTCACCATCAGAGTAAAAGCAGGATTCGAACTCGTTCGAATCACGACAGGATTTTATTTCGATAAGTTCGAACTAACACCCTTACGGCTAAGGGCCTTTGCCATAAAAAAACATGCAGGATTCAACCTCGTTCGAATCACGACGGGATGTTATTTTGATAAGTTAAAAATAACACCGTTAAGGCTAAGAGCCTTCGCTATCAGAGTAAAAGCAGGATTCGACCTTGTTCGAACCATGACGGGATGTTATATTGATAAGTTCGAAATGACACCCTTAAGGCTAAGGGCATTCGCCATTATAGTAAAAGTAGGATTCGACCTTGTTTGAATCATGACGGCATGTTATTTTGATAAGTTCGAAATGACACGCTTAAGGCTAAGGGCCTTCGCCATCAGTGTAAAAGCAGGATTTGACCTTGTTAGAATCATGACGAGTTATTATTTTGATAAGTTCGAAATAACACCCTCAAGGCTAAAAGGATTCGCCATCAAAGTAAAAGCAGGATTCGACCTCGTTCGAATCACGACGGTTTGTTATTTCGATAAGTTTGAAATTACACCCTTGAGGCTAGGAGCCTTCTCCATCAGAGTAAAAGCAGGATTCCACCTCATTCGAATCACGATGGGATGTTATTTTGAAAAGTTAGAAATAACACCGTTAAGGCTAAGGGCCTTCACCATCAGAGTAAAAGCAGGATTCAAACTCATTCGCATCACGACATGATTTTATTTCGATAAGTTCAAAATAACACCCTTAAAGCTAAGAGCCTTCGCCATCAAAGTAATACAGTTAAGGCTAAGGACCTTCGCCATCAAAATAAAAGCAGGATTTGACCTCGTTCGAATCACGATGGGATGTTATTTCGATAAGTTCGAAATAACATCCTTAAGGCTTAAGGGCCTTTGTCATGAGAATAAAAGCAGTATTTGACCTCGTTCTAATCACGACGGGATGCTATTTTGATAAGTTCGAAATAACACCCTTAAGGCTAAGGGGATTCGCCATCAGTGTAAAAGTAGGATTCAACCTTGTTCGAATCATGACAGGATGTTATTTCGATAAGTTTGAAATAACACCCTTAAGGCTAAGAGCCTTCGCCATCAAAGTAAAAGCAGGATTCGACCTCGTTCGAATCACGACGGGTTGTTATTTCGATAAGTTCGAAATAGTACCCTTAAGGCTAAGGGCCTTCTCCATCAAAATAAAAGCACGATTCGACCTTGTTAGAATCACGACGGGTTGTTATTTTGATAAGTTCAAAATAACACCCTTAAGGATAAGGGCCTTCGCTATCATAGTAAAAGAAGAATTCGACCTCATTCAAATCACGACGGGATGTTATTTCGATAAGATTGAAATAACACCCTTTAGGCTAAGGGCCTTTGCCATCAAAATAAAAGTAGGATTCGACCTCGTTCGAATCATGACGGGATGTAATTTTGATAAGTTCGAAATAACAGCCTTAAGGCTAAGGGCTTCGCCATCAGAGTACAAGCCGGATTCGACCTCGTTCGAATCACAACGGGATGTTATTTCGATAAGTTCGAAATAACACCCTTAAGGCTAAGGGACTTCGCCATAAAAATAAAAGTAGGATTCGACCTCGTTCGAATCATGACGGGTTGTTATTTCGATAAGTTCGAAATAACACCCTTAAGGCTAAGGGCCTTCGCCATAAAAACAAAAGCAGGATTCGACCTCGTTCGAATCACGACGAGGATGTTATTTTGATAAGTTTGAAATAACACCCTTAAGACTAAGAACCTACGCCACCAAAGTAAAAGAAGGATTCGACCTCGTTCTAATCACGGTGGATGTTATTTTGATAAGTTCGAAATAACACCTTTAAGGCTAAGGGGCTTCGCCATCAAAATAAAAGCAGGATTCGACCTCGTTCGAATCACGACGGGTTGTTATTTCGATAAGTTTGAAATAACACCCTTGAGGCTAAGGGCCTTCGCCATCAAAATAAAAGCAGTATTCGACTTTGTTCGAATCATGACGAGGGTGTTATTTTGATAAGTTTGAAATAACACCCTTAAGACTAAGAGCGTACGCCACCAAAGTAAAAGAAGGATTCGACCTCGTTCTAATCACGGTGGATGTTGTTTTAATAAGTTCGAAATAACACCTTTAAGGCTAAGGGGCTTCGCCATCAAAATAAAAGCAGGATTCGACCTCGTTCGAAACATGATGGGGTGTTATTTCGAAAAGTTAAAAATAACACCCTTAAGGCTAAGGGCCTTCGCCATCAAAATAAAAGTAGGATTCGACCTTGTTCGAATCACGACGGGATGTTATTTCGATAAATTCGAAATAACATCCTTAAGGCTAAGAGCCTTCGCCATTAAAGTAAAAGCAGGACTCGACCTCGTTCGAATCACGACGGGATATTATTTTAATATCTTCGAAATAATACCCTTAAGGCTAAGAGCCTTCGCTATCAAAGTAAAAGCAGGATTCGACCTTGTTCGAATCATGACTGGATGTTATTTTGATAAGTTCGAAATGACACCCTTAAGGCTAAAGGCCTTCTCCATCAGAGTAAAAGCAGGATCTGACCTTGTTAGAATCACGACGAGTTGTTATTTTGATAAGTTCGAAATAACACACTTAAGGCTTAGGGGATTCGCCGTCAGTGTAAAAGTAGGATTCAACCTTGTTCGAATAATGATAGGATGTTATTTCGATAAGTTTGAAATAACACCCTTGAGGCTAGGAGCCTTCTCCATCAGAGTAAAAGCAGGATTCCACCTCATTCGAATCACGACGGGATGTTATTTCGATAAGTTAGAAATAACACTGTTAAGGCTAAGAGCCTTCGCTATCAAAGTAAAAGCAGGATTCGACCTTGTTCGAATCATGACGGGATGTTATTTTGATAAGTTCGAAATGACACCCTTAAGGCTAAGTGCCTTCTCCATCAGAGTAAGAGCAGGATTTCACCTTGTTAGAATCATGACGAGTTATAATTTTGATAAGTTTGAAATAACACCCTTAAGACTAAGAGCCTACGCCACCAAAGTAAAAGAAGGATTCGACCTCGTTCGAATCACGGTGGATGTTATTTTGATAAGTTCGAAATAACACCTTTAAGGCTAAGGGGCTTCGCCATCAAAATAAAAGCAGGATTCGGCCTCGTTCGAATCACGACGGGTTGTTATTTCGATAAGTTTGAAATAACACCCTTGAGGCTAAGGGCCTTCTCTATCAGAGTAAAAGCAGGATTCGACCTTATTCGAATCATGACGGGATGTTATTTCGATAAGTTCGAAATAACACCCTTAAGGCTAAGAGCCTTCGCCATCAAAATAAAAGCAGGATTCGACTTTGTTCGAATCACGACGGGATGTTATTTCGATAAATTCGAAATAACATTCTTAAAACTAAGAGCCTTCGCCATTAAAGTAAAAGCAGGATTCGACCTCGTTCGAATCACGACAGGATGTTATTTTGATAAGTTCGAATTAATACCCTTAAGGCTAAGGGCCTTCGCCATCAGAGTAAAAGCAGGATTCGAACTCGTTCGAATCACGACAGGATTTTTTTTCGATAAGTTCGAAATAACACCCTTACGACTAAGGGCCTTCTCCATAAAAATAAGAACAGGATTCGTACTCGTTGGAATCACGACGGGATGTTATTTCGATAAGTTAGAAATAACACCGTTAAGGCTAAGAGCCTTCGCTATCAAAGTAAAAGCAGGATTCGACCTTGTTCGAATCATGACGGGATGTTATTTTGATAAGTTCGAAATGACACCCTTAAGGCTAAGGGCCTTCGCCATCAGAGTAAAAGCAGGATTTGACCTTGTTAGAATCACGACGAGTTGTTATTTTGATAAGTTCGAAATATCACCCTTAAGGCTAAGGGGATTCGCCATCAATGTAAAAGTAGGATTCAACCTTGTTCGAATCATGACAGGATGTTATTTCAATAAGTTTGAAATAACACCCTTGAGGCTAGGAGCCTTCTCCATCAGAGTAAAAGCAGGATTCCACCTCATTCGAATCATGACGGGATGTTATTTCGATAAGTTCGAAATAACACCCTTAAAGCTAAGAGCCTTCTCCATCAAAGTAAAAGCAGGATTCGACCTTGTTCGAATCATGACGGGATGTTATTTTGATAAGTTCGAAATGACACCCTTAAGGCTAAGGGCCTTCGCCATCAGAGTAAAAGCAGGATTTGACCTTGTTAGAATCATGACGAGTTATTATTTTGATAAGTTCGAAATAACACCCTCAAGGCTAAGAGGATACGCCATCAAAGTAAAAGGAGGATTCGACCTCGTTCGAATCACGACGGGATGTTATTTCGATAAGTTTGAAATGGCACCCTTAAGGCTAAGAGCCTTCACAATCAGAGTAAAAGTAGGATTCGACCTCGTTCGAATCACGACGGGTTGTTATTTCGATAAGTTCAAAATAACACCCTTAAGGCTAAGGGCCTTCGCTATCAAAATAAAAGCACGATTCGACCTCATTCGAATCACGACAGGATGTTATTTCGATAAGTTCGAAATAACACCCTTAAAGCTAAGAGCCTTCGCCATCAAAGTAAAAGGAGGATTCGACCTCGTTCGAATCACGACAGGATGTTATTTTGATAAGTTCAAAATAACACCCTTAACGCTAAAGGCCTTCGCCATCAGAGTAAAAGCAGGATTCGACCTCGTTCTAATCACAACGGGTTGTTATTTCGATAAGATCAAAATAATACACTTAAGGCTAAGGACCTTCGCCATCAAAATAAAAGCAGTATTCAACCTCGTTCGAATCACGACGGGATGTTATTTTGATAAGTTCGAAATAACATCCTTGAGACTAAGGGCCTTCGTCATCATAGTAAAAGCAAGATTCGACCTCGTTCTAATCACGACAGGATGTTATTTTGACAAGTTCGAAATTACACCCTTAAGGCTAAGGGCTTCGCCATCAAAGTACAAGCCGCATTCGACCTCGTTCGAATCACGATGGGTTGTTATTTCGATAAGTTCGAAATAACACCCTTAAGGCTAAGGGCCTTCGCCATAAAAATAAAAGCAGGATTCAACCTCGTTCGAATCACGACGAGGATGTTATTTTGATAAGTTTGAAATAACACCCTTAAGACTAAGAGCCTACGCCACCAAAGTAAAAGCAGGATTCAACCTCGTTCGAATCACGACGAGGATGTTATTTTGATAAGTTTGAAATAACACATTTAAGGCTAAGAGCCTACGCCACCAAAGTAAAAGCAGGATTCGGCCTCGTTCGAATCACGGCGGATGTTATTACGATAAGTTCGAAATAATGCATTTATGGCTAAGGTCCTTTGCCATCAGAGTAAAAGCATGATTCGACCTCGTTCGAATCACGACGGGATGTTATTTCGATAAGTTCGAAATAACACCCTTAAGGCTAAGGGCCTTCGCCATCAAAATAAAAGCAGGATTCGACCTCGTTCGAATCAAGACGGGATGTTATTTAGATAAGTTCGAAATAACATCCTTAAGGCTAAGAGCCTACGCCATTAAAGTAAAAGCAGGATTCGACCTCGTTCGAATCATGGCGGGATGTTATTTTGATAAGTTTGAAATAATACCCATAAGGCTAAGGGCCTTCGCCATCAGAGTAAAAGCAGGATTCGAACTCGTTCGAATCACGACAGGATATTATTTCGATAGGTTCGAAATAACACCCTTACAGCTAAGGGCCTTTGCCATAAAAAAACATGCAGGATTCGACCTCGTTCGAATCACAACGGGATGTTATTTCGATAAGTTAGAAATAACACCGTTAAGGCTAAGAGCCTTCGCTAT
Organism: Nicotiana sylvestris; assembly: GCF_000393655.2. NCBI lineage: Eukaryota > Viridiplantae > Streptophyta > Magnoliopsida > Solanales > Solanaceae > Nicotiana > Nicotiana sylvestris. The sequence continues at coordinate 82,662,651 of NC_091061.1, forward strand.
CAGGGTAAAAGCAGGATTCGACCTTGTTCGAACCATGATGAGATGTTATTTTGATAAGTTCGAAATGACACCCTTAAGGCTAAGGGCCTTCGCCATTAGAGTAAAGGTAGGATTCGACATTGTTCGAATCATGACGGGATGTTATTTTGATAAGTTCGAAATGACACCCTTAAGGCTAAGGGCCTTCGCCATCAGAGTAAAAGCAGGATTTGACCTTGTTAGAATCATGACGAGTTATTATTTTGATAAGTTTGAAATAACACCCTCAAGGCTAAGAGAATTCACAATCAAAGTAAAAGCAGGATTCGACCTCGTTCATATCACGACGGGTTGTTATTTCGATAAGTTAGAAATGACACCCTTAAGGCTAAGGGCCTTCGCCATTAGAGTAAAAGTAGGATTTGACCTTGTTAGAATCATGACGAGTTATTATTTTGATAAGTTCGAAATAACACCCTCAAGGCTAAGAGGATTCGCCATCAAAGTAAAATCAGGATTCGACCTCGTTCGAATCACGACAGGTTGTTATTTTGATATGTTTGAAATTACACCCTTGAGGCTAGGAGCCTTCTCCATCAGAGAAAAAGCAGGATTCCACCTCATTCGAATCATGACGGGATGCTATTTCGATAAGTTAGAAATAACACCGTTAAGGCTAAGAGCCTTCGCTATCAAAGTAAAAGCAGGATTCGACCTCGTTCGAATCACGACGGGTTGTTATTTTGATAAGTTCAAAAAAACACCCTTAAGGCTAAGGGCATTCGCCATCAAAAATAAAAGAAGGATTCGACCTCATTCGAATCACGACGGGATGTTATTTCGATAAGTTCGAAATAATACCCTTAAGGCTAAGAGCCTTCGCCATTAAAGTAAAAGCAGGATTTGACCTCGTTAGAATCACGACGGGATGTTATTTTGATAAGTTCGAAATAATACCCTTAAGGCTAAGGGCCTTCACCATCAGAGTAAAAGCAGGATTCGAACTCGTTCGAATCACGGCAGGATTTTATTTCGATAAGTTCGAACTAACACCCTTACGGCTAAGGGCCTTTGCCATAAAAAAACATGCAGGATTCAACCTCGTTCGAATCACGACGGGATGTTATTTTGATAAGTTAAAAATAACACCGTTAAGGCTAAGAGCCTTCGCTATCAGAGTAAAAGCAGGATTCGACCTTGTTCGAACCATGACGGGATGTTATATTGATAAGTTCGAAATGACACCCTTAAGGCTAAGGGCCTTCGCCATTATAGTAAAAGTAGGATTCGACCTTGTTTGAATCATGACGGGATGTTATTTTGATAAGTTCGAAATGACACGCTTAAGGCTAAGGGCCTTCGCCATCAGTGTAAAAGCAGGATTTGACCTTGTTAGAATCATGACGAGTTATTATTTTGATAAGTTCGAAATAACACCCTCAAGGCTAAAAGGATTCGCCATCAAAGTAAAAGCAGGATTCGACCTCGTTCGAATCACGACGGTTTGTTATTTCGATAAGTTTGAAATTACACCCTTGAGGCTAGGAGCCTTCTCCATCAGAGTAAAAGCAGGATTCCACCTCATTCGAATCACGATGGGATGTTATTTTGAAAAGTTAGAAATAACACCGTTAAGGCAAAGGGCCTTCACCATCAGAGTAAAAGCAGGATTCAAACTCATTCGCATCACGACATGATTTTATTTCTATAAGTTCGAAATAACACCCTTAAAGCTAAGAGCCTTTGCCATCAAAGTAAAAGCAGGATTCGACCTCGTTCGAATCACGACGGGATGTTATTTTGATAAGTTCAAAATAACACCCTTAACGCTAAAGGCCTTCGCCATCAGAGTAAAAGCAGTATTCGACCTCGTTCTAATCACAACGGGTTGTTATTTCGATAAGATCAAAATAATACACTTAAGGCTAAGGACCTTTGCCATCAAAATAAAAGCAGTATTCAACCTCGTTCGAATCACGACGGGATGTTATTTCGATAAGTTCGAAATAACATCCTTAAGGCTAAGGGCCTTCGTCATCATAGTAAAAGCAGGATTTGACCTCGTTCTAATCACGAAGGGATGTTATTTTGATAAGTTCGAAATTACACCCTTAAGGTTAAGGGCTTCGCCATCAAAGTACAAGCTGGATTCGACCTCGTTCGAATCACGACGGGATGTTATTTCGATAAATTCAAAATAACACCCTTAAGGCTAAGAGCCTTCGCCACCAAAGTAAAACCAGGATTCGAAATCGATCGAATCACGGCGGATGTTATTTCGATAAGTTCGAAATAACGCATTTATGGCTAAGGGCCTTCGCCATCAGAGTAAAAGCATGATTCGACCTCGTTCGAATCACGACGGGATGTTATTTCGATATGTTCGAAATAACGCATTTATGGCTAAGGGCCTTCGCCATCAGAGTAAAAGCATGATTCGACCTCGTTCGAATCACGATGGGATGTTATTTCGATAAGTTTGAAATAACACCATTAAGGCTAAGGGCCTTTGCCATCAAAATAAAAGCAGGATTCGACCTCGTTTTAATCAAGACGGGATGTTAGTTAGATAAGTTCGAAATAACATCCTTAAGGCTAAGAGCCTACGCCATTAAAGTAAAAGCAGGATTCGACCTCGTTCGAATCATGACGGGATGTTATTTTGATAAGTTCGAAATAATACCCATAAGGCTTAGGGCCTTCGCCATCAGAGTAAAAGCAGGATTCGAACTCGTTCGATACGTCTTAGGGCCTTAGCCTTAAGGGCCTTCGCCATAAAAATAAAAGCAGAATTCGACCTCGTTCGAATCACGACGGGATGGTATTTCGATAAGTACGAAATGACACCCTTAAGGCTAAGGGCCTTTGCCATCAGAGTAAAAGCAGGATTTGACCTTGTTAGAATCGCGACGGGTTGTTATTTCGATAAGTTCGAAATAATACCCTTAAGGCTAAGGGGCTTCGCCATCAGAGTAAAAGAAGGATTCGACCTCGTTCGAATCATGACAGGATGTTATTTCGATAAGTTAGAAATAACACCGTTAAAGCTAAGAGACTTCGCTATCAAAGCAAAAGAAGGATTCGACCTTGTTCGAATCACTACGGGATGTTATTCCGATAAGTTTGAAATGGCACCCTTAAGACTAAGGGCCTTCGCCATCAGAGTAAAAGCAGGATTCGACCTCGTTCGAATCATGACAGGATGTTATTTCGATAAGTTAGAAATAGAACCGTTAAGGCTAAGAGCCTTCGCTATCAAAGTAAAAGCAGGATTTGACCTTGTCCGAATCACGACGGGATGTTATTTCGATAAGTTTGAAATGGCACCCTTAAGGCTAAGAGCCTTCGCCATCAGAGTAAAAGCAGGATTCGACCTCGTTCGAATCACGACGGGTTGTTATTTTTATAAGTTTGAAATAACACCCTTAAGGCTAAGGGCCTTCGCCATAAAAATAAAAGCAGGATTCGACCTCGTTCGGATCACGATGGGTTGTTATTTCGATAAGTTCGAAATAACAACCTTAAGGATAAGGGCCTTTGCCATCAGAGTAAAAGCAGGATTCGACCTCGTTCGAATCACGGCGGATGTTATTTCGATAAGTTCGAAATAATACCCATAAGGCTAAGGGCCTTCGCCATAAAAATAAAAGCAGGATTCGACCTCGTTCGAATCACGACGAGGATGTTATTTTTATAAGTTAAAAATAACACCCTTAACGCTAAAAGCCTTCGCCATCAGAGTAAAAGCAGGATTTGACCTCGTTCTAATCACAACGGGTTGTTATTTCGATAAGATCAAAATAATACACTTAAGGCTAAGGACCTTCGCCATCAATATAAAAGCAGGATTCGACCTCGTTCGAATCACGACAGGATGTTATTTCGATAAGTTCGAAATAACAACCTTAAGACTAAGGGACTTCGTCATCAGAGTAAAAGCAGGATTCAAACTCGTTCTAATCACGACGGGATGTTATTTTGATAATTTCGAAATAACACCCTCAAGGCTAAGGGCTTCGCCATCAAAGTACAAGCCGGATTCGACCTCGTTCGAATCACGACGGGATGTTATTTTGATATATTCGAAATAACACCCTTAAGGCTAAGAGTCTTTTCCATCAAAGTAAAAGAAGGATTCGACCTCGTTCGAATCACGACGTGTTGTTATTTCTATAAGTTCGAAATAACACCATTAAGGCTAAGGGCCTTCGCCATAAAAATAAAAGCAGGATTCGACCTCGTTCGAATCACGACGAGGATGTTATTTTGATAAGTTCGAAATAACACCCTTAAGACTAAGAGCCTATGCCACCAAGGTAAAAGCAGGAGTCGACCTCGTTCGAATCACGGCGGATGTTATTTCGATAAGTTCGAAATAACACATTTAAGGCTAAGGGCCTTCGCCATCAAAATAAAAGCAGGATTCAACCTCGTTCGAATCACGACGGGATGTTTTTTCGATAAGTTCGAAATAACATCCTTAAGGCTAAGAGCGTTCGCCATTAAAGTAAAAGAAGGATTCGACCTCGTTCGAATCACGACGGGATGTTATTTTGATAAGTTAGAAATAACACCGTTAAGGCTAAGAGCCTTCGCTATCAAAGTAAAAGCAGAATTCGACCTCGTTCGAATCACGATGAGATGTAATTTCGATAAGTTGAAATGACACACTTAAGGCTAAGGGCCTTTGCCATCAGAGTAAAAGCAGGATTTGACCTTGTTAGAATCACGACGGGTTGTTATTTCGATAAGTTCAAAATAATACCCTTAAGGCTAAGGGGCTTCGCCATCAGTGTAAAAGTAGGATTCGACCTCGTTCGAATCATGACAGGATGTTATTTAGATAAGTTAGAAATAACACCGTTAAGGCTAAGAGCCTTCGCTATAAAAGTAAAAGCAGGATTCGACCTTGTTCGAATCACGATGGGATATTATTTGGATAAGTTTGAAATGGAACCCTTAAGGCTAAGGGCCTTCGCCATCAGAGTAAAAGCAGGATTCGACCTCGTTCGAATCATGACAGGATGTCATTTCGATAAGTTAGAAATAACACCGTTAAGGCTAAGATCCTTCGCTATCCAAGTAAAAGCAGGATTCGACCTTGTTCGAATCATGACGGGATGTTATTTCGATAAGTTTGAAATGGCACCCTTAAGGCTAAGGGCCTTCGCCATCAGAGTAAAAGCAGGATTCGACCTCGTTCGAATCATGACAGGATGTTATTTCGATAAGTTAGAAATAACACCGTTAAGTCTAAGAACCTTCGCTATCAAAGTAAAAGCAGGATTCGACCTTGTTCGAATCACGACGGGATGTTATTTTGATAAGTTTGAAATGGCACCATTAAGGCTAAGGGCCTTCGCCATCAGAGTAAAAGCAGGATTCGACCTCGTTCGAATCACGACGGGTTGTTATATCGATAATTTCGAAATAACACCCTTAAGGCTAAGAGCCTTCACCATCAAAGTAAAAACAGGATTCGACCTCGTTCGAATCACGATGGGTTGTTATTTCGATAAGTTCGAAATAACACCCTTAAGGCTAAGGGCCTTTGCCATAAAAATAAAATTAGGATTCGACCTCGTTCGAATAACGACGAGGATGTTATTTTGATAAGTTTGAAATAACACCCTTAACGCTAAAAGCCTTCGCCATCAGAGTAAAAGCAGGATTTGACCTCGTTCTAATCACAACGGGTTGTTATTTCGATAAGATCAAAATAATACACTTAAGGCTAAGGACCTTCGCCATCAATATAAAAGCAGGATTCGACCTCGTTCGAATCACGACAGGATGTTATTTCGATAAGTTCGAAATAACAACCTTAAGGCTAAGGGACTTCGTCATCAGAGTAAAAGCAGGATTCAAACTCGTTCTAATCACGACGGGATGTTATTTTGATAATTTCGAAATAACACCCTCAAGGCTAAGGGCTTCGCCATCAAAGTACAAGCCGGATTCGACCTCGTTCGAATCACGACGGGATGTTATTTTGATATATTCGAAATAACACCCTTAAGGCTAAGAGTCTTTTCCATCAAAGTAAAAGAAGGATTCGACCTCGTTCGAATCACGACGGGTTGTTATTTCTATAAGTTCGAAATAACACCCTTAAGGCTAAGGGCCTTCGCCATAAAAATAAAAGCAGGATTCGACCTCGTTCGAATCACGACGAGGATGTTATTTTTATAAGTTCGAAATAACACCCTTAAGACTAAGAGCCTATGCCACCAAGGTAAAAGCAGGATTCGACCTCGTTCGAATCACGGCGGATGTTATTTCGATAAGTTCGAAATAACACATTTAAGGCTAAGGGCCTTCGCCATCAAAATAAAAGCAGGATTCAACCTCGTTCGAATCACGACGGGATGTTTTTTTCGATAAGTTCGAAATAACATCCTTAAGGCTAAGAGCGTTCGCCATTAAAGTAAAAGAAGGATTCGACCTCGTTCGAATCACGACGGGATGTTATTTTGATAAGTTAGAAATAACACCGTTAAGGCTAAGACCCTTCGCTATCAAAGTAAAAGCAGAATTCGACCTCGTTCTAATCACGATGAGATGTAATTTCGATAAGTTGAAATGACATACTTAAGGCTAAGGGCCTTTGCCATCAGAGTAAAAGCAGGATTTGACCTTGTTAGAATCACGACTGGTTGTTATTTCGATAAGTTCGAAATAATACCCTTAAGGTTAAGGGGCTTCGCCATCAGTGTAAAAGTAGGATTCGACCTCGTTCGAATCATGACAGGATGTTATTTAGATAAGTTAGAAATAACACCGTTAAGGCTAAGAGCCTTCGCTATCAAAGTAAAAGCAGGATTCGACCTTGTTCGAATCACGATGGGATATTATTTGGATAAGTTTGAAATGGAACCCTTAAGTCTAATGGCCTTCGCCATCAGAGTAAAAGCAGGATTCGACCTCGTTCGAATCATGACAGGATGTCATTTCGATAAGTTAGAAATAACACCGTTAAGGCTAAGATCCTTCGCTATCCAAGAAAAAGGAGGATTCGACCTTGTTCGAATCATGACGGGATGTTATTTCGATAAGTTTGAAATGGCACCCTTAAGGCTAAGGGCCTTCTCCATCAGAGTAAAAGCAGGATTCGACCTCGTTCGAATCATGACAGGATGTTATTTCGATAAGTTAGAAATAACACCGTTAAGTCTAAGAACCTTCGCTATCAAAGTAAAAGCAGGATTCGACCTTGTTCGAATCACGACGGGATGTTATTTCGATAAGTTTGAAATGGCACCATTAAGGCTAAGGGCCTTCGCCATCAGAGTAAAAGCAGGATTCGACCTCGTTCGAATCACGACGGGTTGTTATATCGATAATTTCGAAATAACACCCTTAAGGCTAAGAGCCTTCACCATCAAAGTAAAAACAGGATTCGACCTCGTTCGAATCACGATGGGTTGTTATTTCGATAAGTTCGAAATAACACCCTTAAGGCTAAGGGCCTTTGCCATAAAAATAAAATCAGGATTCGAACTCGTTCGAATCATGACAGGATATTATTTCGATAGGTTCGAAATAACACCCTTACGTATAAGGGCCTTCGCCATAAAAATAAAAGCAAAATTCGACCTCGTTCGAATCACGACGGGATGGTATTTCGATATGTTCGAAATGACACCATTAAGGCTAAGGGCCTTTGCCATCAGAGTAAAAGCAGGATTTGACCTTGTTAGAATCACGACAGGTTGTTATTTCGATAAATTCGAAATAACACCCTTAAGGCTAAGGGCCTTCGCCATCAAAATAAAAGCAGGATTCGACCTTGTTCGAATCAAGACGTGATGTTATTTAGATAAGTTCGAAATAACATCCTTAAGGCTAAGAGCCTACGCCATTAAAGTAAAAGCAGGATTCGACCTCGTTCGAATCATGACGGGATGTTATTTTGATAAGTTCGAAATAATACCCATAAGGCTAAGGGCCTTCGCCATCAGAGTAAAAGCAGGATTCGAACTCGTTCGAATCACGACAGGATATTATTTCGATAGGTTCGAAATAACACCCTTACGTATAAGGGCCTTCGCCATAAAAATAAAAGCAAAATTCGACCTCGTTCGAATCACGACGGGATGGTATTTCGATATGTTCGAAATGACACCATTAAGGCTAAGGGCCTTTGCCATCAGAGTAAAAGCAGGATTTGACCTTGTTAGAATCACGACAGGTTGTTATTTCGATAAGTTCGAAATAATACCCTTAAGCCTAAGGGGCTTCGCCATCAGAGTAAAAGTAGGATTCGACCTCGTTCGAATCATGACAAGATGTTATTTCGATAAGTTAGAAATAACACCGTTAAATCTAAGAGCCTTCGCTATCAAAGCAAAAGAATGATTCGACCTTGTTCGAAACACAACGGGATGTTATTTCGATAAGTTTGAAATGGCACCCTTAAGGCTAAGGGCCTTCGCCATCAGAGTAAAAGAAAGATTCGACCTCGTTCGAATCATGACAGGATGTTATTTCGATAAGTTAGAAATAACACCGTTAAGTCTAAGAACCTTCGCTATCAAAGTAAAAGCAGGATTCGACCTTGTTCGAATCACGACGGGATGTTATTTCGATAAGTTTGAAATGGCACCCTTAAGGCTAAGGGCCTTCGCCATCAGAGTAAAAGCAGGATTCGACCTCGTTCGAATCACGACGGGTTGTTATATCGATAATTTCGAAATAACACCCTTAAGGCTAAGAGCCTTCACCATCAAAGTAAAAACAGGATTCGACCTCGTTCGAATCACGATGGGTTGTTATTTCGATAAGTTCGAAATAACACCCTTAAGGCTAAGGGCCTTTGCCATAAAAATAAAATCAGGATTCGACCTCGTTCGAATCACGACGAGGATGTTATTTTGATAAGTTTGAAATAACACCCTTAAGACTAAGAGCCTACGCCACCAAAGTAAAAGTAGGATTCGACCTCGTTCGAATCACGACGAGGATGTTATTTCGATAAGTTCGAAATAACGCATTTATGGCTAAGGGCCTTCGCCATCAGAGTAAAAGCATGATTCGACCTCGTTCGAATCACGACGGGACATTATTTCGATAAGTTCGAAATAACACCCTTAAGGCTAAGGGCCTTCGCCATCAAAATAAAAGCAGGATTCGACCTTGTTCGAATCAAGACGTGATGTTATTTAGATAAGTTCGAAATAACATCCTTAAGGCTAAGAGCCTACGCCATTAAAGTAAAAGCAGGATTCGACCTCGTTCGAATCATGACGGGATGTTATTTTGATAAGTTCGAAATAATACCCATAAGGCTAAGGGCCTTCGCCATCAGAGTAAAAGCAGGATTCGAACTCGTTTGAATCACGACAGGATATTATTTCGATAGGTTCGAAATAACACCCTTACGTATAAGGGCCTTCGCCATAAAAATAAAAGCAAAATTCGACCTCGTTCGAATCACGACGGGATGGTATTTCGATATGTTCGAAATGACACCATTAAGGCTAAGGGCCTTTGCCATCAGAGTAAAAGCAGGATTTGACCTTGTTAGAATCACGACAGGTTGTTATTTCGATAAGTTCGAAATAATACCCTTAAGGCTAAGGGGCTTCGCCCTCAGAGTAAAAGTAGGATTCGACCTTGTTCGAATCATGACAGGATGTTATTTCGATAAGTTAGAAATAACACCGTTAAATCTAAGAGCCTTCGCTATCAAAGCAAAAGAATGATTCGACCTTGTTCGAAACACAACGGGATGTTATTTCGATAAGTTTGAAATGGCACCCTTAAGGCTAAGGGCCTTCGCCATCAGAGTAAAAGCAAGATTCGACCTCGGTCGAATCATGACAGGATGTTATTTCGATAAGTTAGAAATAACACCGTTAAGTCTAAGAACCTTCGCTATCAAAGTAAAAGCAGGATTCGACCTTGTTCGAATCACGACGGGATGTTATTTCGATAAGTTTGAAATGGCACCATTAAGGCTAAGGGCCTTCGCCATCAGAGTAAAAGCAGGATTCGACCTCGTTCGAATCACGACAGGTTGTTATTTCGATAAGTTCGAAATAACACCCTTAAGGCTAAGGGCCTTCGCCATCAAAATAAAAGCAGGATTCGACCTTGTTCGAATCAAGACGTGATGTTATTTAGATAAGTTCGAAATAACATCCTTAAGGCTAAGAGCCTACGCCATTAAAGTAAAAGCAGGATTCGACCTCGTTCGAATCATGACGGGATGTTATTTTGATAAGTTCGAAATAATACCCATAAGGCTAAGGGCCTTCGCCATCAGAGTAAAAGCAGGATTCGAACTCGTTCGAATCACGACAGGATATTATTTCGATAGGTTTGAAATAACACCCTTACGTATAAGTGCCTTCGCCATAAAAATAAAAGCAGAATTCGACCTCGTTCGAATCACGACGGGATGGTATTTCGATATGTTCGAAATAACACCATTAAGGCTAAGGGCCTTTGCCATCAGAGTAAAAGCAGGATTTGACCTTGTTAGAATCACGACGGGTTGTTATTTCGATAAGTTCGAAATAATACCCTTAAGGCTAAGGGGCTTCGCCATCAGAGTAAAAGTAGGATTCGACCTCGTTCGAATTATGACAGGATGTTATTTCGATAAGTTAGAAATAACACCGTTAAATCTAAGAGCCTTCGCTATCAAAGCAAAAGAATGATTCGACCTTGTTCGAATCACGACGGGATGTTATTTCGATAAGTTTGAAATGGCACCCTTAAGGCTAAGGGCCTTCGCCATCATAGTATAAGTAGGATTCGACCTCTTTCGAATCATGACAGGATGTTATTTCGATAAGTTAGAAATAACACCGTTAAGGCTAAGAGCCTTCGCTATCAAAGTAAAAGCAGGATTTGACCTTGTCCGAATCACGACGGGATGTTATTTCGATAAGTTTGAAATGGCACCCTTAAGGCTAAGGGCCTTCGCCATCAGAGTAAAAGCAGGATTCGACCTCGTTCGAATCACGACGGGTTGTTATTTTGATAAGTTCGAAATAACACCCTTAAGGCTAAGGGCCTTCGCCATAATTATAAAAGCAGGATTCGACCTCGTTCGAATCACGACGGGTTGTTATTTCGATAAGTTCGAAATAACACCCTTAAGGATAAGGGCATTCGCCATCAGAGTAAAAACAGGATTTGACCTCGTTCGAATCACGGCAGATGTTATTTCGATAAGTTCAAAATAATACCCATAAAGCTAAGGGCCTTCACCATCAGAGTAAAAGTAGGATTCGAACTCGTTCGAATCCCGACAGGATTTTATTACGATAAGTTCGAAATAACACCCTTAAGGCTAAGGGCCTTCGCCATAAAAATAAAATCAGGATTCGACCTCGTTCGAATCACGACGAGGATGTTATTTTGATAAGTTCAAAATAACAACCTTAACGCTAAAAGCCTTCGCCATCAGAGTAAAAGCAGGATTCGACCTCGTTCTAATCACAACGGGTTGTTATTTCGATAAGATCAAAATAATACACTTAAGGCTAAGGACCTTCTCCATCAAAATAAAAGCAAGATTCGACCTCGTTCGAATCATGACAGGATGTTATTTCGATAAGTTCGAAATAACAACCTTAAGGCTAAGGGACTTCGTCATCAGAGTAAAAGCAGGATTCGAACTCGTTCTAATCACGACGGGATGTTATTTTGATAAGTTCGAAATAACACCCTCAAGGCTAAGGGCTTCGCAATCAAAGTACAAGCCGGATTCGACCTCGTTTGAATCACGACGGGATGTTATTTTGATATATTCGAAATAACACCCTTAAGGCTAAGAGCCTTTGCCATCAAAGTAAAAGAAGGATTCGACCTCGTTCGAATCACAACGGGTTGTTATTTCGATAAGTTCGAAATAACACCCTTAAGGCTAAGGGCCTTCGCCATAAAAATAAAAGCAGGATTCGACCTCGTTCGAATCACGACGAGGATGTTATTTTGATAAGTTCGAAATAACACCCTTAAGACTAAGAGCCTATGCCACCAAGGTAAAAGCAGGATTCGACCTCGTTCGAATCACGGCGGATGTTATTTCGATAAGTTCGAAATAACACATTTAAGGCTAAGGGCCTTCGCCATCAAAATAAAAGCAGGATTCAACCTCGTTCGAATCACGACGGGATGTTATTTCGATAAGTTCGAAATAACATCCTTAAGGCTAAGAGCGTTCGCCATTAAAGTAAATGCAGGATTCGACCTCGTTCGAATCACGATGGGATATTATTTGTATAAGTTTGAAATGGCACCCTTAAGGCTAAGGGCCTTCGCCATCAAAATAAAAGCAGGATTCGACCTTGTTCGAATCAAGACGGGATGTTATTTAGATAAGTTCGAAATAACATCCTTAAGGCTAAGAGCCTACGCCATTAAAGTAAAAGCAGGATTCGACCTCGTTCGAATCATGACGGGATGTTATTTTGATAAGTTCGAAATAATACCCATAAGGCTAAGGGCCTTCGCCATCAGAGTAAAAGCAGGATTCGAACTCGTTCGAATCACGACAGGATATTATTTCGATAGGTTCGAAATAACACCCTTACGTATAACGGCTTTCGCCATAAAAATAAAAGCAGAATTCGACCTCGTTCGAATCACGACGGGATGGTATTTCGATAAGTTCGAAATGACACCCTTAAGGCTAAGGGCCTTTGCCATCAGAGCAAAAGCAGGATTTGACCTTGTTAGAATCACGACAGGTTGTTATTTCGATAAGTTCGAAATAATACCCTTAAGGCTAAGGGGCTTCGCCATCAGAGTAAAAGTAGGATTCGACCTCGTTCGAATCATGACAGGATGTTATTTTGATAAGTTAGAAATAACACCGTTAAATCTAAGAGCCTTCGCTATCAAAGCAAAAGAATGATTTGACCTTGTTCGAATCACGACGGGATGTTATTTCGATAAGTTTGAAATGGCACCCTTAAGGCTAAGGGCCTTCGCCATCAGAGTAAAAGCAGGATTCGACCTCTTTCGAATCTTGACAGGATGTTATTTCGATAAGTTAGAAATAACACCGTTAAGGCTAAGAGCCTTCGCTATCAAAGTAAAAGCAGGATTTGACCTTGTCCGAATCACGACGGGATGTTATTTCGATAAGTTTGAAATGGCACCCTTAAGGCTAAGGGCCTTCGCCATCAGAGTAAAAGCAGGATTCGACCTCGTTCGAATCACGACGGGTTGTTATTTTGATAAGTTCGAAATAACACCCTTAAGGCTAAGGGCCTTCGCCATAATTATAAAAGCAGGATTCGACCTCGTTCGAATCACGACGGGTTGTTATTTCGATAAGTTCGAAATAACACCCTTAAGGATAAGGGCATTCGCCATCAGAGTAAAAGCAGGATTTGACCTCGTTTGAATCACGGCGGATGTTATTTCGATAAGTTCAAAATAATACCCATAAAGCTAATGGCCTTCACCATCAGAGTAAAAGCAGGATTCGAACTCGTTCGAATCCCGACAGGATTTTATTTCGATAAGTTCGAAATAACACCCTTAAGGCTAAGGGCCTTCGCCATAAAAATACAACCAGGATTCGACCTCGTTCGAATCACGACGAGGATGTTATTTTGATAAGTTTGAAATAACAACCTTAACGCTAAAAGTCTTCGCCATCAGAGTAAAAGCAGGATTCGACTTCGTTCTAATCACAACGGGTTGTTATTTCGATAAGATCAAAATAATACACTTAAGGCTAAGGACCTTCTCCATCAAAATAAAAGCAAGATTCGACCTCGTTCGAATCATGACAGGATGTTATTTCGATAAGTTCGAAATAACAACCTTAAGGCTAAGGGACTTCGTCATCAGAGTAAAAGCAGGATTCGAACTCGTTCTAATCACGACGGGATGTTATTTTGATAAGTTCGAAATAACACCCTCAAGGCTAAGGGCTTCGCAATCAAAGTACAAGCCGGATTCGACCTCGTTTGAATCACGACGGGATGTTATTTTGATATATTCGAAATAACACCCTTAAGGCTAAGAGCCTTTGCCATATAAGTAAAAGAAGGATTCGACCTCGTTCGAATCACAACGGGTTGTTATTTCGATAAGTTCGAAATAACACCCTTAAGGCTAAGGGCCTTCGCCATAAAAATAAAAGCAGGATTCGACCTCGTTCGAATCACGACGAGGATGTTATTTTGATAAGTTCGAAATAACACCCTTAAGACTAAGAGCCTATGCCACCAAGGTAAAAGCAGGATTCGACCTCGTTCGAATCACGGCGGATGTTATTTCGATAAGTTCGAAATAACACATTTAAGGCTAAGGGCCTTCGCCATCAAAATAAAAGCAGGATTCAACCTCGTTCGAATCACGACGGGATGTTATTTCGATAAGTTCGAAATAACATCCTTAAGGCTAAGAGCGTTCGCCATTAAAGTAAAAGCAGGATTCGACCTCGTTCGAATCACGATGGGATATTATTTGTATAAGTTTGAAATGGCACCCTTAAGGCTAAGGGCCTTCGCCATCAAAATAAAAGCAGGATTCGACCTTGTTCGAATCAAGACGGGATGTTATTTAGATAAGTTCGAAATAACATCCTTAAGGCTAAGAGCCTACGCCATTAAAGTACAACCAGGATTCGACCTCGTTCGAATCATGACGGGATGTTATTTTGATAAGTTCGAAATAATACCCATAAGGCTAAGGGCCTTCGCCATCAGAGTAAAAGCAGGATTCGAACTCGTTCGAATCACGACAGGATATTATTTCGATAGGTTCGAAATAACACCCTTACGTATAACGGCTTTCGCCATAAAAATAAAAGCAGAATTCGACCTCGTTCGAATCACGACGGGATGGTATTTCGATAAGTTCGAAATGACACCCTTAAGGCTAAGGGCCTTTGCCATCAGAACAAAAGCAGGATTTGACCTTGTTAGAATCACGACGGGTTGTTATTTCGATAAGTTCGAAATAATACCCTTAAGGCTAAGGGGCTTCGCCATCAGAGTAAAAGTAGGATTCGACCTCGTTCGAATCATGACAGGATGTTATTTTGATAAGTTAGAAATAACACCGTTAAATCTAAGAGCCTTCGCTATCAAAGCAAAAGAATGATTCGACCTTGTTCGAATCACGACGGGATGTTATTTCGATAAGTTTGAAATGGCACCCTTAAGGCTAAGGGCCTTCGCCATCAGAGTAAAAGCAGGATTCGACCTCTTTCGAATCATGACAGGATGTTATTTCGATAAGTTAGAAATAACACCGTAAAGGCTAAGAGCCTTCGCTATCAAAGTAAAAGCAGGATTTGACCTTGTCCGAATCACGACGGGATGTTATTTCGATAAGTTTGAAATGGCACCCTTAAGGCTAAGGGCCTTCGCCATCAGAGTAAAAGCAGGATTCGACCTCGTTCGAATCACGACGGGTTGTTATTTTGATAAGTTCGAAATAACACCCTTAAGGCTAAGGGCCTTCGCCATAATTATAAAAGCAGGATTCGACCTCATTCGAATCACGACGGGTTGTTATTTCGATAAGTTCGAAATAACACCCTTAAGGATAAGGGCATTCGCCATCAGAGTAAAAGCAGGATTTGACCTCGTTCGAATCACGGCGGATGTTATTTCGATAAGTTCAAAATAATACCCATAAGGCTAAGGGCCTTCACCATCAGAGTAAAAGAAGGATTCGAACTCGTTCGAATTCCGACAGGATTTTATTTCGATAAGTTCGAAATAACACCCTTAAGGCTAAGGGCCTTCGCCATAAAAATAAAACCAGGATTCGACCTCGTTCGAATCACGACGAGGATGTTATTTTGATAAGTTTGAAATAACAACCTTAACGCTAAAAGCCTTCGCCATCAGAGTAAAAGCAGGATTCGACTTCGTTCTAATCACAACGGGTTATTATTTCGATAAGATCAAAATAATACACTTAAGGCTAAGGACCTTCTCCATCAAAATAAAAGCAAGATTCGACCTCGTTCGAATCATGACAGGATGTTATTTCGATAAGTTCGAAATAACAACCTTAAGGCTAAGGGACTTCGTCATCAGAGTAAAAGCAGGATTCGAACTCGTTCTAATTAGGACGGGATGTTATTTTGATAAGTTCGAAATAACACCCTCAAGGCTAAGGGCTTCGCAATCAAAGTACAAGCCGGATTCGACCTCGTTTGAATCACGACGGGATGTTATTTTGATATATTCGAAATAACACCCTTAAGGCTAAGAGCCTTTGCCATCAAAGTAAAAGAATGATTCGACCTTGTTCGAATCACGACGGGATGTTATTTCGATAAGTTTGAAATGGCACCCTTAAGGCTAAGGGCCTTCGCCATCAGATTAAAAGCAGGATTCGACCTCGTTCGAATCATGACAGGATGTTATTTCGATAAGTTAGAAATAACACCGTTAAGTCTAAGAACCTTCGCTATCAAAGAAAAAGCAGGATTCGACCTTGTTCGAATCACGACAGGATGTTATTTCGATAAGTTTGAAATGGCACCCTTAAGGCTAAGGGCCTTCGCCATCAAAGTAAAAGCAGGATTCGACCTCGTTCGAATCACGACGGGATGTTATTTTGATAAGTTAGAAATAACACCGTTAAGGCTAAGAGCCTTCTCTATCAAAGTAAAAGCAGAATTCAACCTCGTTCGAATCACGACGAGATGTTATTTCGATAAGTTCGAAATGACACCCTTAAGGCTAAGGGCCTTTTCCATCAGAGTAAAAGCAGGATTTGACCTTGTTAGAATCACGACGGGTTGTTATTTCGATAAGTTCGAAATAATACCCTTAAGGCTAAGGGGCTTCGCCATCAGAATAAAAGTAGTATTCGACCTCGTTCGAATCACGATGGGATGTTATTTTGATAAGTTAAAAATAACACTGTTAAGGCTAAAAGCCTTCGCTATCAAAGTTAAAGCCGTTGATAGCGAAGGCTCTTAGCCTTAACAGTGTTATTTCAAACTTATCAAAATAACATCCCGTCGTGATTCGAACGAGGTCGAATCCTTCTTTTTACTTTAATGGCGAAGGCTCTTAGCCTTAAGGGTGCCATTTCAAACATATCGAAATAACATCCCGTCGTGATTCGAACAAGTTCGAATCCTGCTTTTACTTGGATAGCGAAGGCTCTTACCCTTAACGGTGTTATTTCTAACTTATCAAAATAACATCCTGTCATGATTCGAACAAGGTCAAATCCTGCTTTTACTCTGATGGCGAAGGCCCTTAGCCTTATGGGTGCCATTTCAAACTTTTCGAAATAACATCCTGTCGTGATTCGAACAAGGTCGAATCCTGTTTTTACTTTGATAGCGAAGGCTCTTAGCCTTAACGGTGTTATTTCTAACTTATCGAAATAACATCCTGTCATGATTCGAACGAGGTCGAATCCTACTTTTACTCTGATGGCGAAGGCCCTTAGCCTTAAGGGTGTTCTTTTGAAATTATCGAAATAACAACCCGTCATGATTCGAACGAGGTCGAATCCTGCTTTTACTTTGATGGCGAAGCTCTCTAGCCTTAAGGGTGTTATTTCAAACTTGTCAAAAAAAACATCCCGTCATGATTCGAACGAGGTCGAACCCTACTTTTACTCTGATGGCGAAACCCCTTAGCCTTAAGGGTGTTATTTCGAACTTATCGAAATAACTACCCGTCGTGATTCTAACAAGGTCAAATCCTGCTTTTACTCTGATGGCGAAGGCCCTTAGCCTTAAGGGTGTCATTTCGAACTTATCGAAATAACATCTCGTCGTGATTCGAACGAGGTTGAATTCTTCTTTTACTTTGATAGAGAAGGCTCTTAACCTTAACGGTGTTATTTCTAACTTATCAAAATAACATCCCGTCGTGATTCGAACGAGGTCAAATCCTGCTTTAATTTTTATGGTGAAGGCCCTTAGCCGTAAGGGTGTTATTTTGAACTTGTCGAAATGAAATCCTGTCGTGATTCGAACGAGTTCGAATCCTGCTTTTACTCTGATGGCGAAGACCCTTAGCCTTATGGGTATTATTTCAAACTTATCAAAATAACATCCCATCGTGATTCGAACGAGGTCGAATCTAGCTTTTACTTTAATGGCGAAGGCTCTTAGCCTTAAGGGTGCCATTTCAAACTTATCGAAATAACATCCCGTCGTGATTAGAACAAGGTCGAATCCTGCTATTACTTGGATAGCGAAGGCTCTTAGCCTTAACCGTGTTATTTCTAACTTATCGAAATAACATCCTGTCATGATTCGAACGAGGTCGAATCCTGCTTTTACTCTGATGGCGAAGGCCCTTAGCCTTAAGGGTGCCATGTCAAACTTATCAAAATAACATCCTGTCGTGATTCGAACAAGGTCGAATCCTGCTTTTACTTTGATAGCGAAGGCTCTTAGCCTTAACGGTGTTATTTCTAACTTATCGAAATAACATCCTGTCATGACTCGAACGAGGTCGAATCCTACTTTTACTCTGATGGCGAAGCCCCTTAGCCTTAAGGGTATTATTTCAAACTTATCGAAATAACAACCCGTCGTGATTCTAACAAGGTCATATCCTACTTTTACTCTGATGGCAAAGGCCATTAGCCTTAAGGGTGTTATTTCGAACTTATCGAAATAACATCCCGTCGTGATTCGAACGAGGTCGAATTCTGCTTTTACTTTGATAGCGAAGGCTCTTAGCCTTAACGGTGTTATTTCTAACTTATCGAAATAACATTCCGTCGTGATTCGAACGAGGTCGAATCCTGCTTTTATTTTTATGGCGAAGGCCCTTAGCTGTAAGGGTGTTATTTTGAACTTATCGAAATAAAATAATTTCGTGATTTGAACGAGGTTGAATCCTACTTTTATTTTGATGGCGAAGGCCCTTAGCCTTAAGGGTGTTATTTCGAACTTATCGAAATAACATCCCGTCATGATTCGAATGAATTCGAATCCTTCTTTTACTCCGCTGGCGAAGGCCCTTAGCTTTATCAAAGTAAAAGCAGGATTCGACCTCGTTCAAATCACGACGGGTTGTTATTTCGATAAGTTCGAAATGACACCCTTAAGGCTAAGGGCCTTCGCCATCAGAGTAAAAGCAGGATTTGACCTTGTTAGAATCACGACGGGTAGTTATTTTGATAAGTTCGAAATAATACCCTTAAGGCTAAGGGGTTTCGCCATCAGAGTAAAAGTAGGGTTCGACCTCGTTCGAATCATGACGGGATGTTTTTTTCGATAAGTTTGAAATAACACCCTTAAGGCTAGAGAGCTTCGCCATCAAAGTAAAAGCAGGATTCGACCTCGTTCAAATCATGACGGGTTGTTATTTCAATAATTTCAAAAGAACACCCTTAAGGCTAAGGGCCTTCGCCATCAAAATAAAAGCAGGATTCGACCTCGTTCGAATCACGACGGGTTGTTATTTCGATAAGTTTGAAATATCACCCTTAAGGCTAAGTGCCTTCGCCATCAGAGTAAAAGCAGGATTCGACCTCGTTGGAATAATGACAGGATATTATTTCGATAAGTTAGAAATAATACCCTTAAGGCTAAGGGCCTTCGCCATCAAAATAAAAGCAGGATTCGACCTCGTTCGAATCACGACGGGATGTTATTTTGATAAGTTCAAAATAACACCCTTAAGGCTAAGGATCTTCGCCATCAAAATAAAAGCAGGATTCGACCTCGTTCCAATCACGACGGGTTGTTATTTCGATAAGTTTGAAATATCACCCTTAAGGCTAAGGGCCTTCGCCATTAGAGTAAAAGCAGGATTCGACCTCGTTTGAATAATGACGGGATGTTATTTCGCTAAGTTAGAAATAACACCATTAAGGCTAAGGGCCTTCGCCATCAAAATAAAAGTAGGATTCGACCTCGTTCGAATCACGACGGGATGTTATTTTGATAAGTTCGAAATAACACCCTTAAGGCTAAGAGCCTTCGCTATCAAAGTAAAAGCAGGATTCGACCTCGTTCAAATCACGACGGGTTGTTATTTCGATAAGTTAGAAATGACACCCTTAAGGCTAAGGGCCTTCCCCATCAGTGTAAAAGCAGGATTTGACCTTGTTAGAATCACGACGGGTAGTTATTTCGATAAGTTAGAAATAACACCCTTAAGGCTAAGGGGTTTCGCCATCAGAGTAAAAGTAGGGTTCGACCTCGTTCGAATCATAACGGGATGTTTTTTCCGATAAGTTTGAAATAACACCCTTAAGGCTAGAGAGCTTCGCCATCAAAGTAAAAGTAGGATTCGACAGAATTTAAAATGCATATAAAGGAATTATTAGACAATAAATACATACAAGAAAGTAATAGTAAACATACTAGCCCGGCATTTATGGTAAATAAGCATAGTGAGCAAAAACGAGGAAAAAACCGTATGGTTATAGATTATAGAAACTTAAATGCAAAAACAAAAACATATAATTATCCGATACCAAATAAAATACTAAAAATCAGACAAATACAAGGATATAACTATTTTAGTAAGTTTGACTGTAAATCGGGATTTTACCATTTAAAACTAGAAGATGAATCTAAAAAGTTAACAGCATTCACAGTACCACAAGGATTTTACGAATGGAACGTATTACCTTTTGGATATAAAAATGCACCAGGTAGGTATCAACATTTTATGGATAATTACTTCAACCAATTAGAAAATTGTATAATATATATAGATGATATATTGCTATATTCTAGAACAGAGAACGAACATATAAAACTACTAGAAAAATTCATACACATTGTAGAAATATCAGGAATAAGTTTAAGTAAAAAGAAAGCAGAAGTAATGAAAAATCAAATAGAATTTTTAGGTATACAAATAGACAAAAACGGAATAAAAATGCAAACCCATATAGTACAAAAAATAATTAACTTAGATGAAACACTTGATACAAAAAAGAAGTTACAATCATTTTTAGGATTGGTTAACCAAGTAAGAGAATATATTCCTAAATTAGCAGAAAACTTAAAACCATTACAGAAAAAATTAAAAAAGGATATAGAATATCATTTTGACGAAAAAGATAAAATACATATACAGAAGATAAAAAATATGTGTAAAAATTACCAAAACTATATTTTCCAGATGAAAAGAAACAGTTTACATATATTGTAGAAACTGATTCTAGTGATCACAGCTACGGAGGAGTTCTAAAATATAAATATGATAATGAAAAAATTGAACACCATTGTAGATATTATTCCGGATCATACACGGAACCACAATTAAAATGGGAGATAAATAGGAAAGAACTATTTGGATTATATAAATGTTTGTTAGCATTTGAGCCATATATTGTTTATAACAAATTTATAGTAAGAACAGATAATACACAAGTAAAATGGTGGATAACACGGAAAGTACAGGATTCAGTAACTACAAAGGAAATAAGGAGACTTGTATTGAATATACAAAATTTTACATTTACAATTGAAGTAATACGAACTGACAAGAATGTTATTGCAGACTACCTATCAAGACAAAGGTACCCAAACAGATGAAAGCCAAGAATCAAAAGACATATTTACAATCCTTACTACTCTATCTTTACAGATGGATGGTATGGGAAAAAGATTACAACAGCTAGAGGAAAGCAAGCTAAGTCAGCAGCATGACTATAAAAATGCGGAACTAAGTCAATCGGAAGACTCTAAACTTCCAGAGTTAGAAGGAGACGTTGGGAAACTCCAAAAAACCCATAACACAGTTGCTTTATATACAGCTGCAGGTACAAGCAAACAAGTTAACAAAAAGCCACATATCAATGTAAACCTAAACAACGTATTTGATAAGCCATTTACATCAAAAAAGCCAAGAGAAGCAATAGTTATAGCCCCACAAACTACAACCTATGCCAATAGCCTACACCACAACAAAAAGGTATATAACCATATTACTCAAACATATATTGAGAATATATATAAAATTCAGACATTCTTGAACCTAAACCCTAGATCAACTACTACTACAGATCCAACACAGGATTATGTAACCCAAAAACTACAGGGATATAATAGGCTTATAGCCCAGCCAAAAACAAAAGCAAACCTAGTAAAGACATGTTACAACTACGGACTACTTAGCACAGTATATACCCACGACGGAGAAGAAATAATTGGAATACCAGAGCTATACAAAGCATTTGTCACCTTCAAGAGAATTACAAAAGGCAACCTATTCTTCATCAAATTCTATACAGCACCAGCGGAAATACTATATGATGAAATAAAACCCATAATACAGGTGATAAAGATAGGACTAACACGAGATATGATAATACCGGAAGAGATAGAGAAACAACCGGAGATACAGAAAATGGAGATACCAAGTTTCTATGCCAATAAAAGAATAATTGGTATAGCAACTATTATTCAAGAACTAGCTAACAATTATCTACAAGGAAATGCTATCTGGAGCTACTATTCCAGAGACCAGTTAATGATATATGCCAACTCAAAGGAACTACGACAAGGAGATATGGATGAAGTCCAGAAATGGATTTTATCATTATTAAAGCCAGAAATGCAACCAACTACCAGAGCATTGAAAAAAGAATTTATTTCAAACGAGTTATTAACAAGATACTGCAAACTAGTAGGACACAAATATCCAGACCACATATGTTCAAAGTGCAACGGAGATGATAACTATGTACCAGAAGTCCAACTAGAATGAAGGTATCAACAAGAAGACAAAAGAAGAAGACAACTACTGGAAACACATAATGTAAAGTAAATAGTACTAGTCACATTCATGAACAGTAAAGGTCGTTCATGAATAGTAAGAGTCATGTAAAAAAGTCATAAAGTAAATAGTACTAGTCACATTCATGAACAGTAAAGGTCGTTCATGAATAGTAAGAGTCATGTAAAAAAGTCGTAAAGTAAATAGTACGAGTCACATTCATGAACAGTAAAGGTCGTTCATGAACAGTAGGAGTCGTTTAAATTTTCTATATATTTTGTAAATCAGAGGAAGGGAGGACAGCCTCAGACATCCTCACTCTCTCTCTCTTATCTTCTCTCAATAAAATATCTGATTATATACAAACTTCTGAAAGCTATGGAGCATTCAAACGAGTTACAAAACCAGGTAAGTTTATTCATAATCATGTTTAACTAAACTCATATATTCCTTATAATCTCTTGAATATCATAATTGTTTATCATGTTATGGTACTGTTATAAAGAACATCTTGAGAAAGTTTGCCTGTCTAATAATGCTGAGAGTAGTTAAGCCCAGACTATGCCATCCTAAAGTGGAAACCAGTAGGCAAGGAAGCCATTTAGGGGAGTACACAGAGTTGAGGCGCTTGTTAGGGTAAATGATTGAAGCATGAAAAACATGGTAGTGACCAGAAAAGATTGTTCAGTATAACTTATTAAAATATGATAAACTCTATGATAAACAAAGAGGTTAGAGGGAATATGTTTAGTAAATACATGATAAGGATAAATAGTAAATCTGAATGAACAACCACAACCACACGTATTTATTAGAAGAAAATATTGAGTACAAAATACTTATATTATATATCTTTAACAGACTTAATAACGATGTTAAAAGAAAAATTTATGATATTTTAGTTACTTTTGAAATAATATATGTAATGGAACAAGCATTTACAGAACTAATTGTATCACAAGAAATAGATATATTAGATCTATATGAACTAGATTTATATTCAGATTAATGATCACATATCAAGTTAATAAAATCTGTTTATAAATGAAACATAACACTTTTCATTATATAAGATTCTATAACACCCAGAAATGGAAACTTCTTAAAACCCTCAGTAACATAAATAGAAAAATAGATTGTGTTAAACACAATATTAAAACCTGCAAAGACATAATTAGATATAATAGATTGCGTAATAAAGCTTTATTAACTATAGAAAATGAAATTGAATTCTATGAAGATAAACTTGAAAGTTATCAACACAGAAAAGAAATAAATCTGAGAAATATAGAAACCATGGATATATGTATCAACAGGTATACATCTCAGTATTAAACTATATGTATCAACAGGTATACATCTCAGTATTAAACATGACCAAACCATGGATATATGTATCAACAGGTATACATCTCAGATATATCAACAAGTATACATCTCAGTATTAAACATGAACCCTCAAATTGCTACATGGATATATGTATCAACAGGTATACATCTCAGATATATCAATAGGTATACATCTCAGTATTAAACATGACCCCTCAAATTAGCCTTAAGGGTGTTCTTTTGAACTTATCGAAATAACAACCCGTCGTGATTCTAACAAGGTCGAATCGTGCTTTTATTTTGATGGAAAAGGCCCTTAGCCTTAAGGGTGTTCTTTTGAACTTATCGAAATAACAACCCGACCTGATTCGAACGAGGTCGAATCCTGCTTTTGCTTTGATGGCGAAGGCCTCTAGCCTTAAGGGTGTTATTTCAAACTTATCGAAATAACATCCCGTCATGATTCGAACGAGGTCGAATCCTACTTTTACTCTGATGGTGAAACCCCTTAGCCTTAAGGGTGTTATTTCGAACTTATCGAAATAACTACCCGTCGTGATTCTAACAAGGTCAAATCCTGCTATTACTCTGATGGCGAAGGCCCTTAGCCTTAAGGGTGTCATTTCGAAATTATCTAAATAACAACCCGTCGTGATTCGAACGATGTCCAATCCTGCTTTTACTTTGATAGCGAAGGCTCTTAGCCTTAACGGTGTTATTTCTAACTTATCGAAATAACATCACGTCGTGATTCGAACGAGGTCGAATCCTGCTTTTACTTTGATAGCGAAGGCTCTTAGCCTTAACGGTGTTATTTGTTACTTATCGAAATAACATCCCATCGTGATTCGAACGAGGTCGAATCCTACTTTTATTTTGATGGCGAAGGCCCTTAGCCTTAAGTGTGTCATTTCAAACTTACCGAAATAACAACCCGTCGTGATTCTAACAAGGTCAAATCCTGGTTTTACTCTGATGGCGAAGGCCCTTAGCCTTAAGGGTGTTATTTCGAACTTACCGAAATAACATCCCGTCGTGATTCGAACGAGGTGGAATCCTGCTTTTACTGTGATAGAGAAGGCTCTTAGCCTTAATGGTGTTATTTCTAACTTATCAAAATAACATCCTGTCATGATTCGAACGAGGTCGAATACTACTTTTATTTTGATGGCGAAGGCCCTTATCCTTAAGGGTGTTATTTCTAACTTATCGAAATAACATCCCGTCATTATTCGAACGAGGTCGAATCCTGCTATTACTCTGATGGCGAAGGCCCTTAACCTTAAGGGTAATATTTCAAACTTATCGAAATAACAACCCGTCGTGATTCGAACGAAGTCGAATCCTATTTTTATTTTGATGGCGAAGGCCCTTATCCTTAAGGGTGTTCTTTTGAACTTATCGAAATAACAACCCGTCGTGATTCGAACGAGGTCGAATCCTGGTTTTCCTTTGATGACGAAGGCCTCTAGCCTTAAGGGTGTTATTTCACACTTATCGAAATAACATCCCATCATGATTCGAACGAGGTCGAATCCTACTTTTACTCTGATGGCGAAACCCCTTAGCCTTAAGGGTGTTATTTCAAACTTATCAAAATAACTACCCGTCGTGATTCTAACAAGGTCAAATCCTGCTTTTACTCTGATGGCGAAGGCCCTTAGCCTTAAGGGTGTCATTTCGAACTTATCGAAATAACATCCCGTCGTGATTCGAACGAGGTCGAATCCTGCTTTTACTTTGATAGCGAAGGCTCTTAGCCTTAACGGTGTTATTTCTAACTTATCAAAATAACATCCTGTCATAATTCGAACGAGGTCGAATACTACTTTTATTTTGATGGCGAAGGCCCTTAGCCTTAAGGGTGTTATTTCTAACTTATCGAAATAACATCCCGTCATTATTCGAACGAGGTCGAATCCTTCTATTACTCTGATGGCGAAGGCCCTTAACCTTAAGGTTAATATTTCAAACTTATCGAAATAACAACCCGTCGTGATTCGAACGAAGTCGAATCCTATTTTTATTTTGATGGCGAAGGCCCTTAGCCTTAAGGGTGTTCTTTTGAACTTATTGAAATAACAACCCATCGTGATTCGAACGAGGTCGAATCCTGGTTTTCCTTTGATGACGAAGGCCTCTAGCCTTAAGGGTGTTATTTCACACTTATCGAAATAACATCCCATCATGATTCGAACGAGGTCGAATCCTACTTTTACTCTGATGGCGAAACCCCTTAGCCTTAAGGGTGTTATTTCAAACTTATCGAAATAACTACCCGTCGTGATTCTAACAAGGTCAAATCCTGCTTTTACTCTGATGGCGAAGGCCCTTAGCCTTAACGGTGTCATTTCGAACTTACCGAAATAACAACCCGTCGTGATTCGAACGAGGTCCAATCCTGCTTTTACTTTGATAGCGAAGGTTCTTAGCCTTAACGGTGTTATATATAACTTATCAAAATAACATCTTGTCGTGATTCGAACGAGGTTGTATCCTGCTTTTACTTTGATAGCGAAGGCTCTTAGCCTTAACGGTGTTATTTGTAACTTATCGAAATAACATCCCGTCGTGATTCGAACGAGGTCGAATCCTACTTTTATTTTGATGGCGAAGGCCCTTAGCCTTAAGTGTGTCATTTCAAACTTATCAAAGTAACAACCCGTCGTGATTCTAACAAGGTCAAATCCTGGTTTTACTCTGATGGCGAAGGCCCTTATCCTTAAGGGTGTCATTTCGAACTTACCGAAATAACATCCCGTCGTGATTCGAACGAGGTCGAATCCTGCTTTTACTTGGATATCAAAGGCTCTTAGCCTTAATGGTGTGATTTCTAACTTATCAAAATAACATCTAGTCATGATTCGAACTAGGTCAAATACTACTTTTATTTTGATGGCGAAGGCCCTTATCCTTAAGGGTGTTATTTCTAACTTATCGAAATAACATCCCATCATTATTCGAACGAGGTCGAATCCTGCTTTTACTCTGATGGCGAAGGCCCTTAACCTTAAGGGTGATATTTCAAACTTATCGAATTAACAACCTGTCGTGATTCGAATGAAGTCGAATCCTGTTTTTATTTTGATGGCGAAGGCCCTTAGCCTTAAGGGTGTTCTTTTGAACTTATCGAAATAACAACCCGTCGTGATACGAAAGAGGTCGAATCCTACTTTTACTTTGATGACGAAGGCCTCTAGCCTTAAGGGTGTTATTTCAAACTTATCAAAATAACATCCCATCATGATTCGAACGAGGTCGAATCCTACTTTTACTCTGATGGCGAAACCCCTTAGCCTTAAGGGTGTTATTTCGAACTTATCGAAATAACTACCCGTCGTGATTCTAACAAGGTCAAATCCTGATTTTACTCTGATGGCGAAGGCCCTTAGCCTTAAGGGTGTCATTTCGAACTTATCGAAATAACAACCCGTCGTGATTCGAACGAGGTCCAATCCTGCTTTTACTTTGATAGCGAAGGCTCTTAGCCTTAACGGTGTTATATATAACTTATCAAAATAACATCCCGTCGTGATTCGAACGAGGTTGAATCCTGCTTTTACTTTGATAGCGAAGGCTCTTAGCCTTATCGGTGTTATTTCTAACTTATTGAAATAACATCCCGTCGTGATTCGAACGAGGTCGAATCCTCCTTTTATTTTGATGGTGAAGGCCCTTAGCCTTAAGCATGTTATTTTGAACTTATCGAAATAACAACCCATCGTGATTCGAACAAGGTCGAAGCCTGCTTTTACTTTGATGGCGAAGGCCTTTAGCCTTAAGGGTGTTATTTCAAACTTATCGAAATAACATCGCGTCGTGATTCGAACGAGGTCGAATCCTCCTTTTATTTTGATGGTGAAGGCCCTTAGCCTTAAGGGTGTTATTTTGAACTTATCGAAATAACAACCCATCGTGATTCGAACTAGGTCGAATCCTGCTTTTACTTTGATGGCGAAGGCCTCTAGCCTTAATGGTGTTATTTCAAACTTATCGAAATAACATCCCGTCATGATTCGAACGAGGACGAATCCTACTTTTTCTCTGATTGCGAAGCCCTTTAGCCTTAAGGGTGTTATTTCGACCTTATCGAAATAACTACCCGTCGTGATTCTAATAAGGTCAAATCCTGCTTTTACTCTGATGGCGAAGGCCCTTAGCCTTAAGGGTGTCATTTTGAACTTACCGAAATAACATCCCGTCGTGATTCGAATGAGGTCGAATCCTGCTTTTACTTTGATAGCGAAGGCTCTTAGCCATAATGGTGTTATTTCTAACTTATCAAAATAACATCCCGTCGTGATTCGAACGAGGTCGAATACTTCTTTTATTTGTTTGGCGAAGGCCCTTAGCCGTATGGGTGTTATTTCGAACTTATCGAAATAAAATCCTGTCGTGATTCGAACGAGTTCGAATCTTGCTTTTACTTTGATGGCGAAGGCCCTTAGCCTTAAGGGTATTATTTCGAACTTATCAAAATAACATCCCGTCGTGATTCGAACGAGGTCGAATTCTGCTTTTACTTTAATGGCGAAGGCTTTTAGCCTTAAGGGTGTTATTTAGAACTTATCGAAATAACATCCCGTCGTGATTCAAACGAGGTCGAATCCTTCTTTTATTTTGATGGGGAAGGCCCTTAGCCTTAAGGGTGTTCTTTTGAACTTATCGAAATTACAACCCGTAGTGATTCTAACAAGGTCGAATCGTGCTTTTATTTTGATGGCAAAGGCCCTTATCCTTAAGGGTGTTCTTTTGAACTTATCGAAATAACAACCCGACCTGATTCGAACGAGGTCGAATCCTTCTTTTACTTTGATGGTGAAGGCCTCTAGCCTTAAGGGTGTTATTTCAAACTTATCGAAATAACATCCCGTCATGATACGAACGAGGTCGAATCCTACTTTTACTCTGATGGTGAAACCCCTTAGCCTTAAGGGTGTTATTTCGAACTTATCGAAATAACTACCCATCGTGATTCTAACAAGGTCAAATCCTGATTTTACTCTGATGGCGAAGGCCCTTAGCCTTAAGGGTGTCATTTCGAACTTATCGAAATAACAACCCGTCGTGATTCGAACGAGGTCCAATCCTGCTTTTACTTTGATAGCGAAGGCTCTTAGCCTTAACGGTGTTATATATAACTTATAAAAATAACATCCCGTCGTGATTCGAACGAGGTTGAATCCTGCTTTTACTTTGATAGCGAAGGCACTTAACCTTAACGGTGTTATTTCTAACTTATTGAAATAACATCCCGTCGTGATTCGAACGAGGTCGAATCCTGCTTTTATTTTGATGGCGAAGGCCCTTAGCCTTAAGCGTGTTATTTTGAACTTATCGAAATAACAACCCGTCGTGATTCGAACGAGGTCGAATCCTGCTTTTACTTTGATGGCGAAGGCCTCTAGCCTTAAGGGTGTTATTTCAAACTTATCGAAATAACTACCCGTCGTGATTCGAACGAGGACGAATCCTAATTTTACTCTGATTGCGAAGCCCCTTAGCCTTAAGGGTGTTATTTCGAACTTATCGAAATAACTACCCATCGTGATTCGAACGAGGTCGAATCCTACTTTTACTCTGATTGCGAAGCCTCTTAGCCTTAAGGGTGTTATTTCTAACTTATCGAAATAACATCCCGTCCTAATTCGAACGAGGTCGAATCCTCCTTTTATTTTCATGGCGAAGGCCCTTAGCCTTAAGCGTGTTATTTTGAACTTATCGAAATAACAACCCGTCGTGATTCGAACGAGGTCGAATCCTGCTTTTACTTTGATGGCGAAGGCCTCTAGCCTTAAGGGTGTTATTTCAAACGTATCGAAATAACTACCCGTCGTGATTCGAACGAGGACGAATCCTAATTTTACTCTGATTGCGAAGCCCCTTAGCCTTAAGGGTGTTATTTCGAACTTATCGAAATAACTACCCATCGTGATTCGAACGAGGTCGAATCCTACTTTTACTCTGATTGCGAAGCCCCTTAGCCTTAAGGGTGTTATTTCTAACTTATCGAAATAAAATCCTGTCGTGATTCGAACGAGTTCGAATCTTGCTTTTACTTTGATGGCGAAGGCCCTTAGCCTTAAGGGTATTATTTGGAACTTTCAAAATAACATCCCGTCGTGATTCGAACGAGGTCGAATTCTGCTTTTACTTTAATGGCGAAGGCTTTTAGCCTTAAGGGTGTTATTTAGAACTTATCGAAATAACATCCCGTCGTGATTCAAACGAGGTCGAATCCTTCTTTTATTTTGATGGGGAAGGCCCTTAGCCTTAAGGGTGTTCTTTTGAACTTATCGAAATAACAACCCGTAGTGATTCTAACAAGGTCGAATCGTGCTTTTATTTTGATGGCAAAGGCCCTTATCCTTAAGGGTGTTCTTTTGAACTTATCGAAATAACAACCCGACCTGATTCGAACGAGGTCGAATCCTTCTTTTACTTTGATGGCGAAGGCCTCTAGACTTAAGGGTGTTATTTCAAACTTATCGAAATAACATCCCTTCATGATTCGAACGAGGTCGAATCCTACTTTTACTCTGATGGTGAAACCCCTTAGCCTTAAGGGTGTTATTTCGAACTTATCGAAATAACTACCCATCGTGATTCTAACAAGGTCAAATCCTGATTTTACTCTGATGGCGAAGGCCCTTAGCCTTAAGGGTGTCATTTCGAACTTATCGACGTGTTATTTTGAACTTATCGAAATAACAACCCGTCGTGATTCGAACTAGGTCAAATCCTGCTTTTACTTTGATGGCGAAGGCCTCTAGCCTTAAGGGTGTTATTTCAAACTTAGCGAAATAACATCCCGTCATGATTCGAACGAGGACGAATCCTACTTTTACTCTGATTGCGAAGCCCCTTAGCCTTAAGGGTGTTATTTCGAACTTATCGAAATAACTACCCGTCGTGATTCTAATAAGGTCAAATCCTGCTTTTACTCTGATGGCGAAGGCCCTTAGCCTTAAGGGTGTCATTTTGAACTTACCGAAATAACATCCCGTCATGATTCGAATGAGGTCGAATCCTGCTGTTACTTTGATAGCGAAGGCTCTTAGCCATAATGGTGTTATTTCTAACTTATCAAAATAACATCCCGTCGTGATTCGAACGAGGTCGAATACTTCTTTTATTTGTATGGTGAAGGCCCTTAGCCGTATGGGTGTTATTTCGAACTTATTGAAATAAAATCCTGTCGTGATTCGAACGAGTTCGAATCTTGCTTTTACTTTGATGGCGAAGGCCCTTAGCCTTAAGGGTATTATTTCGAACTTATCAAAATAACATCCCGTCGTGATTCGAACGAGGTCGAATTCTGCTTTTACTTTAATGGCGAAGGCTTTTAGCCTTAAGGGTGTTATTTAGAACTTATCGAAATAACATCCTGTCGTGATTCAAACGAGGTCGAATCCTTCTTTTATTTTGATGGGGAAGGCCCTTAGCCTTAAGGGTGTTCTTTTGAACTTATCGAAATAACAACCCGTAGTGATTCTAACAAGGTCGAATCGTGCTTTTATTTTGATGGCAAAGGCCCTTATCCTTAAGAGTGTTCTTTTGAACTTATCGAAATAACAACCCGACCTGATTCGAACGAGGTTGAATCCTTCTTTTACTTTGATGGCGAAGGCCTCTAGGCTTAAGGGTGTTATTTCAAACTTATCGAAATAACATCCCGTCATGATTCGAACGAGGTCGAATCCTACTTTTACTCTGATGGTGAAACCCCTTAGCCTTAAGGGTGTTATTTCGAACTTATCGAAATAACTACCCATCGTGATTCTAACAAGGTCAAATCCTGATTTTACTCTGATGGCGAAGGCCTTTAGCCTTAAGGGTGTCATTTCGAACTTAACGAAATAACAACCCGTCGTGATTCGAACGAGGTCCAATCCTGCTTTTACTTTGATAGCGAAGGCTCTTAGCCTTAACAGTGTTATATATAACTTATAAAAATAACATCCCGTCGTGATTCGAACGAGGTCCAATCCTGCTTTTACTTTGATAGCGAAGGCTCTTAGCCTTAACGGTGTTATATATAACTTATCAAAATAACATCCCGTCGTGATTCGAACGAGGTTGAATCCTGCTTTTACTTTGATAGCGAAGGCTCTTAGCCTTAACGGTGTTATTTATAACTTATTGAAATAACATCCCGTCGTGATTCGAACGAGGTCGAATCCTGCTTTTACTTTGATAGAGAAGGCTCTTAGCCTTAACGGTGTTATATATAACTTATAAAAATAACATCCCGTCGTGATTCGAACAAGGTCGAAGCCTGCTTTTACTTTGATGGCGAAGGCCTCTAGCCTTAAGGGTGTTATTTCAAACTTATCGAAATAATATCGCGTCGTGATTCGAACGAGGTCGAATCCTCCTTTTATTTTGATGGTGAAGGCCCTTAGCCTTAAGGGTGTTATTTTGAACTTATCGAAATAACAACCCATCGTGATTCGAACTAGGTCGAATCCTGCTTTTACTTTGATGGCGAAGGCCTCTAGCCTTAAGGGTGTTATTTCAAACTTATCGAAATAACATCCCGTCATGATTCGAACGAGGACGAATCCTACTTTTACTCTGATTGCGAAGCCCCTTAGCCTTAAGGGTGTTATTTCGAACTTATCGAAATAACTACCCGTCGTGATTCTAATAAGGTCAAATCCTGCTTTTACTCTGATGGCGAAGGCCCTTAGCCTTAAGGGTGTCATTTTGAACTTACCGAAATAACATCCCGTCGTGATTCGAATGAGGTCGAATCCTGCTTTTACTTTGATAGCGAAGGCTCTTAGCCATAATGGTGTTATTTCTAACTTATCAAAATAACATCCCGTCGTGATTCGAACGAGGTCGAATACTTCTTTTATTTGTATGGCGAAGGCCCTTAGCCGTATGGGTGTTATTTCGAACTTATCGAAATAAAATCCTGTCGTGATTCGAACGAGTTCGAATCTTGCTTTTACTTTGATGGCGAAGGCCCTTAGCCTTAAGGGTATTATTTCGAACTTATCAAAATAACATCCCGTCGTGATTCGAACGAGGTCGAATTCTGCTTTTACTTTAATGGCGAAGGCTTTTAGCCTTAAGGGTGTTATTTAGAACTTATCGAAATAACATCCCGTCGTGATTCAAACGAGGTCGAATCCTTCTTTTATTTTGATGGGGAAGGCCCTTAGCCTTAAGGGTGTTCTTTTGAACTTATCGAAATAACAACCCGTAGTGATTCTAACAAGGTCGAATCGTGCTTTTATTTTGATGGCAAAGGCCCTTATCCTTAAGGGTGTTCTTTTGAACTTATCGAAATAACAACCCGACCTGATTCGAACGAGGTCGAATCCTTCTTTTACTTTGATGGCGAAGGCCTCTAGCCTTAAGGGTGTTATTTCAAACTTATCGAAATAACATCCCGTCATGATTCGAACGAGGTCGAATCCTACTTTTACTCTGATGGTGAAACCCCTTATCCTTAAGAGTGTTATTTCGAACTTATCGAAATAACTACCCATCGTGATTCTAACAAGGTCAAATCCTGATTTTACTCTGATGGCGAAGGCCCTTAGCCTTAAGGATGTCATTTCGAACTTATCTAAATAACAACCCGTCGTGATTCGAACGAGGTCCAATCCTGCTTTTACTTTGATAGCGAAGGCTCTTAGCCTTAACGGTGTTATATATAACTTATAAAAATAACATCCCGTCGTGATTCGAACGAGGTCCAATCCTGCTTTTACTTTGATAGCGAAGGCTCTTAGCCTTAACGGTGTTATATATAACTTATAAAAATAACATCCCGTCGTGATTCGAACGAGGTCGAATCCTGCTTTTACTTTGATAGCAAAGGCTCTTAGCCTTAATGGTGTGATTTCTAACTTATCAAAATAACATCCCGTCGTGATACGAAAGAGGTCGAATCATACTTTTACTTTGATGACGAAGTCCTCTAGCCTTAAGGGTGTTATTTCAAACTTATCAAAATAACATCCCATCATGATTCGAACGAGGTCGAATCCTACTTTTACAATGATGGAGAAACCCCTTAGCCTTAAGGGTGTTATTTCGAACTTATCGAAATAACTACCCGTCGTGATTCTAACAAGGTCAAATCCTGATTTTACTCTGATGGCGAAGGCCCTTAGCCTTAAGGGTGTCATTTCGAACTTATCGAAATAACAACCCGTCGTGATTCGAACGAGGTCCAATCCTGCTTTTACTTTGATAGCGAAGGCTCTTAGACTTAACGGTGTTATATATAACTTATCAAAATAACATCCCATCATTATTCGAACGAGGTTGAATCCTGCATTTACTCTGATGGCGAAGGCCCTTAACCTTAAGGGTGATATTTCAAACTTATTGAAATAACATCCCGTCGTGATTCGAACGAGGTCGAATCCTCCTTTTATTTTGATGGTGAAGGCCCTTAGCCTTAAGCGTGTTATTTTGAACTTATCGAAATAACAACCCATCGTGATTCGAACAAGGTCGAAGCCTGCTTTTACTTTGATGGCGAAGGCCTCTAGCCTTAAGGGTGTTATTTCAAACTTATCGAAATAACATCGCGTTGTGATTCGAACGAGGTCGAATCCTCCTTTTATTTTGATGGTGAAGGCCCTTAGCCTTAAGGGTGTTATTTTGAACTTATCGAAATAACAACCCATCATGATTCGAACGAGGACGAATCCTACTTTTACTCTGATTGCGAAGCCCCTTAGCCTTAAGGGTGTTATTTTGAACTTATCGAAATAACTACCCATCGTGATTCTAATAAGGTCAAATCCTGCTTTTACTCTGATGGCGAAGGCCCTTAGCCTTAAGGGTGTCATTTTGAACTTACCGAAATAACATCCCGTCGTGATTCGAATGAGGTCGAATCCTGCTTTTACTTTGATAGCGAAGGCTCTTAGCCATAATGGTGTTATTTCTAACTTATCAAAATAACATCCCGTCGTGATTCGAACGAGGTCGAATACTTCTTTTATTTGTATGGCGAAGGCCCTTAGCCGTATGGGTGTTATTTCGAACTTATCGAAATAAAATCCTGTCGTGATTCGAACGAGTTCGAATCTTGCTTTTACTTTGATGGCGAAGTCCCTTAGCCTTAAGGGTATTATTTCGAACTTATCAAAATAACATCCCGTCGTGATTCGAACGAGGTCGAATTCTGCTTTTACTTTAATGGCGAAGGCGTTTAGCCTTAAGGGTGTTATTTAGAACTTATCGAACTAACATCCCGTCGTGATTCAAACGAGGTCGAATCCTTCTTTTATTTTGATGGGGAAGGCCCTTAGCCTTAAGGGTGTTCTTTTGAACTTATCGAAATAACAACCCGTAGTGATTCTAACAAGGTCGAATCGTGCTTTTATTTTGATGGCAAAGGCCCTTATCCTTAAGGGTGTTTCTTTTGAACTTATCGAAATAACAACCCGACCTGATTCGAACGAGGTCGAATCCTTCTTTTACTTTGATGGCGAAGGCCTCTAGCCTTAAGGGTGTTATTTCAAACTTATCGAAATAACATCCCGTCATGATTCGAACGAGGTCGAATCCTACTTTTACTCTGATGGTGAAACCCCTTAGCCTTAAGGGTGTTATTTCGAACTTATCGAAATAACTACCCATCGTGATTCTAACAAGGTCAAATCCTGATTTTACTCTGATGGCGAAGGCCCTTAGCCTTAAGGGTGTCATTTCGAACTTATCGAAATAACAACCCGTCGTGATTCGAACGAGGTCCAATCCTGCTTTTACTTTGATAGCGAAGGCTCTTAGCCTTAACGGTGTTATATATAACTTATAAAAATAACATCCCGTCGTGATTCGAACGAGGTCCAATCCTGCTTTTACTTTGATAGCGAAGGCACTTAACCTTAACGGTGTTATATATAACTTATAAAAATAACATCCCGTCGTGATTCGAACGAGGTCGAATCCTGCTTTTATTTTGATGGCAAAGGCCCTTAGCCTTAAGCGTGTTATTTTGAACTTATCGAAATAACAACCCGTCGTGATTCGAACGAGGTCGAATCCTGCTTTTACTTTGATGGCGAAGGCCTCTAGCCTTAAGGGTGTTATTTCAAACTTATCGAAATAACTACCCGTCGTGATTCGAACGAGGACGAATCCTAATTTTACTCTGATTGCGAAGCCCCTTAGCCTTAAGGGTGTTATTTCGAACTTATCGAAATAACTACCCATCGTGATTCGAACGAGGTCGAATCCTACTTTTACTCTGATTGCGAAGCCCCTTAGCCTTAAGGGTGTTATTTCTAACTTATCGAAATAATATCCCGTCGTGATTCGAACGAGGTCGAATCCTCCTTTTATTTTCATGGTGAAGGCCCTTAGCCTTAAGGGTGTTATTTTGAACTTATCGAAATAACAACCCGTCGCGATTCGAACGAGGTCGAATCCTGCTTTTACTTTGATGACGAAGGCCTCTAGCCTTAAGGGTGTTATTTCACACTTATCGAAATAACATCCCATCATGATTCGAACGAGGACGAATCCTACTTTTACTCTGATGGCGAAACCCCTTAGCCTTAAGGTTGTTATTTCGAACTTATCGAAATAACTACCCGTCGTGATTCTAACAAGGTCAAATCCTGCTTTTACTCTGATGGCGAAGGCCCTTAGCCTTAAGGGTGTCATTTTGAACTTACCGAAATAACATCCCGTCGTGATTCGAATGAGGTCGAATCCTGCTTTTACTTTGATAGCGAAGGCTCTTAGCCATAATGGTGTTATTTCTAACTTATCAAAATAACATCCCGTCGTGATTCGAACGAGGTCGAATACTTCTTTTATTTGTATGGCGAAGGCCCTTAGCCGTATGGGTGTTATTTCGAACTTATCGAAATAAAATCCTGTCGTGATTCGAACGAGTTCGAATCTTGCTTTTACTTTGATGGCGAAGGCCCTTAGCCTTAAGGTTATTATTTCGAACTTATCAAAATAACATCCCGTCGTGATTCAAACGAGGTCGAATTCTGCTTTTACTTTAATGGCGAAGGCTTTTAGCCTTAAGGGTGTTATTTAGAACTTATCGAAATAACATCCCGTCGTGATTCAAACGAGGTCGAATCCTTCTTTTATTTTGATGGGGAAGGCCCTTAGCCTTAAGGGTGTTCTTTTGAACTTATCGAAATAACAACCCGTAGTGATTCTAACAAGGTCGAATCGTGCTTTTATTTTGATGGCAAAGGCCCTTATCCTTAAGGGTGTTCTTTTGAACTTATCGAAATAACAACCCGACCTGATTCGAACGAGGTCGAATCCTTCTTTTACTTTGATGGCGAAGGCCTCTAGCCTTAAGGGTGTTATTTCAAACTTATCGAAATAACATCCCGTCATGATTCGAACGAGGTCGAATCCTACTTTTACTCTGATGGTGAAACCCCTTAGCCTTAAGGGTGTTATTTCGAACTTATCGAAATAACTACCCATCGTGATTCTAACAAGGTCAAATCCTTATTTTACTCTGATGGCGAAGGCCCTTAGCCTTAAGGATGTCATTTCGAACTTATCTAAATAACAACCCGTCGTGATTCGAACGAGGTCCAATCCTGCTTTTACTTTGATAGCGAAGGCTCTTAGCCTTAACGGTGTTATATATAACTTATAAAAATAACATCCCGTCGTGATTCGAACGAGGTCCAATCCTGCTTTTACTTTGATAGCGAAGGCTCTTAGCCTTAACGGTGTTATATATAACTTATAAAAATAACATCCCGTCGTGATTCGAACGAGGTCGAATCCTGCTTTTACTTTGATAGCAAAGGCTCTTAGCCTTAATGGTGTGATTTCTAACTTATCAAAATAACATCCCGTCGTGATACGAAAGAGGTCGAATCCTACTTTTACTTTGATGACGAAGTCCTCTAGCCTTAAGGGTGTTATTTCAAACTTATCAAAATAACATCCCATCATGATTCGAACGAGGTCGAATCCTACTTTTACAATGATGGAGAAACCCCTTAGCCTTAAGGGTGTTATTTCGAACTTATCGAAATAACTACCCGTCGTGATTCTAACAAGGTCAAATCCTGATTTTACTCTGATGGCGAAGGCCCTTAGCCTTAAGGGTGTCATTTCGAACTTATCGAAATAACAACCCG
Organism: Nicotiana sylvestris; assembly: GCF_000393655.2. Classification (NCBI taxonomy): domain Eukaryota; kingdom Viridiplantae; phylum Streptophyta; class Magnoliopsida; order Solanales; family Solanaceae; genus Nicotiana; species Nicotiana sylvestris. The sequence continues at coordinate 82,700,722 of NC_091061.1, forward strand.
TCGTGATTCGAACGAGGTCCAATCCTGCTTTTACTTTGATAGCTAAGGCTCTTAGACTTAACGGTGTTATATATAACTTATCAAAATAACATCCCATCATTATTCGAACGAGGTTGAATCCTGCTTTTACTCTGATGGCGAAGGCCCTTAACCTTAAGGGTGATATTTCAAACTTATTGAAATAACATCCCGTCGTGATTCGAACGAGGTCGAATCCTCCTTTTATTTTGATGGTGAAGGCCCTTAGCCTTAAGCGTGTTATTTTGAACTTATCGAAATAACAACCCATCGTGATTCGAACAAGGTCGAAGCCTGCTTTTACTTTGATGGCGAAGGCCTCTAGCCTTAAGGGTGTTATTTCAAACTTATCGAAATAACATCGCGTTGTGATTCGAACGAGGTCGAATCCTCCTTTTATTTTGATGGTGAAGGCCCTTAGCCTTAAGGGTGTTATTTTGAACTTATCGAAATAACAACCCATCGTGATTCGAACTAGGTCAAATCTTGCTTTTACTTTGATGGCGAAGGCCTCTAGCCTTAAGGGTGTTATTTCAAACTTATCGAAATAACATCCCGTCATGATTCGAACGAGGACGAATCCTACTTTTACTCTGATTGCGAAGCCCCTTAGCCTTAAGGGTGTTATTTCGAACTTATCGAAATAACTACCCGTCGTGATTCTAATAAGGTCAAATCCTGCTTTTACTCTGATGGCGAAGGCCCTTAGCCTTAAGGGTGTCATTTTGAACTTACCGAAATAACATCCCGTCGTGATTCGAATGAGGTCGAATCCTGCTTTTACTTTGATAGCGAAGGCTCTTAGCCATAATGGTGTTATTTCTAACTTATCAAAATAACATCCCGTCGTGATTCGAACGAGGTCGAATACTTCTTTTATTTGTATGGCGAAGGCCCTTAGCCGTATGGGTGTTATTTCGAACTTATCGAAATAAAATCCTGTCGTGATTCGAACGAGTTCGAATCTTGCTTTTACTTTGATGGCGAAGTCCCTTAGCCTTAAGGGTATTATTTCGAACTTATCAAAATAACATCCCGTCGTGATTCGAACGAGGTCGAATTCTGCTTTTACTTTAATGGCGAAGGCTTTTAGCCTTAAGGGTGTTATTTAGAACTTATCGAAATAACATCCCGTCGTGATTCAAACGAGGTCGAATCCTTCTTTTATTTTGATGGGGAAGGCCCTTAGCCTTAAGGGTGTTCTTTTGAACTTATCGAAATAACAACCCGTAGTGATTCTAACAAGGTCGAATCGTGCTTTTATTTTGATGGCAAAGGCCCTTATCCTTAAGGGTGTTTCTTTTGAACTTATCGAAATAACAACCCGACCTGATTCGAACGAGGTCGAATCCTTCTTTTACTTTGATGGCGAAGGCCTCTAGCCTTAAGGGTGTTATTTCAAACTTATCGAAATAACATCCCGTCATGATTCGAACGAGGTCGAATCCTACTTTTACTCTGATGGTGAAACCCCTTAGCCTTAAGGGTGTTATTTCGAACTTATCGAAATAACTACCCATCGTGATTCTAACAAGGTCAAATCCTGATTTTACTCTGATGGCGAAGGCCCTTAGCCTTAAGGGTGTCATTTCGAACTTATCGAAATAACAACCCGTCGTGATTCGAACGAGGTCCAATCCTGCTTTTACTTTGATAGCGAAGGCTCTTAGCCTTAACGGTGTTATATATAACTTATAAAAATAACATCCCGTCGTGATTCGAACGAGGTCCAATCCTGCTTTTACTTTGATAGCGAAGGCACTTAACCTTAACGGTGTTATATATAACTTATAAAAATAACATCCCGTCGTGATTCGAACGAGGTCGAATCCTGCTTTTATTTTGATGGCAAAGGCCCTTAGCCTTAAGCGTGTTATTTTGAACTTATCGAAATAACAACCCGTCGTGATTCGAACGAGGTCGAATCCTGCTTTTACTTTGATGGCGAAGGCCTCTAGCCTTAAGGGTGTTATTTCAAACTTATCGAAATAACTACCCGTCGTGATTCGAACGAGGACGAATCCTAATTTTACTCTGATTGCGAAGCCCCTTAGCCTTAAGGGTGTTATTTCGAACTTATCGAAATAACTACCCATCGTGATTCGAACGAGGTCGAATCCTACTTTTACTCTGATTGCGAAGCCCCTTAGCCTTAAGGGTGTTATTTCTAACTTATCGAAATAACATCCCGTCGTGATTCGAACGAGGTCGAATCCTCCTTTTATTTTCATGGTGAAGGCCCTTAGCCTTAAGGGTGTTATTTTGAACTTATCGAAATAACAACCCGTCGCGATTCGAACGAGGTCGAATCCTGCTTTTACTTTGATGACGAAGGCCTCTAGCCTTAAGGGTGTTATTTCACACTTATCGAAATAACATCCCATCATGATTCGAACGAGGACGAATCCTACTTTTACTCTGATGGCGAAACCCCTTAGCCTTAAGGTTGTTATTTCGAACTTATCGAAATAACTACCCGTCGTGATTCTAACAAGGTCAAATCCTGCTTTTACTCTGATGGCGAAGGCCCTTAGCCTTAAGGGTGTCATTTTGAACTTACCGAAATAACATCCCGTCGTGATTCGAATGAGGTCGAATCCTGCTTTTACTTTGATAGCGAAGGCTCTTAGCCATAATGGTGTTATTTCTAACTTATCAAAATAACATCCCGTCGTGATTCGAACGAGGTCGAATACTTCTTTTATTTGTATGGCGAAGGCCCTTAGCCGTATGGGTGTTATTTCGAACTTATCGAAATAAAATCCTGTCGTGATTCGAACGAGTTCGAATCTTGCTTTTACTTTGATGGCGAAGGCCCTTAGCCTTAAGGTTATTATTTCGAACTTATCAAAATAACATCCCGTCGTGATTCAAACGAGGTCGAATTCTGCTTTTACTTTAATGGCGAAGGCTTTTAGCCTTAAGGGTGTTATTTAGAACTTATCGAAATAACATCCCGTCGTGATTCAAACGAGGTCGAATCCTTCTTTTATTTTGATGGGGAAGGCCCTTAGCCTTAAGGGTGTTCTTTTGAACTTATCGAAATAACAACTCGTAGTGATTCTAACAAGGTCGAATCGTGCTTTTATTTTGATGGCAAAGGCCCTTATCCTTAAGGGTGTTCTTTTGAACTTATCGAAATAACAACCCGACCTGATTCGAACGAGGTCGAATCCTTCTTTTACTTTGATGGCGAAGGCCTCTAGCCTTAAGGGTGTTATTTCAAACTTATCGAAATAACATCCCGTCATGATTCGAACGAGGTCGAATACTACTTTTACTCTGATGGTGAAACCCCTTAGCCTTAAGGGTGTTATTTCGAACTTATCGAAATAACTACCCATCGTGATTCTAACAAGGTCAAATCCTGATTTTACTCTGATGGCGAAGGCCCTTAGCCTTAAGGGTGTCATTTCGAACTTATCGAAATAACAACCCGTCGTGATTCGAACGAGGTCCAATCCTGCTTTTACTTTGATAGCGAAGGCTCTTAGCCTTAACGGTGTTATATATAACTTATAAAAATAACATCCCGTCGTGATTCGAACGAGGTTGAATCCTGCTTTTACTTTGATAGCGAAGGCACTTAACCTTAACGGTGTTATTTCTAACTTATTGAAATAACATCCCGTCGTGATTCGAACGAGGTCGAATCCTGCTTTTATTTTGATGGCGAAGGCCCTTAGCCTTAAGCGTGTTATTTTGAACTTATCGAAATAACAACCCGTCGTGATTCGAACGAGGTCGAATCCTGCTTTTACTTTGATGGCGAAGGCCTCTAGCCTTAAGGGTGTTATTTCAAACTTATCGAAATAACTATCCGTCGTGATTCGAACGAGGACGAATCCTAATTTTACTCTGATTGCGAAGCCCCTTAGCCTTAAGGGTGTTATTTCGAACTTATCGAAATAACTACCCACCGTGATTCGAACGAGGTCGAATCCTACTTTTACTCTGATTGCGAAGCCCCTTAGCCTTAAGGGTGTTATTTCTAACTTATCGAAATAACATCCCGTCGTGATTCGAACGAGGTCGAATCCTCCTTTTATTTTCATGGTGAAGGCCCTTAGCCTTAAGGGTGTTATTTTGAACTTATCGAAATAACAACCCGTCGCGATTCGAACGAGGTCGAATCCTGCTTTTACTTTGATGACGAAGGCCTCTAGCCTTAAGGGTGTTATTTCACACTTATCGAAATAACATCCCATCATGATTCGAACGAGGACGAATCCTACTTTTACTCTGATGGCGAAACCCCTTAGCCTTAAGGGTGTTATTTCGAACTTATCGAAATAACTACCCGTCGTGATTCTAACAAGGTCAAATCCTGCTTTTACTCTGATGGCGAAGGCCCTTAGCCTTAAGGGTGTCATTTCGAACTTATCGAAATAACAACCCGTCGTGATTCGAACGAGGTCCAATCCTGCTTTTACTTTGATAGCGAAGGCTCTTAGCCTTAATGGTGTTATATATAACTTATAAAAATAACATCCCGTCGTGATTCGAACGAGGTTGAATCCTGCTTTTACTTTGATAGCGAAGGCACTTAACCTTAACGGTATTATTTCTAACTTATTAAAATAACATCCCGTCGTGATTCGAACGAGGTCGAATCCTGCTTTTATTTTGATGGTGAAGGCCCTTAGCCTTAAGCGTGTTATTTTGAACTTATCGAAATAACAACCCATCGTGATTCGAACGAGGTCGAAGCCTGCTTTTACTTTGATGGCGAAGGCCTCTAGCCTTAAGGGTGTTATTTCAAACTTATCGAAATAACATCCCGTCATGATTCGAACGAGGTCGAATCCTACTTTTACTCTGATGGTGAAACCCCTTAGCCTTAAGGGTGTTATTTCGAACTTATCGAAATAACTACCCATCGTGATTCTAACAAGGTCAAATCCTGATTTTACTCTGATGGCGAAGGCCCTTAGCCTTAAGGGTGTCATTTCGAACTTATCGAAATAACAACCCGTCGTGATTCGAACGAGGTCCAATCCTGCTTTTACTTTGATAGCGAAACCCCTTAGCCTTAAGGGTGTTATTTCGAACTTATCGAAATAACTACCCATCGTGATTCTAACAAGGTCAAATCCTGATTTTACTCTGATGGCGAAGGCCCTTAGCCTTAAGGGTGTCATTTCGAACTTATCGAAATAACAACCCGTCGTGATTCGAACGAGGTCCAATCCTGCTTTTACTTTGATAGCGAAGGCTCTTAGCCTTAATGGTGTTATATATAACTTATAAAAATAACATCCCGTCGTGATTCAAACGAGGTTGAATCCTGCTTTTACTTTGATAGCGAAGGCACTTAACCTTAACGGTGTTATTTCTAACTTATCGAAATAACATCCCGTCATGATTCGAACGAGGACGAATCCTACTTTTACTCTGATTGCGAAGCCCCTTAGCCTTAAGGGTGTTATTTCGAACTTATCGAAATAACTACCCGTCGTGATTCTAATAAGGTCAAATCCTGCTTTTACTCTGATGGCGAAGGCCCTTAGCCTTAAGGGTGTCATTTTGAACTTACCGAAATAACATCCCATCGTGATTCGAATGAGGTCGAATCCTGCTTTTACTTTGATAGCGAAGGCTCTTAGCCATAATGGTGTTATTTCTAACTTATCAAAATAACATCCCGTCGTGATTCGAACGAGGTCGAATACTTCTTTTATTTGTATGGCGAAGGCCCTTAGCCGTATGGGTGTTATTTCGAACTTATCGAAATAAAATCCTGTCGTGATTCGAACGAGTTCGAATCTTGCTTTTACTTTGATGGCGAAGGCCCTTAGCCTTAAGGGTATTATTTCGAACTTATCAAAATAACATCCCGTCGTGATTTGAACGAGGTCGAATTCTGCTTTTACTTTAATGGCGAAGGCTTTTAGCCTTAAGGGTGTTATTTAGAACTTATCGAAATAACATCCCATCGTGATTCAAACGAGGTCGAATCCTTCTTTTATTTTGATGGGGAAGGCCCTTAGCCTTAAGGGTGTTCTTTTGAACTTATCGAAATAACAACCCGTAGTGATTCTAACAAGGTCGAATCGTGCTTTTATTTTGATGGCAAAGGCCCTTATCCTTAAGGGTGTTCTTTTGAACTTATCGAAAATAACAACCCGACCTGATTCGAACGAGGTCGAATCCTTCTTTTACTTTGATGGCGAAGGCCTCTAGCCTTAAGGGTGTTATTTCAAACTTATCGAAATAACATCCCGTCATGATTCGAACGAGGTCGAATCCTACTTTTACTCTGATGGTGAAACCTCTTCGCCTTAAGAGTGTTATTTCGAACTTATCGAAATAACTACCCATCGTGATTCTAACAAGGTCAAATCCTGATTTTACTCTGATGGCGAAGGCCCTTAGCCTTAAGGGTGTCATTTCGAACTTATCGAAATAACAACCCGTCGTGATTCGAACGAGGTCCAATCCTGCTTTTACTTTGATAGCGAAGGCTCTTAGCCTTAACGGTGTTATATATAACTTATAAAAATAACATCCCGTCGTGATTCGAACGAGGTTGAATCCTGCTTTTACTTTGATAGCGAAGGCACTTAACCTTAACGGTGTTATTTCTAACTTATTGAAATAACATCCCGTCGTGATTCGAACGAGGTCGAATCCTGCTTTTATTTTGATGGCGAAGGCCCTTAGCCTTAAGCGTGTTATTTTGAACTTATCGAAATAACAACCCGTCGTGATTCGAACGAGGTCGAATCCTGCTTTTACTTTGATGGCGAAGGCCTCTAGCCTTAAGGGTGTTATTTCAAACTTATCGAAATAACTACCCGTCGTGATTCGAACGAGGACGAATCCTAATTTTACTCTGATTGCGAAGCCCCTTAGCCTTAAGGGTGTTATTTCGAACTTATCGAAATAACTACCCATCGTGATTCGAACGAGGTCGAATCCTACTTTTACTCTGATTGCGAAGCCCCTTAGCCTTAAGGGTGTTATTTCTAACTTATCGAAATAACATCCCGTCGTGATTCGAACGAGGTCGAATCCTCCTTTTATTTTCATGGTGAAGGCCCTTAGCCTTAAGGGTGTTATTTTGAACTTATCGAAATAACAACCCGTCGCGATTCGAATGAGGTCGAATCCTGCTTTTACTTTGATGACGAAGGCCTCTAGCCTTAAGGGTGCTATTTCACACTTATCGAAATAACATCCCATCATGATTCGAACGAGGACGAATCCTACTTTTACTCTGATGGCGAAACCCCTTAGCCTTAAGGGTGTTATTTCGAACTTATCGAAATAACTACCCGTCGTGATTCTAACAAGGTCAAATCCTGCTTTTACTCTGATGGCGAAGGCCCTTAGCCTTAAGGGTGTCATTTCGAACTTATCGAAATAACAACCCGTCGTGATTCGAACGAGGTCCAATCCTGCTTTTACTTTGATAGCGAAGGCTCTTAGCCTTAATGGTGTTATATATAACTTATAAAAATAACATCCCGTCGTGATTCGAACGAGGTTGAATCCTGCTTTTACTTTGATAGCGAAGGCACTTAACCTTAACGGTGTTATTTCTAACTTATTGAAATAACATCCCGTCGTGATTCGAACGAGGTCGAATCCTACTTTTATTTTGATGGTGAAGGCCCTTAGCCTTAAGCGTGTTATTTTGAACTTATCGAAATAACAACCCATCGTGATTCGAACGAGGTCGAAGCCTGCTTTTACTTTGATGGCGAAGGCCTCTAGCCTTAAGGGTGTTATTTCAAACTTATCGAAATAACATCCCGTCATGATTCGAACGAGGACCAATCCTACTTTTACTCTGATTGCGAAGCCCCTTAGCCTTAAGGGTGTTATTTCGAACTTATCAAAATAACTACCCGTCGTGATTCGAACGAGGTCAAATCCTACTTTTATTCTGATTGCGAAGCCCCTTAGCCTTAAGGGTGTTATTTCTAACTTATCGAAATAACATCCCGTCGTGATTCGAACGAGGTCGAATCCTCCTTTTATTTTCATGGTGAAGGCCCTTAGCCTTAAGGGTGTTATTTTGAACTTATCGAAATAACAACCCATCGTGATTCGAACTAGGTCGAATCCTGCTTTTACTTTGATGGCGAAGGCCTCTAGCCTTAAGGGTGTTATTTCAAACTTATTGAAATAACATCCCGTCATGATTCGAACGAGGACGAATCCTACTTTTACTCTGATTGCGAAGCCCCTTAGCCTTAAGGGTGTTATTTCGAACTTATCGAAATAACTACCCGTCGTGATTCTAATAAGGTCAAATCCTGCTTTTACTCTGATGGCGAAGGCCCTTAGCCTTAAGGGTGTCATTTTGAACTTACCGAAATAACATCCCGTCGTGATTCGAATGAGGTCGAATCCTGCTTTTACTTTGATAGCGAAGGCTCTTAGCCATAATGGTGTTATTTCTAACTTATCAAAATAACATACCGTCGTGATTCGAACGAGGTCGAATACTTCTTTTATTTGTATGGCGAAGGCCCTTAGCCGTATGGGTGTTATTTCGAACTTATCGAAATAAAATCCTGTCGTGATTCGAAAGAGTTCGAATCTTGCTTTTACTTTGATGGCGAAGGCCCTTAGCCTTAAGGGTATTATTTCGAACTTATCAAAATAACGTCCCGTCGTGATTCGAACGAGGTCGAATTCTGCTTTTACTTTAATGGCGAAGGCTTTTAGCCTTAAGGGTGTTCTTTAGAACTTATCGAAATAACATCCCGTCGTGATTCAAACGAGGTCGAATCCTTCTTTTATTTTGATGGGGAAGGCCCTTAGCCTTAAGGGTGTTCTTTTGAACTTATCGAAATAACAACCCGTAGTGATTCTAACAAGGTCGAATCGTGCTTTTATTTTGATGGCAAAGGCCCTTATCCTTAAGGGTGTTCTTTTGAACTTATCGAAATAACAACCCGACCTGATTCGAACGAGGTCGAATCCTTCTTTTACTTTGATGGCGAAGGCCTCTAGCCTTAAGGGTGTTATTTCAAACTTATCGAAATAACATCCCGTCATGATACGAACGAGGTCGAATCCTACTTTTACTCTGATGGTGAAACCCCTTAGCCTTAAGGGTGTTATTTCGAACTTATCGAAATAACTACCCATCGTGATTCTAACAAGGTCAAATCCTAATTTTACTCTGATGGCGAAAGCCCTTAGCCTTAAGGGTGTCATTTCGAACTTATCGAAATAACAACCCGTCGTGATTCGAACGAGGTCCAATCCTACTTTTACTTTGATAGCGAAGGCTCTTAGCCTTAACGGTGTTATATATAACTTATAAAAATAACATCCCGTCGTGATTCGAATGAGGTTGAATCCTGCTTTTACTTTGATAGCGAAGGCACTTAACCTTAACGGTGTTATTTCTAACTTATTGAAATAACATCCCGTCGTGATTTGAACGAGGTCGAATCCTGCTTTTATTTTGATGGCGAAGGCCCTTAGCCTTAAGCGTGTTATTTTGAACTTATCGAAATAATAACCCGTCGTGATTCGAACGAGGTCGAATCCTGCTTTTACTTTGATGGCGAAGGCCTCTAGCCTTAAGGGTGTTATTTCAAACTTATCGAAATAACTACCCGTCGTGATTCGAACGAGGACGAATCCTAATTTTACTCTGATTGCGAAGCCCCTTAGCCTTAAGGGTGTTATTTCGAACTTATCAAAATAACTACCCGTCGTGATTCGAACGAGGTCAAATCCTACTTTTATTCTGATTGCGAAGCCCCTTAGCCTTAAGGGTGTTATTTCTAACTTATCGAAATAACATCCCGTCGTGATTCGAACGAGGTCGAATCCTCCTTTTATTTTCATGGTGAAGGCCCTTAGCCTTAAGGGTGTTATTTTGAACTTATCGAAATAACAACCCATCGTGATTCGAACGAGGTCGAATCCTGCTTTTACTTTGATGGCGAAGGCCTCTAGCCTTAAGGGTGTTATTTCAAACTTATCGAAATAACATCCCGTCATGATTCGAACGAGGACGAATCCTAATTTTACTCTGATTGCGAAGCCCCTTAGCCTTAAGGGTGTTATTTCGAACTTATCGAAATAACTACCCGTCGTGATTCTAGTAAGGTCAAATCCTGCTTTTACTCTGATGGCGAAGGCCCTTAGCCTTAAGGGTGTCATTTTGAACTTACCGAAATAACATCCCGTCGTGTTTCGAATGAGGTCGAATCCTGCTTTTACTTTGATAGCGAAGGCTCTTAGCCATAATGGTGTTATTTCTAACTTATCAAAATAACATCCCGTCGTGATTCGAACGAGGTCGAATTCTTCTTTTATTTGTATGGCGAAGGCCCTTAGACGTATGGGTGTTATTTCGAACTTATCGAAATAAAATCCTGTCGTGATTCGAACGAGTTCGAATCTTGCTTTTACTTTGATGGCGAAGGCCCTTAGCCTTAAGGGTATTATTTCGAACTTATCAAAATAACATCCCGTCGTGAATCGAACGAGGTCGAATTCTGCTTTTATTTTAATGGCGAAGGCTTTTAGCCTTAAGGGTGTTATTTAGAACTTATCGAAATAACATCCCGTCCTGATTCAAACGAGGTCGAATCCTGCTTTTATTTTGATGGGGAAGGTCCTTAGCCTTAAGGGAGTTCTTTTGAACTTATCGAAATAACAACCCGTAGTGATTCTAACAAGGTCGAATCGTGCTTTTATTTTGATGGCAAAGGCCCTTAGCCTTAAGGGTGTTCTTTTGAAGTTATCGAAATAACAACCCGACCTGATTCGAACGAGGTCGAATCCTTCTTTTACTTTGATGGCGAAGGCCTCTAGCCTTAAGGGTGTTATTTCAAACTTATCGAAATAACATCCCGTCATGATTCGAACGAGGTCGAATCCTACTTTTACTATGATGGCGAAACCCCTTAGCCTTAAGGGTGTTATTTCGAACTTATCGAAATAACTACCCGTCGTGACTCTAACAAGGTCAAATCCTGCTTTTACTCTAACGGCGAAGGCCCTTAGCCTTAAGGGTGTCATTTCGAAATTATCGAAATAACAACCCGTCGTGATTCGAACGAGGTCCAATCCTGCTTTTACTTTGATAGTGAAGGCTCTTATCCTTAACAGTGTTATTTCTAACTTATCGAAATAACATCACGTCGTGATTCGAACGAGGTCGAATCTTGCTTTTACTTTGATAGCAAAGGCTCTTAGCCTTAACGATGTTATTTGTAACTTATCGAAATAACATCCCATCGTGATTCGAACGAGGTCGAATCCTACTTTTATTTTGATGGCGAAGGCCCTTAGCCTTAAGTGTGTCATTTCAAACTTATCGAAATAACCACCCGTCGTGATTCTAACAAGGTCAAATCCTGGTTTTACTCTGATGGCGAAGGCCCTAGCCTTAAGGGTGTCATTTCGAACATATCGAAATAACATCCCGTCGTGATTCGAACGAGGTCGAATCCTGCTTTTACTTTGATAGCGAAGGCTCTTAGCCTTAATGGTGTTATTTCTAACTTATCAAAATAACATCCTGTCATGATTCGAACGAGGTCGAATACTACTTTTATTTTGATGGCGAAGGCCCTTAACCATAAGGGTAATATTTCAAACTTATCGAAATAACAACCCGTCGTGATTCAAACGAAGTCGAATCCTATTTTTATTTTGATGGCGAAGGCCCTTAGCCTTAAGGGTGTTCTTTTGAACTTATCGAAATAACAACCCGTCGCGATTCGAACGAGGTCGAATCCTGCTTTTACTTTGATGACGAAGGCCTCTAGCCTTAAGGGTGTTATTTCACACTTATCGAAATAACATCCCATCGTGATTCGAACGAGGACGAATCCTACTTTTACTTTGATGACGAAACCCCTTAGCCTTAAGGGTGTTATTTCGAACTTATCGAAATAACTACCCGTCGTGATTCTAACAAGGTCAAATCCTGCTTTTACTCTGATGGCGAAGGCCCTTAGCCTTAAGGGTGTCATTTCGAACTTATCGAAATAACAACCCGTCGTGATTCGAACGAGGTCCAATCCTGCTTTTACTTTGATAGCGAAGGCTCTTAGCCTTAACGGTGTTATATATAACTTATCAAAATAACATCCCGTCGTGATTCGAACGAGGTTGAATCCTTCTTTTACTTTGATAGCGAAGGTTCTTAGCCTTAACGGTGTTATTTCTAACTTATCGAAATAACATCCCGTCGTGATTCGAACGAGGTCGAATCCTGCTTTTACTCTGATGGCGAAGGCCCTTAGCCTTAAGGGTGTCATTTCGAACTTATCGAAATAACAACCCGTCGTGATTCGAACGAGGTCCAATCCTGCTTTTACTTTGATAGCGAAGGCTCTTAGCCTTAACGGTGTTATATATAACTTATCAAAATAACATCCCGTCGTGATTCGAACGAGGTTGAATCCTTCTTTTACTTTGATAGCGAAGGTTCTTAGCCTTAACGGTGTTATTTCTAACTTATCGAAATAACATCCCGTCGTGATTCGAACGAGGTCGAATCCTGCTTTTACTCCGATGGCGAAGGCCCTTAGCCTTAAGGGTGTCATTTCGAACTTATCGAAATAACATCCCGTCGTGATTCGAACGAGGTCGAATCCTGCTTTTACTTTGATAGCGAAGGCTCTTAGCCTTAACGGTGTTATTTCTAACTTGTCGAAATAATAACCCGTCGTGTTTCAAACGAGGCCGAATCCTGCTTTTATTTTGATGGCGAAGGCCCTTAGCCTTAAGGGTGTTATTTTGAACTTATCGAAATAACAACCCGTCGTGATTCGAACAAGGTCGAATCCTGCTTTTACTTTGATTGCGAAGGCCTCTAGCCTTAAGGGTGTTATTTCACACTTATCGAAATAACATCCCATCATGATTCGAACGAGGTCGAATCCTACTTTTACTCTGATGGCGAAACCCCTTAGCCTTAAGGGTGTTATTTCGAACTTAACGAAATAACTACCCGTCGTGATTCTAACAAGGTCAAATCCTGCTTTTACTCTGATGGCGAAGGCCCTTAGCCTTAAGGGTGTCATTTCGAACTTATAGAAATAACAACCCGTCGTGATTCGAACGAGGTCCAATCCTGCTTTTACTTTGATAGCGAAGGCTTTTAGCCTTAACGGTGTTATATATAACTTATCAAAATAACATCCCGTCGTGATTCGAACGAGGTTGAATCCTTCTTTTACTTTGATAGCGAAGGTTCTTAGCCTTAACGGTGTTATTTCTAACTTATCGAAATAACATCCCGTCGTGATTCGAACGAGGTCGAATCCTGCTTTTACTCTGATGGCGAAGGCCCTTAGCCTTAAGGGTGTCATCTCGAACTTATCGAAATAACATCCCGTCGTGATTCGAACGAGGTTGAATCCTACTTTTACTTTGATAGCGAAGGTTCTTAGCCTTAACGGTGTTATTTCTAACTTATCGAAATAACATCCCGTCGTGATTCGAACGAGGTCGAATCCTGCTTTTACTCTGATGGCGAAGGCCCTTAGCCTTAAGGGTGTCATTTCGAACTTATCGAAATAACATCCCGTCGTGATTCGAACGAGGTCGAATCCCGCTTTTACTTTGATAGCGAAGGCTCTTAGCCTTAACGGTGTTATTTCTAACTTATCGAAATAACATCCCGTCGTGATTCGAACGAGGTCGAATCCCGCTTTTACTTTGATAGCGAAGGCTCTTAGCCTTAACGGTGTTATTTCTAACTTGTCGAAATAATAACCCGTCGTGTTTCAAACGAGGCCGAATCCTGCTTTTATTTTGATGGCGAAGGCCCTTAGCCTTAAGGGTGTTATTTTGAACTTATCGAAATAACAACCCGTCGTGATTCGAACAAGGTCGAATCCTGCTTTTACTTTGATGGCGAAGGACTCTAGCCTTAAGAGTGTTATTTCAAACTTATCGAAATAACATCCCGTCATGATTCGAACAAAGTCGAATCCAACTTTTACTCTGATGATGAAGCCACTTAGCCTTAAGGGTGTTATTTCAAATTTATCGAAATAACATCCTATCGTGATTCGAACGAGGTCGAATCCTGCTTTTACTTTGATAGCGAAGGCTCTTAGCCTTAACGGTGTTATTTCTAACTTATCGAAATAACATCCCGTCGTGATTCAAATGAGGTCGAATCCTGCTTTTACTTTGATAGTGAAGGCTCTTAGACATAATGGTGTTATTTCTAACTTATCAAAATAACATCCCGTCGTGATTCGAACGAGGTCGAATACTTCTTTTATTTGTATGGCGAAGGCCCTTAGCCGTATGGGTGTTATTTCGAACTTATCGAAATAAAATCCTATCGTGATTCGAACGAGTTCGAATCTTGCTTTTACTTTGATGGCGAAGGCCCTTAGCCTTAAGGGTATTATTTCCAACTTATCAAAATAACATCCCGTCGTGATTTGAACGAGGTCGAATTCTGCTTTTATTCTAATGGCGACTGGCTTTTAGCCTTAAGGGTGTTATTTAGAACTTATCGAAATAACATCCCGTCGTGATTCAAACGAGATCGAATCCTGCTTTTATTTTGATGGGGAAGGCCCTTAGCCTTAAGGGTGTTCTTTTGAACTTATCGAAATAACAACCCGTAGTGATTCTAACAAGGTCGAATCGTGCTTTTATTTTGATGGCAAAGGCCCTTAGCCTTAAGGGTGTTCTTTTGAAGTTATCGAAATAACAACCCGACCTGATTCGAACGAGGTCGAATCCTTCTTTTACTTTGATGGCGAAGGCCTCTAGCCTTAAGGGTGTTATTTCAAACTTATCGATATAACATCCCGTCATGATTCGAACGAGGTTGAATCCTACTTTTACTCTAATGGCCAAACCCCTTAGCCTTAAGGGTGTTATTTCGAACTTATCGAAATAACTACCCGTCGTTACTCTAAAAAGGTCAAATCCTGCTTTTACTCTGATGGCGAAGGCCCTTAGCCTTAAGGGTGTCATTTCGAAATTATCAAAATAACAAACCGTCGTGATTCGAACGAGGTCCAATCCTGCTTTTACTTTGATAACGAAAGCTCTTATCCTTAACAGTGTTATTTCTAACTTATCGAAATAACATCACGTCGTTATTCGAACGAGGTCGAATCCTGCTTTTACTTTGATAGTGAAGGCCCTTAGCCTTAACGGTGTTATTTGTAACTTATCGAAATAACATCCCATCGTGATTCGAACGAGGTCGAATCCTACTTTTATTTTGATGGCAAAGGCCCTTAGCCTTAAGTGTGTCATTTCAAACTTATCGAAATAACCACCCATCGTGATTCTAACAAGGTCAAATCCTGATTTTACTCTGATGGCGAAGGCCCTTAGCCTTAAGGGTGTCATTTCGAACTTATCGAAATAACAACCCGTCGTGATTCGAACGAGGTCCAATCCTGCTTTTACTTTGATAGCGAAGGCTTTTAGCCTTAACGGTGTTATATATAACTTATCAAAATAACATCCCGTCGTGATTCGAACGAGGTTGAATCCTTCTTTTACTTTGATAGCGAAGGTTCTTAGCCTTAACGGTGTTATTTCTAACTTATCGAAATAACATCCCGTCGTGATTCGAACGAGGTCGAATCCTGCTTTTACTCTGATGGCGAAGGCCCTTAGCCTTAAGGGTGTCATTTCGAACTTATCGAAATAACATCCCGTCGTGATTCGAACGAGGTCGAATCCTGCTTTTACTTTGATAGCGAAGGCTCTTAGCCTTAACGGTGTTATTTCTAATTTACCGAAATAACATCTCGTCGTGATTCGAACAAGGTCGAATCCTGCTTTTACTTTGATAGCGAAGGCTCTTAGCCTTAACGGTGTTATTTCTAACTTGTCGAAATAATAACCCGTCGTGTTTCAAACGAGGCCGAATCCTGCTTTTATTTTGATGGCGAAGGCCCTTAGCCTTAAGGGTGTTATTTTGAACTTATCGAAATAACAACCCGTCGTGATTCGAACAAGGTCGAATCCTGCTTTTACTTTGATTGCGAAGGCCTCTAGCCTTAAGGGTGTTATTTCACACTTATCGAAATAACATCCCATCATGATTCGAACGAGGTCGAATCCTACTTTTACTCTGATGGCGAAACCCCTTAGCCTTAAGGGTGTTATTTCGAACTTAACGAAATAACTACCCGTCGTGATTCTAACAAGGTCAAATCCTGCTTTTACTCTGATGACGAAGGCCCTTAGCCTTAAGGGTGTCATTTCGAACTTATCGAAATAACAACCCGTCGTGATTCGAACGAGGTCCAATCCTGCTTTTACTTTGATAGCGAAGGCTTTTAGCCTTAACGGTGTTATATATAACTTATCAAAATAACATCCCGTCGTGATTCGAACGAGGTTGAATCCTTCTTTTACTTTGATAGCGAAGGTTCTTAGCCTTAACGGTGTTATTTCTAACTTATCGAAATAACATCCCGTCGTGATTCGAACGAGGTCGAATCCTGCTTTTACTCTGATGGCGAAGGCCCTTAGCCTTAAGGGTGTCATCTCGAACTTATCGAAATAACATCCCGTCGTGATTCGAACGAGGTTGAATCCTACTTTTACTTTGATAGCGAAGGTTCTTAGCCTTAACGGTGTTATTTCTAACTTATCGAAATAACATCCCGTCGTGATTCGAACGAGGTCGAATCCTGCTTTTACTCTGATGGCGAAGGCCCTTAGCCTTAAGGGTGGCATTTCGAACTTATCGAAATAACATCCCGTCGTGATTCGAACGAGGTCGAATCCCGCTTTTACTTTGATAGCGAAGGCTCTTAGCCTTAACGGTGTTATTTCTAACTTACCGAAATAACATCTCGTCGTGATTCGAACAAGGTCGAATCCCGCTTTTACTTTGATAGCGAAGGCTCTTAGCCTTAACGGTGTTATTTCTAACTTGTCGAAATAATAACCCGTCGTGTTTCAAACGAGGCCGAATCCTGCTTTTATTTTGATGGCGAAGGCCCTTAGCCTTAAGGGTGTTATTTTGAACTTATCGAAATAACAACCCGTCGTGATTCGAACAAGGTCGAATCCTGCTTTTACTTTGATGGCGAAGGACTCTAGCCTTAAGAGTGTTATTTCAAACTTATCGAAATAACATCCCGTCATGATTCGAACAAAGTCGAATCCAACTTTTACTCTGATGATGAAGCCACTTAGCCTTAAGGGTGTTATTTCAAATTTATCGAAATAACATCCTATCGTGATTCGAACGAGGTCGAATCCTGCTTTTACTTTTTTAGCGAAGGCTCTTAGCCTTAACGGTGTTATTTCTAACTTATCGAAATAACATCCCGTCGTGATTCAAATGAGGTCGAATCCTGCTTTTACTTTGATAGTGAAGGCTCTTAGACATAATGGTGTTATTTCTAACTTATCAAAATAACATCCCGTCGTGATTCGAACGAGGTCGAATACTTCTTTTATTTGTATGGCGAAGGCCCTTAGCCGTATGGGTGTTATTTCGAACTTATCGAAATAAAATCCTATCGTGATTCGAACGAGTTCGAATCTTGCTTTTACTTTGATGGCGAAGGCCCTTAGCCTTAAGGGTATTATTTCCAACTTATCAAAATAACATCCCGTCGTGATTTGAACGAGGTCGAATTCTGCTTTTATTCTAATGGCGACTGGCTTTTAGCCTTAAGGGTGTTATTTAGAACTTATCGAAATAACATCCCGTCGTGATTCAAACGAGATCGAATCCTGCTTTTATTTTGATGGGGAAGGCCCTTAGCCTTAAGGGTGTTCTTTTGAACTTATCGAAATAACAACCCGTAGTGATTCTAACAAGGTCGAATCGTGCTTTTATTTTGATGGCAAAGGCCCTTAGCCTTAAGGGTGTTCTTTTGAAGTTATCGAAATAACAACCCGACCTGATTCGAACGAGGTCGAATCCTTCTTTTACTTTGATGGCGAAGGCCTCTAGCCTTAAGGGTGTTATTTCAAACTTATCGATATAACATCCCGTCATGATTCGAACGAGGTCGAATCCTACTTTTACTCTGATGGCCAAACCCCTTAGCCTTAAGGGTGTTATTTCGAACTTATCGAAATAACTACCCGTCGTTACTCTAAAAAGGTCAAATCCTGCTTTTACTCTGATGGCGAAGGCCCTTAGCCTTAAGGGTGTCATTTCGAAATTATCAAAATAACAAACCGTCGTGATTCGAACGAGGTCCAATCCTGCTTTTACTTTGATAACGAAAGCTCTTATCCTTAACAGTGTTATTTCTAACTTATCGAAATAACATCACGTCGTTATTCGAACGAGGTCGAATCCTGCTTTTACTTTGATAGTGAAGGCCCTTAGCCTTAACGGTGTTATTTGTAACTTATCGAAATAACATCCCATCGTGATTCGAACGAGGTCGAATCCTACTTTTATTTTGATGGCAAAGGCCCTTAGCCTTAAGTGTGTCATTTCAAACTTATCGAAATAACCACCCTTCGTGATTCTAACAAGGTCAAATCCTGGTTTTACTCTGATGGTGAAGGCCCTTAGCCTTAAGGGTGTCATTTCGAACTTACCGAAATAACATCCCGTCGTGATTCTAACAAGGTCGAATCCTGCTTTTACTTTGATAGCGAAGGCTCTTAGCCTTAATGGTGTTATTTCTAACTTATCAAAATAACATCCTGTCATGATTCGAACGAGGTCGAATACTACTTTTATTTTGATGGTGAAGGCCCTTAGCCTTAAGGGTGTTATTTCTAACTTATCGAAATAACATCCCGTCATTATTCGAACGAGGTCGAATCCTGCTTTTACTCTGATGGTGAAGGCCCTTAACCTTAAGGGTAATATTTCAAACTTATCGAAATAACAACCCGTCGTGATTCGAACTAAGTCGAATCCTATTTTTATTTTGATGGCGAAGGCCCTTAGCCTTAAGGGTGTTCTTTTGAACTTATCGAAATAACAACCCGTCGCGATTCGAACGAGGTCGAATCCTTCTTTTACTTTGATGACGAAGGCCTCTAGCCTTAAGGGTGTTATTTCACACTTATCGAAATAACATCCCATCATGATTCTAACGAGGTCTAATCCTACTTTTACTCTGATGGCGAAACACCTTAGCCTTAAGGGTGTTATTTCGAACTTAACGAAATAACTACCCGTCGTGATTCTAACAAGGTCGAATCCTACTTTTACTCTGATTGCGAAGGCCCTTAGCCTTAAGCGTGTTATTTTGAACTTATCGAAATAACAACCCATCGTGATTCGAACGAGGTCGAAGCCTGCTTTTACTTTGATGGCAAAGGCCCTTAGCCTTAAGGGTGTTCTTTTGAAGTTATCGAAATAACAACCCGACCTGATTCGAACGAGGTCGAATCCTTCTTTTACTTTGATTGCGAAGGCCTCTAGCCTTAAGGGTGTTATTTCAAACTTAGCGAAATAACATCCCGTCATGATTCGAACGAGGACGAATCCTACTTTTACTCTGATTGCGAAGCCCCTTAGCCTTAAGGGTGTTATTTCGAACTTATCGAAATAACTACCCGTCGTGATTCTAATAAGGTCAAATCCTGCTTTTACTCTGATGACGAAGGCCCTTAGCCTTAAGGGTGTCATTTCGAACTTATCGAAATAACAACCCGTCGTGATTCGAACGAGGTCCAATCCTGCTTTTACTTTATAGCGAAGGCTCTTAGCCTTAACGGTGTTATATATAACTTATCAAAATAACATCCCCTCTTGATTCGAACGAGGTTGAATCCTGCTTTTACTCTGATGGCGAAGGCCCTTAGCCTTAAGGGTGTCATTTCGAACTTATCGAAATAACATCCCGTCGTGATTCGAACGAGGTCGAATCCTGCTTTTACTTTGATAGCGAAGGCTCTTAGCCTTAACGGTGTTATTTCTAACTTACCAAAATAACATCTCGTCGTGATTCGAACAAGGTCGAATCCTGGTTTTACTTTGATAGCGAAGGCTCTTAGCCTTAACGGTGTTATTTCTAACTTGTCGAAATAATAACCCGTCGTGTTTCAAACGAGGCCGAATCCTGCTTTTATTTTGATGGCGAAGGCCCTTAGCCTTAAGGGTGTTATTTTGAACTTATCAAAATAACAACCCGTCGTGATTCGAACAAGGTCGAATCCTGCTTTTACTTTGATAGTGAAGGCCCTTAGCCTTAACGGTGTTATTTGTAACTTATCGAAATAACATCCCATCGTGATTCGAACGAGGTCGAATCCTACTTTTATTTTGATGGCAAAGGCCCTTAGCCTTAAGTGTGTCATTTCAAACTTATCGAAATAACCACCCGTCGTGATTCTAACAAGGTCAAATCCTGGTTTTACTCTGATGGCGAAGGCCCTTAGCCTTAAGGGTGTCATTTCGAACTTACCGAAATAACATCCCGTCGTGATTCGAACAAGGTCGAATCCTGCTTTTACTTTTATAGCGAAGGCTCTTAGCCTTAATGGTGTTATTTCTAACTTATCAAAATAACATCCTGTCATGATTCGAACGAGGTCGAATACTACTTTTATTTTGATGGCGAAGGCCCTTAGCCTTAAGGGTGTTATTTCTAACTTATCGAAATAATATCCCGTCATTATTCGAACGAGGTCGAATCCTGCTTTTACTCTGATGGTGAAGGCCCTTAACCTTAAGGGTAATATTTCAAACTTATCGAAATAACAACCCGTCGTGATTCGAACGAAGTCGAATCCTATTTTTATTTTGATGGCGAAGGCCCTTAGCCTTAAGGGTGTTCTTTTGAACTTATCGAAATAACAACCCGTCGCGATTCGAACGAGGTCGAATCCTTCTTTTACTTTGATGACGAAGGCCTCTAGCCTTAAGTGTGTCATTTCAAACTTATCGAAATAACCACCCGTCGTGATTCTAACAAGGTCAAATCCTGGTTTTACTCTGATGGCGAAGGCCCTTAGCCTTAAGGGTGTCATTTCGAACTTACCGAAATAACATCCCGTCGTGATTCGAACAAGGTCGAATCCTGCTTTTACTTTGATAGCGAAGGCTCTTAGCCTTAATGGTGTTATTTCTAACTTATCAAAATAACATCCTGTCATGATTCGAACGAGGTCGAATACTACTTTTATTTTGATGGCGAAGGCCCTTAGCCTTAAGGGTGTTATTTCTAACTTATCGAAATAACATCCCGTCATTATTCGAACGAGGTCGAATCCTGCTTTTACTCTGATGGTGAAGGCCCTTAACCTTAAGGGTAATATTTCAAACTTATCAAAATAACAACCCGTCGTGATTCGAACGAAGTCGAATCCTATTTTTATTTTGATGGCGAAGGCCCTTAGCCTTAAGGGTGTTCTTTTGAACTTATCGAAATAACAACCCGTCGCGATTCGAACGAGGTCGAATCCTTCTTTTACTTTGATGACGAAGGCCTCTAGCCTTAAGGGTGTTATTTCACACTTATCGAAATAACATCCCATCATGATTCTAACGAGGTCGAATCCTACTTTTACTCTGATGGCGAAACCCCTTAGCCTTAAGGGTGTTATTTCGAACTTATCGAAATAACTACCCGTCGTGATTCTAACAAGGTCAAATCCTGCTTTTACTCTGATGGCGAAGGCCCTTAGCCTTAAGGGTGTCATTTCGAACTTATCGAAATAACAACCCGTCGTGATTCGAACGAGGTCCAATCCTGCTTTTACTTTGATAGCGAAGGCTCTTAGCCTTAACGGTGTTATATATAACTTATCAAAATAACATCCCGTCTTGATTCGAACGAGGTTGAATCCTGCTTTTACTATGATGGCGAAGGCCCTTAGCCTTAAGGGTGTCATTTCGAACTTATCGAAATAACATCCCGTCGTGATTCGAACGAGGTCGAATCCTGCTTTTACTTTGATAGCGAAGGCTCTTAGCCTTAACGGTGTTATTTCTAACTTACCAAAATAACATCTCGTCGTGATTCGAACAAGGTCGAATCCTGCTTTTACTTTGATAGCGAAGGCTCTTAGCCTTAACGATGTTATTTCTAACTTGTCGAAATAATAACCCGTCGTGTTTCAAACGAGGCCGAATCCTGCTTTTATTTTGATGGCGAAGGCCCTTAGCCTTAAGGGTGTTATTTTGAACTTATCGAAATAACAACCCGTCGTGATTCGAACAAGGTCGAATCCTGCTTTTACTTTGATGGCGAAGGCCTCTAGCCTTAAGGGTGTTATTTCAAACTTATCGAAATAACATCCCGTCATGATTCGAACAAGGTCGAATCCAACTTTTACTCTGATGATGAAGCCACTTAGCCTTAAGGGTGTTATTTCAAATTTATCGAAATAACATCCCATCGTGATTCGAACGAGGTCGAATCCTGCTTTTACTTTGGTAGCGAAGGCTCTTAGCCTTAACGGTGTTATTTCTAACTTATCGAAATAACATCCCGTCGTGATTCAAATGAGGTCGAATCCTGCTTTTACTTTGATAGCGAAGGCTCTTAGCCATAATGGTGTTATTTCCAACTTATCAAAATAACATCCCGTCGTGATTCGAACGAGGTCGAATACTTCTTTTATTTGTATGGCGAAGGCCCTTAGCCGTATGGGTGTTATTTCGAACTTATCGAAATAAAATCCTGTCGTGATTCGAACGAGTTCGAATCTTGCTTTTACTTTGATGGCGAAGGCCCTTAGCCTTTAGGGTATTATTTCGAACTTATCAAAATAACATCCCGTCGTGATTCGAACGAGGTCGAATTCTGCTTTTATTCTAATGGCGAAGGCTTTTAGCCTTAAGGGTGTTATTTAGAACTTATCGAAATAACATCCCGTCGTGATTCAAACGAGGTCGAATCCTGCTTTTATTTTGGTGGGGAAGGCCCTTAGCCTTAAGGGTGTTCTTTTGAACTTATCGAAATAACAACCCGTAGTGATTCTAACAAGGTCGAATCGTGCTTTTATTTTGATGGCAAAGGCCCTTAGCCTTAAGGGTGTTCTTTTGAAGTTATCGCAATAACAACCCGACCTGATTCGAACGAGGTCGAATCCTTCTTTTACTTTGATGGCGAAGGCCTCTAGCCTTAAGGGTGTTATTTCAAACTTATCGAAATAACATCCCGTCATGATTCGAACGATGTCGAATCCTACTTTTACTATGATGGCGAAACCCCTTAGCCTTAAGGGTGTTATTTCGAACTTATCGAAATAACTACCCGTCGTGACTCTAACAAGGTCAAATCCTGCTTTTACTCTGATGGCGAAGGCCATTAGCCTTAAGGGTGTCATTTCGAAATTATCGAAATAACAACCCGTCGTGATTCGAACGAGGTCCAATCCTGCTTTTACTTTGATAGCGAAGGTTCTTATCCTTAACAGTGTTATTTCTAACTTATCGAAATAACATCACGTCGTGATTCAAACGAGGTCGAATCCTGCTTTTACTTTGATAGCGAAGGCTCTTAGCCTTAATGGTGTTATTTCTAACTTATCAAAATAACATCCTGTCATGATTCGAACGAGGTCGAATACTACTTTTATTTTGATGGCGAAGGCCCTTAGCCTTAAGGGTGTTATTTCTAACTTATCGAAATAACATCCCGTCATTATTCGAACGAGGTCGAATCCTGCTTTTACTCTGATGGTGAAGGCCCTTAACCTTAAGGGTAATATTTCAAACTTATCGAAATAACAACCCGTCGTGATTCGAACGAAGTCGAATCCTATTTTTATTTTGATGGCGAAGGCCCTTAGCCTTAAGGGTGTTCTTTTGAACTTATCGAAATAACAACCCGTCGTGATTCGAACGAGGTCGAATCCTGCTTTTACTTTGATAGCGAAGGCTCTTAGCCTTAACGGTGTTATTTCTAACTTATCGAAATAACATCCCGTCGTGATTCGAACGAGGTCGAATCCTACTTTTATTTTGATGGCAAAGGCCTCTAGCCTTAAGGGTGTTATTTCAAACTTATCGAAATAACATCCCGTCATGATTCGAACAAGGTCGAATCCAACTTTTACGCTGATGATGAAGCCACTTCGCCTTAAGGGTGTTATTTCAAATTTATCGAAATAACATCCCATCGTGATTCGAACGAGGTCGAATCCTGCTTTTACTTTTATAGAGAAGGCTCTTAGCCTTAACGGTGTTATTTCTAACTTATCGAAATAACATCCCGTCATTATTCGAACGAGGTCGAATCCTGCTTTTACACTGATGGTGAAGGCCCTTAACCTTAAGGGTAATATTTCAAACTTATCGAAATAACAACCCGTCGTGATTCGAACGAAGTCGAATCCTATTTTTATTTTGATGGCGAAGGCCCTTAGCCTTAAGGATGTTCTTTTGAACTTATCGAAATAACAACCTGTCGCGATTCGAACGAGGTCAAATCCTGCTTTTACTTTGATGACGAAGGCCTCTAGCCTTAAGGGTGTTATTTCACACTTATCGAAATAACATCCCATCATGATTCGAACGAGGTCGAATCCTACTTTTACTCTGATGGCAAAACCCCTTAGCCTTAAGGGTGTTATTTCGAACTTATCGAAATAACTACCCGTCGTGATTCTAACAAGGTCAAATCCTGCTTTTACTCTGATGGCGAAGACCCTTAACCTTAAGGGTGTCATTTCGAACTTATCGAAATAACAACCCGTCGTGATTCGAACGAGGTCCAATCCTGCTTTTACTTTCATAGCGAAGGCTCTTAGCCTTAACGGTGTTATTTCTAACTTATCAAAATAACATCCCGTCGTGATTCGAACGAGGTCGAATACTGCTTTTATTTGTATGGCGAAGGCCCTTAGCCGTATGGGTGTTATTTCGAACTTATCGAAATAAAATCCTGTCGTGATTCGAACAAGTTCGAATCCTGCTTTTACTTTGATGGCGAAGGCCCTTAGCCTTAAGGGTATTATTTCGAACTTATCAAAATAACATCCCGTCGTGATTCGAACGAGGTCGAATTCTGCTTTTACTTTAATGGCGAAGGCTTTTAGCCTTAAGGGTGTTATTTAGAACTTATCGAAATAACATCCTGTCGTGATTCGAACGAGGTCGAATCCTGCTTTTATTTTTATGGCAAATGCCCTTAGCATTAAGGGTGTTATTTCTAACTTATTAAAATAACAACCCGTCGTGATTCGAATAAGGTCGAATCCTGCTTTTATTTTGATGGCGAAGGCCCTTAGTCTTAAGGGTGTTATTTCGAACATATCGAAATAACAACCCGTCGTGATTCTAACAAGATCGAATCGTGCTTTTATTTTGATGGAGAAGGCCCTTAGCCTTAAGGGTGTTATTTCGAACTTATCGAAATAACAACCTGTCGTGATTCGAATGAAGTCGAATCCTGCTTTTACTCTGGTGGCGAAGGCCCTTAGCCTTAAGTGTGTCATTTTGAATTTATCGAAGTAACATCCCGTCATGATTCGAACGAGGTCGAATCCTGCTTATACATTGATAGCGAAGCCTCTTAGCCTTAACGGTGTTATTTCTAACTTATCGAAATAACATCCCGTCGTGTTTCGAACGAGGTCGAATCTTGCTTTTATTTTTATCGCGAAGGTCCTTAGCCGTAAGGGTGTTATTTCGAACTTATCGAAATAACAACCCGTCGTGATTCTAACAAGGTCGAATCCTGCTTTTACTCTGATGGCGAAGGCCCTTAGCCTTAAGGGTAATATTTCAAACTTATCGAAATTACAACCCGTCGTGATTCGAACGAGGTTGAATCTTGCTTTTATTTTGATGGCGAAGATCCTTAGCCTTAAGGGTGTTATTTTTAACTTATCAAAATAACATCCCGTCGTAATTCGAACGAGGTCGAATCCTGCTTTTATTTTGATGGCGAAGGCCGTTAGCCTTAATGGTGTTATTTCGAACTTATCGAAATAACAACCCGTCGTGATTCTAAAAAGGTCGAATCGTGCTTTTATTTTGATGGCGAAGGCCCTTAGCCTTAAGGGTGTTATTTCGAACTTATCGAAATAACAACCCGTCGTGATTCGAACGAGGTCGAATCCTGCTTTTACTCTGATGACGAAGGCCCTTAGCCTTAACGGTGTAATTTCTAACTTATCGAAATAACATCTCGTCGCGATTCGAACAAGGTCGAATCCTGCTTTTATTTTGATGGCGAAGGCCCTTATCCTTAAGGGTGTTATTTCGAACTTATCAAAATAACATCTCGTCGTGATTCGAACAAGGTCGAATCCTGCTTTTACTTTGATAGCGAAGGCTCTTTGCCTTAACGGTGTTATTTCTAACTTGTCAAAATAATAACCCGTCGTGATTCAAACGAGGTCGAATCCTGCTTTTACTCTAATGGCGAAGGCCCTTAGCCTTAAGGGTGTAATTTCGAACTTATCGAAATAACATCCCGTCGTGATTCGAACGAGGTCGAATCCTGCTTTTACTTTGATAGCGAAGGCTCTTAGCCTTAACGGTGTTATTTCTAACTTACCGAAATAACATCTCGTCGTGATTCGAACAAGGTCAAATCCTGCTTTTACTTTGATAGCGAAGGCTCTTAGCCTTAACGGTGTTATTTCTAACTTGTCGAAATAATAACCCGTCGTGTTTCAAACGAGGCCGAATCCTGCTTTTATTTTGATTGCGAAGGCCCTTAGCCTTAAGGGTGTTATTTTGAACTTATCGAAATAACAACCCGTCGTGATTCGAACAAGGTTGAATCCTGCTTTTACTTTGATGGCGAAGGCCTCTAGCCTTAAGGGTGTTATTTCAAACTTATCAAAATAACATCCCGTCATGATTCGAACAATGTCGAATCCAACTTTTACTCTGATGATGAAGCCACTTAGCCTTAAGGGTGTTATTTCAAATTTATCGAAATAACATCCCATCGTGATTCGAACGAGGTCGAATCCTGCTTTTACTTTGATAGCGAAGGCTCTTAGCCTTAACGGTGATATTTCTAACTTATAGAAATAACATCCCGTCGTGATTCAAATGAGGTCGAATCCTGCTTTTACTTTGATAGCGAAGGCTCTTAGCCATAATGGTGTTATTTCTAACTTATCAAAATAACATCCTGTCGTGATTCGAACGAGTTCGAATCCTGCTTTTACTTTGATGGCGAAGGTCCTTAGCCTTAAGGGTATTATTTCGAACTTATCAAAATAACATCCCGTCGTGATTCGAACGAGGTCGAATTCTGCTTTTACTTTAATGGCGAAGGCTTTTAGCCTTAAGGGTGTTATTTAGAACTTATCGAAATAACATCCCGTCGTGATTCAAACGAGGTCGAATCCTTCTTTTATTTTGATGGGGAAGGCCCTTAGCATTAAGGGTGTTATTTCTAACTTATTAAAATAACAACCCGTCGTGATTCGAACGAGGTCGAATCCTGCTTTTATTTTGATGGCGAAGGCCCTTAGCCTTAAGGGTGTTATTTCGAACATATCGAAATAACAACCCGTCGTGATTCTAACAAGATCGAATCGTGCTTTTATTTTGATGGAGAAGGCCCTTAGCCTTAAGGGTGTTATTTCGAACTTATCGAAATAACAACCCGTTGTGATTCGAATGAGGTCGAATCCTGCTTTTACTCTGGTGGCGAAGGCCCTTAGCCTTAAGGGTGTCATTTTAAATTTATCGAAGTAACATCCCGTCATGATTCGAACGAGGTCGAATCCTGCTTTTACTTTGATAGTGAAGCCTCTTAGCCTTAACGGTGTTATTTCTAACTTATCGAAATAACATCCCGTCGTGATTCGAACGAGGTCGAATCTTTCTTTTATTTTTATCGCGAAGGCCCTTAGCCGTAAGGGTGTTATTTCGAACTTATCGAAATAACAACCCGTCGTGATTCTAACAAGGTCGAATCCTGCTTTTACTCTGATGGCGAAGGCCCTTAGCCTTAAGGGTAATATTTCAAACTTATCGAAATAACAACCCGTCGTGATTCGAACGAGGTCGAATCTTGATTTTATTTTGATGGTGAAGTCCCTTAGCCTTAAGGGTGTTATTTTGAACTTATCGAAATAATATCCCGTCGTGATTCGAACGAGGTCGAATCCTGCTTTTATTTTGATCGCGAAGGCCCTTAGCCTTAAGGGTGTTATTTCGAACATATCGAAATAACAACCCGTCGTGATTCTAACAAGGTCGAATCGTGCTTTTATTTTGATGGCGAAGGCCCTTAGCCTTAAGGGTGTTATTTCGAACTTATCGAAATAACAACCCTTCGTGATTCGAACGAGGTCGAATCCTGCTTTTACTCTGATGACGAAGGCCCTTAGCCTTAACGGTGTAATTTCTAACTTATCGAAATAACATCTCGTCGCGATTCGAACAAGGTCGAATCCTGCTTTTATTTTGATGGCGAAGGCCTTTATCCTTTAGGGTGTTATTTCGAACTTATCGAAATAACATCTTGTCGTGATTCGAACAAGGTCGAATCCTGCTTTTACTTTGATAGCGAAGGCTCTTAGCCTTAACGGTATTATTTCTAACTTGTCAAAATAATAACTCGTCGTGATTCAAACGAGGTCGAATCCTGCTTTTACTCTGATGGCGAAGGCCCTTAGCCTTAAGGGTGTCATTACGAACTTATCGAAATAACATCCCGTCGTAATTCGAACGAGGTCGAATCCTGCTTTTACTTTGATAGCGAAGGCTCTTAGCCTTAACGGTGTTATTTCTAACTTACCGAAATAACATCTCGTCGTGATTCGAACAAGGTCGAATCCTGCTTTTACTTTGATAGCGAAGGCTCTTAGCCTTAACGGTGTTATTTCTAACTTGTCGAAATAATAACCCGTCGTGTTTCAAACGAGGCCGAATCCAGCTTTTATTTTGATGGTGAAGGCCCTTAGCCTTAAGGGTATTATTTCGAACTTATCAAAATAACATCCCGTCGTGATTCGAACGAGGTCAAATTCTGCTTTTACTTTAATGGCGAAGGCATTTAGCCTTAAGGGTGTTATTTAGAACTTATCGAAATAACATCCCGTCGTGATTCGAACGGGTTCGAATCCTGCTTTTATTTTGATGGCGAATGCCCTTAGCATTAAGGGTGTTATTTCGAACTTATTAAAATAACAACCCGTCGTGATTCGAACGAGGTCGAATCCTGCTTTTATTTTGATGGCGAAGGCCCTTAGCCTTAAGGGTGTTATTTCGAACATATCGAAATAACAACCCGTCGTGATTCTAACAAAATCAAATCGTGCTTTTATTTTGATGGAGAAGGCCCTTAGCCTTAAGGGTGTTATTTTGAACTTATCGAAATAACAACCCGTCGTGATTCGAACGAGGTCGAATCCTGCTTTTACTCTGGTGGCGAAGGCCCTTAGCCTTAAGGGTGTCATTTCGAATTTATCGAAGTAACACCCCGTCGTGATTCGAACGATGTCGAATCCTGCTTTTACTTTGATAGCGAAGCCTCTTAGCCTTAACGGTGTTATTTCTAACTTATCGAAATAACATCCCGCCGTGATTCGAACGAGGTCGAATCTTGCATTTATTTTTATCGCGAAGGCCCTTAGCCGTAAGGGTGTTATTTCGAACTTATCGAAATAACAACCCGTCGTGATTCGAACAAGGTCGAATCTTGCTTTTATTTTGATGGCGAAGATCCTTAGCCTTAAGGGTGTTATTTTGAACTTATCAAAATAACATCCCGTCGTGATTCGAACGAGGTCGAATCCTGCTTTTATTTTGATGGCAAAGGCCCTTAGCCTTAAGGGTGTTATTTCGAACTTATCGAAATAACAACCCGTCGTGATTCTAACAAGGTCGAATCGTGCTTTTATTTTGATGGCGAAGGCCCTTTGCCTTAAGGGTGTTATTTCGAACTTATCGAAATAACAACCCGTCGTGATTCGAACGAGGTCGAATCCTGCTTTTACTCTGATGATGAAGCCACTTATCCTTAACGGTGTTATTTCTAACTTATCGAAATAACATCCCGTCGTGATTCGAACGAGGTCGAATCCTGCTTTTACTTTGATAGCGAAAGCTCTTAGCCTTAACGGTGTTATTTTTAACTTATCGAAATAACATCCCTTCGTGATTCGAATGAGTTGGAATCCTACTTTTACTTTGATGGCGAAGGCCCTTAGCCTTAAGGGTATTATTTCAAACTTATCAAAATAACATCCCGTGGTGATTCGAATGAGGTCGAATCCTGCTTTTACTTTAATGGAGAAGGCACTTAGCCTTAAGGGTGTTATTTCGAACTTATCA
Organism: Nicotiana sylvestris; assembly: GCF_000393655.2. NCBI lineage: Eukaryota > Viridiplantae > Streptophyta > Magnoliopsida > Solanales > Solanaceae > Nicotiana > Nicotiana sylvestris. The sequence goes on from NC_091061.1 coordinate 82,730,855, forward strand.
AAATAACATCCCGTCATGATTCGAACGAGGTCGAATCCTACTTTTATTTTGATGGCGAAGGCCCTTAGCCTTAATGGTGTTATTTCTAACTTATCGAAATAACATCCCGTCATTATTCAAACGAGGTCGAATCCTGCTTTTACTCTGATGGCGAAGGCCCTTAGCCTTAAGGGTGATATTTCAAACTTATCGAAATAACAACCTGTCGTGATTGGAACGAGGTTGAATCCTGCTTTTATTTTGATGGCGAAGATCCTTAGCCTTAAGGGTGTTATTTCAAACTTATCGAAATAACATCCCGTCATGATTCGAACAAGGTCGAATCCAACTTTTACTCTGATGATGAAGCCCCTTAGCCTTAAGGGTGTTATTTCAAATTTATCGAAATAACATCCCATCCTGATTCGAACGAGGTCGAATCCTGCTTTTACTTTGATAGCGAAGGCTCTTAGCCTTAACGGTGTTATTTCTAACTTATCGAAATAACATCCCGTCGTGATTCGAACGAGGAAGTTACAATCATTTTTTGGATAGGTTAACCAAGTAAGAGAATATATTCCTAAATTAGCAGAAAACTTAAAACCATTACAAAAAAAATTAAAAAAGGATATAGAATTTCATTTTGACGAAAAAGATAAAATACATATACAGAAGATAAAAAATATGTGTAAAAAATTACCAAAACTATATTTTCCAAATGAAAAGAAACAGTTTACATATATTGTAGAAACTGATTCTAGTGATCACAGCTACGGAGGAGTTCTAAAATATAAATATGATAATGAAAAAATTGAACACCATTGTAGATATTATTCCGGATCATACACAGGTGATTCGAACGAGGTCGAATCCTCCTTTTACTTTGATAGCGAAGGCTCTTAGCCTTAACGGTGTTATTTCTAACTTATCGAAATAACATCCCGTCGTGATTCGAACGAGGTCGAATCTGCTTTTATTTTGATGGCGAAGGCCCTTAGCCTTAAGGGTGTTATTTTGAACTTATCGAAATAACAACCCGTCGTGATTCGAACGAGGTCGAATCCTGCTTTTACTTTGATGGCGAAGGCCTCTAGCCTTAAGGGTGTTATTTCGAACTTATCGAAATAACTACCCGTCGTGATTCTAATAAGGTCAAATCCTGCTTTTACTCTGATGGCGAAGGCCCTTAGCCTTAAGGGTGTCATTTCGAACTTATCGAAATAACTAACCGTCGTGATTCTAACAAGGTCAAATCCTGCTTTTACTCTGATGGCGAAGGCCCTTAGCCTTAAGGGTGTCATTTCGAACTTATCAAAATAACAACCTGTCGTGATTCGAACGAGGTTGAATCCTGCTTTTATTTTGATGGCGTCGAATCCTGCTTTTATTTTGATGGTGAAGGACCTTAGCCTTAAGGGTCTTATTTCGAACTTCTTGAAATAACAACCCGTCGTGATTCTAACAAGGTCGAATCGTGCTTCTATTTTGATGGCGAAGGCCCTTAGCCTTAAGAGTGTTATTTCGAACTTATCGAAATAACAACCCGTCGTGATTCGAACGAGGTCGAATCCTACTTTTACTTTGATAGCGAGGGCTCTTAGCCTTAACGGTGTTATTTCTAACTTATTGAAATAACAACCCATCGTGATTCAAACGAGGTCGAATCCTGCTTTTATTTTGATGGCGAAGGACCTTAGCCTTAAGGGTGTTATTTTGAACTTATCGAAATAACAACCCGTCGTGATTCGAACGAGGTCGAATCCTGCTTTTACTTTGATGGCGATGGCCTCTAGCCTTAAGGGTGTTATTTCAAACTTATCGAAATAACATCTCGTCATGATTCGAACGAGGTCTAACCCTACTTTTACTCTGATGGTGAAACCCTTTAGCCTTAAGGGTGTTATTTCGAAAATAACTATCTGTCGTGATTCTAACAAGGTCAAATCCTGCTTTTACTCTAATGGCGAAGGCCCTTAGCCTTAAGGGTGTCATTTCGAACTTATCGAAATAACAACCCATCGAGATTCGAACGAGGTCGAATCCTGCTTTTACTTTGATAGCGAAGGCTCTTAGCCTTAATGGTGTTATTTCGAACTTATCGAAATAACAACCCGTCGTGATTCGAACGAGGTCGAATCCTGCTTTTACTTTGATGGAGAAGGCCTCTAGCCTTAAGGGTGTTATTTCGAACTTATCGAAATACCTACCCGTCATTATTCAAACGAGGTCGAATCCTGCTTTTACTCTGATGGCGAAGGCCCTTAGCCTTAAGGGTGTTATTTCAAACTTATCGAAATAACATCCCGTCATGATTCGAACGAGGTCGAATCCTGCTTTTACTCTGATGGTGAGACCCCTTAGCCTTAAGGGTGTAATTTCAAATATATCGAAATAACATCCCATCGTGATTCGAACGAGGTCAAATCCTGCTTTTACTTTGATAGCGAAGGCTCTTAGCCTTAAGGGTGTTATTTCTAACTTATCGAAATAACATCCCGTCATTATTCAAACGAGGTCGAATCCTGCTTTTACTCTGATGGGGAAGGCCCTTAGCCTTAAGGGTGATATTTCAAACTTATCAAAATAACAACCCGTCATGATTCGAACGAGGTCGAATCCTGCTTTTACTTTGATAGCGAAAGCTCTTAGCCTTAAGGGTGTTATTTTTAACTTATCGAAATAACATCCCTTCGTGATTCAAATGAGTTGGAATCTTGCCTTTATTTTGATGGCAAAGGCCCTTAGCCTTAAGGGTGTTATTTCTAACTTATTGAAATAATATCCCGTCATTATTCAAAAGATGTCGAATCCTGCTTTTATTCTGATGGCGAAGGAACTTAGCCTTAAGGGTGATATTTCAAACTTATCAAAACAACAACCCGTCGTGATTCGAACGAGGTCGAATCCTCTTTTTATTTTGATGGCAAAGGCCCTTAGCCTTAAGGTTGTTCTTTTGAACTTATCGAATAACAACCCGTCATGATTCGAACGAGGTCGAATCCTACTTTTACTTTGATGGCAAATCTCTCTAGCCTTAAGGGTGTTATTTCAAACTTATCGAAATAACATCTCGTCATGATTAGAACAAGGTCGAACCCTACTTTTACTCTGATGGCGAAACCCCTTAGCCATAAGGGTGTTATTTCGAACTTATCGAAATAACTATCCGTCATGATTCTAACAAGGTCAAATCCTGCTTTTACTCTGATGGCGAAGGCCCTTAGCCTTAAGGGTTTCATTTAGAACTTATCGAAATAATAACCCATCGTGATTCGAACGAGGTCAAATCCTGCTTTTACTTTGATAGCGAAGGCTCTTAGCCTTAACGGTGTTATTTCGAACTTATCAAAATAACATCCAATCGTGATTCGAACGAGGTCGAATCCTCCTTTTACTTTGATGGCGAAGGCCTCTAGCCTTAAGGGTGTTATTTCGAACTTATCGAAATACCTACCCGTCGTGATTCTAACAAGGTCAAATCCTGCTTTTATTTTGATGGCGAAGGCCCTTAGCCTTAAGGGTGTCATTTCGAACTTATAGAAATAACTACCAGTCGTGATTCTAACAAGGTCAAATCCTGCTTTTACTCTGATGGCGAAGGCCCTTAACCTTAAGGGTGTCATTTCGAACTTATCGAAATAACAACCCATCATGATTCTAACGAGGTCGAATCCTGCTTTTATTTTGATGGTGAAGGCCCTTAGCCTTAAGGGTGTTATTTCTAACTTATCGAAATAACATCCCGTCATTATTCAAACGATGTCGAATTCTGCTTTTATTCTGATGGCGAAGGAACTTAGCCTTAAGGGTGATATTTCAAACTTATCAAAATAACAACCCCTCGTGATTCGAACGAGGTCGAATACTGCTTTTATTTTGATGGCGAAGGTACTTAGCCTTAAGGGTGTTATTTTGAACTTATCAAAATAACATCCCGTCTTCATTCGAACGAGGTCGAATCATGCACCAGGTAGGTATCAACATTTTATGGATAATTACTTCAACCAATTAGAAAATTGTATAATATATATAGATGATATATTGCTATATTCTAGAACAGAGAACGAACATATAAAACTACTAGAAAAATTCATACACATTGTAGAAATATCAGGAATAAGTTTAAGTAAAAAGAAAGCAGAAGTAATGAAAAATCAAATAGAATTTTTAGGTATACAAATAGATAAAAACGGAATAAAAATGCAAACCCATGTAGTACAAAAGATAATTAACTTGAATGAAACACTTGATACAAAAAAGAAGTTACAATCATTTTTAGGATTGGTTAACCAAGTAAGAGAATATATTCCTAAATTAGCAGAAAACTTAAAACCATTACAGAAAAAATTAAAAAAGGATATAGAATATCATTTTGACGAAAAAGATAAAATACATATACAGAAGATAAAAAATATGTGTAAAAAATTACCAAAACTATATTTTCCAAATGAAAAGAAACAGTTTACATATATTGTAGAAACTGATTCTAGTGATCACAGCTACGGAGGAGTTCTAAAATATAAATATGATAATGAAAAAATTGAACACCAATGTAGATATTATTCCGGATCATACACGGGTGATTCGAACGAGGTCGAATCCTCCTTTTACTTTGATAGCGAAGGCTCTTAGCCTTAACGGTGTTATTTCTAACTTATCGAAATAACATCCCGTCGTGATTCGAACGAGGTCGAATCTGCTTTTATTTTGATGGCGAAGGCCCTTAGCCTTAAGGGTGTTATTTTGAACTTATCGAAATAACAACCCGTCGTGATTCGAACGAGGTCGAATCCTGCTTTTACTTTGATGGCGAAGGCCTCTAGCCTTAAGGGTGTTATTTCGAACTTATCGAAATAACTACCCGTCGTGATTCTAATAAGGTCAAATCCTGCTTTTACTCTGATGGCGAAGGCCCTTAGCCTTAAGGGTGTCATTTCGAACTTATCGAAATAACTAACCGTCGTGATTCTAACAAGGTCAAATCCTGCTTTTACTCTGATGGCGAAGGCCCTTAGCCTTAAGGGTGTCATTTCGAACTTATCAAAATAACAACCTGTCGTGATTCGAACGAGGTTGAATCCTGCTTTTATTTTGATGGCGTCGAATCCTGCTTTTATTTTGATGGCGAAGGACCTTAGCCTTAAGGGTCTTATTTCGAACTTATCGAAATAACAACCCGTCGTGATTCTAACAAGGTCTAATCGTGCTTCTATTTTGATGGCGAAGGCCCTTAGCCTTAAGAGTGTTATTTCGAACTTATCGAAATAACAACCCGTCGTGATTCGAACGAGGTCGAATCCTTCTTTTACTTTGATAGCGAGTCTCTTAGCCTTAACGGTGTTATTTCTAACTTATCGAAATAACATCCCGTCGTGATTCGAACGAGGTCGAATCCTGCTTTTACTTTGATAGCGAAAGCTCTTAGCCTTAACGGTGTTATTTTTAACTTATCGAAATAACATCCCTTCGTGATTCGAATGAGTTGGAATCTTGCTTTTATTTTTATGGCAAAGGCCCTTAGCCGTAAGGGTGTTATTTCGAACTTATCAAAATAACAACCTGTCGTGATTCTACCAATGTCAAATCCTGCTTTTACTTTGATGGCGAAGGCCCTTAGCCTTAAGGGTGTCATTTCGAACTTATCGAACTAACATCCCGTCGTTATTCGAACGAGGTCGAATCCTGCTTTTACTCTGATCGCGAAGGCCCCTAGCCTTGAGGGTGTCATTTCGAACTTATCGATATAACAACTCGTTGTGATTCTAACAAGGTCGAATCCTGCTTTTATTTTGATGGCGAAGGCCCTTATCTTTAAGGGTGTTATTTCGAACTTATCGAAATAACATCTCATCGTTATTCGAACAAGGTCGAATCCTGCTTTTACTTTGATAGCGAGGGCTCTTAGCCTTAACGGTGTTATTTCTAACTTATTGAAATAACAACCCATCGTGATTCAAACGAGGTCGAATCCTGCTTTTATTTTGATGGAGAAGGACCTTAGCCTTAAGGGTGTTATTTTGAACTTATCGAAATAACAACCCGTCGTGATTCGAACGAGGTCGAATCCTGCTTTTACTTCGATGGCGATGGCCTCTAGCCTTAAGGGTGTTATTTCAAACTTATCGAAATAACATCTCGTCATGATTCGAACGAGGTCGAACCCTACTTTTACTCTGATGGTGAAACCCTTTAGCCTTAAGGGTGTTATTTCGAAAATAACTATCCGTCGTGATTCTAACAAGGTCAAATCCTGCTTTTACTCTAATGGCGAAGGCCCTTAGCCTTAAGGGTGTCATTTCGAACTTATCGAAATAACAACCCATCGAGATTCGAACGAGGTCGAATCCTGCTTTTACTTTGATAGCGAAGGCTCTTAGCCTTAATGGTGTTATTTCGAACTTATCGAAATAACAACCCGTCGTGATTCGAACGAGGTCGAATCCTGCTTTTACTTTGATGGAGAAGGCCTCTAGCCTTAAGGGTGTTATTTCGAACTTATCGAAATACCTACCCGTCATTATTCAAACGAGGTCGAATCCTGCTTTTACTCTGATGGCGAAGGCCCTTAGCCTTAAGGGTGTTATTTCAAACTTATCGAAATAACATCCCGTCATGATTCGAACGAGGTCGAATCCTACTTTTACTCTGATGGTGAGACCCCTTAGCCTTAAGGGTGTAATTTCAAATATATCGAAATAACATCCCATCGTGATTCGAACGAGGTCAAATCCTGCTTTTACTTTGATAGCGAAGGCTCTTAGCCTTAAGGGTGTTATTTCTAACTTATCGAAATAACATCCCGTCATTATTCAAACGAGGTCGAATCCTGCTTTTACTCTGATGGGGAAGGCCCTTAGCCTTAAGGGTGATATTTCAAACTTATCAAAATAACAACCTGTCATGATTCAAACGAGGTCGAATCCTGCTTTTACTCTGATGGTGAAACCCTTTAGCCTTAAGGGTGTTATTTCGAAAATAACTATCCGTCGTGATTCTAACAAGGTCAAATCGTGCTTTTACTCTAATGGCGAAGGCCCTTAGCCTTAAGGGTGTCATTTCGAACTTATCGAAATAACAACCCATCGAGATTCGAACGAGGTCGAATCCTGCTTTTACTTTGATAGCGAAGGCCCTTAGCCTTAATGGTGTTATTTCGAACTTATCGAAATAACAACCCGTCGTGATTCGAACGAGGTCGAATCCTGCTTTTACTTTGATGGAGAAGGCCTCTAGCCTTAAGGGTGTTATTTCGAACTTATCGAAATACCTACCCGTCATTATTCAAACGAGGTCGAATCCTGCTTTTACTCTAATGGCGAAGGCCCTTAGCCTTAAGGGTGTTATTTCAAACTAATCGAAATAACATCTCGTCATGATTCGAACGAGGTCGAATCCTGCTTTTACTCTGATGGTGAGACCCCTTAGCCTTAAGGGTGTAATTTCAAATATATCGAAATAACATCCCATCGTGATTCGAACGAGGTCAAATCCTGCTTTTACTTTGATAGCGAAGGCTCTTAGCCTTAAGGGTGTTATTTCTAACTTATCGAAATAACATCCCGTCATTATTCAAACGAGGTCGAATCCTGCTTTTACTCTGATGGGGAAGGCCCTTAGCCTTAAGGGTGATATTTCAAACTTATCAAAATAACAACCCGTCATGATTCGAACGAGGTCGAATCCTGCTTTTACTTTGATAGCGAAAGCTCTTAGCCTTAAGGGTGTTATTTTTAACTTATCGAAATAACATCCCTTCGTGATTCGAATGAGTTGGAATCTTGCCTTTATTTTGATGGCAAAGGCCCTTAGCCTTAAGGGTGTTATTTCTAACTTATTGAAATAATATCTCGTCATTATTCAAAAGATGTCGAATCCTGCTTTTATTCTGATGGCGAAGGAACTTAGCCTTAAGGGTGATATTTCAAACTTATCAAAACAAAAACCCGTCGTGATTCGAACGAGGTCGAATCCTCTTTTTATTTTGATGGCAAAGGCCCTTAGCCTTAAGGTTGTTCTTTTGAACTTATCGAATAACAACCCGTCATGATTCGAACGAGGTCGAATCCTACTTTTACTTTGATGGCAAATCTCTCTAGCCTTAAGGGTGTTATTTCAAACTTATCGAAATAACATCTCGTCATGATTAGAACAAGGTCGAACCCTACTTTTACTCTGATGGCGAAACCCCTTAGCCATAAGGGTGTTATTTCGAACTTATCGAAATAACTATCCGTCATGATTCTAACAAGGTCAAATCCTGCTTTTACTCTGATGGCGAAGGCCCTTAGCCTTAAGGGTTTCATTTCGAACTTATCGAAATAATAACCCATCGTGATTCGAACGAGGTCAAATCCTGCTTTTACTTTGATAGCGAAGGCTCTTAGCCTTAACGGTGTTATTTCGAACTTATCAAAATAACATCCAATCGTGATTCGAACGAGGTCGAATCCTCCTTTTACTTTGATGGCGAAGGCCTCTAGCCTTAAGGGTGTTATTTCGAACTTATCGAAATACCTACCCGTCGTGATTCTAACAAGGTCAAATCCTGCTTTTATTTTGATGGCGAAGGCCCTTAGCCTTAAGGGTGTCATTTCGAACTTATAGAAATAACTACCAGTCGTGATTCTAACAAGGTCAAATCCTGCTTTTACTCTGATGGCGAAGGCCCTTAACCTTAAGGGTGTCATTTCGAACTTATCGAAATAACAACCCGTCATGATTCTAACGAGGTCGAATCCTGCTTTTATTTTGATGGTGAAGGCCCTTAGCCTTAAGGGTGTTATTTCTAACTTATCGAAATAACATCCCGTCATTATTCAAACGATGTCGAATTCTGCTTTTATTCTGATGGCGAAGGAACTTAGCCTTAAGGGTGATATTTCAAACTTATCAAAATAACAACCCCTCGTGATTCGAACGAGGTCGAATACTGCTTTTATTTTGATGGCGAAGGTACTTAGCCTTAAGGGTGTTATTTTGAACTTATCAAAATAACATCCCGTCTTCATTCGAACGAGGTCGAATCATGCACCAGGTAGGTATCAACATTTTATGGATAATTACTTCAACCAATTAGAAAATTGTATAATATATATAGATGATATATTGCTATATTCTAGAACAGAGAACGAACATATAAAACTACTAGAAAAATTCATACACATTGTAGAAATATCAGGAATAAGTTTAAGTAAAAAGAAAGCAGAAGTAATGAAAAATCAAATAGAATTTTTAGGTATACAAATAGATAAAAACGGAATAAAAATGCAAACCCATGTAGTACAAAAGATAATTAACTTGAATGAAACACTTGATACAAAAAAGAAGTTACAATCATTTTTAGGATTGGTTAACCAAGTAAGAGAATATATTCCTAAATTAGCAGAAAACTTAAAACCATTACAGAAAAAATTAAAAAAGGATATAGAATATCATTTTGACGAAAAAGATAAAATACATATACAGAAGATAAAAAATATGTGTAAAAAATTACCAAAACTATATTTTCCAAATGAAAAGAAACAGTTTACATATATTGTAGAAACTGATTCTAGTGATCACAGCTACGGAGGAGTTCTAAAATATAAATATGATAATGAAAAAATTGAACACCAATGTAGATATTATTCCGGATCATACACGGGTGATTCGAACGAGGTCGAATCCTCCTTTTACTTTGATAGCGAAGGCTCTTAGCCTTAACGGTGTTATTTCTAACTTATCGAAATAACATCCCGTCGTGATTCGAACGAGGTCGAATCTGCTTTTATTTTGATGGCGAAGGCCCTTAGCCTTAAGGGTGTTATTTTGAACTTATCGAAATAACAACCCGTCGTGATTCGAACGAGGTCGAATCCTGCTTTTACTTTGATGGCGAAGGCCTCTAGCCTTAAGGGTGTTATTTCGAACTTATCGAAATAACTACCCGTCGTGATTCTAACAAGGTCAAATCCTGCTTTTACTCTGATGGCGAAGGCCCTTAGCCTTAAGGGTGTCATTTTGAACTAATCGAAATAACTACCCGTCGTGATTCTAACAAGGTAAAATCCTGCTTTTACTCTGATGGCGAAGGCCCTTAGCCTTAAGGGTGTCATTTCGAACTTATCAAAATAACAACCTGTCGTGATTCGAACGAGGTTGAATCCTGCTTTTATTTTGATGGCGTCGAATCCTGCTTTTATTTTGATGGCGAAGGACCTTAGCCTTAAGGGTCTTATTTCGAACTTATCGAAATAACAACCCGTCGTGATTCTAACAAGGTCGAATCGTGCTTCTATTTTGATGGCGAAGGCCCTTAGCCTTAAGAGTGTTATTTCGAACTTATCGAAATAACAACCCGTCGTGATTCGAACGAGGTAGAATCCTTCTTTTACTTTGATAGCGAAGTCTCTTAGCCTTAACGGTGTTATTTCTAACTTATCGAAATAACATCCCGTCGTGATTCGAACGAGGTCGAATCCTGCTTTTACTTTGATAGCGAAAGCTCTTAGCCTTAACAGTGTTATTTTCAACTTATCGAAATAACATCCCTTCGTGATTCGAATGAGTTGGAATCTTGCTTTTATTTTTATGGCAAAGGCCCTTAGCCTTAAGGGTGTTATTTCGAACTTATCGAAATAACAACCCGTCGTGATTCTAACAAGGTCAAATCCTGCTTTTACTTTGATGGCGAAGGCCCTTAGCCTTAAGGGTGTCATTTCGAACTTATCGAAATAACATCCCGTCGTGATTCGAATGAGGTCGAATCCTGCTTTTACTCTGATCGCGAAGGCCCTTAACCTTAAGGGTGTCATTTCGAACTTATCGAAATAACAACCCGTCATGATTCTAACAAGGTCGAATCCTGCTTTTATTTTGATGGCGAAGGCCCTTAGCCTTAAGGGTGTTATTTCTAACTTATCGAAATAACATCCCGTCATTATTCAAAAGATGTCGAATCCTGCTTTTATTCTGATGGCGAAGGAACTTAGCCTTAAGGGTGATATTTCTAACTTATCGAAATAACAACCCGTCGTGATTCGAACGAGGTCGAATCCTGCTTTTATTTTGATGGCAAAGGCCCTTAGCCTTAAGGGTGTTATTTTAAACTTATCGAAATAACAACCCGTCGTGATTCGAACGAGGTCGAATCCTACTTTTACTTTGATGGCAAATCTCTCTAGCCTCAAGGGTGTTATTTCAAACTTATCGAAATAACATCTCGTCATGATTCGAACAAGGTTGAACCCAACTTTTACTCTGATGGTGAAACCCTTTATCCTTAAGGGTGTTATTTCGAACTTATCGAAATAACTATCTGTCGTGATTCTAACAAGGTCAAATCCTGCTTTTACTCTAATGGCGAAGGCCCTTAGCCTTAAGGGTGTCATTTCGAACTTATCGAAATAACAACCCATCGTGATTCGAACGAGGTCGAATCCTACTTTTACATTGATAGCGAAGGCTCTTAGCCTTAATGGTGTTATTTCGAACTTATCGAAATAACAACCCGTCGTGATTCGAACGAGGTCGAATCTTGCTTTTACTTTGATGGCGAAGGCCTCTAGCCTTAAGGGTGTTATTTCTAACTTATCAAAATAACATTCCATCGTGATTCGAACGAGGTCGAATCCTGCTTTTATTTTGATGGCGAAGGCCCATAGCCTTAAGGGTGTTATTTTGAACTTATCAAAATAACAACCCGTCGTGATTCGAACGAGGTCGAATCCTGCTTTTACTTTGATGGCGAAGGCCTCTAGCCTTAAGGGTGTTTTTACGAACTTATCGAAATACGTACCCGTCGTGATTCTAACAAGGTCAAATCCTGCTTTTATTTTGATGTAGAAGGCCCTTAGCCTTAAGGGTGTCATTTCGAACTTATAGAAATAACTACCCGTCGTGATTCTAACAAGGTCAAATCCTGCTTTTACTCTGATGGCGAAGGCCCTTAACCTTAAGGGTGTCATTTCAAACTTATTGAAATAACAACCCGTCATGATTCTAACGAGGTCGAATCCTGCTTTTATTTTGATGGCGAAGGCCCTTAGCTTTAAGGGTGTTATTTCTAACTTATCGAAATAACATCCCGTCATTATTCAAACGATGTCGAATTCTGCTTTTATTCTGATGGCGAAGGAACTTAGCCTTAAGGGTGATATTTCAAACTTATCGAAATAACAACCCGTCGTGATTCGAACGAGGTCGAATCCTGCTTTTATTTTGATGGCAAAGGCCCTTAGCCTTAAGGGTGTTCTTTTGAACTTATCGAAATAACAACCCGTCATGATTCGAACGAGGTCGAATCCTACTTTTACTTTGATGGCGAAGCTCTCTAGCCTTGAGGGTGTTATTTCAAACTTATCGAAATAACATCTCGTCATGATTCGAACGAGGTCGAACCCTACTTTTACTCTGATGGAGAAACCCCTTAGCCTTAAGGGTGTTATTTCGAACTTATCGAAATAACTATCCGTCGTGATTCTAACAAGGTCAAATCCTGTTTTTACTCTGATGGCGAAGGCCCTTAGCCTTAAGGGTGTCATTTCGAACTTATCGAAATAACAACCCTTCGTGATTCGAACGAGGTCGAATCCTGCTTTTACTTTGATAGCGAAGGCTCTTAGCCTTAACGGTGTTATTTCGAACTTATCGAAATAACATCCCATCGTGATTCGAACGAGGTCGAATCCTCCTTTTACATTGATAGCGAAGGCTCTTAGCCTTAATGGTGTTATTTCTAACTTATCGAAATAACATCCCGTCATTATTCAAAAGAGGTCGAATCCTGCTTTTACTCTGATGGCAAAGGCCCTTAGCCTTAAGGGTGTCATTTCGAACTTATCAAAATAACAACCTGTCGTGATTCGAACGAGGTTGAATCCTGCTTTTATTTTGATGGCGTCGAATCCTGCTTTTATTTTGATGGCGAAGGACCTTAGCCTTAAGGGTCTTATTTCGAACTTATCGAAATAACAACCCGTCGTGATTCTAACAAGGTCGAATCGTGCTTCTATTTTGATGGCGAAGGCCCTTAGCCTTAAGAGTGTTATTTCGAACTTATCGAAATAACAACCCGTCGTGATTCGAACGAGGTCGAATCCTACTTTTACTTTGATAGCGAAGTCTCTTAGCCTTAACGGTGTTATTTCTAACTTATCGAAATAACATCCCGTCGTGATTCGAACGAGGTCGAATCCTGCTTTTACTTTGATAGCGAAAGCTCTTAGCCTTAACAGTGTTATTTTCAACTTATCGAAATAACATCCCTTCGTGATTCGAATGAGTTGGAATCTTTCTTTTATTTTTATGGCAAAGGCCCTTAGCCTTAAGGGTGTTATTTCGAACTTATCGAAATAACAACCCATCGTGATTCTAACAAGGTCAAATCCTGCTTTTACTTTGATGGCGAAGGCCCTTTGCCTTAAGGGTGTCATTTCGAACTTATCGAAATAACATCCCGTCGTGATTCGAATGAGGTCGAATCCTGCTTTTACTCTGATCGCGAAGGCCCTTAACCTTAAGGGTGTCATTTCGAACTTATCGAAATAACAACCCGTCATGATTCTAACAAGGTCGAATCCTGCTTTTATTTTGATGGCGAAGGCCCTTAGCCTTAAGGGTGTTATTTCTAACTTATCGAAATAACATCCCGTCATTATTCAAAAGATGTCGAATCCTGCTTTTATTCTGATGGCGAAGGAACTTAGCCTTAAGGGTGATATTTCTAACTTATCGAAATAACAACCCATCGTGATTCGAACGAGGTCGAATCTTGCTTTTATTTTGATGGCAAAGGCCCTTAGCCTTAAGGGTGTTATTTTGAACTTATCGAAATAACAACCCGTCGTGATTCGAACGAGGTCGAATCCTACTTTTACTTTGATGGCAAATCTCTCTAGCCTTAAGGGTGTTATTTCAAACTTATCGAAATAACATCTCGTCATGATTCGAACAAGGTTGAACCCAACTTTTACTCTGATGGTGAAACCCTTTAGCCTTAAGGGTGTTATTTCGAACTTATCGAAATAACTATCTGTCGTGATTCTAACAAGGTCAAATCCTGCTTTTACTCTAATGGCGAAGGCCCTTAGCCTTAAGGGTGTCATTTCGAACTTATCGAAATAACAACCCATCGTGATTCGAACGAGGTCGAATCCTGCTTTTACTTTGATAGCGAAGGCTCTTAGCCTTAATGGTGTTATTTCGAACTTATCGAAATAACAACCCGTCATGATTCGAACGAGGTCGAATCCTGCTTTTACTTTGATGGCGAAGGCCTCTAGCCTTAAGGGTGTTATTTCTAACTTATCAAAATAACATTCCATCGTGATTCGAACGAGGTCGAATCCTGCTTTTATTTTGATGGCGAAGGCCCATAGCCTTAAGGGTGTTATTTTGAACTTATCAAAATAACAACCCGTCGTGATTCGAACGAGGTCGAATCCTGCTTTTACTTTGATGGCGAAGGCCTCTAGCCTTAAGGGTGTTTTTTCGAACTTATCGAAATACCTACCCGTCGTGATTCTAACAAGGTCGAATCCTGCTTTTATTTTGATGGAGAAGGCCCTTAGCCTTAAGGGTGTCATTTCGAACTTATAGAAATAACTACCCGTCGTGATTCTAACAAGGTCAAATCCTACTTTTACTCTGATGGCGAAGGCCCTTAACCTTAAGGGTGTCATTTCGAACTTATTGAAATAACAACCCGTCATGATTCTAACGAGGTCGAATCCTGCTTTTATTTTGATGGCGAAGGCCCTTAGCTTTAAGGGTGTTATTTCTAACTTATCGAAATAACATCCCTTCATTATTCAAACGATGTCAAATTCTGCTTTTATTCTGATGGCGAAGGAACTTAGCCTTAAGGGTGATATTTCAAACTTATCGAAATAACAACCCGTCGTGATTCGAACGAGGTCGAATCCTGCTTTTATTTTGATGGCAAAGGCCCTTAGCCTTAAGGGTGTTCTTTTGAACTTATCGAAATAACAACCCGTCATGATTCGAACGAGGTCGAATCCTACTTTTACTTTGATGGCGAAGCTCTCTAGCCTTGAGGGTGTTATTTCAAACTTATCGAAATAACATCTCGTCATGATTCGAACGAGGTCGAACCCTACTTTTACTCTGATGGAGAAACCCCTTAGCCTTAAGGGTGTTATTTCGAACTTATCGAAATAACTATCCGTCGTGATTCTAACAAGGTCAAATCCTGTTTTTACTCTGATGGCGAAGGCCCTTAGACTTAAGGGTGTTATTTCGAACTTATCGAAATAACATCCCATCGTGATTCGAACGAGGTCGAATCCTCCTTTTACTTTGATAGCGAAGGCTCTTAGCCTTAATGGTGTTATTTCTAACTTATCGAAATAACATCCCGTCATTATTCAAAAGAGGTCGAATCCTGCTTTTACTCTGATGGCGAAGGCCCTTAGTCTTAAGGGTGTTATTTCAAACTTATCGAAATAAAATCCCGTCATGATTCGAACGAGGTCAAATCCTACTTTTACTCTGATGGTGAGGCCCCTTAGCCTTAAGGGTGTAATTTCAAATATATCGAAATAACATCCCATCGTGATTCGAACGAGGTCAAATCCTGCTTTTACTTTGATAGCGAAGGCTCTTAGCCTTAACGGTGTTATTTCTAACTTATCGAAATAACATCCCGTCGTGATTCAAACGAGGTCGAATCCTGCTTTTATTTTTATGGCGAAGGCCCTTAGCCTTAAGGGTGTAATTTCAAATATATCGAAATAACATCCCATCGTGATTCGAACGAGGTCAAATCCTGCTTTTACTTTGATAGCGAAGGCTCTTAGCCTTAACGGTGTTATTTCTAACTTATCGAAATAACATCCCGTCGTGATTCAAACGAGGTCGAATCCTGCTTTTATTTTTATGGCGAAGGCCCTTAGCCGTAAGGGTGTTATTTCGAACTTATCGAAATAAAACCCTGTCATGATTCGAACATGTTGGAATCCTGCTTTTACTCTGATAACGAAGGCCCTTAGCCTTAAGGGTATTATTTCGAACTTATCAAAATAACATCCCGTCGTGATTCGAACGAGGTCGAATCTTGCTTTTACTTTAATGGAGAAGGAACTTAGCCTTAAGGGTATTATTTCGAACTTATCAAAATAACATCCAGTCGTGACTCGAACGAGGTCGAATCCTGCTTTTATTTTGTTGGCGAAGGACCTTAGCCTTAAGGGTCTTATTTCGAACTTATCGAAATAACAACCCGTCGTGATTCTAACAAGGTCGAATCGTGCATTTATTTTGATGGTGAAGGCCCTTAGCCTTAAGGGTGTTATTTCAAACTTATCGAAATAACAACCCGTCGTGATTCAAACGAGGTCGAATCCTGCTTTTACTTTGATAGCGAAGTCTCTTAGCCTTAACGGTGTTATTTCTAACTTATCGAAATAACATCCCATCGTGATTCGAACGAGGTCGAATCCTGCTTTTACTTTGATAGCGAAGGCTCTTGGCCTTAACGGTGTTATTTTTAACTTATCGAAATAACATCCCGTCGTGATTCGAACGAGTTCAAATCTTGCTTTTATTTTTATGGAGAAGGCCCTTAGCCGTAAGGGTGTTATTTCGAACTTATCGAAATAACAACCCGTCGTGATTCTATCAACGTCAAATCCTGCTTTTACTCTGATGGCGAAGGCACTTAGCCTTAAGGGTGTCATTTCGAACTTATCGAAATAACATCCCGTCGTGATTCGAACGAGGTCGAATCCTGCTTTTACTCTGATGGCGAAGGCCCTTAGCCTTAAAAGTGTCATTTCGAACTTATCGCTATAACGACTCATTGTGATTCTAACAAGGTTAAATCCTGCTTTTACTCTAATGGCGAAGGCCCTTAACCTTAAGGGTGTCATTTCGAACTTATCGAAATAACATCACGTCGTGATTCGAACGAGGTCGAATCCTGCTTTTACTTTGATAGCTAAGGCTCTTAGCCTTAACGGTGTTATTTCTAACTTATGAAATAACATCCTGTCGTGATTCGAACGAGGTCGAATCCTGCTTTTATTTTTATGGCAAAGGCCCTTAGCCTTAAGGGTGTCATTTCGAACTTATCAAAATCACAACCCGTCGTGATTCTAACAAGGTCAAATCCTGCTTTAACTCTGATGGCGAAGGCCCTTAGCGTTAAGGGTGTCAATTTGAACTTATCGAAATAACATCCCGTCGTGATTCGAATGCGGTCGAATCCTGCTTTTACTTTGATAGCGAAGGCTCTTAGCCTTAACGATGTTATTTCTAACTTATCGAAACAACATCCCATCGTGATTCGAACGAGGTCGAATCCTGCTTTTACTTTGATAGCGAAGGCTCTTAGCCTTAATGGTGTTATTTCTAACTTATCGAAATAACATCCCGTCGTGATTCGAACGAGGTCGAATTCTGCTTTTATTTTGATGGCGAAGGCCCTTAGCCTTGAGGGTGTTATTTTCAACTTATCAAAATAACAAACCATCGTGATTCGAACGAGGTCGAATCCTGCTTTTACTTTGATAGTGAAGGCTCTTAGTCTTAATGGTGTTATTTCTAACTTATCGAAATAACATCCCATCGTGATTCGAACGAGGTCGAATTCTGCTTTTATTTTGATGGCGAAGGCCCTTAGCCTTGACGGTGTTATTTTCAACTTATCGAAATAACAAACCGTCGTGATTCGAACGAGATCGAATCCTGCTTTTACTTTGATGGCGAAGTCCTCTAGCCTTAAGGGTGTTATTTCAAACTTATCGAAATAACATCCCGTCATGATTCGAACGAGGTGGAATCCTACTTTTACTCTGATGGCGAAGCCCCTTAGCCTTAATGGTGTTATTTCGAACTTATCGAAATAACTACCCGTCGTGATTCGAACGAGGTCGAATCCTGCTTTTATTTTGATGCCGAAGGCCCTTAGCCTTAAGGGTTTTATTTCGAACTTATCAAAATAACAACACGTCGTAATTCAAATGAGGTCGAATCCTACTTTTACTCTGATGGCGAAGGCCATTAGCTTTAAGGGTGTCATTTCGAATTTATCGAAATAACATCCCGTTGTGATTCGAACAAGGTTGAATCCTGCTTTTACTTTGATAGCGAAGACTCTTAGCCTTTACGGTGTTATTTCTAACTTATCGAAATAACATCCCATCGTGATTCGAACGAGGCCGAATCTTGCTTTTATTTTTATGGCGAAGGCCCTTAGCCGTAAGTGTATTATTTCGAACTTATCGAAATAACAACCCGTCGTGATTCTTCCAAGGTCAAATCCTGCTTTTACTCTGATGGCGAAGGCCCTTAACCTTAAGGGTGTCATTTCGAACTTTTCGAAATAACATCCCATCGTGATTCGAACGAGGTGGAATCCTTCTTTTACTTTGATAGCGAAGGCTCTTAGCCTTAATGGTGTTATTTCAAACTTATCGAAATAACATCCCGTCATGATTCGAACGAGGTCGAATTCTGCTTTTATTTTGATGGCGAAGGCCCTTAGCCTTGAGGGTGTTATTTTGAACTTATCGAAATAACAAACCGTCGTGATTCGAACGAGGTCGAATCCTGCTTTTACTTTGATGGCGAAGGCCTCTAGCCTTAAGGGTGTTATTTCAAACTTATCGAAATAACATCCCGTCATGTTTCGAACGAGGTGGAATCCTACTTTTACTCTTATGGCGAATCCCCTTAGCCTTAATGGTGTTATTTCGAACTTATCGAAATAACTACCCGTCGTGATTCGAACTAGGTCGAATCCTGCTTTTATTTTGATGGGAAGGCCCTTAGCCTTAAGGGTGTTATTTCGAACTTATCGAAATAACAACCCGTCGTAATTCAAATGAGGTCGAATCCTGCTTTTACTCTGATGGTGGAGGCCCTTAGCCTTAAGGGTGTCATTTCGAATTTATCGAAATAACATCCCGTCGTGATTCGAACAAGGTCGAATCCTGCTTTTACTTTGATAGCGAAGACTCTTAGCCTTTACGGTGTTATTTCTAACTTATCGAAATAACATCCCATCGTGATTCGAACGAGGCCGAATCTTGCTTTTATTTTTATGGCGAAGGCCCTTAGACATAAGGGTGTTATTTCAAACTTATCGAAATAACAACCCGTCGTGATTCTTCCAAGGTCAAATCCTGCTTTTACTCTGATGGCGAAGGCCCTTAGCCTTAAGGGTGTCATTTAGAACGTATCGAAATAACATCCTGTCGTGATTCGAACGAGGTCGAATCCTGCTTTTACTTTGATAGCGAAGGCTCTTAGCCTTAACAGTGTTATTTCTAACTTATCGAAATAACATCCCGTCGTGATTCGAACGAGGTCGAATCCTGCTTTTATTTTGATGGCGAAGGCCCTTAGCCTTAAGCGTGTTATTTTGAACTTATCGAAATAACAACCCGTCGTGATTCGAACGAGGTCGAATCCTGCTTTTACTTTGATGGCGAAGGCCTCTAGCCTTAAGGGTGTTATTTCAAACTTATCGAAATAACATTACGTCGTGATTCGAACAAGGTCGAATCCTGCTTTTACTTTGATAGCGAAGGCTCTTAGCCTTAACAGTGTTATTTCTAACTTATCGAAATAACATCCCGTCGTGATTCGAACGAGGTTGAATCTTGCTTTTATTTTTATGGAGAAGGCCCTTAGTCGTAAGGGTGTTATTTCGAACTTATCGAAATAACAACCCGTCGTGATTCTATCAACGTCAAATCCTGCTTTTACTCTGATGGCGAAGGCCCTTAGCCTTAAGGGTGTCATTTTGAACTTATCGAAATAACATCCCGTCGTGATTCGAACGAGGTCGAATCCTGCTTTTACTCTGATGGCGAAGGCCCTTAGCCTTAAGAGTGTCATTTCGAACTTATCGATATAACGACTCATTGTGATTCTAACAAGGTCAAATCCTGCTTTTACTCTAATGGCGAATGCCCTTAGCCTTAAGGGTGTCATTTCGAACTTATCGAAATAACATCTCGTCGTGATTCGAACGAGGTCGAATCCTGCTTTTACTTTGATAGCGAAGGCTCTTAGCCTTAACGGTGTTATTTCTAACTTATGAAATAACATCCTGTCGTGATTCGAACGAGGTCGAATCCTGCTTTTATTTTTATGGCAAAGGCCCTTAGCCTTAAGGGTGTCATTTCGATCTTATCAAAATCACAACCCGTCGTGATTCTAACAAGGTCAAATCCTGCTTTTACTCTGATGGCGAAGGCCCTTAGCCTTAAGGGTGTCATTTTGAACTTATCGAAATAACATCCCATCGTGATTCGAACGCGGTCGAATCCTGCTTTTACTTTGATAGCAAAGGCTCTTAGCCTTAACGATGTTATTTCTAACTTATCGAAATAACATCCCATCGTGATTCGAACGAGGTCGAATCCTTCTTTTACTTTGATAGCGAAGGCTCTTAGCCTTAATGGTGTTATTTCTAACTTATCGAAATAACATCCCGTCGTGATTCTAACGAGGTCGAATTCTGCTTTTATTTTGATGGCGAAGGCCCTTAGCCTTGAGGGTGTTGTTTTCAACTTATCGAAATAACAAACCGTCGTGATTCGAACGAGGTCGAATCCAGCTTTTACTTTGATGGCGAAGGCCTCTAGCCTAAAGGGTGTTATTTCAAACTTATCGAAATAACATCCCGTCATGATTCGAACGAGGTGGAATCCTACTTTTACTCTGATGGCGAAGCCCCTTAGCCTTAATGGTGTTATTTCGAACTTATCGAAATAACTACCCGTCGTGATTCGAATGAGGTCGAATCCTGCTTTTATTTTGATGGCGAAGGCCCTTAGCCTTAAGGGTGTTATTTCGAACTTATCGAAATAACAACCCGTCGTAATTCAAATGAGGTCGAATCCTGCTTTTACTCTGATGGTGAAGGCCCTTAGCCTTAAGGGTGTCATTTCAAATTTATCGAAATAACATCCCGTCGTGATTCGAACAAGGTCGAATCCTGCTTTTACTTTGATAGCGAAGACTCTTAGCCTTTACGGTGTTATTTCTAACTTATCGAAATAACATCCCATCGTGATTCGAACGAGGCCGAATCTTGCTTTTATTTTTATGGCGAAGGCCCTTAGCCGTAAGGGTGTTATTTCGAACTTATCGAAATAACAACCCGTCGTGATTCTTCCAAGGTCAAATCCTGCTTTTACTCTGATGGCGAAGGCCCTTATCCTTAAGGGTGTCATTTAGAACATATCGAAATAACATCCTGTCGTGATTCGAACGAGGTCGAATCCTGCTTTTACTTTGATAGCGAAGGCTCTTAGCCTTAATAGTGTTATTTCTAACTTTTCGAAATAACATCCCGTCGTGATTCGAACGAGGTCGAATCCTGCTTTTATTTTGATGGCGAAGGCCCTTAGCCTTAAGCGTGTTATTTTGAACTTATCGAAATAACAACCCGTCGTGATTCGAACGAGGTCGAATCCTGCTTTTACTTTGATGGCGAAGGCCTCTAGCCTTAAGGGTGTTATTTCAAACTTATCGAAATAACATTACGTGATGATTCGAACGAGGTTGAATCCTACTTTTACTCTGATGGCGAAGCCCCTTTACCTTAAGGGTGTTATTTCGAACTTATCGAAATAACTACCCATCGTGAATCTAACAAGGTCAAATCCTGCTTTTACTCTGATGGCGAAGGCCCTTAGCCTTAAGGGTGTCATTTCTAACTAATCGAAATAACAACCCGTCGTGATTCTAACAAGGTCAAATCCTGCTTTTACTCTGATAGCGAAGTCTCTTAGCCTTAAGGGTGTCATTTTGAACTTATCAAAATAACATCCCATCGTGATTCGAACGAGGTCGAATCCTGCTTTTACTTTGATAGTGAAGGCTCTTAGCCTTAATGGTGTTATTTCTAACTTATCGAAATAACATCCCGTCGTGATTCGAATGAGGTCGAATCCAGCTTTTATTTTGATGGCGAAGGCCCTTAGCCTTAAGGGTGTTATTTTGAACTTATCAAAATGATAACCCGTCGTGATTCGAACGAGGTCGAATCCTACTTTTACTATGATGGCGAAGGCCTCTAGCCTTAAAGGTGTTATTTCAAACTTATCGAAATAACATCTTGTCATGATTCGAACGATGTTGAATCCTACTTTTACTCTGATGGCGAAGCCCCTTAACGTTAAGGGTGTTATTTCGAACTTATTGAAATAACTACCCATCGTGATTCTAACAAGGTCAAATCCTGCTTTTACTCTGATGGCGAAGGCCCTTAGCCTTAAGGATGTGATTTCAAACTAATCGAAATAACAACCCATCGTGATTCTAACAAGGTGAAATCCTGCTTTTACTCTGATGGCGAAGGCCCTTAGCCTTAAGGGTGTCATTTCGAACTTATCAAAATAACATCCCGTCGTGATTCGAACGAGGTCGAATCCTTCTTTTACTTTGATAGCGAAGGCTCTTAGCCTTAACGGTGTTATTTCTAACTTATCGAAATAACATCCCGTCGTGATTCGAACGAGGTCGAATCCTGCTTTTATTTTTATTGCGAAGGCCCTTAGCCTTAAGGGTGTCATTTCGAACTTATCGAAATAAAAACCCGCCGTGATTCTAACAAGGTCAAATCCTGCTTTTACTCTGATGGAGAAGGACCTTAGCCTTAAGGGTGTCACTTCGAACTTATCTAAATAACATCCCATCGTTTTTCGAACGAGGTCGAATCCTGCTTTTACTTTGATAGCGAAGGCTCTTAGCCTTAACTGTGTTATTTCTAACTTATCGAAATAACATCCCGTCGTGATTCGAACGAGGTCGAATCCTGCTTTTATTTTTATGGCAAAGGCCCTTAGCCTTAAGGGTGTCATTTCGAACTTATCGAAATAACAACCCGTCGTGATTCTAACAAGGTCAAATCCTGCTTTTACTCTGATGGCGAAGTCCCTTAGCCTTAAGGGTGTCATTTCGAACATATCAAAATAACATCCCATCGTGATTCGAACGAGGTCGAATCCTATTTTTACTTTGATTGCGAAGGATCTTAGCCTTAATGGTGTTATTTCTAACTTATCAAAATAACATCCCGTCGTGATTCGAACGAGGTCGAATCCTGCTTTTATTTTGATGGCGAAGGCCCTTAGCCTTAAGGGTGTTATTTTGAACTTATCGAAATGATAACCCGTCGTGATTCGAACGAGGTCGAATCCTACTTTTACTTTGATGCCGAAGGCCTCTAGCCTTAAAGGTGTTATTTCAAACTTATCGAAATAACATCCTCTCATGATTCGAACGAGGTTGAATCCTACTTTTACTGTGATGGCGAAGCCCCTTAACCTTGATGGCGAAGGCCCTTAGCCTTAAGGATGTGATTTCGAACTAATCGAAATAACAACCCATCGTGATTCTAATAAGGTGAAATCCTACTTTTACTCTGATGGCGAAGGCCCTTAGCCTTAAGGGTGTCATTTCGAACTTATCGAAATAACATCCCGTCGTGATTCGAACGAGGTCGAATCATGCTTTTATTTTTATGGCGAAGGCCCTTAGACTTAAGGGTGTCATTTCGAACTTATCGAAATAATAACCCGTTGTGATTCTAACAAGGTCAAATCCTGCTTTTACTCTGATGGCAAAGGCCTTTAGCCTTAAGGGTGTCAGTTCGAACTTATCAAAATAACATCCCATCGTGATTCGAACTAGGTCGAATCCTGCTTTTACTTTGATAGCGAAGGCTCTTAGCCTTAATGGTGTTATTTCGAACTTATCGAAATAATTACCCGTCGTGATTCGAACGAGGCCGAATCCTGCTTTTATTTTGATGGCGAAGGCCCTTAGCCTTAAGGGTGTTATTTCGAACTTATCTAACAACCCGTCGTAATTCAAATGAGGTCGAATCCTGCTTTTACTTTGATGGCGAAGGCCTCTAGCCTTAAGGGTGTTATTTCAAACTTATCGAAATAACATTACGTGATGATTCGAACGAGGTTGAATCCTACTTTTACTCTGATGGCGAAGCCCCTTTACCTTAAGGGTGTTATTTCGAACTTATCGAAATAACATCCTGTCGTGATTCGAACGAGGTCGAATCTTGCTTTTATTTTTATGGCGAAGGCCCTTAGCCGTAAGGGTCTTATTTCGAACTTATCGAAATAACAACCAGTCGTGATTCTTCCAAGGTCAAATCCTGCTTTTACTGTGATGGCGAAGGCCCTTAGCCTTAAGGGTGTCATTTAGAACTTATCGAAATAACATCCCGTCGTGATTCGAACGAGGTCGAATCCTGCTTTTACTTTGATAGCGAAGGCTCTTAGCCTTAACGGTGTTATTTCTAACTTATCAAAATAACATCTCGTCGTGATTCGAACGAGGTTGAATCCTGCTTTTATTTTGATGGCGAAGGCCCTTAGCCTTAAGCGTGTTATTTTGAACTTATCGAAATAACAACGTGTCGTCATTCGAACGAGGTCGAATCCTGCTTTTACTTTGATGGCGAAGGCCTCTAGCCTTAAGGGTGTTATTTCAAACTTATCGAAATAACATTACATCATGATTCGAACGAGGTTGAATCCTACTTTTACTCTGATGGCGAAGCCCCTTAACCTTAAGGGTATTATTTCGAACTTATCGAAATAACTACCCATCGTGAATCTAACAAAGTCAAATCCTTCTTTTACTCTGATGGCGAAGGCCCTTAGCCTTAAGGGTGTCATTTCTAATTAATCGAAATAACAACCCATCGTGATTCTAACAAGGTCAAATCCTGCTTTTACTCTAATGGCGAAGGCCCTTAGCCTTAAGGGTGTCACTTCGAACTTATCGAAATAACATCCCATCGTGATTCGAACAAGGTCGAATCCTGCTTTTACTTTGATAGCGAAGGCTCATAGCCTTAACGGTGTTATTTCTAATTTATCGAAATAACATCCCGTCGTGATTCGAACGAGGTCGAATCCTGCTTTTATTTTTATGGCAAAGGCCCTTAGCCTTAAGGGTGTCATTTCGAACTTATCGAAATAACAACCCATCGTGATTCTAACAAGGTCAAATCCTGCTTTTACTCTGATGGCTAAGGCCCTTAGCCTTAAGGGTGTCATTTCGAACTTATCAAAATAACATCCCATCGTGATTCGAACGAGGTCGAATCCTGCATTTACTTTGATAGCGAAGGCTCTTAGCCTTAACTGTGTTATTTCTAACTTATCGAAATAACATCCCGTCGTGATTCGAACGAGGTCGAATCCTGCTTTTATTTTTATGGCAAAGGCCCTTAGCCTTAAGGGTGTCATTTCGAACTTATCGAAATAACAACCCGTCGTGATTCTAACAAGGTCAAATCCTGCTTTTACTCTGATGGCGAAGTCCCTTAGCCTTAAGGGTGTCATTTCGAACATATCAAAATAACATCCCATCGTGATTCGAACGAGGTCGAATCCTATTTTTACTTTGATAGCGAAGGCTCTTAGCCTTAATGGTGTTATTTCTAACTTATCAAAATAACATCCCGTCGTGATTCGAACGAGGTCGAATCCTGCTTTTATTTTGATGGCGAAGGCCCTTAGCCTTAAGGGTGTTATTTTGAACTTATCGAAATGATAACCCGTCGTGATTCGAACGAGGTCGAATTCTACTTTTACTTTGATGGCGAAGGCCTCTAGCCTTAAAGGTGTTATTTCAAACTTATCGAAATAACATCCTCTCATGATTCGAATGAGGTTGAATCCTACTTTTACTGTGATGGCGAAGCCCCTTAACCTTGATGGCGAAGGCCCTTAGCCTTAAGGATGTGATTTCGAACTAATCGAAATAACAACCCATCGTGATTCTAATAAGGTGAAATCCTACTTTTACTCTGATGGCGAAGGCCCTTAGCCTTAAGGGTGTCATTTCGAACTTATCGAAATAACATCCCGTCGTGATTCGAACGAGGTCGAATCATGCTTTTATTTTTATGGCGAAGGCCCTTAGCCTTATGGGTGTCATTTCGAACTTATCGAAATAATAACCCGTCGTGATTCTAACAAGGTCAAATCCTGCTTTTACTCTGATGGCAAAGGCCCTTAGCCTTAAGGGTGTCATTTCGAACTTATCAAAATAACATCCCATCGTGATTCGAACTAGGTCGAATCCTGCTTTTACTTTGATAGCGAAGGCTCTTAGCTTTAATGGTGTTATTTCGAACTTATCAAAATAATTACCCGTCGTGATTCGAACGAGGTCGAATCCTGCTTTTATTTTGATGGCGAAGGCCCTTAGCCTTAAGGGTGTTATTTCGAACTTATCTAACAACCCGTCGTAATTCAAATGAGGTCGAATCCTGCTTTTACTCTGATGGAGAAGGCCCTTAGCCTTAAGGGTGTCATTTCGAATTTATCGAAATAACATCCCGTCGTGATTCGAACAAGGTCGAATCCTGCTTTTACTTTGATAGCGAAGGCTCTTAGCCTTTACGGTGTTATTTCTAACATATCGAAATAACATCCTGTCGTGATTCGAACGAGGTCGAATCTTGCTTTTATTTTTATGGCGAAGGCCCTTAGCCGTAAGGGTCTTATTTCGAACTTATCGAAATAACAACCAGTCGTGATTCTTCCAAGGTCAAATCCTGCTTTTACTGTGATGGCGAAGGCCCTTAGCCTTAAGGGTGTCATTTAGAACTTATCGAAATAACATCCCGTCGTGATTCGAACGAGGTCGAATCCTGCTTTTACTTTGATAGCGAAGGCTCTTAGCCTTAACGGTGTTATTTCTAACTTATCAAAATAACATCCCGTCGTGATTCGAACGAGGTTGAATCCTGCTTTTATTTTGATGGCGAAGGCCCTTAGCCTAAGCGTGTTATTTTGAACTTATCGAAATAACAACGCGTCGTGATTCGAACGAGGTCGAATCCTGCTTTTACTTTGATGGCGAAGGCCTCTAGCCTTAAGGGTGTTATTTCAAACTTATCGAAATAACATTACATCATGATTCGAACGAGGTTGAATCCTACTTTTACTCTGATGGCGAAGCCCCTTAACCTTAAGGGTATTATTTCGAACTTATCGAAATAACTACCCATCGTGAATCTAACAAAGTCAAATCCTTCTTTTACTCTGATGGCGAAGGCCCTTAGCCTTAAGGGTGTCATTTCTAATTAATCGAAATAACAACCCATCGTGATTCTAACAAGGTCAAATCCTGCTTTTACTCTAATGGCGAAGGCCCTTAGCCTTAAGGGTGTCACTTCGAACTTATCGAAATAACATCCCATCGTGATTCGAACGAAGTCGAATCCTGCTTTTACTTTGATAGCGAAGGCTCATAGCCTTAACGGTGTTATTTCTAATTTATCGAAATAACATCCCGTCGTGATTCGAACGAGGTCGAATCCTGCTTTTATTTTTATGGCAAAGGCCCTTAGCCTTAAGGGTGTCATTTCGAACTTATCGAAATAACAACCCATCGTGATTCTAACAAGGTCAAATCCTGCTTTTACTCTGATGGCTAAGGCCCTTAGCCTTAAGGGTGTCATTTCGAATTTATCGAAATAACATCCCGTCGTGATTCGAACAAGGTCGAATCCTGCTTTTACTTTGATAGCGAAGGCTCTTAGCCTTTACGGTGTTATTTCTAACTTATCGAAATAACATCCCGTCGTGATTCGAACTAGGTCGAATCTTGCTTTTATTTTTATGGCGAAGGCCCTTAGCCGTAAGGGTGTTATTTCGAACTTATCGAAATAACAACCCGTCGTGATTCTTCCAAGGTCAAATCCTGCTTATACTCTAATGGCGAAGGCCCTTAGCCTTAAGGGTGTCATTTAGAACTTATCGAAATAACATCCCGTCGTGATTCGAACGAGGTCGAATCCTGCTTTTACTTTGATAGCGAAGGCTCTTAGCCTTAACGGTGATATTTCTAACTTATCAAAATAACATCCCTTCGTGATTCGAACGAGGTCGAATCCTGCTTTTATTTTGATAGAGAAGGCCCTTAGCCTTAAGCGTGTTATTTTGAACTTATCGAAATAACAACCCGTCGTGATTCGAACGAGGTCGAATCCTTCTTTTACTTTGATGGCGAAGGCCTCTAGCCTTAAGGGTGTTATTTCAAACTTATCGAAATAACATTACGTCATGATTCGAACGAGGTTGAATCCTACTTTTACTCTGATGGCGAAGCCCCTTAACCTTAAGGGTGTTATTTCGAACTTATCGAAATAACTACCCGTCGTGAATCTAACAAGGTCAAATCCTGCTTTTAATCTGATGGCGAAGGCCCTTTGCCTTAAGGGTGTCATTTATAACTAATCGAAATAACAACCCATCGTGATTCTAACAAGGTCAAATCCTGCTTTTACTCTGATTGCGAAGGCCCTTAGCCTTAAGGGTGTCACTTCGAACTTATCGAAATAACATCCCATCGTGATTCGAACGAGGTCGAATCCTGCTTTTACTTTGATAGCGAAGACTATTAGCCTTAACGGTGTTATTTCTAATTTATCGAAATAACATCCCGTCGTGATTAGAACGAGGTCGAATCCTGCTTTTATTTTTATGGCAAAGGCCCTTAGCCTTAAGGGTGTCATTTCGAACTTATCGAAATAACAACCCGTCGTGATTCTAACAAGGTCAAATCCTGCTTTTACTCTGATGGCGAAGTCCCTTAGCCTTAAGGGAGTCATTTCGAACTTATCAAAATAACATCCCATCGTGATTCGAACAAGGTTGAATCCTGCTTTTACTTTGATAGCGAAGGCTCTTAGCCTTAATGGTGTTATTTCTAACTTATCGAAATAATATCCCTCGTGATTCGAACGAGGTCGAATCCTGCTTTTATTTTGATGGCGAAGGCCTCTAGCCTTAAAGGTGTTATTTCAAACTTATCGAAATAACATCCCGTCATGATTCGAACGAGGTTGAATCCTACTTTTACTCTGATGGCGAAGCCCCTTAACCTTAAGGGTGTTATTTCGAACTTATCGAAATAACTACCCGTCGTGATTCTAACAAGGTCAAATCCTTCTTTTACTCTAATGGCGAAGGCTCTTAGCCTTAAGGATGTGATTTCAAACTAATCGACATAACAACCCATCGTGATTCTAACAAGGTAAATCCTGCTTTTACTCTGATGGCGAAGGCCCTTAGCCTTATGGGTGTCATTTCGAACTTATCGAAATAACATCCCGTCGTGATTCGAACTAGGTCGAATCCTTCTTTTACTTTGATAGCGAAGGCTCTTAGCCTTAACGGTGTTATTTCTAAATTATCGAAATAACATCCCGTCGTGATTCGAATGAGGTCGAATCCTGCTTTTATTTTTATGGCGAAGGCCCTTAGCCTTAAGGGTGTCATTTCAAACTTATCGAAATAATAACCCGTCAAGATTCTAACAAGGTCAAATCCTGCTTTTACTCTGATGGCGAAGGCCCTTAGCCTTAAGGGTGTCACTTCGAACTTATCGAAATAACATCCCATCGTGATTCGAACGAGGTCGAATCCTGCTTTTACTTTGATAGCCAAGGCTCTTAGCCTTAACGGTGTTATTTCTAACTTATCGAAATAACATCCCATCGTGATTCGAACGAGGTCGAATCCTGCTTTTATTTTTATGGCAAAGGCCCTTAGCCTTAAGGGTGTCATTTCGAACTTATCGAAATAACAACCCGTCGTGATTCTAACAAGGTCAAATCCTGCTTTTACTCTAATGGCGAAGTCCCTTAGCCTTAATGGTGTCATTTCGAACTTATCAAAATAACATCCCATCGTGATTCGAACGAGGTCGAATCCTGCTTTTACTTTGATAGCAAAGGCTCTTAGCCTTAATGGTGTTATTTCTAACTTATCAAAATAACAACCCGTCGTGATTCTTCACAGGTCAAATCCTGCTTTTACTCTAATGGCGAAGGCCCTTAGCCTTAAGGGTGTTATTTTGAACTTATCGAAATGATAACCCGTCGTGATTCGAACCAGGTCGAATCCTACTTTTACTTTGATGGCGAAGGCCTCTAGCCTTAAAGGTGTTATTTCAAACTTATCGAAATAACATCCCGTCATGATTCGAACGAGGTTGAATTCTACTTTTACTGTGATGGCGAAGCCCCTTAACCTTAAGGGTGTTATTTCGAACTTATCGAAATAACTACCCGTCGTGATTCTAACAAGGTCAAATCCTGCTTTTACTCTGATGGCGAAGGCCCTTAGCCTTAAGGATGTGATTTCGAACTAATCGAAATAACAACCCATCGTGATTCTAACAAGGTGAAATCCTGCTATTACTCTGATGGCGAAGGCCCTTAGCCTTAAGGGTGTCATTTCGAACTTATCGAAATAACATCCCGTCGTGACTCGAAGGAGGTCGAATCCTTCTTTTACTTTGATAGCGAAGGCTCTTAGTCTTAACGGTGTTATTTCTAACTTATCAAAATAACATCCCGTCGTGATTCGAACGAGGTCGAATCCTGCTTTTATTTTGATGGCAAAAGCCCTTAGCCTTATGCGTGTTATTTTGAAATTATCGAAATAACAACCCGTCGTGATTCGAACGAGGTCGAATCCTGCTTTTACTTTTATGGCGAAGGCCTCTAGTCTTAAGGGTGTTATTTCAAACTTATCGAAATAACATTACGTCATGATTCGAACGAGGTTGAATCCTACTTTTACTCTGATGGCGAAGCCCCTTAACCTTAAGGGTGTTATTTCGAACTTATCGAAATAACTACCCGTCGTGAATCTAACAAGGTCAAATCATGCTTTTACTCTGATGGCGAAGGCCCTTAGCCTTAAGGGTGTCATTTCTAACTAATCGAAATAACAACCCATCGTGATTCTAACAAGGTCAAATCCTGCTTTTACTCTAATGGCGAACGCCCTTAGCCTTAAGGGTGTCATTTAGAACTTATCGAAATAACATCCCGTCGTGATTCGAACGAGGTCGAATCCTGCTTTTACTTTGATAGCGAAGGCTCTTAGCCTTAACGGTGTTATTCCTAACTTATCGAAATAACATCCCATCGTGATTCGAATGAGGTCGAATCCTGCTTTTATTTTGATGGTGAAGGCCCTTAGCCTTAAACGTGTTATTTTGAACTTATAGAAATAACAACCCGTCGTGATTCGAACGAGGTCGAATCCTGCTTTTACTTTGATGGCGAAGGCCTCTAGCCTTAAGGGTGTTATTTCAAACTTATCGAAATAACATTACGTCATGATTCGAACGAGTTTGAATCCTACTTTTACTCTGATGGCGAAGCCCCTTAACCTTAAGGGTGTTATTTCGAACTTATCGAAATAACTACCCGTCGTGAATCTACAAGGTCAAATCCTGCTTTTACTCTGATGGCGAAGGCCCTTAGCCTTAAGGGTGTCATTTCTAACTAATCGAAATAACAACCCATCGTGATTATAACAAGGTCAAATCCTGCTTTTACTCTGATGGCGAAGGCCCTTAGCCTTAAGGGTGTCACTTCGAACTTATCGAAATAACATCCCGTCGTGATTCGAACGAGGTCGAATCCTGCTTTTATTTTTATGGAAAAGGCCCTTAGCCTTAAGGGTGTCATTTCGAACTTATTGAAATAACAACCCGTCGTGATTCTAAATAGGTCAAATCCAGCTTTTACTCTGATGGCGAAGTCCCTTAGCCTTAAGAGAGTCATTTCAAACTTATCAAAATAACATACCATCGTGATTCGAACGAGGTCGAATCCTGCTTTTACTTTGATAGCGAAGGCTCTTAGCCTTAACGGTGTTATTTCTAACTTATCGAAATAACATCCCATCGTGATTCTAACGAGGTCGAATCCTGCTTTTATTTTTATGGCAAAGGCCCTTAGCCTTAATGGTGTCATTTCGAACTTATCGAAATAACAACCCATCGTGATTCTAACAAGGTCAAATCCTGCTTTTACTCTGATGGAGAAGTCCCTTAGCCTTAATGGTGTCATTTCGAACTTATCAAAATAACATCCCATCGTGATTCGAACGAGGTCGAATCCTGCTTTTACTTTGATAGCAAAGGCTCTTAGCCTTAATGGTGTTATTTCTAACTTATCGAAATAACATCTCGTCGTGATTCGAACGAGGTCGAATCCTGCTTTTATTTTGATGGCGAAGGCCCTTAGCCTTAAGGGTGTTATTTTGAACTTATCGAAATGATAACTCGTCGTGATTCGAACCAGGTCGAATCCTACTATTACTTTGATGGTGAAGGCCTCTAGCCTTAAAGGTGTTATTTCAAACTTATCGAAATAACATCCCGTCATGATTCGAACGAGGTTGAATCCTACTTTTACTGTGATGGCGAAGCCCCTTAACCTTAAGGGTGTTATTTCGAACTTATCGAAATAACTACCCGTCGTGATTCTAACAAGGTCAAATCCTGCTTTTACTCTGATGGCGAAGGCCCTTAGCCTTAAGGATGTGATTTCGAACTAATCGAAATAACAACCCGTCGTGATTCTAACAAGGTGAAATCCTGCTATTACTCTGATGGCGAAGGCCCTTAGCCTTAAGGGTGTCATTTCGAACTTATCGAAATAACATCCCGTCGTGATTCGAACGAGGTCGAATCCTTCTTTTACTTTGATAGCGAAGGCTCTTAGCCTTAACGGTGTTATTTCTAACTTATCGAAATAACATCCCGTCGTGATTCGAACGAGGTCGAATCCTGCTTTTATTTTTATGGCGAAGGCCCTTAGCCTTAAGGGTGTCATTTCGAACTTATCGAAATAATAACCCGTCGTGATTCTAACAAGGTCAAATCCTGCTTTTACTCTGATGGCGAAGACCCTTAGCCTTAAGGGTGTCATTTAGAAATTATCGAAATAACATCCCGTCGTGATTCGAACGAGGTCGAATCCTGCTTTTACTTTGATAGCGAAGGCTCTTAGCCTTAACGGTGTTATTTCTAACTTATCAAAATAACATCCCGTCGTGATTCGAACGAGGTCGAATCCTGCTTTTATTTTGATGGCAAAAGCCCTTAGCCTTAAGCGTGTTATTTTGAACTTATCGAAATAACAACCCGTTGTGATTCGAACGAGGTCGAATCCTGCTTTTACTTTTATGGCGAAGGCCTCTAGCCTTAAGGGTGTTATTTCAAACTTATCGAAATAACATTACGTCATGATTCGAACGAGGTTGAATCCTACTTTTACTCTGATGGCGAAGCCCCTTAACCTTAAGGGTGTTATTTCGAACTTATCGAAATAACTACCCGTCGTGAATCTAACAAGGTCAAATCCTGCTTTTACTCTGATGGCGAAGGCCCTTAGCCTTAAGGGTGTCATTTCTAACTAATCGAAATAACAACCCATCGTGATTCTAAAAAGGTCAAATCCTGCTTTTACTCTAATGGCGAAGGCCCTTAGCCTTAAGGGTGTCATTTAGAACTTATCGAAATAACATCCCGTCGTGATTCGAACGAGGTCGAATCCTGCTTTTACTTTGATAGCGAAAGCTCTTAGCCTTAACGGTGTTATTTCTAACTTATCGAAATAACATCCCGTCGTGATTCGAATGAGGTCGAATCCTGCTTTTATTTTGATGGCGAAGGCCCTTAGCCTTAAGCGTGTTATTTTGAACTTATCAAAATAACAACCCGTCAAGATTCAAACGAGGTCGAATCCTGCTTTTACTTTGATGGCGAAGGCCTCTAGCCTTAAGGGTGTTATTTCAAACTTATCGAAATAACATTACGTCATGATTCGAACGAGGTTGAATCCTACTTTTACTCTGATGGCGAAGCCCCTTAACCTTAAGGGTGTTATTTCGAACTTATCGAAATAACTACCCGTCGTGAATCTAACAAGGTCAAATCCTGCTTTTACTCTGATGGCGAAGGCCCTTAGCCTTAAGGGTGTCATTTCTAACTAATCGAAATAACAACCCATCGTGATTATAACAAGGTCAAATCCTGCTTTTACTCTGATGGCGAAGGCCCTTAGCCTTAAGGGTGTCACTTCGAACTTATCGAAATATCATCCCGTCATGATTCGAACGAGGTCGAATCCTGCTTTTATTTTTATGGAAAAGGCCCTTAGCCTTAAGGGTGTCATTTCGAACTTATCGAATTAACAACCCGTCGTGATTCTAACAAGGTCAAATCCAGCTTTTGCTCTGATGGCGAAGGCCCTTAGCCTTAAGGGTGTCACTTCGAACTTATCGAAATAACATCCCGTCGTGATTCGAACGAGGTCCAATCCTGCTTTTATTTTTATGGCAAAGGCCCTTAGCCTTAAGGGTGTCATTTCGAACTTATCGAAATAACAACCCGTCGTGATTCTAACAAGGTCGAATCCTGCTTTTACTCTGATGGCGAAGTCCCTTAGCCTTAATGGTGTCATTTCGAACTTATCAAAATAACATCCCATCGTGATTCGAACGAGGTCGAATCCTGCTTTTACTTTGATAGCAAAGGCTCTTAGCCTTAATGGTGTTATTTCTAACTTATCGAAATAACATCTCATCGTGATTCGAACGAGGTTGAATCCTGCTTTTATTTTGATGGCGAAGGCTCTTAGCCTTAATGGTGTTATTTCGAACTTATAGAAATAACTACCCGTCGTGATTCGAACTAGGTCGAATCCTACTTTTATTTTGATGGCGAATGCCCTTAGCCTTAAGGGTGTTATTTCGAACTTATCGAAATAACAACCCGTCGTGATTCGAATGAGGTCGAATCCTGCATTTAATCTGATGGCGAAGGTCTTTAGCCTTAAGGGTGTCATTTCGAGTTTATCGAAATAAGATCCCGTCGTGATTCGAACGAGGTCGAATCCTGCTTTTACTTTGATAGCGAAGTCTCTTAGCCTTTACGGTGTTATTTCTTACTTATCAAAATAACATCCCGTCGTGATTCGAACGAGGTCGAATCTTGCTTTTATTTTTATGGCGAAGGCCCTTAGCCGTAAGGGTGATATTTCGAACTTGTCTAAATAACAACCCGTCGTGATTCTTCCAAGGTCAAATCCTGCTTTTACTCTGATGGTGAAGACCCTTAGCCTTAAGGGTGTCATTTCGAACTTATCAAAATAACATCCCATCGTGATTCGAACGAGGTCGAATCCTGCTTTTACTTTGATAGCGAAGGCTCTTAGCCTTAATGGTGTTATTTCTAACTTATCGAAATAACATCCCATCGTGATTCGAACGAGGTCGAATCCTGCTTTTATTTTGATGGTGAAGGCCCTTAGCCTTAAGGGTGTTATTTTGAACTTATCGAAATGATAACCCGTCGTGATTCGAACGAGGTCGAATCCTACTTTTACTTTGATGGCGAAGGCCTCTAGCCTTAAAGGTGTTATTTCAAACTTATCGAAATAACATCCCGTCATAATTCGAACGAGGTTGAATCCTACTTTTACTGTGATGGCGAAGCCCCTTAACCTTAAGGGTGTTATTTCGAACTTATCCAAATAACTACCCGTCGTGATTCTAACAAGGTCAAATCCTGCTTTTACTCTGATGGCGAAGGCCCTTAGCCTTAAGGATGTGATTTCGAACTAATCGAAATAACAACCCATCGTGATTCTAACAAGGTGAAATCCTGCTTTTACTCTGATGGCGAAGGCCCTTAGCCTTAAGGGTGTCATTTCGAACTTATCGAAATAACATCCCGTCGTGATTCGAACGAGGTCGAATCCTTCTTTTACTTTGATAGCGAAATCTCTTAGCCTTAATGGTGTTATTTCTAACTTATCGAAATAACATCCCGTCGTGATTCGAATGAGGTCGAATCCTGGTTTTATTTTTATGGTGAAGGCCCTTAGCCTTAAGGGTGTCATTTCGAACTTATCGAAATAATAACCCGTCATGATTCAAATAAGGTCAAATCCTGCTTTTACTCTGATGGGGAAGGCCCTTAGCCTTAAGGGTGTTATTTCAAACTTATCGAAATAACATCCCGTCATGATTCGAACGAGGTGGAATCATACTTTTACTCTGATGGCGAAGCCCCTTAGCCTTAATGGTGTTATTTCAAACTTATCGAAATAACTACCCGTCGTGATTCGAACTAGGTCGAATCCTACTTTTATTTTGATGGCGAAGGCCCTTAGCCTTAAGGGTGTTATTTCGAACATATCGAAATAACAACCCGTCGTGATTCGAATGAGGTCGAATCCTTCTTTTAATCTGATGGCGAAGGCCCTTAGCCTTAAGGGTGTCATTTCGAATTTATCGAAATAAGATCCCGTCGTGATTCGAACGAGGTCGAATTCTGCTTTTACTTTGATAGCAAAGGCTCTTAGCCTTTACGGTGTTATTTCTAACTTATCAAAATAACATCCCGTCGTGATTCGAACGAGGTCGAATCTTGCTTTTATTTTTATGGCAAAGGCCCTTAGCCGTAAGGGTGTTATTTCGAACTTATCTAAATAACAACCCGTCGTGATTGTTCCAAGGTCAAATCCTGCTTTTACTCTGATGGTGAAGGCCCTTAGCCTTAAGGATGTCATTTCGAACTTATCGAAATAACATCTGTCGTGATTCGAACGAGGTCAAATCCTCCTTTTACTTTGATAGCAAAGGCTCTTAGCCTTAACGGTGTTATTTCTAACTTATCAAAATAACATCCCGTCGTGATTCGAACGAGGTCGAATCCTGCTTTTATTTTGATGGCGAAGGCCCTTAGCCTTAAGCGTGTTATTTTGAACTTATCGAAATAACAACCCGTCGTGATTCGAACGAGGTGGAATCCTACTTTTACTCTGATGGCGAAGCCCCTTAGCCTTAATGGTGTTATTTCGAACTTATCGAAATAACTACCCGTCGTGATTAGAACAAGGTCGAATCCTGCTTTTACTCCGATGGCGAAGGCCCTTAGCCTTAAAGGTTTCTTTTCGAAATAATCGAAGTAACAACCCATCGTGATTCTAACAAGGTCGAATGCTACTTTTACTCTGATGGCGAAGGCCCTTAGCCTTAGGGTGTCATTTCGAACTTATCGAAATAACATCCCGTCGTGATTCGAATGAGGTCGAATCCTTCTTTTACTTTGATAGCGAAGGCTCTTAGCCTTAACGGTGTTATTTCTAACTTATCGAAATAACATCCCGTCGTGATTCGAACGAGGTCGAATCCTGGTTTTATTTTTATGGAGAAGGTTCTTAGCCTTAAGGGTGTCATTTCGAACTTATCAAAATAATAACCCGTCGTGATTCTAACAAGGTCAAATCCTGCTTTTACTCTGATGGCGAAGTCCCTTAGCCTTAAGGGTGTCATTTCGAACTTATCAAAATAACATCCCATCGTGATTCGAACGAGGTCGAATCCTGCTTTTACTTTGATAGTGAAGGCTCTTAGCCTTAATGGTGTTATTTCTAACTTATCAAAATAACATCCCGTCGTGATTCGAACGAGGTCGAATCCTGCTTTTATTTTGATGGCGAAGGCCCTTAGCCTTAAGGGTGTTATTTTGAACTTATCGAAATAACAACCCGTCGTGATTCGAACGAGGTCGAATCCTGCTTTTACTTTGATGGCGAAGGCCTCTAGCCTTAAGGGTGTTATTTCAAACTTATCGAAATAACATCCCGTCATGATTCGAACGAGGTGGAATCATACTTTTACTCTGATGGCGAAGCCCCTTAGCCTTCATGGTGTTATTTCAAACTTATCGAAATAACTACCCGTCGTGATTCGAACTAGGTCGAATCCTGCTTTTATTTTGATGGCGAAGACCCTTAGCCTTAAGGGTGTTATTTCGAACTTATCGAAATAACAACCCGTCGTGATTCGAATGAGGTCGAATCCTACTTTTAATCTGATGGCGAAGGCCCTTAGCCTTATGGGTGTCATTTCGAATTTATAGAAATAAGATCCCGTCGTGATTCGAACGAGGTCGAATCCTGCTTTTACTTTGATAGCGAAGGCTCTTAGCCTTTACGGTGTTATTTCTAACTTATCGAAATAACATCCCGTCATGATTCGAACGAGGTGGAATCATACTCTTACTCTGATGGCGAAGCCCTTTAGCCTTAATGGTGTTATTTCAAACTTATCGAAATAACTACCCGTCGTGATTCGAACTAGGTCGAATCCTGCTTTTATTTTGATGGCGAAGGCCCTTAGCCTTAAGGGTGTTATTTCGAACTTATCGAAATAACAACCCGTCGTGATTCGAATGAGGTCGAATCCTGCTTTTAATCTGATGGCGAAGGCCCTTAGCCTTAAGGGTGTCATTTCGAATTTATCGAAATAAGATCCCGTCGTAATTCGAACGAGGTCGAATCCTTCTTTTACTTTGATAGCGAAGGCTCTTAGCCTTTACGGTGTTATTTCTAACTTATCGAAATAACATCCCGTCGTGATTCGAACGAGGTCGAATCTTGCTTTTATTTTTATGGCGAAGGCCCTTAGCCGTAAGGGTGTTATTTCGAACTTATCGAAATAAAATACTATCGTGATTCGAACAAGTTCGAATCCTGCTTTTACTCTGATGGCGAAGGCCCTTAGCCTTAAGGGTGTCATTTCGAATTTATCGAAATAACATCCCATCGTGATTCGAACGAGGTCGAATCCTGCTTTTACTTTGATAGCGAAGGCTCTTAGCCTCAACGGTGTTCTTTCTAACTTATCAAAATAACATCCCGTCATGATTCAAACGAGGTCGGATCCTTCTTTTATTTTTATGGCGAAGGCCCTTAGCCATAAGGGTGTTTTTTCGAACTTATCGAAAAAAAATCCCGTCGTGATTCGAACGAGGTCGAATCCTGCTTTTACTTTGATAGCGAAGGCTCTTAGCCTTAACGGTGTTATTTCTAACTTATCGAAATAACATCCCGTCGTGATTCGAACGAGGTCGAATCCTGCTTTTATTTTTATGGCGAAGGCCCTTTGCCTTAAGGGTGTCATTTCGAACTTATCGAAATCACAACCCGTTGTGATTCTAACAAGGTCAAATACTGCTTTTACTCTGATGGCCAAGACCCTTAGCCTTAAGGGTATTATTTTGAACTTATCAAAATAACATCCCGTCGTGATTCAAACGAGGTCGAATTTTGCTTTTACATTAATGGCAAATGCTCTTAGCCTTAAGGGTGTGTTTTCGAACTTATCGAAATAACATCCCGTCGTGATTCGAATGAGGTTGAATCCTGCTTTTATTTTAAAGGCGAAGGCCCTTAGCCTTAAGGGTGTATTTCAAACTTATCGAAATAACAACCCGTCGTGATTCGAACGAGGTTGAAACTTGCTTTTATTTTGATGGCGAAGGCCCTTAGCCTTAAGGGTGTTATTTTCAACTTATCGAAATAACAACTCGTTGTGATTCTACCAAGGTCAAATCCTGCTTTTACTCTAATGGCGAAGGCCCTTAGCCTTAAGGGTGTCATTTCGAACTTATCGAAATAACATCCCGTCGTGATTCGAACGAGGTCGAATCCTGCTTTTACTTTGATAGCGAAGGCTCTTAGCCTTAACGGTGTTATTTCTAACTTATCGAAATAACATCCCGTCGTGATTCGAACGAGGTCGAATCCTGCTTTTATTTTTATGGCGAAGGACCTTAGCCTTAAGGGTGTCATTTTGAACTTATTGAAATCAAAACCCGTTGTGCTTCTAACAAGGTCAAATCCTGCTTTTACTCTGATGGCGAAGGCCCTTAGCCTTAAGGGTATTATTTTGAACTTATCAAAATAACATCCCGTCGTGATTCAAACGAGGTCGAATTTAACTTTTACATTAATGGCAAAGGCTCTTAGCCATAATGGTGTTATTTTGAACTTATCGAAATAACATCCAGTCGTGATAGAAACGAGGTCGAATCCTGCTTTTACTTTGATAGCGAAGGCTCTTAGCCTCAACGGTGTTCTTTCTAACTTATCAAAATAACATCCCGTCATGATTCAAACGAGGTCGGATCCTTCTTTTATTTTTATGGCGAAGGCCCTTAGCCATAAGTGTGTTATTTCGAACTTATCGAAAAAAAATCCCGTCGTGATTCGAACGAGGTCGAATCCTGCTTTTACTTTGATAGCGAAGGCTCTTAGCCTTAACGGTGTTATTTCTAACTTATCGAAATAACATCCCGTCGTGATTCGAACGAGGTCGAATCCTGCTTTTATTTTTATGGCGAAGGCCCTTAGCCTTAAGGGTGTCATTTCGAACTTATCAAAATAACATCCCGTCATGATTCGAACGAGGTCGAATCCTGCTTTTACTCTGATGGCGAAGGCCCTTAGCCTTAAGTGTGATATTTCAAACTTATCGAAATAACAACCCGTCGTAATTCTAACGAGGTCAAATCCTGCTTTTATTTTGATGGCGAAGGCCCTTAGCCTTAAGGGTGTTCTTTTGAACTTATCGAAATAACAACTCGTCATGATTCGAACGAGGTCGAATCCTGCTTTTACTTTGATAAGAAGCTCTCTGGCCTTAAGGGTGTTATTTCAAACTTATCGAAATAACATCCCGTCATGATTCGAACGAGGTCGAATCCTACTTTTACTCTGATGGCGAAACCCCTTAGCCTTAAAGGTGTTATTTTGAACTTATCGAAATAACTACCCATCGTGATTCTAACAAGGTCAAATCCTGTGTTTACTCTGATGGCGAAGGCCCTTACCCTTAAGGGTGTCATTTTGAACTTATCGAAATAACAACCCGTCGTGATTCTAACAAGGTCGAATCGTGCTTTTATTTTGATGGCGAAGGCCCTTAGCCTTAAGGGTGTTATTTCGAACTTATTGAAATAACAACCCGTCGTTATTCGAACGAGGTTGAATCCTACTTTTAATCTGATGGCGAAGGCCCTTAGCCTTATGGGTGTCATTTCGAATTTATCGAAATAACATCCCGTCGTGATTCGGACGAGGTCGAATCCTATTTTTACTTTGATATCGAAGGCTCTTAGCCTCAACGGTGTTATTTCTAACTTATCAAAATAACATCCCGTCGTGATTCGAATGACGTCGAATCCTGCTTTTATTTTTATGGCGAAGGACTTTATCCGTAAGGGTATTATTTCGAACTTATCAAAATAAATTCCTGTCATGATTCGAACGAGGTCGAATCCTACTTTTACTCTAATGGAGAAACACCTTAGCCTTAAGGGTGTTTTTCTCTAACTTATCGAAATAACTACCCGTCGTGATTCTAACAAGGTCAAATCCTGCTTTTACTCTGATGGCGAAGGCCCTTAGCCTTAAGGGTGTCATTTCGAACTTATCGAAATAACATCCCGTCGTGATTCGACCGAGGTCGAATCCTACTTTTACTTTGATAGCGAAGGATCTTAGCCTTAACGGTGTTATTTCTAACTTATTGAAATAACATCCCGTCGTGATTCGAACGAGGTCGAATTCTTCTTTTATTTTTTTGGCAAAGGCCCTTAGCCGTAAGGGTGTTATTTCGAACTTATCGAAATAAAATACTATCGTGATTCGAACGAGTTCGAATCCTGCTTTTACTCTGATGGCGAAGGCCCTTAGCCTTAAGGGTGTCATTTCGAATTTGTCGAAATAACATCCCATCGTAATTCGAACGAGGTCGAATCCTGCTTTTACTTTGATTGCGAAGGCTCTTAGCCTCAACGGTGTTATTTCTAACTTATCAAAATAACATCCCGTCATGATTCGAACGAGGTCGGATCCTTCTTTTATTTTTATGGCAAAGGCCCTTAGCCATAAGGGTGTTATTTCGAACTTATCGAAATAAAATCCTGTTGCGATTCGAACGAGTTCGAATCCTGCTTTTACTCTGATGGCGAAGGCCCTTAGCATTAATGGTATTATTTCAAACTTATCAAAATAACATCCCGTCATGATTCGAACGAGATCAAATCCTTCTTTTACTTTAATGGAGAAGGCACTTAGCCTTAAGGGTGGTATTTCGAACTTATCAAAATAACATTCCGTCGTAATTCGAACGAGGTCGAATCCTGCTTTTATTTTGATGGCGAAGGTCCTTAGCCTTAAGGGTGTTATTTCAAACTTATTGAAATAACATCCTGTCATGATTCGAACGAGGTCGAATCCTACTTTTACTCTGATGGCGAAGGCCCTTAGCCTTAAGGATGATATTTCAAACTTATCGAAATAACAACCCGTCGTGATTCGAACGAGGTCGAATCCTGCTTTTATTTTGATGGCGAAGGCCCTTAGCCTTAATGGTGTTCTTTTGAACTTATCGAAATAACAACCCGTCGTGATTCGAACGAGGTCGAATCCTGCTTTTACTTTGATGGCGAAACCCCTTTGCCTTAAGGGTTTTTTTTCGAACTTATCGAAATAACTACCCGTTGTGATTCTAACAAGGTCAAATCCTACTTTTACTCTGATGGCGAAGGCCCTTAGCCTTAAGGGTGTCATTTCAAACTTATCGAAATAACATCCCGTCGTGATTCGAATGAGGTCGAATCCTGCTTTTATTTTTATGGAGAAGGCCCTTAGCCGTAAGGGTGTTATGTCGAACTTATCGATATAAAATCCTGTTGTGATTCGAACGAGTTTGAATCCTGCTTTTATTCTGATGGCGAAGGACCTTAGCCTTAAGGGTATTATTTCGAGCTTATCAAAATAACATCCCGTCGTGATTCGAAGGTGGTCGAATTCTACTTTTACTTTAATGGCGAAGGCTCTTAGGCTTAAGGGTGTTATTTCGAACTTATCGAAATAACAACCCGTCGTAATTATAACAAGGTCGAATCGTGCTTTTATTTTGATGGCGAAGGCCCTTAGCCTTAAGGGTGTAATTTCTAACTTATCAAAATAACATCCCGTCGTGATTCGAATGAGGTCAAATCCTGCTTTTATTTTTATGGCGAAGGCCCTTAGCCGTAAGGGTTTTATTTCGAACTTATCGAAATAAAATCCTGTCGTGATTCGAACTAGTTCGAATCCTGCTTTTACTCTGATGGCGAAGGCCCTTAGCCTTAAGGGTATTATTTCGAACTTATCAAAATAACATCCCGTCATGATTCGAACGAGGTCGAATCCTGCTTTTACTCTGATGGAGAAGGCTCTTAGCCTTAAGTGTGATATTTCAAACTTATCGAAATAACAACCCGTCGTAATTCTAACGAGGTCAAATCCTGCTTTTATTTTGATGGCGAAGGCCCTTAGCCTTAAGGGTGTTCTTTTGAACTTATCGAAATAACAACCCGTCGTGATTCGAACGAGGTCGAATCCCGCTTTTACTTTGATGTGAAGCTCTCTAGCCTTAAGGGTGTTATTTCAAACTTATCGAAATAACTTCCCGTCATGATTCGAACGAGGTCGAATCCTACTTTTACTCTGATGGCGAAACCCCTTAGCCTTAAAGGTGTTATTTTGAACTTATCAAAATAACTACCCATCGTGATTCTAACAAGGTCAAATCCTGCGTTTACTCTGATGGCGAAGGCCCTTAGCCTTAAGGGTGTCATTTTGAACTTATCGAAATAACAACCCGTCGTGATTCTAACAAGGTCAATTCCTGCTTTTACTCTGATGGTGAAGGCCCTTAGCCTTAAGGGTGTCATTTCGAACTTATCGAAATAACATCCCGTCGTGATTCGAACGAGGTCGAATCCTGCTTTTATTTTTATGGCGAAGGCCCTTAGCCTTAAGGGTGTCATTTCGAACTTATCAAAATAACATCCCGTCATGATTCGAACGAGGTCGAATCCTGCTTTTACTCTGATGGCGAAGGCCCTTAGCCTTAAGTGTGATATTTCAAACTTATCGAAATAACAACCCGTCGTAATTCTAACGAGGTCAAATCCTGCTTTTATTTTGATGGCGAAGGCCCTTAACCTTAAGGGTGTTCTTTTGAACTTATCGAAATAACAACTCGTCATGATTCGAACGAGGTCGAATCCTGCTTTTACTTTGATGTGAAGCTCTCTGGCCTTAAGGGTGTTATTTCAAACTTATCGAAATAACATCCCGTCATGATTCGAACGAGGTCGAATCCTACTTTTACTCTGATGGCGAAACCCCTTAGCCTTAAAGGTGTTATTTTGAACTTATCGAAATAACTACCCATCGTGATTCTAACGAGGTCAAATCCTGCGTTTACTCTGATAGCGAAGGCCCTTAGCCTTAAGGGTGTCATTTCGAACTTATCGAAATAACATACCATCGTGATTCGAACGAGGTCGAATCCTGCTTTTACTTTGATAGCGAAGGCTCTTAGCCTTAACGGTGTTATTTCTAACTTATCGAAATAACATCCCGTCGTGATTCGAACGAGGTCGAATCCTGCTTTTATTTTTATGGTGAAGGCCCTTAGCCTTAAGGGTGTCATTTCGAACTTATCAAAATAACATCCCGTCATGATTCGAACGAGGTCGAATCCTGCTTTTACTCTGATGGCGAAGGCCCTTAGCCTTAAGTGTGATATTTCAAACTTATCGAAATAACAACCCGTCGTAATTCTAACGAGGTCAAATCCTGCTTTTATTTTGATGGCGAAGGCCCTTAGCCTTAAGGGTGTTCTTTTGAACTTATCGAAATAACAACTCGTCATGATTCGAACGAGGTCGAATCCTGCTTTTACTTTGATGTGAAGCTCTCTGGCCTTAAGGGTGTTATTTCAAACTTATCGAAATAACATCCCGTCATGATTCGAACGAGGTCGAATCCTACTTTTACTCTGATGGCGAAACCCCTTAGCCTTAAAGGTGTTATTTTGAACTTATCGAAATAACTACCCATCG
This sequence comes from Nicotiana sylvestris, assembly GCF_000393655.2. Lineage (NCBI taxonomy): Eukaryota > Viridiplantae > Streptophyta > Magnoliopsida > Solanales > Solanaceae > Nicotiana > Nicotiana sylvestris. The sequence goes on from NC_091061.1 coordinate 82,775,402, forward strand.
TGATTCTAACAAGGTCAAATCTTGCGTTTACTCTGATGGCGAAGGCCCTTACCCTTAAGGGTGTCATTTTGAACTTATCGAAATAACAACCCGTCGTGATTCTAACAAGGTCGAATCGTGCTTTTATTTTGATGGCGAAGGCCCTTAGCCTTAAGGGTGTTATTTCGAACTTATTGAAATAACAACCCGTCGTTATTCGAACGAGGTCGAATCCTACTTTTAATCTGATGGCGAAGGCCCTTAGCCTTATGGGTGTCATTTCGAATTTATCGAAATAACATCCCGTCGTGATTCGGACGAGGTCGAATCCTATTTTTACTTTGATATCGAAGGCTCTTAGCCTCAACGGTGTTATTTCTAACTTATCAAAATAACATCCCGTCGTGATTCGAATGACGTCGAATCCTGCTTTTATTTTTATGGCGAAGGACTTTATCCGTAAGGGTATTATTTCGAACTTATCAAAATAAATTCCTGTCATGATTCGAACGAGGTCGAATCCTACTTTTACTCTAATGGAGAAACACCTTAGCCTTAAGGGTGTTTTTCTCGAACTTATCGAAATAACTACCCGTCGTGATTCTAACAAGGTCAAATCCTGCTTTTACTCTGATGGCGAAGGCCCTTAGCCTTAAGGGTGTCATTTCGAACTTATCGAAATAACATCCCGTCGTGATTCGACCGAGGTCGAATCCTACTTTTACTTTGATAGCGAAGGATCTTAGCCTTAACGGTGTTATTTCTAACTTATTGAAATAACATCCCGTCGTGATTCGAACGAGGTCGAATTCTTCTTTTATTTTTTTGGCAAAGGCCCTTAGCCGTAAGGGTGTTATTTCGAACTTATCGAAATAAAATACTATCGTGATTCGAACGAGTTCGAATCCTGCTTTTACTCTGATGGCGAAGGCCCTTAGCCTTAAGGGTGTCATTTCGAATTTATCGAAATAACATCCCATCGTAATTCGAACGAGGTTGAATCCTGCTTTTACTTTGATTGCGAAGGCTCTTAGCCTCAACGGTGTTATTTCTAACTTATCAAAATAACATCCCGTCATGATTCGAACGAGGTCGGATCCTTCTTTTATTTTTATGGCGAAGGCCCTTAGCCATAAGGGTGTTATTTCGAACTTATCGAAATAAAATCCTGTTGCGATTCGAACGAGTTCGAATCCTGCTTTTACTCTGATGGCGAAGGCCCTTAGCATTAATGGTATTATTTCGAACTTATCAAAATAACATCCCGTCATGATTCGAACGAGATCAAATCCTTCTTTTACTTTAATGGAGAAGGCACTTAGCCTTAAGGGTGTTATTTCGAACTTATCAAAATAACATTCCGTCGTAATTCAAACGAGGTCGAATCCTGCTTTTATTTTGATGGCGAAGGTCCTTAGCCTTAAGGGTGTTATTTCAAACTTATTGAAATAACATCCTGTCATGATTCGAACGAGGTCGAATCCTACTTTTACTCTGATGGCGAAGGCCCTTAGCCTTAAGGATGATATTTCAAACTTATCGAAATAACAACCCGTCGTGATTCGAACGAGGTCGAATCCTGCTTTTATTTTGATGGCGAAGGCCCTTAGCCTTAATGGTGTTCTTTTGAACTTATCGAAATAACAACCCGTCGTGATTCGAACGAGGTCGAATCCTACTTTTACTTTGATGGCGAAACCCCTTTGCCTTAAGGGTGTTTTTTCGAACTTATCGAAATAACTACCCGTTGTGATTCTAACAAGGTCAAATCCTACTTTTACTCTGATGGCGAAGGCCCTTAGCCTTAAGGGTGTCATTTCAAACTTATCGAAATAACATCCCGTCGTGATTCGAATGAGGTCGAATCCTGCTTTTATTTTTATGGAGAAGGCCCTTAGCCGTAAGGGTGTTATGTCGAACTTATCGATATAAAATCCTGTTGTGATTCGAACGAGTTTGAATCCTGCTTTTATTCTGATGGCGAAGGACCTTAGCCTTAAGGGTATTATTTCGAGCTTATCAAAATAACATCCCGTCGTGATTCGAAGGTGGTCGAATTCTACTTTTACTTTAATGGCGAAGGCTCTTAGCCTTAAGGGTGTTATTTCGAACTTATCGAAATAACAACCCGTCGTAATTATAACAAGGTCGAATCGTGCTTTTATTTTGATGGCGAAGGCCCTTAGCCTTAAGGGTGTAATTTCTAACTTATCAAAATAACATCCCGTCGTGATTCGAATGAGGTCAAATCCTGCTTTTATTTTTATGGCGAAGGCCCTTAGCCGTAAGGGTGTTATTTCGAACTTATCGAAATAAAATCCTGTCGTGATTCGAACTAGTTCGAATCCTGCTTTTACTCTGATGGCGAAGGCCCTTAGCCTTAAGGGTATTATTTCGAACTTATCAAAATAACATCCCGTCATGATTCGAACGAGGTCGAATCCTGCTTTTACTCTGATGGAGAAGGCTCTTAGCCTTAAGTGTGATATTTCAAACTTATCGAAATAACAACCCGTCGTAATTCTAACGAGGTCAAATCCTGCTTTTATTTTGATGGCGAAGGCCCTTAGCCTTAAGGGTGTTCTTTTGAACTTATCGAAATAACAACCCGTCGTGATTCGAACGAGGTCGAATCCCGCTTTTACTTTGATGTGAAGCTCTCTAGCCTTAAGGGTGTTATTTCAAACTTATCGAAATAACTTCCCGTCATGATTCGAACGAGGTCGAATCCTACTTTTACTATGATGGCGAAACCCCTTAGCCTTAAAGGTGTTATTTTGAACTTATCAAAATAACTACCCATCGTGATTCTAACAAGGTCAAATCCTGCGTTTACTCTGATGGCGAAGGCCCTTAGCCTTAAGGGTGTCATTTTGAACTTATCGAAATAACAACCCGTCGTGATTCTAACAAGGTCAATTCCTGCTTTTACTCTGATGGTGAAGGCCCTTAGCCTTAAGGGTGTCATTTCGAACTTATCGAAATAACATCCCGTCGTGATTCGAACGAGGTCGAATCCTACTTTTACTTTGACAGTGAAGGATCTTAGCCTTAACGGTGTTATTTCTAACTTATTGAAATAACATCCCGTCGTGATTCGAACGAGTTCGAATTCTGTTTTTATTTTTATGGCAAAGGCCCTTAGCCGTAAGGGTGTTATTTCGAACTTATCGAAATAAAATCCTATCGTGATTCGAACGAGTTCGAATCCTGCTTTTACTCTGATGGCGAAGGCCCTTAGCCTTAAGGGTGTCATTTCGAATTTATCGAAATAACATCCCATCGTGATTCGAACGAGGTCGAATCCTGCTTTTACTTTGATAGCGAAGGGTCTTAGCCTCAACGGTGTTATTTCTAACTTATCAAAATAACATCCCGTCATGATTCGAACGAGGTCGGATCCTTCTTTTATTTTTATGGCGAAGGCCATTAGCCATAAGGGTGTTATTTCGAACTTATCGAAATAAAATCCCGTCATGATTCGAACGAGGTCGAATCCTACTTTTACTCTGATGGCGAAACCCCTTAGCCTTAAAGGTGTTATTTTGAACTTATCGAAATAACTACCCATCGTGATTCTAACAAGGTCAAATCTTGCGTTTACTCTGATGGCGAAGGCCCTTACCCTTAAGGGTGTCATTTTGAACTTATCGAAATAACAACCCGTCGTGATTCTAACAAGGTCGAATCGTGCTTTTATTTTGATGGCGAAGGCCCTTAGCCTTAAGGGTGTTATTTCGAACTTATTGAAATAACAACCCGTCGTTATTCGAACGAGGTCGAATCCTACTTTTAATCTGATGGCGAAGGCCCTTAGCCTTATGGGTGTCATTTCGAATTTATCGAAATAACATCCCGTCGTGATTCGGACGAGGTCGAATCCTATTTTTACTTTGATATCGAAGGCTCTTAGCCTCAACGGTGTTATTTCTAACTTATCAAAATAACATCCCGTCGTGATTCGAATGACGTCGAATCCTGCTTTTATTTTTATGGCGAAGGACTTTATCCGTAAGGGTATTATTTCGAACTTATCAAAATAAATTCCTGTCATGATTCGAACGAGGTCGAATCCTACTTTTACTCTAATGGAGAAACACCTTAGCCTTAAGGGTGTTTTTCTCGAACTTATCGAAATAACTACCCGTCGTGATTCTAACAAGGTCAAATCCTGCTTTTACTCTGATGGCGAAGGCCCTTAGCCTTAAGGGTGTCATTTCGAACTTATCGAAATAACATCCCGTCGTGATTCGACCGAGGTCGAATCCTACTTTTACTTTGATAGCGAAGGATCTTAGCCTTAACGGTGTTATTTCTAACTTATTGAAATAACATCCCGTCGTGATTCGAACGAGGTCGAATTCTTCTTTTATTTTTTTGGCAAAGGCCCTTAGCCGTAAGGGTGTTATTTCGAACTTATCGAAATAAAATACTATCGTGATTCGAACGAGTTCGAATCCTGCTTTTACTCTGATGGCGAAGGCCCTTAGCCTTAAGGGTGTCATTTCGAATTTATCGAAATAACATCCCATCGTAATTCGAACGAGGTTGAATCCTGCTTTTACTTTGATTGCGAAGGCTCTTAGCCTCAACGGTGTTATTTCTAACTTATCAAAATAACATCCCGTCATGATTCGAACGAGGTCGGATCCTTCTTTTATTTTTATGGCGAAGGCCCTTAGCCATAAGGGTGTTATTTCGAACTTATCGAAATAAAATCCTGTTGCGATTCGAACGAGTTCGAATCCTGCTTTTACTCTGATGGCGAAGGCCCTTAGCATTAATGGTATTATTTCGAACTTATCAAAATAACATCCCGTCATGATTCGAACGAGATCAAATCCTTCTTTTACTTTAATGGAGAAGGCACTTAGCCTTAAGGGTGTTATTTCGAACTTATCAAAATAACATTCCGTCGTAATTCAAACGAGGTCGAATCCTGCTTTTATTTTGATGGCGAAGGTCCTTAGCCTTAAGGGTGTTATTTCAAACTTATTGAAATAACATCCTGTCATGATTCGAACGAGGTCGAATCCTACTTTTACTCTGATGGCGAAGGCCCTTAGCCTTAAGGATGATATTTCAAACTTATCGAAATAACAACCCGTCGTGATTCGAACGAGGTCGAATCCTGCTTTTATTTTGATGGCGAAGGCCCTTAGCCTTAATGGTGTTCTTTTGAACTTATCGAAATAACAACCCGTCGTGATTCGAACGAGGTCGAATCCTACTTTTACTTTGATGGCGAAACCCCTTTGCCTTAAGGGTGTTTTTTCGAACTTATCGAAATAACTACCCGTTGTGATTCTAACAAGGTCAAATCCTACTTTTACTCTGATGGCGAAGGCCCTTAGCCTTAAGGGTGTCATTTCAAACTTATCGAAATAACATCCCGTCGTGATTCGAATGAGGTCGAATCCTGCTTTTATTTTTATGGAGAAGGCCCTTAGCCGTAAGGGTGTTATGTCGAACTTATCGATATAAAATCCTGTTGTGATTCGAACGAGTTTGAATCCTGCTTTTATTCTGATGGCGAAGGACCTTAGCCTTAAGGGTATTATTTCGAGCTTATCAAAATAACATCCCGTCGTGATTCGAAGGTGGTCGAATTCTACTTTTACTTTAATGGCGAAGGCTCTTAGCCTTAAGGGTGTTATTTCGAACTTATCGAAATAACAACCCGTCGTAATTATAACAAGGTCGAATCGTGCTTTTATTTTGATGGCGAAGGCCCTTAGCCTTAAGGGTGTAATTTCTAACTTATCAAAATAACATCCCGTCGTGATTCGAATGAGGTCAAATCCTGCTTTTATTTTTATGGCGAAGGCCCTTAGCCGTAAGGGTGTTATTTCGAACTTATCGAAATAAAATCCTGTCGTGATTCGAACTAGTTCGAATCCTGCTTTTACTCTGATGGCGAAGGCCCTTAGCCTTAAGGGTATTATTTCGAACTTATCAAAATAACATCCCGTCATGATTCGAACGAGGTCGAATCCTGCTTTTACTCTGATGGAGAAGGCTCTTAGCCTTAAGTGTGATATTTCAAACTTATCGAAATAACAACCCGTCGTAATTCTAACGAGGTCAAATCCTGCTTTTATTTTGATGGCGAAGGCCCTTAGCCTTAAGGGTGTTCTTTTGAACTTATCGAAATAACAACCCGTCGTGATTCGAACGAGGTCGAATCCCGCTTTTACTTTGATGTGAAGCTCTCTAGCCTTAAGGGTGTTATTTCAAACTTATCGAAATAACTTCCCGTCATGATTCGAACGAGGTCGAATCCTACTTTTACTATGATGGCGAAACCCCTTAGCCTTAAAGGTGTTATTTTGAACTTATCAAAATAACTACCCATCGTGATTCTAACAAGGTCAAATCCTGCGTTTACTCTGATGGCGAAGGCCCTTAGCCTTAAGGGTGTCATTTTGAACTTATCGAAATAACAACCCGTCGTGATTCTAACAAGGTCAATTCCTGCTTTTACTCTGATGGTGAAGGCCCTTAGCCTTAAGGGTGTCATTTCGAACTTATCGAAATAACATCCCGTCGTGATTCGAACGAGGTCGAATCCTACTTTTACTTTGACAGTGAAGGATCTTAGCCTTAACGGTGTTATTTCTAACTTATTGAAATAACATCCCGTCGTGATTCGAACGAGTTCGAATTCTGTTTTTATTTTTATGGCAAAGGCCCTTAGCCGTAAGGGTGTTATTTCGAACTTATCGAAATAAAATCCTATCGTGATTCGAACGAGTTCGAATCCTGCTTTTACTCTGATGGCGAAGGCCCTTAGCCTTAAGGGTGTCATTTCGAATTTATCGAAATAACATCCCATCGTGATTCGAACGAGGTCGAATCCTGCTTTTACTTTGATAGCGAAGGGTCTTAGCCTCAACGGTGTTATTTCTAACTTATCAAAATAACATCCCGTCATGATTCGAACGAGGTCGGATCCTTCTTTTATTTTTATGGCGAAGGCCATTAGCCATAAGGGTGTTATTTCGAACTTATCGAAATAAAATCCTGTCGTGATTCGAACGAGTTCGAATCCTGCTTTTACTCTGATGGCGAAGGCCCTTATCATTAATGGTATTATTTCGAACTTATCAAAATAACATCCCGTCATGATTCGAACGAGATCGAATCCTGCTTTTACTTTAATGGAGAAGGCAATTAGCCTTAAGGGTGTTATTTCGAACTTATCAAAGTAACATTCCGTCGTGATTCGAACGAGGTCGAATCCTGCTTTTATTTTGATGGCGAAGGCCCTTAGCCTTAATGGTGTTATTTCAAACTTAATGAAATATCATCCTGTCATGATTCGAACGAGGTCGAATCCTGCTTTTACTCTGATGGCGAAGCCCCTTAGCCTTAAGGGTGATATTTCAAACTTATCGAAATAACAACCCGTCGTGATTCGAACGAGGTCGAATCCTGCTTTTATTTTGATGGCGAAGGCCCTTAGCCTTAAGGGTGTTCTTTTGAACTTATCGAAATAACAACCCGTCGTGATTCGAACGAGGTCGAATCCTGCTTTTACTTTGATGGCGAAACCCCTTTGCCTTAAGGGTGTTTTTTCGAACATATCGAATTAACTACCTGTCGTGATTCTAACAAGGTCAAATCCTACTTTTACTCTGATGGCGAAGGCCCTTAGCCTTAAGGGTGTCATTTCGAACTTATCGAAATAACATCCCGTCGTGATTCGAATGAGGTCAAATCCTGCTTTTATTTTTATGGAGAAGGCCCTTAGTCATAAGGGTGTTATTTCGAACTTATCGAAATAAAATCCTGTTGTGATTCGAACGAGTTGGAATCCTGCTTTTATTCTGATGGCGAAGGCCCTTAGCCTTAAAGGTATTATTTCGAACTTATGAAAATAACATCCCGTCGTGATTCGAAGGTGGTAGAATTGTGCTTTTACTTTAATGGCGAAGGCTCTTAGCCTTAAGGGTGTTATTTCGAACTTATCGAAATAACAACCCGTCGTGATTATAACAAGGTCAAATCGTGCTTTTATTTTGATGGCGAAGGCCCTTAGCCTTAAGGGTGTAATTTCTAACTTATCAAAATAACATCCCGTCGTGATTCGAATGAGGTCAAATCCTGCTTTTATTTTTATGGCGAAGGCCCTTAGCCGTAAGGGTGTTATTTCGAACTTATCGAAATAAAATCCTGTCGTGATTCGAACGAGTTCGAATCCTGCTTTTACTCTGATGGCGAAGGCCCTTAGCCTTAAGGGTATTATTTCGAACTTATCAAAATAACATCCCGTCATGATTCGAACGAGGTCGGATCCTGCTTTTACTCTGATGGCGAAGGCCCTTAGCCTTAAGTTTGATATTTCAAACTTATCGAAATAATAACCCGTCGTAATTCTAACGAGGTCAAATCCTGCTTTTATTTTGATGGCGAAGGCCCTTAGCCTTAAGGGTGTTCTTTTGAACTTATCGAAATAACAACCCGTCGTGATTCGAACGAGGTCGAATCCTGCTTTTACTTTGATGTGAAGCTCTCTAGCCTTAAGGGTGTTATTTCAAACTTATCGAAATAACATCCCGTCATGATTCGAACGAGGTCGAATCTTGCTTTTACTCTGATGGCGAAACCCCTTAGCCTTAAAGGTGTTATTTTGAACTTATCGAAATAACTACCCATCGTGATTCTAACAAGGTCAAATCCTGCGTTTACTCTGATGGCGAAGGCCCTTAGCCTTAAGGGTGTCATTTTGAACTTATCGAAATAACAACCCGTCGTGATTCTAACAAGGTCAATTCCTGCTTTTACTCTGATGGCGAAGGCCCTTAGCCTTAAGGGTGTCATTTCGAACTTATCGAAATAACATCCCGTCGTGATTCGAACGAGGTCGAATACTGCTTTTACTTTGATAGTGAAGGCTCTTAGCATTAACGGTGTTATTTCTAACTTATCAAAATAACATCCCGTCGTGATTCGAATGAGGTCAAATCCTGCTTTTAATTTTATGGTGAAGGCCCTTAGCCGTAAGGGTGTTATTTTGAACTTATCAAAATAAAATCTTGTCGTGATTCGACTGCTTTTGCTCTAATGGAGAAGGCCCTTAGCCATAAGGGTTTTATTTCGAACTTATCAAAATTACATCCCGTCGTGATTCGAACGAGGTCGAATCGTGCTTTTACTTTAATGGCGAAGGCTCTTAGCCTTAAGGGTGTTATTTCGAACTTATCAAAATAACATCCCATCGTGATTCGAAAGAGGTCGAATCCTACTTTTACTCTGATGGCGAATCCCCTTAGTCGTAAGGGTGTTATTTCGAACTTATCGAAAGAACAACCCGTAGTGATTCTAACAAGGTCAAATCCTGCTTTTACTCTGATGGCGAAGGCCCTTGGCCTTAAGGGTGTCATTTCAAACTTATCGAAATAACATCCCATCGTGATTCGAACGAGGTCGAATCCTGCTTTTATTTTGATGGCGAAGGACCTTAGCCTTAAGGGTGTAATTTCTAACTTATCAAAATAACATCCCATCCTGATTCGAATGAGGTCAAATCCTACTTTTATTTTTATGGCGAAGGCCCTTAGTCGTAAGGGTGTTATTTCGAACTTATCGAAATAAAATCCTGTCGTGATTCGAACGAGTTCAGCAGCATGACTATAAAAATGCGGAGCTAAGTCAATCGGAAGACTCTAAACTTCCAGAGGTAGAAGGAGACGTTGGGAAACTCCAAAAACCCCATAACACAGTTGCTTTATATACAGCTGCAGGTACAAGCAAACAAGTTAGCAAAAAGCCACATATCAATGTAAACCTAAATACCGTATTTGATAAGCCATTTACATCAAAAAAGCCAAGAGAAGCAATAGTTATAGCCCCACAAACTTCAACCTATGCTAATAGCCTACACCACAACAAAAAGGTATATAACCATATTACTCAAACATATATTGAGAATATATATAAAATCCAGACATTTCTGAACCTAAACCCTAGATCAACAACTACTACAGATCCAACACAAGATTATGTAACCCAAAAACTACAGGGATATAATAGGCTTATAGCCCAGCCAAAAACAAAAGCAAACCTAGTAAAAACATGTTACAACTACGGACTACTTAGCACAGTATATACCCATGACGGAGAAGAAATAATTGGAATACCAGAGCTATACAAAGCATTTGTCACCTTCAAGAGAATTACAAAAGGCAACCTATTCTTCATCAAATTCTATACAGCACCAGCGGAAATACTATATGATGAAATAAAACCCATAATACAGGTGATAAAAATAGGACTAACACGAGATATGATAATACCGGAAGAGATAGAGAAACAACCGGAGATACAGAAAATGGAGATACCAAGTTTCTATGCTAATAAAAGAATAATTGGTATAGCAACTATTATTCAAGAACTAGCTAACAATTATCTACAAGGAAATGCTATCTGGAGCTACTATTCCAGAGACCAATTGATGATATATGCCAACTCGAAGGAACTACGACAAGGAGATATGGATGAAGTCCAGAAATGGATTTTATCATTATTAAAACCAGAAATGCAACCAACTACCAGAGCATTGAAAAAAGAATTTATTTCAAACGAGTTATTAACAAGATACTGCAAACTAGTAGGACACAAATATCCAGACCACATATGTTCAAAGTGCAACGGAGATGATAACTATGTACCAGAAGTCCAACTAGAATGAAGGTATCAACAAGAAGACAAAAGAAGAAGACAGCTACTGGAAACATATAATGTAAAGTAAATAGTACTAGTCGCATTCATGAACAGTAAAGGTCGTTCATGAATAGTAAGAGTCATAAAGTAAATAGTATATGTCATAATCATGAACAGTAAAGGTCGTTCATGAATAGTAAGAGTCATAAAGTAAATAGTATATGTCATAATCATGAACAGTAAAGGTCGTTCATGAATAGTAGGAGTCATTTGTAAACAGTAAGAGTCGTTTTAATTTTCTTTATATAGAATGTAAATCCGAGGAAGGAGGACATCCTCACCCTTACCTTCTCTCTCTAATATTCTCTCTTGTAAGAAATATCTGAGTTAATTACAAGTATCTAAAACAGCTATGGAGCATTCAAACGAGTTACAAAACCAGGTAAGTTTATTTATAATCATGTTTAACTAAACTCTTATATTCCTTATAATCTCTTAAAAATCATAATTGTTTATCATGTTATAGTACTGTTATAAAGAACATCTTGAGAAAGTTTGCCTGTCTAATAATGCTGAGAGTAGTTAAGCCCAGACTATGCCATCCTAAAGTGGAAACCAGTAGGCAAGGAAGCCGTTTAGGGGAGTACACAGAGTTGAGGCGCTGTTAGGGTAAATGATTGAAGCATGAAAAACATGGTAGTGACCAGAAAAGATTGTTCAGTATAACTTATTAAAATATGATAAACTCTATGATAAACAAAGAGGTTAGAGGGAATATGTTTAGTAAACACATGATAAGGATAAATAATAAATCTAAATGAACAACCACACGTATTTATTAGAAGAAAATATTGACTACAAAATACTTATGTTATATATCTTTAAGAGACTTAATAACGATGTTAAAAGAAAAATTTACGATATTTTAGTTATTTTTGAAATAATATATGTAATGGAACAAGCATTTACGGAACTAATTGTATCACATGAAATAGATATATTAGATCTATATGAACTAGATTTATATTCAGACTAATGATCACATATCAAGTTAATAAAATCTTTTTATAAATGAAACATAACACTTTTCATTATATAAGATTCTATAATACCCAGAAATGGAAACTTCTTAAAAACCTCAGTAACATAAATAGAAAAATAGATTGTGTTAAATACAATATTAAAACCTGCAAAGATATTATTAGATATAATAAATTACGTAATAAAGCTTTATTAACTATAGAAAATGAAATTGAATTTTATGAAGATAAACTTGAAAGTTATCAACACAGAAAAGAAATAACACTGAGAAATATAGAAACCATGGATATATGTATCAACAGGTATACATCTCAGTATTAATATGAACAAATCAAAAATTGATAGTTACAAATATTTTAAGTACTGGTTAGAAATTCTAAAACATATAAATATGTCAAAAATAATATTAGAAAAAAATATAGAAGAATATCAAAAAACTAAAGATATTAAATACTTAGAATACACACTTGAAAATATAAAAGAAATTTCAAGGTTAATTTCGTTAGCTACAGATAATCATGAAAAAGCATTTAATTCCACAACTACATAAAAAAGATCCTATGAAAACTAAGATGAACTCAAAAAAATAACACTGACATTAATAGTACAAACCCGCAAAACAGTGAAACAATCAAAATAACTAAGAAATCGCAGAAAATTAGGAAGAAACTAAAGAAACTATATATAGAATATGAATACTTAAGTATCACAAAAATAAACAAAGCTAGGCTGTCCAAATTAATCGATATAATATCTAAAACAGAATATAAATATGTTTGTTATCTAAAGGATAAAAGATGAATAAAGAAGAATTCGCATTAGAAGAGAAAACATATGAGAATCCAGAAGGATTAAAAATAACAATAATATTTTCTAACTTAGGAAGAAGATATAAAAAAATAGGAAATAACCTAAACTTAATGTTAGAAAAAGAAACTGTAAAACTAGAGGATAGTTTAACCGCCATGGTTAGAATAACAAAAGAAAACGAAGAAATAGATAGAAAACGAGAGATTAAAGAAATACAACAGCAAGCTAAAGAAAAAATACAACAGATAGAGGAAGTAAAAAACACTAAAATAACAGAATTAGAAAAAGAATTAGAGATGCTAAAACAGATGTATGCAAATAAACTAAAAGAAAAGGAAAAACGTAAAGAAGAAGAAGAAGAACTAAAACTAACAAATGAGATAGAAAGATTCAAATTACAGTTAGAAGAAGTACAGGAGAGTCCATCAAAAATAAGTATAAACGAAATAAATGACCAAAGTGATAAAGACACAGAACTAGGAGAAAACTATTCAGAAACAAGTGAAACATACACAGAACTTATAGAAAAAACAGAAAAGATAAAAATAAACCCAGAAATAAATACAGGAGATATGAACGAAGATAAACCAAGCATATCAGGAATAAAAAATCCAAAACAATTAAACCCAACCTATTACAGAGTAAGTTATGATGCATATGACAGAAACAAAACATTATGGGATAAAAGGTTAAATAAGAAATGGGCACCAAGACAGATAACTGAACAATATAATTTTTTAGATCTAGATTGTGTAGCAGATATAAATAAAACAATACAATTATGGATAGGATATATCTCAAAACAACTAATAGATAATAAAATAACAATAACGGAAACACCAGGATATATAGAAAGAACATTAATAGGAACTGTAAAATTATGGTTACAAAATTTATCAAGTGAAAGCTTAGACACATTAAGGAGTAATAAAAAACTTGACGGTACAACTACAACAACAGTTACAGATATATTAAATAAATATGAAATAGCAATAAGAAATGAATTTAGTAGTATGACAACAGAAGTAGAAGAACAAAATAAAGAAAAAATTACAAATAGAAATTTAATGACAAAATTAGCAATATGTAATATGTGTTATATAGATGAATATACTTGTGCATTTAGAGACTATTATTATAAAGGAACATATAGTCCAGATGAAAGTAAAGAGATAAGAAAATTATATTTTACAAAATTACCAGAACCCTTTAGCTCAAAAATAATAAAAAGTTGGAACGAAGCAGGACTAGCAGATACATTAGGAGTAAGGATAAAATTTCTACAAAACTGGTTTATAGAATTATGTGAAAAATATAAAGAAAACATGAAAATGGAAAAAATATTAGTAAAAAATTTGGCATGTTGCAAAAGTAGAATAGCACCCCAATTTGGCTGCACAGATAAATATTACAAAAAAGAAGGAAAGAAAAAGAAATTTAAATCAAAATATTCAAAATATAAATATAGGAAACCAAGAAGAAGATATTATGTAAAAAATTATAAACATAAAAAACCATATAGGAAAAAGAAAAAACTAACAGAATGTACTTGCTATAATTGTGGAAAGCTAGGACACTTAGCCAAAGATTGTAAATTACCAAAAAACCCAAAGAAGAAACAAATTACCGAAATATTGATAGATAATGATAAATATACACAAGTAGAATATGTAGATTATGAATTAAGCAGTGAAGACAGCATATATGAGATATCAGAAAACGAGTTCTCTGAAAATGAAATAAACAAGGATATAGAAGAGTCAGATGAAGAAAATTATGACTGAAAAAGATATACAAATTATACAACAAGAAGAACACCAAGATGAACAATCTTCAGAACAAAAAATAATATTTGACGCTAATATATTTGAACAAATAAAAGGAAAAGAATTGGATCTAAGTATAGACAAAATATTAGAAGTACCAACAATAAAGAATTGGTTTAAAAGACAAAAAGAAGAATACTATGTAGTAAGCCAAAGAGAACATATAATAGATTGTAAATACATCAAAGGTAAAGCACAAATACCAATTTTAAATAAAAGACTACTAAATAAAGAAATACAAGATATAAAAGCAAAAAATCCAATAAAATATGTACACTTAGGAGGAACGGAGATCCTAATAAAAGCATGTTTTAGGGAAGGAATAGATACCCCTATAGAAATATACTTGGCAGATGATAGGATTGTACAACCTATAGAAAAGAGTATAATAAGTGCTGTAAGAGGTAACTTAATATACCAAAAATTTAAATTTATAGTAAGTGCTAACTATTCAGTAGCAGTAGATGATAAAAATATAGATAAATCATTAGTATTATACTGGAAAATGTCTGGAATAGAATTAGCACCAGGAAGTAAAATATTCACAGCAAGATGTAAAAATCTATATGTCTTAACAACAAAACATAAGATAACAGCTAAAAATAAAATAAATAAAATAAAAATAGAAAATCCATTCGAAAGAATAGTATCAGTTATAGACAACAATGATTACAGTTATACAGAAATAGACATGGATGAAGATTTAGAAATAGTAAAAGAAAGATTAAGCACATCAAAACGAATAAATAATGAAATGCCAGAAACATCATCAAGAAGTACATCAAGAAGTACATCAAAAAGAATAAATTATACCACTCCACAAAAATTAATAGAACAAAAAATAGAAGAAATAAACCCACATCATTATTATATAACAGGAATAATGGACCAAAGAAAATATTTAATACTAATAAATACAGGGCAGGAAGAGAATTATGTTATAAGAGAACTAATACCAGAACAAGAGATAGTAACAATAGAACAACAAAATTCAGAACTACCAAAAGCGTTAAGAAAAAACGAAGAAACAACTGAAAAAGAATTAATTATTGGAGGAATACCAATATTAATAAATTTTAAAATATATCAAGGAGATAAAAATATTACACTAGGGATAAAATGGTTAGAAAAAGTCAAACCATATAAATTAGAAGATAGGCAATTAACAATAAGTTATGAAAATAAGAAAATAATAATAAAAAGAACTTTGATATAATGCCAAAAATATACATACTTTCCAAAATAATAGTAGAAGGATATTATAATAGATATTATACACCTATGGTGGATACAGGAGCAGAAGCTAATATGTGTAGACATAATTGTTTACCAGAAAGTAAATGGGAAAAGCTAAAAAACCCCATAGTAGTAACAGGATTTAATAATGAAGGAAGTATGATAACATATAAAGCAAGAAATATAAAAATACAAATATGGGATAAAATATTAACCATAGAAGAAATATATAGTTACGAATTCACAAATAAGGATATATTATTAGGAATGCCATTTTTAGATAAATTATACCCACATATTATAACAAAAACACATTGGTGGTTTACTACCCCGTGTAAACAAAAATTAGGAGCAAAAAGAGTAAATAATAAAGTAAGAAAAACAACACCCTGGATTAAAGGAAGTGAAAAGATTACCCAAAAATTAGAAAATGTAATACAAAGTAACCATAATATAGAGATAATCATTTTCTCAATAAATAAGATAAAACCACTACAAGATAAACTAGAATTACTATATAATGATAATCCACTCCAAGGATGGGAAAAACATCAAACAAAAATAAAGATTGAACTAATAGATGAAAATAGCATAATAACACAAAAACCTTTAAAATACAATTTTAATGATTTAACAGAATTTAAAATGCATATAAAAGAATTATTAGATAATAACTACATACAAGAAAGTAATAGTAAACATACTAGCCCAGCATTTATAGTAAATAAGCATAGTGAACAAAAAAGAGGAAAAAGTCGTATGGTTATAGATTATAGAAACTTAAATGCAAAAACAAAAACATATAATTATCCGATACCAAATAAAATACTAAAAATTAGACAAATACAAGGATATAACTATTTTAGTAAATTTGACTGTAAATCAGGATTTTACCATTTAAAACTAGAAGATGAATCTAAAAAGTTAACAGCATTCACAGTACCACAAGGATTTTACGAATGGAACGTATTACCTTTTGGATATAAAAATGCACCAGGTAGGTATCAACATTTTATGGATAATTACTTCAACCAATTAGAAAATTGTATAATATATATAGATGATATATTGCTATATTCTAGAACAGAGAACGAACATATAAAACTACTAGAAAAATTCATACACATTGTAGAAATATCAGGAATAAGTTTAAGTAAAAAGAAAGCAGAAGTAATGAAAAATCAAATAGAATTTTTAGGTATACAAATAGATAAAAACGGAATAAAAATGCAAACCCATGTAGTACAAAAAATAATTAACTTGAATGAAACACTTGATACAAAAAAGAAGTTACAATCATTTTTAGGATTGGTTAACCAAGTAAGAGAATATATTCCTAAATTAGCAGAAAACTTAAAACCATTACAGAAAAAATTAAAAAAGGACATAGAATATCATTTTGACGAAAAAGATAAAATACATATACAGAAGATAAAAAATATGTGTAAAAAATTACCAAAACTATATTTTCCAGATGAAAAGAAACAATTTACATATATTGTAGAAACTGATTCTAGTGATCACAGCTACGGAGGAGTTCTAAAATATAAATATGATAATGAAAAAATTGAACACCATTGTAGATATTATTCCGGATCATACACGGAACCACAATTAAAATGGGAAATAAATAGGAAAGAACTATTTGGATTATATAAATGTTTGTTAGCATTTGAGCCATATATTGTTTATAACAAATTTATAGTAAGAACAGATAATACACAAGTAAAATGGTGGATAACTCGGAAAGTACAGGATTCAGTAACTACAAAGGAAATAAGGAGACTTGTATTAAATATACAAAATTTTACATTTACAATTGAAGTAATACGGACTGACAAGAATGTTATTGCAGACTACCTATCAAGACAAAGGTACCCAAACAGATGAAAGCCAAGAATCAAAAGACATATTTACAATCCTTACTACTCTATCCTTACAGATGGAGAGTATGGGAAAAAGATTACAACAGCTAGAAAGTCAGCAGCATGACTATAAAAATGCGGAGCTAAGTCAATCGGAAGACTCTAAACTTCCAGAGGTAGAAGGAGACGTTGGGAAACTCCAAAAAACCCATAACACAGTTGCTTTATATACAGCTGCAGGTACAAGCAAACAAGTTAGCAAAAAGCCACATATCAATGTAAACCTAAATACCGTATTTGATAAGCCATTTACATCAAAAAAGCCAAGAGAAGCAATAGTTATAGCCCCACAAACTTCAACCTATGCTAATAGCCTACACCACAACAAAAAGGTATATAACCATATTACTCAAACATATATTGAGAATATATATAAAATCCAGACATTTCTGAACCTAAACCCTAGATCAACAACTACTACAGATCCAACACAAGATTATGTAACCCAAAAACTACAGGGATATAATAGGCTTATAGCCCAGCCAAAAACAAAAGCAAACCTAGTAAAAACATGTTACAACTACGGACTACTTAGCACAGTATATACCCATGACGGAGAAGAAATAATTGGAATACCAGAGCTATACAAAGCATTTGTCACCTTCAAGAGAATTACAAAAGGCAACCTATTCTTCATCAAATTCTATACAGCACCAGCGGAAATACTATATGATGAAATAAAACCCATAATACAGGTGATAAAAATAGGACTAACACGAGATATGATAATACCGGAAGAGATAGAGAAACAACCGGAGATACAGAAAATGGAGATACCAAGTTTCTATGCTAATAAAAGAATAATTGGTATAGCAACTATTATTCAAGAACTAGCTAACAATTATCTACAAGGAAATGCTATCTGGAGCTACTATTCCAGAGACCAATTGATGATATATGCCAACTCGAAGGAACTACGACAAGGAGATATGGATGAAGTCCAGAAATGGATTTTATCATTATTAAAACCAGAAATGCAACCAACTACCAGAGCATTGAAAAAAGAATTTATTTCAAACGAGTTATTAACAAGATACTGCAAACTAGTAGGACACAAATATCCAGACCACATATGTTCAAAGTGCAACGGAGATGATAACTATGTACCAGAAGTCCAACTAGAATGAAGGTATCAACAAGAAGACAAAAGAAGAAGACAGCTACTGGAAACATATAATGTAAAGTAAATAGTACTAGTCGCATTCATGAACAGTAAAGGTCGTTCATGAATAGTAAGAGTCATAAAGTAAATAGTATATGTCATAATCATGAACAGTAAAGGTCGTTCATGAATAGTAAGAGTCATAAAGTAAATAGTATATGTCATAATCATGAACAGTAAAGGTCGTTCATGAATAGTAGGAGTCATTTGTAAACAGTAAGAGTCGTTTTAATTTTCTTTATATAGAATGTAAATCCGAGGAAGGAGGACATCCTCACCCTTACCTTCTCTCTCTAATATTCTCTCTTGTAAGAAATATCTGAGTTAATTACAAGTATCTAAAACAGCTATGGAGCATTCAAACGAGTTACAAAACCAGGTAAGTTTATTTATAATCATGTTTAACTAAACTCTTATATTCCTTATAATCTCTTAAAAATCATAATTGTTTATCATGTTATAGTACTGTTATAAAGAACATCTTGAGAAAGTTTGCCTGTCTAATAATGCTGAGAGTAGTTAAGCCCAGACTATGCCATCCTAAAGTGGAAACCAGTAGGCAAGGAAGCCGTTTAGGGGAGTACACAGAGTTGAGGCGCTGTTAGGGTAAATGATTGAAGCATGAAAAACATGGTAGTGACCAGAAAAGATTGTTCAGTATAACTTATTAAAATATGATAAACTCTATGATAAACAAAGAGGTTAGAGGGAATATGTTTAGTAAACACATGATAAGGATAAATAATAAATCTAAATGAACAACCACACGTATTTATTAGAAGAAAATATTGACTACAAAATACTTATGTTATATATCTTTAAGAGACTTAATAACGATGTTAAAAGAAAAATTTACGATATTTTAGTTATTTTTGAAATAATATATGTAATGGAACAAGCATTTACGGAACTAATTGTATCACATGAAATAGATATATTAGATCTATATGAACTAGATTTATATTCAGACTAATGATCACATATCAAGTTAATAAAATCTTTTTATAAATGAAACATAACACTTTTCATTATATAAGATTCTATAATACCCAGAAATGGAAACTTCTTAAAAACCTCAGTAACATAAATAGAAAAATAGATTGTGTTAAATACAATATTAAAACCTGCAAAGATATTATTAGATATAATAAATTACGTAATAAAGCTTTATTAACTATAGAAAATGAAATTGAATTTTATGAAGATAAACTTGAAAGTTATCAACACAGAAAAGAAATAACACTGAGAAATATAGAAACCATGGATATATGTATCAACAGGTATACATCTCAGTATTAATATGAACAAATCAAAAATTGATAGTTACAAATATTTTAAGTACTGGTTAGAAATTCTAAAACATATAAATATGTCAAAAATAATATTAGAAAAAAATATAGAAGAATATCAAAAAACTAAAGATATTAAATACTTAGAATACACACTTGAAAATATAAAAGAAATTTCAAGGTTAATTTCGTTAGCTACAGATAATCATGAAAAAGCATTTAATTCCACAACTACATAAAAAAGATCCTATGAAAACTAAGATGAACTCAAACATTAATAGTACAAACCCGCAAAACAGTGAAACAATCAAAATAACTAAGAAATCGCAGAAAATTAGGAAGAAACTAAAGAAACTATATATAGAATATGAATACTTAAGTATCACAAAAATAAACAAAGCTAGGCTGTCCAAATTAATCGATATAATATCTAAAACAGAATATAAATATGTTTGTTATCTAAAGGATAAAAGATGAATAAAGAAGAATTCGCATTAGAAGAGAAAACATATGAGAATCCAGAAGGATTAAAAATAACAATAATATTTTCTAACTTAGGAAGAAGATATAAAAAAATAGGAAATAACCTAAACTTAATGTTAGAAAAAGAAACTGTAAAACTAGAGGATAGTTTAACCGCCATGGTTAGAATAACAAAAGAAAACGAAGAAATAGATAGAAAACGAGAGATTAAAGAAATACAACAGCAAGCTAAAGAAAAAATACAACAGATAGAGGAAGTAAAAAACACTAAAATAACAGAATTAGAAAAAGAATTAGAGATGCTAAAACAGATGTATGCAAATAAACTAAAAGAAAAGGAAAAACGTAAAGAAGAAGAAGAAGAACTAAAACTAACAAATGAGATAGAAAGATTCAAATTACAGTTAGAAGAAGTACAGGAGAGTCCATCAAAAATAAGTATAAACGAAATAAATGACCAAAGTGATAAAGACACAGAACTAGGAGAAAACTATTCAGAAACAAGTGAAACATACACAGAACTTATAGAAAAAACAGAAAAGATAAAAATAAACCCAGAAATAAATACAGGAGATATGAACGAAGATAAACCAAGCATATCAGGAATAAAAAATCCAAAACAATTAAACCCAACCTATTACAGAGTAAGTTATGATGCATATGACAGAAACAAAACATTATGGGATAAAAGGTTAAATAAGAAATGGGCACCAAGACAGATAACTGAACAATATAATTTTTTAGATCTAGATTGTGTAGCAGATATAAATAAAACAATACAATTATGGATAGGATATATCTCAAAACAACTAATAGATAATAAAATAACAATAACGGAAACACCAGGATATATAGAAAGAACATTAATAGGAACTGTAAAATTATGGTTACAAAATTTATCAAGTGAAAGCTTAGACACATTAAGGAGTAATAAAAAACTTGACGGTACAACTACAACAACAGTTACAGATATATTAAATAAATATGAAATAGCAATAAGAAATGAATTTAGTAGTATGACAACAGAAGTAGAAGAACAAAATAAAGAAAAAATTACAAATAGAAATTTAATGACAAAATTAGCAATATGTAATATGTGTTATATAGATGAATATACTTGTGCATTTAGAGACTATTATTATAAAGGAACATATAGTCCAGATGAAAGTAAAGAGATAAGAAAATTATATTTTACAAAATTACCAGAACCCTTTAGCTCAAAAATAATAAAAAGTTGGAACGAAGCAGGACTAGCAGATACATTAGGAGTAAGGATAAAATTTCTACAAAACTGGTTTATAGAATTATGTGAAAAATATAAAGAAAACATGAAAATGGAAAAAATATTAGTAAAAAATTTGGCATGTTGCAAAAGTAGAATAGCACCCCAATTTGGCTGCACAGATAAATATTACAAAAAAGAAGGAAAGAAAAAGAAATTTAAATCAAAATATTCAAAATATAAATATAGGAAACCAAGAAGAAGATATTATGTAAAAAATTATAAACATAAAAAACCATATAGGAAAAAGAAAAAACTAACAGAATGTACTTGCTATAATTGTGGAAAGCTAGGACACTTAGCCAAAGATTGTAAATTACCAAAAAACCCAAAGAAGAAACAAATTACCGAAATATTGATAGATAATGATAAATATACACAAGTAGAATATGTAGATTATGAATTAAGCAGTGAAGACAGCATATATGAGATATCAGAAAACGAGTTCTCTGAAAATGAAATAAACAAGGATATAGAAGAGTCAGATGAAGAAAATTATGACTGAAAAAGATATACAAATTATACAACAAGAAGAACACCAAGATGAACAATCTTCAGAACAAAAAATAATATTTGACGCTAATATATTTGAACAAATAAAAGGAAAAGAATTGGATCTAAGTATAGACAAAATATTAGAAGTACCAACAATAAAGAATTGGTTTAAAAGACAAAAAGAAGAATACTATGTAGTAAGCCAAAGAGAACATATAATAGATTGTAAATACATCAAAGGTAAAGCACAAATACCAATTTTAAATAAAAGACTACTAAATAAAGAAATACAAGATATAAAAGCAAAAAATCCAATAAAATATGTACACTTAGGAGGAACGGAGATCCTAATAAAAGCATGTTTTAGGGAAGGAATAGATACCCCTATAGAAATATACTTGGCAGATGATAGGATTGTACAACCTATAGAAAAGAGTATAATAAGTGCTGTAAGAGGTAACTTAATATACCAAAAATTTAAATTTATAGTAAGTGCTAACTATTCAGTAGCAGTAGATGATAAAAATATAGATAAATCATTAGTATTATACTGGAAAATGTCTGGAATAGAATTAGCACCAGGAAGTAAAATATTCACAGCAAGATGTAAAAATCTATATGTCTTAACAACAAAACATAAGATAACAGCTAAAAATAAAATAAATAAAATAAAAATAGAAAATCCATTCGAAAGAATAGTATCAGTTATAGACAACAATGATTACAGTTATACAGAAATAGACATGGATGAAGATTTAGAAATAGTAAAAGAAAGATTAAGCACATCAAAACGAATAAATAATGAAATGCCAGAAACATCATCAAGAAGTACATCAAGAAGTACATCAAAAAGAATAAATTATACCACTCCACAAAAATTAATAGAACAAAAAATAGAAGAAATAAACCCACATCATTATTATATAACAGGAATAATGGACCAAAGAAAATATTTAATACTAATAAATACAGGGCAGGAAGAGAATTATGTTATAAGAGAACTAATACCAGAACAAGAGATAGTAACAATAGAACAACAAAATTCAGAACTACCAAAAGCGTTAAGAAAAAACGAAGAAACAACTGAAAAAGAATTAATTATTGGAGGAATACCAATATTAATAAATTTTAAAATATATCAAGGAGATAAAAATATTACACTAGGGATAAAATGGTTAGAAAAAGTCAAACCATATAAATTAGAAGATAGGCAATTAACAATAAGTTATGAAAATAAGAAAATAATAATAAAAAGAACTTTGATATAATGCCAAAAATATACATACTTTCCAAAATAATAGTAGAAGGATATTATAATAGATATTATACACCTATGGTGGATACAGGAGCAGAAGCTAATATGTGTAGACATAATTGTTTACCAGAAAGTAAATGGGAAAAGCTAAAAACCCCCATAGTAGTAACAGGATTTAATAATGAAGGAAGTATGATAACATATAAAGCAAGAAATATAAAAATACAAATATGGGATAAAATATTAACCATAGAAGAAATATATAGTTACGAATTCACAAATAAAGATATATTATTAGGAATGCCATTTTTAGATAAATTATACCCACATATTATAACAAAAACACATTGGTGGTTTACTACCCCGTGTAAACAAAAATTAGGAGCAAAAAGAGTAAATAATAAAGTAAGAAAAACAACACCCTGGATTAAAGGAAGTGAAAAGATTACCCAAAAATTAGAAAATGTAATACAAAGTAACCATAATATAGAGATAATCATTTTCTCAATAAATAAGATAAAACCACTACAAGATAAACTAGAATTACTATATAATGATAATCCACTCCAAGGATGGGAAAAACATCAAACAAAAATAAAGATTGAACTAATAGATGAAAATAGCATAATAACACAAAAACCTTTAAAATACAATTTTAATGATTTAACAGAATTTAAAATGCATATAAAAGAATTATTAGATAATAACTACATACAAGAAAGTAATAGTAAACATACTAGCCCAGCATTTATAGTAAATAAGCATAGTGAACAAAAAAGAGGAAAAAGCCGTATGGTTATAGATTATAGAAACTTAAATGCAAAAACAAAAACATATAATTATCCGATACCAAATAAAATACTAAAAATTAGACAAATACAAGGATATAACTATTTTAGTAAATTTGACTGTAAATCAGGATTTTACCATTTAAAACTAGAAGATGAATCTAAAAAGTTAACAGCATTCACAGTACCACAAGGATTTTACGAATGGAACGTATTACCTTTTGGATATAAAAATGCACCAGGTAGGTATCAACATTTTATGGATAATTACTTCAACCAATTAGAAAATTGTATAATATATATAGATGATATATTGCTATATTCTAGAACAGAGAACGAACATATAAAACTACTAGAAAAATTCATACACATTGTAGAAATATCAGGAATAAGTTTAAGTAAAAAGAAAGCAGAAGTAATGAAAAATCAAATAGAATTTTTAGGTATACAAATAGATAAAAACGGAATAAAAATGCAAACCCATGTAGTACAAAAAATAATTAACTTGAATGAAACACTTGATACAAAAAAGAAGTTACAATCATTTTTAGGATTGGTTAACCAAGTAAGAGAATATATTCCTAAATTAGCAGAAAACTTAAAACCATTACAGAAAAAATTAAAAAAGGACATAGAATATCATTTTGACGAAAAAGATAAAATACATATACAGAAGATAAAAAATATGTGTAAAAAATTACCAAAACTATATTTTCCAGATGAAAAGAAACAATTTACATATATTGTAGAAACTGATTCTAGTGATCACAGCTACGGAGGAGTTCTAAAATATAAATATGATAATGAAAAAATTGAACACCATTGTAGATATTATTCCGGATCATACACGGAACCACAATTAAAATGGGAAATAAATAGGAAAGAACTATTTGGATTATATAAATGTTTGTTAGCATTTGAGCCATATATTGTTTATAACAAATTTATAGTAAGAACAGATAATACACAAGTAAAATGGTGGATAACTCGGAAAGTACAGGATTCAGTAACTACAAAGGAAATAAGGAGACTTGTATTAAATATACAAAATTTTACATTTACAATTGAAGTAATACGGACTGACAAGAATGTTATTGCAGACTACCTATCAAGACAAAGGTACCCAAACAGATGAAAGCCAAGAATCAAAAGACATATTTACAATCCTTACTACTCTATCCTTACAGATGGAGAGTATGGGAAAAAGATTACAACAGCTAGAAAGTCAGCAGCATGACTATAAAAATGCGGAGCTAAGTCAATCGGAAGACTCTAAACTTCCAGAGGTAGAAGGAGACGTTGGGAAACTCCAAAAAACCCATAACACAGTTGCTTTATATACAGCTGCAGGTACAAGCAAACAAGTTAGCAAAAAGCCACATATCAATGTAAACCTAAATACCGTATTTGATAAGCCATTTACATCAAAAAAGCCAAGAGAAGCAATAGTTATAGCCCCACAAACTTCAACCTATGCTAATAGCCTACACCACAACAAAAAGGTATATAACCATATTACTCAAACATATATTGAGAATATATATAAAATCCAGACATTTCTGAACCTAAACCCTAGATCAACAACTACTACAGATCCAACACAAGATTATGTAACCCAAAAACTACAGGGATATAATAGGCTTATAGCCCAGCCAAAAACAAAAGCAAACCTAGTAAAAACATGTTACAACTACGGACTACTTAGCACAGTATATACCCATGACGGAGAAGAAATAATTGGAATACCAGAGCTATACAAAGCATTTGTCACCTTCAAGAGAATTACAAAAGGCAACCTATTCTTCATCAAATTCTATACAGCACCAGCGGAAATACTATATGATGAAATAAAACCCATAATACAGGTGATAAAAATAGGACTAACACGAGATATGATAATACCGGAAGAGATAGAGAAACAACCGGAGATACAGAAAATGGAGATACCAAGTTTCTATGCTAATAAAAGAATAATTGGTATAGCAACTATTATTCAAGAACTAGCTAACAATTATCTACAAGGAAATGCTATCTGGAGCTACTATTCCAGAGACCAATTGATGATATATGCCAACTCGAAGGAACTACGACAAGGAGATATGGATGAAGTCCAGAAATGGATTTTATCATTATTAAAACCAGAAATGCAACCAACTACCAGAGCATTGAAAAAAGAATTTATTTCAAACGAGTTATTAACAAGATACTGCAAACTAGTAGGACACAAATATCCAGACCACATATGTTCAAAGTGCAACGGAGATGATAACTATGTACCAGAAGTCCAACTAGAATGAAGGTATCAACAAGAAGACAAAAGAAGAAGACAGCTACTGGAAACATATAATGTAAAGTAAATAGTACTAGTCGCATTCATGAACAGTAAAGGTCGTTCATGAATAGTAAGAGTCATAAAGTAAATAGTATATGTCATAATCATGAACAGTAAAGGTCGTTCATGAATAGTAAGAGTCATAAAGTAAATAGTATATGTCATAATCATGAACAGTAAAGGTCGTTCATGAATAGTAGGAGTCATTTGTAAACAGTAAGAGTCGTTTTAATTTTCTTTATATAGAATGTAAATCCGAGGAAGGAGGACATCCTCACCCTTACCTTCTCTCTCTAATATTCTCTCTTGTAAGAAATATCTGAGTTAATTACAAGTATCTAAAACAGCTATGGAGCATTCAAACGAGTTACAAAACCAGGTAAGTTTATTTATAATCATGTTTAACTAAACTCTTATATTCCTTATAATCTCTTAAAAATCATAATTGTTTATCATGTTATAGTACTGTTATAAAGAACATCTTGAGAAAGTTTGCCTGTCTAATAATGCTGAGAGTAGTTAAGCCCAGACTATGCCATCCTAAAGTGGAAACCAGTAGGCAAGGAAGCCGTTTAGGGGAGTACACAGAGTTGAGGCGCTGTTAGGGTAAATGATTGAAGCATGAAAAACATGGTAGTGACCAGAAAAGATTGTTCAGTATAACTTATTAAAATATGATAAACTCTATGATAAACAAAGAGGTTAGAGGGAATATGTTTAGTAAACACATGATAAGGATAAATAATAAATCTAAATGAACAACCACACGTATTTATTAGAAGAAAATATTGACTACAAAATACTTATGTTATATATCTTTAAGAGACTTAATAACGATGTTAAAAGAAAAATTTACGATATTTTAGTTATTTTTGAAATAATATATGTAATGGAACAAGCATTTACGGAACTAATTGTATCACATGAAATAGATATATTAGATCTATATGAACTAGATTTATATTCAGACTAATGATCACATATCAAGTTAATAAAATCTTTTTATAAATGAAACATAACACTTTTCATTATATAAGATTCTATAATACCCAGAAATGGAAACTTCTTAAAAACCTCAGTAACATAAATAGAAAAATAGATTGTGTTAAATACAATATTAAAACCTGCAAAGATATTATTAGATATAATAAATTACGTAATAAAGCTTTATTAACTATAGAAAATGAAATTGAATTTTATGAAGATAAACTTGAAAGTTATCAACACAGAAAAGAAATAACACTGAGAAATATAGAAACCATGGATATATGTATCAACAGGTATACATCTCAGTATTAATATGAACAAATCAAAAATTGATAGTTACAAATATTTTAAGTACTGGTTAGAAATTCTAAAACATATAAATATGTCAAAAATAATATTAGAAAAAAATATAGAAGAATATCAAAAAACTAAAGATATTAAATACTTAGAATACACACTTGAAAATATAAAAGAAATTTCAAGGTTAATTTCGCTAGCTACAGATAATCATGAAAAAGCACAAAATTCAGAACTACCAAAAGCGTTAAGAAAAAACGAAGAAACAACTGAAAAAGAATTAATTATTGGAGGAATACCAATATTAATAAATTTTAAAATATATCAAGGAGATAAAAATATTACACTAGGGATAAAATGGTTAGAAAAAGTCAAACCATATAAATTAGAAGATAGGCAATTAACAATAAGTTATGAAAATAAGAAAATAATAATAAAAAGAACTTTGATATAATGCCAAAAATATACATACTTTCCAAAATAATAGTAGAAGGATATTATAATAGATATTATACACCTATGGTGGATACAGGAGCAGAAGCTAATATGTGTAGACATAATTGTTTACCAGAAAGTAAATGGGAAAAGCTAAAAAACCCCATAGTAGTAACAGGATTTAATAATGAAGGAAGTATGATAACATATAAAGCAAGAAATATAAAAATACAAATATGGGATAAAATATTAACCATAGAAGAAATATATAGTTACGAATTCACAAATAAGGATATATTATTAGGAATGCCATTTTTAGATAAATTATACCCACATATTATAACAAAAACACATTGGTGGTTTACTACCCCGTGTAAACAAAAATTAGGAGCAAAAAGAGTAAATAATAAAGTAAGAAAAACAACACCCTGGATTAAAGGAAGTGAAAAGATTACCCAAAAATTAGAAAATGTAATACAAAGTAACCATAATATAGAGATAATCATTTTCTCAATAAATAAGATAAAACCACTACAAGATAAACTAGAATTACTATATAATGATAATCCACTCCAAGGATGGGAAAAACATCAAACAAAAATAAAGATTGAACTAATAGATGAAAATAGCATAATAACACAAAAACCTTTAAAATACAATTTTAATGATTTAACAGAATTTAAAATGCATATAAAAGAATTATTAGATAATAACTACATACAAGAAAGTAATAGTAAACATACTAGCCCAGCATTTATAGTAAATAAGCATAGTGAACAAAAAAGAGGAAAAAGCCGTATGGTTATAGATTATAGAAACTTAAATGCAAAAACAAAAACATATAATTATCCGATACCAAATAAAATACTAAAAATTAGACAAATACAAGGATATAACTATTTTAGTAAATTTGACTGTAAATCAGGATTTTACCATTTAAAACTAGAAGATGAATCTAAAAAGTTAACAGCATTCACAGTACCACAAGGATTTTACGAATGGAACGTATTACCTTTTGGATATAAAAATGCACCAGGTAGGTATCAACATTTTATGGATAATTACTTCAACCAATTAGAAAATTGTATAATATATATAGATGATATATTGCTATATTCTAGAACAGAGAACGAACATATAAAACTACTAGAAAAATTCATACACATTGTAGAAATATCAGGAATAAGTTTAAGTAAAAAGAAAGCAGAAGTAATGAAAAATCAAATAGAATTTTTAGGTATACAAATAGATAAAAACGGAATAAAAATGCAAACCCATGTAGTACAAAAAATAATTAACTTGAATGAAACACTTGATACAAAAAAGAAGTTACAATCATTTTTAGGATTGGTTAACCAAGTAAGAGAATATATTCCTAAATTAGCAGAAAACTTAAAACCATTACAGAAAAAATTAAAAAAGGACATAGAATATCATTTTGACGAAAAAGATAAAATACATATACAGAAGATAAAAAATATGTGTAAAAAATTACCAAAACTATATTTTCCAGATGAAAAGAAACAATTTACATATATTGTAGAAACTGATTCTAGTGATCACAGCTACGGAGGAGTTCTAAAATATAAATATGATAATGAAAAAATTGAACACCATTGTAGATATTATTCCGGATCATACACGGAACCACAATTAAAATGGGAAATAAATAGGAAAGAACTATTTGGATTATATAAATGTTTGTTAGCATTTGAGCCATATATTGTTTATAACAAATTTATAGTAAGAACAGATAATACACAAGTAAAATGGTGGATAACTCGGAAAGTACAGGATTCAGTAACTACAAAGGAAATAAGGAGACTTGTATTAAATATACAAAATTTTACATTTACAATTGAAGTAATACGGACTGACAAGAATGTTATTGCAGACTACCTATCAAGACAAAGGTACCCAAACAGATGAAAGCCAAGAATCAAAAGACATATTTACAATCCTTACTACTCTATCCTTACAGATGGAGAGTATGGGAAAAAGATTACAACAGCTAGAAAGTCAGCAGCATGACTATAAAAATGCGGAGCTAAGTCAATCGGAAGACTCTAAACTTCCAGAGGTAGAAGGAGACGTTGGGAAACTCCAAAAAACCCATAACACAGTTGCTTTATATACAGCTGCAGGTACAAGCAAACAAGTTAGCAAAAAGCCACATATCAATGTAAACCTAAATACCGTATTTGATAAGCCATTTACATCAAAAAAGCCAAGAGAAGCAATAGTTATAGCCCCACAAACTTCAACCTATGCTAATAGCCTACACCACAACAAAAAGGTATATAACCATATTACTCAAACATATATTGAGAATATATATAAAATCCAGACATTTCTGAACCTAAACCCTAGATCAACAACTACTACAGATCCAACACAAGATTATGTAACCCAAAAACTACAGGGATATAATAGGCTTATAGCCCAGCCAAAAACAAAAGCAAACCTAGTAAAAACATGTTACAACTACGGACTACTTAGCACAGTATATACCCATGACGGAGAAGAAATAATTGGAATACCAGAGCTATACAAAGCATTTGTCACCTTCAAGAGAATTACAAAAGGCAACCTATTCTTCATCAAATTCTATACAGCACCAGCGGAAATACTATATGATGAAATAAAACCCATAATACAGGTGATAAAAATAGGACTAACACGAGATATGATAATACCGGAAGAGATAGAGAAACAACCGGAGATACAGAAAATGGAGATACCAAGTTTCTATGCTAATAAAAGAATAATTGGTATAGCAACTATTATTCAAGAACTAGCTAACAATTATCTACAAGGAAATGCTATCTGGAGCTACTATTCCAGAGACCAATTGATGATATATGCCAACTCGAAGGAACTACGACAAGGAGATATGGATGAAGTCCAGAAATGGATTTTATCATTATTAAAACCAGAAATGCAACCAACTACCAGAGCATTGAAAAAAGAATTTATTTCAAACGAGTTATTAACAAGATACTGCAAACTAGTAGGACACAAATATCCAGACCACATATGTTCAAAGTGCAACGGAGATGATAACTATGTACCAGAAGTCCAACTAGAATGAAGGTATCAACAAGAAGACAAAAGAAGAAGACAGCTACTGGAAACATATAATGTAAAGTAAATAGTACTAGTCGCATTCATGAACAGTAAAGGTCGTTCATGAATAGTAAGAGTCATAAAGTAAATAGTATATGTCATAATCATGAACAGTAAAGGTCGTTCATGAATAGTAAGAGTCATAAAGTAAATAGTATATGTCATAATCATGAACAGTAAAGGTCGTTCATGAATAGTAGGAGTCATTTGTAAACAGTAAGAGTCGTTTTAATTTTCTTTATATAGAATGTAAATCCGAGGAAGGAGGACATCCTCACCCTTACCTTCTCTCTCTAATATTCTCTCTTGTAAGAAATATCTGAGTTAATTACAAGTATCTAAAACAGCTATGGAGCATTCAAACGAGTTACAAAACCAGGTAAGTTTATTTATAATCATGTTTAACTAAACTCTTATATTCCTTATAATCTCTTAAAAATCATAATTGTTTATCATGTTATAGTACTGTTATAAAGAACATCTTGAGAAAGTTTGCCTGTCTAATAATGCTGAGAGTAGTTAAGCCCAGACTATGCCATCCTAAAGTGGAAACCAGTAGGCAAGGAAGCCGTTTAGGGGAGTACACAGAGTTGAGGCGCTGTTAGGGTAAATGATTGAAGCATGAAAAACATGGTAGTGACCAGAAAAGATTGTTCAGTATAACTTATTAAAATATGATAAACTCTATGATAAACAAAGAGGTTAGAGGGAATATGTTTAGTAAACACATGATAAGGATAAATAATAAATCTAAATGAACAACCACACGTATTTATTAGAAGAAAATATTGACTACAAAATACTTATGTTATATATCTTTAAGAGACTTAATAACGATGTTAAAAGAAAAATTTACGATATTTTAGTTATTTTTGAAATAATATATGTAATGGAACAAGCATTTACGGAACTAATTGTATCACATGAAATAGATATATTAGATCTATATGAACTAGATTTATATTCAGACTAATGATCACATATCAAGTTAATAAAATCTTTTTATAAATGAAACATAACACTTTTCATTATATAAGATTCTATAATACCCAGAAATGGAAACTTCTTAAAAACCTCAGTAACATAAATAGAAAAATAGATTGTGTTAAATACAATATTAAAACCTGCAAAGATATTATTAGATATAATAAATTACGTAATAAAGCTTTATTAACTATAGAAAATGAAATTGAATTTTATGAAGATAAACTTGAAAGTTATCAACACAGAAAAGAAATAACACTGAGAAATATAGAAACCATGGATATATGTATCAACAGGTATACATCTCAGTATTAATATGAACAAATCAAAAATTGATAGTTACAAATATTTTAAGTACTGGTTAGAAATTCTAAAACATATAAATATGTCAAAAATAATATTAGAAAAAAATATAGAAGAATATCAAAAAACTAAAGATATTAAATACTTAGAATACACACTTGAAAATATAAAAGAAATTTCAAGGTTAATTTCGCTAGCTACAGATAGTTAAGAAAAAACGAAGAAACAACTGAAAAAGAATTAATTATTGGAGGAATACCAATATTAATAAATTTTAAAATATATCAAGGAGATAAAAATATTACACTAGGGATAAAATGGTTAGAAAAAGTCAAACCATATAAATTAGAAGATAGGCAATTAACAATAAGTTATGAAAATAAGAAAATAATAATAAAAAGAACTTTGATATAATGCCAAAAATATACATACTTTCCAAAATAATAGTAGAAGGATATTATAATAGATATTATACACCTATGGTGGATACAGGAGCAGAAGCTAATATGTGTAGACATAATTGTTTACCAGAAAGTAAATGGGAAAAGCTAAAAAACCCCATAGTAGTAACAGGATTTAATAATGAAGGAAGTATGATAACATATAAAGCAAGAAATATAAAAATACAAATATGGGATAAAATATTAACCATAGAAGAAATATATAGTTACGAATTCACAAATAAGGATATATTATTAGGAATGCCATTTTTAGATAAATTATACCCACATATTATAACAAAAACACATTGGTGGTTTACTACCCCGTGTAAACAAAAATTAGGAGCAAAAAGAGTAAATAATAAAGTAAGAAAAACAACACCCTGGATTAAAGGAAGTGAAAAGATTACCCAAAAATTAGAAAATGTAATACAAAGTAACCATAATATAGAGATAATCATTTTCTCAATAAATAAGATAAAACCACTACAAGATAAACTAGAATTACTATATAATGATAATCCACTCCAAGGATGGGAAAAACATCAAACAAAAATAAAGATTGAACTAATAGATGAAAATAGCATAATAACACAAAAACCTTTAAAATACAATTTTAATGATTTAACAGAATTTAAAATGCATATAAAAGAATTATTAGATAATAACTACATACAAGAAAGTAATAGTAAACATACTAGCCCAGCATTTATAGTAAATAAGCATAGTGAACAAAAAAGAGGAAAAAGCCGTATGGTTATAGATTATAGAAACTTAAATGCAAAAACAAAAACATATAATTATCCGATACCAAATAAAATACTAAAAATTAGACAAATACAAGGATATAACTATTTTAGTAAATTTGACTGTAAATCAGGATTTTACCATTTAAAACTAGAAGATGAATCTAAAAAGTTAACAGCATTCACAGTACCACAAGGATTTTACGAATGGAACGTATTACCTTTTGGATATAAAAATGCACCAGGTAGGTATCAACATTTTATGGATAATTACTTCAACCAATTAGAAAATTGTATAATATATATAGATGATATATTGCTATATTCTAGAACAGAGAACGAACATATAAAACTACTAGAAAAATTCATACACATTGTAGAAATATCAGGAATAAGTTTAAGTAAAAAGAAAGCAGAAGTAATGAAAAATCAAATAGAATTTTTAGGTATACAAATAGATAAAAACGGAATAAAAATGCAAACCCATGTAGTACAAAAAATAATTAACTTGAATGAAACACTTGATACAAAAAAGAAGTTACAATCATTTTTAGGATTGGTTAACCAAGTAAGAGAATATATTCCTAAATTAGCAGAAAACTTAAAACCATTACAGAAAAAATTAAAAAAGGACATAGAATATCATTTTGACGAAAAAGATAAAATACATATACAGAAGATAAAAAATATGTGTAAAAAATTACCAAAACTATATTTTCCAGATGAAAAGAAACAATTTACATATATTGTAGAAACTGATTCTAGTGATCACAGCTACGGAGGAGTTCTAAAATATAAATATGATAATGAAAAAATTGAACACCATTGTAGATATTATTCCGGATCATACACGGAACCACAATTAAAATGGGAAATAAATAGGAAAGAACTATTTGGATTATATAAATGTTTGTTAGCATTTGAGCCATATATTGTTTATAACAAATTTATAGTAAGAACAGATAATACACAAGTAAAATGGTGGATAACTCGGAAAGTACAGGATTCAGTAACTACAAAGGAAATAAGGAGACTTGTATTAAATATACAAAATTTTACATTTACAATTGAAGTAATACGGACTGACAAGAATGTTATTGCAGACTACCTATCAAGACAAAGGTACCCAAACAGATGAAAGCCAAGAATCAAAAGACATATTTACAATCCTTACTACTCTATCCTTACAGATGGAGAGTATGGGAAAAAGATTACAACAGCTAGAAAGTCAGCAGCATGACTATAAAAATGCGGAGCTAAGTCAATCGGAAGACTCTAAACTTCCAGAGGTAGAAGGAGACGTTGGGAAACTCCAAAAAACCCATAACACAGTTGCTTTATATACAGCTGCAGGTACAAGCAAACAAGTTAGCAAAAAGCCACATATCAATGTAAACCTAAATACCGTATTTGATAAGCCATTTACATCAAAAAAGCCAAGAGAAGCAATAGTTATAGCCCCACAAACTTCAACCTATGCTAATAGCCTACACCACAACAAAAAGGTATATAACCATATTACTCAAACATATATTGAGAATATATATAAAATCCAGACATTTCTGAACCTAAACCCTAGATCAACAACTACTACAGATCCAACACAAGATTATGTAACCCAAAAACTACAGGGATATAATAGGCTTATAGCCCAGCCAAAAACAAAAGCAAACCTAGTAAAAACATGTTACAACTACGGACTACTTAGCACAGTATATACCCATGACGGAGAAGAAATAATTGGAATACCAGAGCTATACAAAGCATTTGTCACCTTCAAGAGAATTACAAAAGGCAACCTATTCTTCATCAAATTCTATACAGCACCAGCGGAAATACTATATGATGAAATAAAACCCATAATACAGGTGATAAAAATAGGACTAACACGAGATATGATAATACCGGAAGAGATAGAGAAACAACCGGAGATACAGAAAATGGAGATACCAAGTTTCTATGCTAATAAAAGAATAATTGGTATAGCAACTATTATTCAAGAACTAGCTAACAATTATCTACAAGGAAATGCTATCTGGAGCTACTATTCCAGAGACCAATTGATGATATATGCCAACTCGAAGGAACTACGACAAGGAGATATGGATGAAGTCCAGAAATGGATTTTATCATTATTAAAACCAGAAATGCAACCAACTACCAGAGCATTGAAAAAAGAATTTATTTCAAACGAGTTATTAACAAGATACTGCAAACTAGTAGGACACAAATATCCAGACCACATATGTTCAAAGTGCAACGGAGATGATAACTATGTACCAGAAGTCCAACTAGAATGAAGGTATCAACAAGAAGACAAAAGAAGAAGACAGCTACTGGAAACATATAATGTAAAGTAAATAGTACTAGTCGCATTCATGAACAGTAAAGGTCGTTCATGAATAGTAAGAGTCATAAAGTAAATAGTATATGTCATAATCATGAACAGTAAAGGTCGTTCATGAATAGTAGGAGTCATTTGTAAACAGTAAGAGTCGTTTTAATTTTCTTTATATAGAATGTAAATCCGAGGAAGGAGGACATCCTCACCCTTACCTTCTCTCTCTAATATTCTCTCTTATCTTCTCTCTTGTAAGAAATATCTGAGTTAATTACAAGTATCTAAAACAGCTATGGAGCATTCAAACGAGTTACAAAACCAGGTAAGTTTATTTATAATCATGTTTAACTAAACTCTTATATTCCTTATAATCTCTTAAAAATCATAATTGTTTATCATGTTATAGTACTGTTATAAAGAACATCTTGAGAAAGTTTGCCTGTCTAATAATGCTGAGAGTAGTTAAGCCCAGACTATGCCATCCTAAAGTGGAAACCAGTAGGCAAGGAAGCCGTTTAGGGGAGTACACAGAGTTGAGGCGCTGTTAGGGTAAATGATTGAAGCATGAAAAACATGGTAGTGACCAGAAAAGATTGTTCAGTATAACTTATTAAAATATGATAAACTCTATGATAAACAAAGAGGTTAGAGGGAATATGTTTAGTAAACACATGATAAGGATAAATAATAAATCTAAATGAACAACCACACGTATTTATTAGAAGAAAATATTGACTACAAAATACTTATGTTATATATCTTTAAGAGACTTAATAACGATGTTAAAAGAAAAATTTACGATATTTTAGTTATTTTTGAAATAATATATGTAATGGAACAAGCATTTACGGAACTAATTGTATCACATGAAATAGATATATTAGATCTATATGAACTAGATTTATATTCAGACTAATGATCACATATCAAGTTAATAAAATCTTTTTATAAATGAAACATAACACTTTTCATTATATAAGATTCTATAATACCCAGAAATGGAAACTTCTTAAAAACCTCAGTAACATAAATAGAAAAATAGATTGTGTTAAATACAATATTAAAACCTGCAAAGATATTATTAGATATAATAAATTACGTAATAAAGCTTTATTAACTATAGAAAATGAAATTGAATTTTATGAAGATAAACTTGAAAGTTATCAACACAGAAAAGAAATAACACTGAGAAATATAGAAACCATGGATATATGTATCAACAGGTATACATCTCAGTATTAATATGAACAAATCAAAAATTGATAGTTACAAATATTTTAAGTACTGGTTAGAAATTCTAAAACATATAAATATGTCAAAAATAATATTAGAAAAAATTATAGAAGAATATCAAAAAACTAAAGATATTAAATACTTAGAATACACACTTGAAAATATAAAAGAAATTTCAAGGTTAATTTCGTTAGCTACAGATAATCATGAAAAAGCATTTAATTCCACAACTACATAAAAAAGATCCTATGAAAACTAAGATGAACTCAAACAACCCCCCCCCCCAAATTGTTTCTAAAACAAGAAAAAAAAAAGATAATCATGAAAAAACATTTAATTCCACAACTACAGAAAAAAGATCCTATGAAAACTAAGATGAACTCAAACAACCCCCCCCTAAATTGGTATCAGAGCTATGAAAAATAAACATTTATATTAAGAAGCAAATCATGAAAAATAACACTGACATTAATAGTACAAACCCACAAAACAGTGAAACAATCAAAATAACTAAGAAATCGCAGAAAATTAGGAAGAAACTAAAGAAACTATATATAGAATATGAATACTTAAGTATCACAAAAATAAACAAAGCTAGGCTGTCCAAATTAATCGATATAATATCTAAAACAGAATATAAATATGTTTGTTATCTAAAGGATAAAAGATGAATAAAGAAGAATTCGCATTAGAAGAGAAAACATATGAGAATCCAGAAGGATTAAAAATAACAATAATATTTTCTAACTTAGGAAGAAGATATAAAAAAATAGGAAATAACCTAAACTTAATGTTAGAAAAAGAAACTGTAAAACTAGAGGATAGTTTAACCGCCATGGTTAGAATAACAAAAGAAAACGAAGAAATAGATAGAAAACGAGAGATTAAAGAAATACAACAGCAAGCTAAAGAAAAAATACAACAGATAGAGGAAGTAAAAAACACTAAAATAACAGAATTAGAAAAAGAATTAGAGATGCTAAAACAGATGTATGCAAATAAACTAAAAGAAAAGGAAAAACGTAAAGAAGAAGAAGAAGAACTAAAACTAACAAATGAGATAGAAAGATTCAAATTACAGTTAGAAGAAGTACAGGAGAGTCCATCAAAAATAAGTATAAACGAAATAAATGACCAAAGTGATAAAGACACAGAACTAGGAGAAAACTATTCAGAAACAAGTGAAACATACACAGAACTTATAGAAAAAACAGAAAAGATAAAAATAAACCCAGAAATAAATACAGGAGATATGAACGAAGATAAACCAAGCATATCAGGAATAAAAAATCCAAAACAATTAAACCCAACCTATTACAGAGTAAGTTATGATGCATATGACAGAAACAAAACATTATGGGATAAAAGGTTAAATAAGAAATGGGCACCAAGACAGATAACTGAACAATATAATTTTTTAGATCTAGATTGTGTAGCAGATATAAATAAAACAATACAATTATGGATAGGATATATCTCAAAACAACTAATAGATAATAAAATAACAATAACGGAAACACCAGGATATATAGAAAGAACATTAATAGGAACTGTAAAATTATGGTTACAAAATTTATCAAGTGAAAGCTTAGACACATTAAGGAGTAATAAAAAACTTGACGGTACAACTACAACAACAGTTACAGATATATTAAATAAATATGAAATAGCAATAAGAAATGAATTTAGTAGTATGACAACAGAAGTAGAAGAACAAAATAAAGAAAAAATTACAAATAGAAATTTAATGACAAAATTAGCAATATGTAATATGTGTTATATAGATGAATATACTTGTGCATTTAGAGACTATTATTATAAAGGAACATATAGTCCAGATGAAAGTAAAGAGATAAGAAAATTATATTTTACAAAATTACCAGAACCCTTTAGCTCAAAAATAATAAAAAGTTGGAACGAAGCAGGACTAGCAGATACATTAGGAGTAAGGATAAAATTTCTACAAAACTGGTTTATAGAATTATGTGAAAAATATAAAGAAAACATGAAAATGGAAAAAATATTAGTAAAAAATTTGGCATGTTGCAAAAGTAGAATAGCACCCCAATTTGGCTGCACAGATAAATATTACAAAAAAGAAGGAAAGAAAAAGAAATTTAAATCAAAATATTCAAAATATAAATATAGGAAACCAAGAAGAAGATATTATGTAAAAAATTATAAACATAAAAAACCATATAGGAAAAAGAAAAAACTAACAGAATGTACTTGCTATAATTGTGGAAAGCTAGGACACTTAGCCAAAGATTGTAAATTACCAAAAAACCCAAAGAAGAAACAAATTACCGAAATATTGATAGATAATGATAAATATACACAAGTAGAATATGTAGATTATGAATTAAGCAGTGAAGACAGCATATATGAGATATCAGAAAACGAGTTCTCTGAAAATGAAATAAACAAGGATATAGAAGAGTCAGATGAAGAAAATTATGACTGAAAAAGATATACAAATTATACAACAAGAAGAACACCAAGATGAACAATCTTCAGAACAAAAAATAATATTTGACGCTAATATATTTGAACAAATAAAAGGAAAAGAATTGGATCTAAGTATAGACAAAATATTAGAAGTACCAACAATAAAGAATTGGTTTAAAAGACAAAAAGAAGAATACTATGTAGTAAGCCAAAGAGAACATATAATAGATTGTAAATACATCAAAGGTAAAGCACAAATACCAATTTTAAATAAAAGACTACTAAATAAAGAAATACAAGATATAAAAGCAAAAAATCCAATAAAATATGTACACTTAGGAGGAACGGAGATCCTAATAAAAGCATGTTTTAGGGAAGGAATAGATACCCCTATAGAAATATACTTGGCAGATGATAGGATTGTACAACCTATAGAAAAGAGTATAATAAGTGCTGTAAGAGGTAACTTAATATACCAAAAATTTAAATTTATAGTAAGTGCTAACTATTCAGTAGCAGTAGATGATAAAAATATAGATAAATCATTAGTATTATACTGGAAAATGTCTGGAATAGAATTAGCACCAGGAAGTAAAATATTCACAGCAAGATGTAAAAATCTATATGTCTTAACAACAAAACATAAGATAACAGCTAAAAATAAAATAAATAAAATAAAAATAGAAAATCCATTCGAAAGAATAGTATCAGTTATAGACAACAATGATTACAGTTATACAGAAATAGACATGGATGAAGATTTAGAAATAGTAAAAGAAAGATTAAGCACATCAAAACGAATAAATAATGAAATGCCTGAAACATCATCAAGAAGTACATCAAGAAGTACATCAAAAAGAATAAATTATACCACTCCACAAAAATTAATAGAACAAAAAATAGAAGAAATAAACCCACATCATTATTATATAACAGGAATAATGGACCAAAGAAAATATTTAATACTAATAAATACAGGGCAGGAAGAGAATTATGTTATAAGAGAACTAATACCAGAACAAGAGATAGTAACAATAGAACAACAAAATTCAGAACTACCAAAAGCGTTAAGAAAAAACGAAGAAACAACTGAAAAAGAATTAATTATTGGAGGAATACCAATATTAATAAATTTTAAAATATATCAAGGAGATAAAAATATTACACTAGGGATAAAATGGTTAGAAAAAGTCAAACCATATAAATTAGAAGATAGGCAATTAACAATAAGTTATGAAAATAAGAAAATAATAATAAAAAGAACTTTGATATAATGCCAAAAATATACATACTTTCCAAAATAATAGTAGAAGGATATTATAATAGATATTATACACCTATGGTGGATACAGGAGCAGAAGCTAATATGTGTAGACATAATTGTTTACCAGAAAGTAAATGGGAAAAGCTAAAAAACCCCATAGTAGTAACAGGATTTAATAATGAAGGAAGTATGATAACATATAAAGCAAGAAATATAAAAATACAAATATGGGATAAAATATTAACCATAGAAGAAATATATAGTTACGAATTCACAAATAAAGATATATTATTAGGAATGCCATTTTTAGATAAATTATACCCACATATTATAACAAAAACACATTGGTGGTTTACTACCCCGTGTAAACAAAAATTAGGAGCAAAAAGAGTAAATAATAAAGTAAGAAAAACAACACCCTGGATTAAAGGAAGTGAAAAGATTACCCAAAAATTAGAAAATGTAATACAAAGTAACCATAATATAGAGATAATCATTTTCTCAATAAATAAGATAAAACCACTACAAGATAAACTAGAATTACTATATAATGATAATCCACTCCAAGGATGGGAAAAACATCAAACAAAAATAAAGATTGAACTAATAGATGAAAATAGCATAATAACACAAAAACCTTTAAAATACAATTTTAATGATTTAACAGAATTTAAAATGCATATAAAAGAATTATTAGATAATAACTACATACAAGAAAGTAATAGTAAACATACTAGCCCAGCATTTATAGTAAATAAGCATAGTGAACAAAAAAGAGGAAAAAGCCGTATGGTTATAGATTATAGAAACTTAAATGCAAAAACAAAAACATATAATTATCCGATACCAAATAAAATACTAAAAATTAGACAAATACAAGGATATAACTATTTTAGTAAATTTGACTGTAAATCAGGATTTTACCATTTAAAACTAGAAGATGAATCTAAAAAGTTAACAGCATTCACAGTACCACAAGGATTTTACGAATGGAACGTATTACCTTTTGGATATAAAAATGCACCAGGTAGGTATCAACATTTTATGGATAATTACTTCAACCAATTAGAAAATTGTATAATATATATAGATGATATATTGCTATATTCTAGAACAGAGAACGAACATATAAAACTACTAGAAAAATTCATACACATTGTAGAAATATCAGGAATAAGTTTAAGTAAAAAGAAAGCAGAAGTAATGAAAAATCAAATAGAATTTTTAGGTATACAAATAGATAAAAACGGAATAAAAATGCAAACCCATGTAGTACAAAAAATAATTAACTTGAATGAAACACTTGATACAAAAAAGAAGTTACAATCATTTTTAGGATTGGTTAACCAAGTAAGAGAATATATTCCTAAATTAGCAGAAAACTTAAAACCATTACAGAAAAAATTAAAAAAGGACATAGAATATCATTTTGACGAAAAAGATAAAATACATATACAGAAGATAAAAAATATGTGTAAAAAATTACCAAAACTATATTTTCCAG
This sequence comes from Nicotiana sylvestris, assembly GCF_000393655.2. Taxonomy (NCBI): domain Eukaryota; kingdom Viridiplantae; phylum Streptophyta; class Magnoliopsida; order Solanales; family Solanaceae; genus Nicotiana; species Nicotiana sylvestris. Next base: position 82,818,078 of record NC_091061.1, read on the forward strand.
ATGAAAAGAAACAATTTACATATATTGTAGAAACTGATTCTAGTGATCACAGCTACGGAGGAGTTCTAAAATATAAATATGATAATGAAAAAATTGAACACCATTGTAGATATTATTCCGGATCATACACGGAACCACAATTAAAATGGGAAATAAATAGGAAAGAACTATTTGGATTATATAAATGTTTGTTAGCATTTGAGCCATATATTGTTTATAACAAATTTATAGTAAGAACAGATAATACACAAGTAAAATGGTGGATAACTCGGAAAGTACAGGATTCAGTAACTACAAAGGAAATAAGGAGACTTGTATTAAATATACAAAATTTTACATTTACAATTGAAGTAATACGGACTGACAAGAATGTTATTGCAGACTACCTATCAAGACAAAGGTACCCAAACAGATGAAAGCCAAGAATCAAAAGACATATTTACAATCCTTACTACTCTATCCTTACAGATGGAGAGTATGGGAAAAAGATTACAACAGCTAGAAAGTCAGCAGCATGACTATAAAAATGCGGAGCTAAGTCAATCGGAAGACTCTAAACTTCCAGAGGTAGAAGGAGACGTTGGGAAACTCCAAAAAACCCATAACACAGTTGCTTTATATACAGCTGCAGGTACAAGCAAACAAGTTAGCAAAAAGCCACATATCAATGTAAACCTAAATACCGTATTTGATAAGCCATTTACATCAAAAAAGCCAAGAGAAGCAATAGTTATAGCCCCACAAACTTCAACCTATGCTAATAGCCTACACCACAACAAAAAGGTATATAACCATATTACTCAAACATATATTGAGAATATATATAAAATCCAGACATTTCTGAACCTAAACCCTAGATCAACAACTACTACAGATCCAACACAAGATTATGTAACCCAAAAACTACAGGGATATAATAGGCTTATAGCCCAGCCAAAAACAAAAGCAAACCTAGTAAAAACATGTTACAACTACGGACTACTTAGCACAGTATATACCCATGACGGAGAAGAAATAATTGGAATACCAGAGCTATACAAAGCATTTGTCACCTTCAAGAGAATTACAAAAGGCAACCTATTCTTCATCAAATTCTATACAGCACCAGCGGAAATACTATATGATGAAATAAAACCCATAATACAGGTGATAAAAATAGGACTAACACGAGATATGATAATACCGGAAGAGATAGAGAAACAACCGGAGATACAGAAAATGGAGATACCAAGTTTCTATGCTAATAAAAGAATAATTGGTATAGCAACTATTATTCAAGAACTAGCTAACAATTATCTACAAGGAAATGCTATCTGGAGCTACTATTCCAGAGACCAATTGATGATATATGCCAACTCGAAGGAACTACGACAAGGAGATATGGATGAAGTCCAGAAATGGATTTTATCATTATTAAAACCAGAAATGCAACCAACTACCAGAGCATTGAAAAAAGAATTTATTTCAAACGAGTTATTAACAAGATACTGCAAACTAGTAGGACACAAATATCCAGACCACATATGTTCAAAGTGCAACGGAGATGATAACTATGTACCAGAAGTCCAACTAGAATGAAGGTATCAACAAGAAGACAAAAGAAGAAGACAACTACTGGAAACATATAATGTAAAGTAAATAGTACTAGTCGCATTCATGAACAGTAAAGGTCGTTCATGAATAGTAAGAGTCATAAAGTAAATAGTATATGTCATAATCATGAACAGTAAAGGTCGTTCATGAATAGTAAGAGTCATAAAGTAAATAGTATATGTCATAATCATGAACAGTAAAGGTCGTTCATGAATAGTAGGAGTCATTTGTAAACAGTAAGAGTCGTTTTAATTTTCTTTATATAGAATGTAAATCCGAGGAAGGAGGACATCCTCACCCTTACCTTCTCTCTCTAATATTCTCTCTTGTAAGAAATATCTGAGTTAATTACAAGTATCTAAAACAGCTATGGAGCATTCAAACGAGTTACAAAACCAGGTAAGTTTATTTATAATCATGTTTAACTAAACTCTTATATTCCTTATAATCTCTTAAAAATCATAATTGTTTATCATGTTATAGTACTGTTATAAAGAACATCTTGAGAAAGTTTGCCTGTCTAATAATGCTGAGAGTAGTTAAGCCCAGACTATGCCATCCTAAAGTGGAAACCAGTAGGCAAGGAAGCCGTTTAGGGGAGTACACAGAGTTGAGGCGCTGTTAGGGTAAATGATTGAAGCATGAAAAACATGGTAGTGACCAGAAAAGATTGTTCAGTATAACTTATTAAAATATGATAAACTCTATGATAAACAAAGAGGTTAGAGGGAATATGTTTAGTAAACACATGATAAGGATAAATAATAAATCTAAATGAACAACCACACGTATTTATTAGAAGAAAATATTGACTACAAAATACTTATGTTATATATCTTTAAGAGACTTAATAACGATGTTAAAAGAAAAATTTACGATATTTTAGTTATTTTTGAAATAATATATGTAATGGAACAAGCATTTACGGAACTAATTGTATCACATGAAATAGATATATTAGATCTATATGAACTAGATTTATATTCAGACTAATGATCACATATCAAGTTAATAAAATCTTTTTATAAATGAAACATAACACTTTTCATTATATAAGATTCTATAATACCCAGAAATGGAAACTTCTTAAAAACCTCAGTAACATAAATAGAAAAATAGATTGTGTTAAATACAATATTAAAACCTGCAAAGATATTATTAGATATAATAAATTACGTAATAAAGCTTTATTAACTATAGAAAATGAAATTGAATTTTATGAAGATAAACTTGAAAGTTATCAACACAGAAAAGAAATAACACTGAGAAATATAGAAACCATGGATATATGTATCAACAGGTATACATCTCAGTATTAATATGAACAAATCAAAAATTGATAGTTACAAATATTTTAAGTACTGGTTAGAAATTCTAAAACATATAAATATGTCAAAAATAATATTAGAAAAAAATATAGAAGAATATCAAAAAACTAAAGATATTAAATACTTAGAATACACACTTGAAAATATAAAAGAAATTTCAAGGTTAATTTCGCTAGCTACAGATAATCATGAAAAAGCATTTAATTCCACAACTACATAAAAAAGATCCTATGAAAACTAAGATGAACTCAAACAACCCCCCCCCCCCAAATTGGTATCAGAGCTATGAAAAATAAACATTTATATTAAGAAGCAAATCATGAAAAATAACACTGACATTAATAGTACAAACCCGCAAAACAGTGAAACAATCAAAATAACTAAGAAATCGCAGAAAATTAGGAAGAAACTAAAGAAACTATATATAGAATATGAATACTTAAGTATCACAAAAATAAACAAAGCTAGGCTGTCCAAATTAATCGATATAATATCTAAAACAGAATATAAATATGTTTGTTATCTAAAGGATAAAAGATGAATAAAGAAGAATTCGCATTAGAAGAGAAAACATATGAGAATCCAGAAGGATTAAAAATAACAATAATATTTTCTAACTTAGGAAGAAGATATAAAAAAATAGGAAATAACCTAAACTTAATGTTAGAAAAAGAAACTGTAAAACTAGAGGATAGTTTAACCGCCATGGTTAGAATAACAAAAGAAAACGAAGAAATAGATAGAAAACGAGAGATTAAAGAAATACAACAGCAAGCTAAAGAAAAAATACAACAGATAGAGGAAGTAAAAAACACTAAAATAACAGAATTAGAAAAAGAATTAGAGATGCTAAAACAGATGTATGCAAATAAACTAAAAGAAAAGGAAAAACGTAAAGAAGAAGAAGAAGAACTAAAACTAACAAATGAGATAGAAAGATTCAAATTACAGTTAGAAGAAGTACAGGAGAGTCCATCAAAAATAAGTATAAACGAAATAAATGACCAAAGTGATAAAGACACAGAACTAGGAGAAAACTATTCAGAAACAAGTGAAACATACACAGAACTTATAGAAAAAACAGAAAAGATAAAAATAAACCCAGAAATAAATACAGGAGATATGAACGAAGATAAACCAAGCATATCAGGAATAAAAAATCCAAAACAATTAAACCCAACCTATTACAGAGTAAGTTATGATGCATATGACAGAAACAAAACATTATGGGATAAAAGGTTAAATAAGAAATGGGCACCAAGACAGATAACTGAACAATATAATTTTTTAGATCTAGATTGTGTAGCAGATATAAATAAAACAATACAATTATGGATAGGATATATCTCAAAACAACTAATAGATAATAAAATAACAATAACGGAAACACCAGGATATATAGAAAGAACATTAATAGGAACTGTAAAATTATGGTTACAAAATTTATCAAGTGAAAGCTTAGACACATTAAGGAGTAATAAAAAACTTGACGGTACAACTACAACAACAGTTACAGATATATTAAATAAATATGAAATAGCAATAAGAAATGAATTTAGTAGTATGACAACAGAAGTAGAAGAACAAAATAAAGAAAAAATTACAAATAGAAATTTAATGACAAAATTAGCAATATGTAATATGTGTTATATAGATGAATATACTTGTGCATTTAGAGACTATTATTATAAAGGAACATATAGTCCAGATGAAAGTAAAGAGATAAGAAAATTATATTTTACAAAATTACCAGAACCCTTTAGCTCAAAAATAATAAAAAGTTGGAACGAAGCAGGACTAGCAGATACATTAGGAGTAAGGATAAAATTTCTACAAAACTGGTTTATAGAATTATGTGAAAAATATAAAGAAAACATGAAAATGGAAAAAATATTAGTAAAAAATTTGGCATGTTGCAAAAGTAGAATAGCACCCCAATTTGGCTGCACAGATAAATATTACAAAAAAGAAGGAAAGAAAAAGAAATTTAAATCAAAATATTCAAAATATAAATATAGGAAACCAAGAAGAAGATATTATGTAAAAAATTATAAACATAAAAAACCATATAGGAAAAAGAAAAAACTAACAGAATGTACTTGCTATAATTGTGGAAAGCTAGGACACTTAGCCAAAGATTGTAAATTACCAAAAAACCCAAAGAAGAAACAAATTACCGAAATATTGATAGATAATGATAAATATACACAAGTAGAATATGTAGATTATGAATTAAGCAGTGAAGACAGCATATATGAGATATCAGAAAACGAGTTCTCTGAAAATGAAATAAACAAGGATATAGAAGAGTCAGATGAAGAAAATTATGACTGAAAAAGATATACAAATTATACAACAAGAAGAACACCAAGATGAACAATCTTCAGAACAAAAAATAATATTTGACGCTAATATATTTGAACAAATAAAAGGAAAAGAATTGGATCTAAGTATAGACAAAATATTAGAAGTACCAACAATAAAGAATTGGTTTAAAAGACAAAAAGAAGAATACTATGTAGTAAGCCAAAGAGAACATATAATAGATTGTAAATACATCAAAGGTAAAGCACAAATACCAATTTTAAATAAAAGACTACTAAATAAAGAAATACAAGATATAAAAGCAAAAAATCCAATAAAATATGTACACTTAGGAGGAACGGAGATCCTAATAAAAGCATGTTTTAGGGAAGGAATAGATACCCCTATAGAAATATACTTGGCAGATGATAGGATTGTACAACCTATAGAAAAGAGTATAATAAGTGCTGTAAGAGGTAACTTAATATACCAAAAATTTAAATTTATAGTAAGTGCTAACTATTCAGTAGCAGTAGATGATAAAAATATAGATAAATCATTAGTATTATACTGGAAAATGTCTGGAATAGAATTAGCACCAGGAAGTAAAATATTCACAGCAAGATGTAAAAATCTATATGTCTTAACAACAAAACATAAGATAACAGCTAAAAATAAAATAAATAAAATAAAAATAGAAAATCCATTCGAAAGAATAGTATCAGTTATAGACAACAATGATTACAGTTATACAGAAATAGACATGGATGAAGATTTAGAAATAGTAAAAGAAAGATTAAGCACATCAAAACGAATAAATAATGAAATGCCAGAAACATCATCAAGAAGTACATCAAGAAGTACATCAAAAAGAATAAATTATACCACTCCACAAAAATTAATAGAACAAAAAATAGAAGAAATAAACCCACATCATTATTATATAACAGGAATAATGGACCAAAGAAAATATTTAATACTAATAAATACAGGGCAGGAAGAGAATTATGTTATAAGAGAACTAATACCAGAACAAGAGATAGTAACAATAGAACAACAAAATTCAGAACTACCAAAAGCGTTAAGAAAAAACGAAGAAACAACTGAAAAAGAATTAATTATTGGAGGAATACCAATATTAATAAATTTTAAAATATATCAAGGAGATAAAAATATTACACTAGGGATAAAATGGTTAGAAAAAGTCAAACCATATAAATTAGAAGATAGGCAATTAACAATAAGTTATGAAAATAAGAAAATAATAATAAAAAGAACTTTGATATAATGCCAAAAATATACATACTTTCCAAAATAATAGTAGAAGGATATTATAATAGATATTATACACCTATGGTGGATACAGGAGCAGAAGCTAATATGTGTAGACATAATTGTTTACCAGAAAGTAAATGGGAAAAGCTAAAAACCCCCATAGTAGTAACAGGATTTAATAATGAAGGAAGTATGATAACATATAAAGCAAGAAATATAAAAATACAAATATGGGATAAAATATTAACCATAGAAGAAATATATAGTTACGAATTCACAAATAAAGATATATTATTAGGAATGCCATTTTTAGATAAATTATACCCACATATTATAACAAAAACACATTGGTGGTTTACTACCCCGTGTAAACAAAAATTAGGAGCAAAAAGAGTAAATAATAAAGTAAGAAAAACAACACCCTGGATTAAAGGAAGTGAAAAGATTACCCAAAAATTAGAAAATGTAATACAAAGTAACCATAATATAGAGATAATCATTTTCTCAATAAATAAGATAAAACCACTACAAGATAAACTAGAATTACTATATAATGATAATCCACTCCAAGGATGGGAAAAACATCAAACAAAAATAAAGATTGAACTAATAGATGAAAATAGCATAATAACACAAAAACCTTTAAAATACAATTTTAATGATTTAACAGAATTTAAAATGCATATAAAAGAATTATTAGATAATAACTACATACAAGAAAGTAATAGTAAACATACTAGCCCAGCATTTATAGTAAATAAGCATAGTGAACAAAAAAGAGGAAAAAGCCGTATGGTTATAGATTATAGAAACTTAAATGCAAAAACAAAAACATATAATTATCCGATACCAAATAAAATACTAAAAATTAGACAAATACAAGGATATAACTATTTTAGTAAATTTGACTGTAAATCAGGATTTTACCATTTAAAACTAGAAGATGAATCTAAAAAGTTAACAGCATTCACAGTACCACAAGGATTTTACGAATGGAACGTATTACCTTTTGGATATAAAAATGCACCAGGTAGGTATCAACATTTTATGGATAATTACTTCAACCAATTAGAAAATTGTATAATATATATAGATGATATATTGCTATATTCTAGAACAGAGAACGAACATATAAAACTACTAGAAAAATTCATACACATTGTAGAAATATCAGGAATAAGTTTAAGTAAAAAGAAAGCAGAAGTAATGAAAAATCAAATAGAATTTTTAGGTATACAAATAGATAAAAACGGAATAAAAATGCAAACCCATGTAGTACAAAAAATAATTAACTTGAATGAAACACTTGATACAAAAAAGAAGTTACAATCATTTTTAGGATTGGTTAACCAAGTAAGAGAATATATTCCTAAATTAGCAGAAAACTTAAAACCATTACAGAAAAAATTAAAAAAGGACATAGAATATCATTTTGACGAAAAAGATAAAATACATATACAGAAGATAAAAAATATGTGTAAAAAATTACCAAAACTATATTTTCCAGATGAAAAGAAACAATTTACATATATTGTAGAAACTGATTCTAGTGATCACAGCTACGGAGGAGTTCTAAAATATAAATATGATAATGAAAAAATTGAACACCATTGTAGATATTATTCCGGATCATACACGGAACCACAATTAAAATGGGAAATAAATAGGAAAGAACTATTTGGATTATATAAATGTTTGTTAGCATTTGAGCCATATATTGTTTATAACAAATTTATAGTAAGAACAGATAATACACAAGTAAAATGGTGGATAACTCGGAAAGTACAGGATTCAGTAACTACAAAGGAAATAAGGAGACTTGTATTAAATATACAAAATTTTACATTTACAATTGAAGTAATACGGACTGACAAGAATGTTATTGCAGACTACCTATCAAGACAAAGGTACCCAAACAGATGAAAGCCAAGAATCAAAAGACATATTTACAATCCTTACTACTCTATCCTTACAGATGGAGAGTATGGGAAAAAGATTACAACAGCTAGAAAGTCAGCAGCATGACTATAAAAATGCGGAGCTAAGTCAATCGGAAGACTCTAAACTTCCAGAGGTAGAAGGAGACGTTGGGAAACTCCAAAAAACCCATAACACAGTTGCTTTATATACAGCTGCAGGTACAAGCAAACAAGTTAGCAAAAAGCCACATATCAATGTAAACCTAAATACCGTATTTGATAAGCCATTTACATCAAAAAAGCCAAGAGAAGCAATAGTTATAGCCCCACAAACTTCAACCTATGCTAATAGCCTACACCACAACAAAAAGGTATATAACCATATTACTCAAACATATATTGAGAATATATATAAAATCCAGACATTTCTGAACCTAAACCCTAGATCAACAACTACTACAGATCCAACACAAGATTATGTAACCCAAAAACTACAGGGATATAATAGGCTTATAGCCCAGCCAAAAACAAAAGCAAACCTAGTAAAAACATGTTACAACTACGGACTACTTAGCACAGTATATACCCATGACGGAGAAGAAATAATTGGAATACCAGAGCTATACAAAGCATTTGTCACCTTCAAGAGAATTACAAAAGGCAACCTATTCTTCATCAAATTCTATACAGCACCAGCGGAAATACTATATGATGAAATAAAACCCATAATACAGGTGATAAAAATAGGACTAACACGAGATATGATAATACCGGAAGAGATAGAGAAACAACCGGAGATACAGAAAATGGAGATACCAAGTTTCTATGCTAATAAAAGAATAATTGGTATAGCAACTATTATTCAAGAACTAGCTAACAATTATCTACAAGGAAATGCTATCTGGAGCTACTATTCCAGAGACCAATTGATGATATATGCCAACTCGAAGGAACTACGACAAGGAGATATGGATGAAGTCCAGAAATGGATTTTATCATTATTAAAACCAGAAATGCAACCAACTACCAGAGCATTGAAAAAAGAATTTATTTCAAACGAGTTATTAACAAGATACTGCAAACTAGTAGGACACAAATATCCAGACCACATATGTTCAAAGTGCAACGGAGATGATAACTATGTACCAGAAGTCCAACTAGAATGAAGGTATCAACAAGAAGACAAAAGAAGAAGACAGCTACTGGAAACATATAATGTAAAGTAAATAGTACTAGTCGCATTCATGAACAGTAAAGGTCGTTCATGAATAGTAAGAGTCATAAAGTAAATAGTATATGTCATAATCATGAACAGTAAAGGTCGTTCATGAATAGTAGGAGTCATTTGTAAACAGTAAGAGTCGTTTTAATTTTCTTTATATAGAATGTAAATCCGAGGAAGGAGGACATCCTCACCCTTACCTTCTCTCTCTAATATTCTCTCTTATCTTCTCTCTTGTAAGAAATATCTGAGTTAATTACAAGTATCTAAAACAGCTATGGAGCATTCAAACGAGTTACAAAACCAGGTAAGTTTATTTATAATCATGTTTAACTAAACTCTTATATTCCTTATAATCTCTTAAAAATCATAATTGTTTATCATGTTATAGTACTGTTATAAAGAACATCTTGAGAAAGTTTGCCTGTCTAATAATGCTGAGAGTAGTTAAGCCCAGACTATGCCATCCTAAAGTGGAAACCAGTAGGCAAGGAAGCCGTTTAGGGGAGTACACAGAGTTGAGGCGCTGTTAGGGTAAATGATTGAAGCATGAAAAACATGGTAGTGACCAGAAAAGATTGTTCAGTATAACTTATTAAAATATGATAAACTCTATGATAAACAAAGAGGTTAGAGGGAATATGTTTAGTAAACACATGATAAGGATAAATAATAAATCTAAATGAACAACCACACGTATTTATTAGAAGAAAATATTGACTACAAAATACTTATGTTATATATCTTTAAGAGACTTAATAACGATGTTAAAAGAAAAATTTACGATATTTTAGTTATTTTTGAAATAATATATGTAATGGAACAAGCATTTACGGAACTAATTGTATCACATGAAATAGATATATTAGATCTATATGAACTAGATTTATATTCAGACTAATGATCACATATCAAGTTAATAAAATCTTTTTATAAATGAAACATAACACTTTTCATTATATAAGATTCTATAATACCCAGAAATGGAAACTTCTTAAAAACCTCAGTAACATAAATAGAAAAATAGATTGTGTTAAATACAATATTAAAACCTGCAAAGATATTATTAGATATAATAAATTACGTAATAAAGCTTTATTAACTATAGAAAATGAAATTGAATTTTATGAAGATAAACTTGAAAGTTATCAACACAGAAAAGAAATAACACTGAGAAATATAGAAACCATGGATATATGTATCAACAGGTATACATCTCAGTATTAATATGAACAAATCAAAAATTGATAGTTACAAATATTTTAAGTACTGGTCAGAAAAGATTGTTCAGTATAACTTATTAAAATATGATAAACTCTATGATAAACAAAGAGGTTAGAGGGAATATGTTTAGTAAACACATGATAAGGATAAATAATAAATCTAAATGAACAACCACACGTATTTATTAGAAGAAAATATTGACTACAAAATACTTATGTTATATATCTTTAAGAGACTTAATAACGATGTTAAAAGAAAAATTTACGATATTTTAGTTATTTTTGAAATAATATATGTAATGGAACAAGCATTTACGGAACTAATTGTATCACATGAAATAGATATATTAGATCTATATGAACTAGATTTATATTCAGACTAATGATCACATATCAAGTTAATAAAATCTTTTTATAAATGAAACATAACACTTTTCATTATATAAGATTCTATAATACCCAGAAATGGAAACTTCTTAAAAACCTCAGTAACATAAATAGAAAAATAGATTGTGTTAAATACAATATTAAAACCTGCAAAGATATTATTAGATATAATAAATTACGTAATAAAGCTTTATTAACTATAGAAAATGAAATTGAATTTTATGAAGATAAACTTGAAAGTTATCAACACAGAAAAGAAATAACACTGAGAAATATAGAAACCATGGATATATGTATCAACAGGTATACATCTCAGTATTAATATGAACAAATCAAAAATTGATAGTTACAAATATTTTAAGTACTGGTTAGAAATTCTAAAACATATAAATATGTCAAAAATAATATTAGAAAAAATTATAGAAGAATATCAAAAAACTAAAGATATTAAATACTTAGAATACACACTTGAAAATATAAAAGAAATTTCAAGGTTAATTTCGTTAGCTACAGATAATCATGAAAAAGCATTTAATTCCACAACTACATAAAAAAGATCCTATGAAAACTAAGATGAACTCAAACAACCCCCCCCCCCCAAATTGCGCCCTTAGCCGTAAGGGTGTTATTTCGAACTTATCAAAATAACATCCTGTCATTATTCGAACGAGGTCGAATCCTGCTTTTACTCTGATGGCGAAGGCCCTTAGCCTTAAGGGGAATACTTCAAACTTATCGAAATAACAACCCGTCGTGATTCGAACGATGTCGAATCCTGCTTTTATTTTGATGGCGAAGGCCCTTAGCCTTAAGGGTGTTATTTCTAACTTATCGAAATAACATCCCGTCGTGATTCGATTGAGGTCGAATCCTGCTTTTATTTTGATGGCGAAGGCCCTTAGCTGTAAGGGTGTCATTTCAAATTTCCAAAATAAAATCCTGTCGTGATTCGAATGAGTTCGAATCCTGCTTTTGCTGTGATGGCGAAGGCCCTTAGACTTAAGGGTATTATTTCGAACTTATCAAAATAATATTCCGTCGTGATTCGAACGAGGTCGAATCCTGCTTTTACTTTAATGGAGAAGGCACTTAGCCTTAAGGGTGTTATTTCGAACTTATCGAAATAACATCCCGTCGTGATTAGAACGAGGTCAAATACTGCTTTTACTTTGATAGCGAAGGCTCTTAGCCTTAACGGTGTTATTTCTAACTTATCGAAATAATATCCCATCGTGATTCGAACGAGGGGGAATCCTGCTTTTATTTTGATAGCGAAGGCCCTTAGCCGTAAGGGTGTTATTTCGAATTTATCGAAATAAAATCCTGTCGTGATTCGAATGAGTTCGAATCCTGCTTTTACTCTGATGGCGAAGGCCCTTAGCCTTAAGGGTATTATTTCGAACTTATCAAAATAACATTCCGTCGTGATTAGAACGAGGTCAAATACTGCTTTTACTTTAATAGAGAAGGCACTTAGCCTTAAGGGTGTTATTTCGAACTTATCGAAATAACATCCCGTCTTGATTCGAACGAGGTCGAATCCTGCTTTTACTTTGATGGCGAAGCTCTCTAGCCTTAAGGGTGTTATTTCAAACTTATCGAAATAATATCCTGTCATGATTCGAAAGAGGTCGAATCCTGCTTTTACTCTGATGCAGAAACCCCTTAGCCTTAAGGGTGTTATTTCGAACTTATCGAAATAACTACGCGTCGCCATAAAACCCTTAAGGCTAAAGAGCTTTTCGATAAGTTTGAAATGACACCCTTAAGGATAAGGGCCTTCACTATCAGAGAAAAAGCAAGATTTGACCTTGTTAGAATCACGACGGGTAGTTATTTCGATTAGTTCGAAATAACACCCTTAAGGCTAAGGGGTTTCGCCATCAGAGTAAAAGCAGGATTCGAACTCGTTCGAATCATGACGGGATATTATTTCGATAAGTTTGAAATAACACCCTTAAGGCTAGAGAGCTTCACCATCAAAGTAAGAGTAGGATTCGACCTCGTTCAAATCACAACGGGATGTTATTTTGATAAGTTAGAAATAACACCGTTAAGGCTAAGAGCCTTCGCTATCAAAGTAAAAGCAGGATTCGACCTCATTCGAATCATGACGGGATGTTATTTCGATAAGTTTGAAATAACACCCTTTAGGCTAAGGGTCTTCTCCATCAAAATAAAAGTAGGATTCAACCTCGTTCGAATCACGATGGGATGTTATTTCGATAAGTTCGCAATAATACCCTTAAGGCTAAGAGCCTTCGACATCAAAGTAAAAGAAGGATTCGACCTCGTTCGAATCACGACGAGATGTTATTTCGATAAGTTTGAAAAGACACCCTTAAGGCTAAGGGCCTTCGCTATCAGAGTAAAAGCAGGATTTGACCTTGTTAGAATCACGACGAGTATTTATTTCAATAAGTTTGAAATAAAACCCTTAAGGCTAAGGGGTTTCGCCATCAGAATAAAAGCAGGATTCGACCTCGTTCGAATCATGACGGGATATTATTTCGATAAGTTTGAAATAACACCCTTAAGGCTAGAGAGCTTCGCCATCAAAGTAAAAGCAGGATTCGACCTTGTTCTAATCACGACGGGATGTTATTTCGATAAGTTCAAAATAACACCCTTAAGGCTAAGTGCCTTCTCCATTAAAGTAAAAGCAGGATTCGACCTCGTTCGAATCACGACGGAATATTATTTTGATAAGTTCGAAATAATACCCTTAAGTCTAAGGGCCTTCGCCATCACAGCAAAAGCAGGATTCGAACTCATTCGAATCACGACAGGATTTTATTTCGGTAAATTTGAAATGACACCCTTACAGCTAAGGGCCTTCGCCATCAAAATAAAAGCAAGATTCGACCTCATTGGAATCACGACGGGATGTTATTTCGATAAGTTAGAAATAACACCCTTAAGGCTAAGGGCCTTCGCCATCAAAATAAAAGTAGGATTCGACATCGTTCGAATCACGACGGGTTGTTATTTCGATAAGTTTGAAGTATCCTCCTTAAGGCTAAGGGCCTTCGCCATCAGAGTAAAAGCAGGATTCGACCTCGTTCGAATCACGACGGGATGTTATTTCGATAAGTTTGAAATGACACCCTTAAGGATAAGGGCCTTCACTATCAGAGTAAAAGCAGGATTTGACCTTGTTAGAATCACGACGGGTAGTTATTTCGATAAGTTCGAAATAACACCCTTAAGGCTAAGGGATTTCGCCATCAGAGTAAAAGCAGGATTCGAACTCGTTCGAATCATGACGGGATATTATTTCGATAAGTTTGAAATAACACCCTTAAGGCTAGAGAGCTTCGCCATCAAAGTAAGAGCAGGATTCGACCTCGTTCAAATCACGACGGGATGTTATTTTGATAAGTTAGAAATAACACCGTTAAGGCTAAGAGCCTTCGCTATCAAAGTAAAAGCAGGATTCGACCTCATTCGAATCATGATGGGATGTTATTTCGATAAGTTTGAAATAACACCCTTTAGGCTAAGGGTCTTCTTCATCAAAATAAAAGTAGGATTCAACCTCGTTCGAATCACGATGGGATGTTATTTCGATAAGTTCGAAATAATACCCTTAAGGCTAAGAGCCTTCGACATCAAAGTAAAAGAAGGATTCGACCTCGTTCGAATCACGACGAGATGTTATTTCGATAAGTTTGAAATGACACCCTTAAGGCTAAGGGCCTTTGCTATTAGAGTAAAAGCAGGATTTGACCTTGTTAGAATCACGACGAGTATTTATTTCAATAAGTTCGAAATAAAACCCTTAAGGCTAAAGGGTTTCGCCATCAGAGTAAAAGCAGGATTCGACCTCGTTCGAATCATGACGGGATATTATTTCGATAAGTTTGAAATAACACCCTTAAGGCTAGAGAGCTTCGCCATCAAAGTAAAAGCAGGATTCGACCTCGTTCTAATCACGACGGGATGTTATTTCGATAAGTTCGAAATAACACCCTTAAGGCTAAGTGCCTTCTCCATTAAAGTAAAAGCAGGATTCGACCTCGTTCGAATCACGACGGAATATTATTTTGATAAGTTCGAAATAATACCCTTAAGTCTAAGGGCCTTCGCCATCACAGCAAAAGCAGGATTCGAACTCATTCGAATCACGACAGGCTTTTATTTTGGTAAATTTGAAATGACACCCTTACAGCTAAGGGCCTTCGCCATCAAAATAAAAGCAGGATTCGACCTCATTCGAATCACGACGGGATGTTATTTCGATAAGTTAGAAATAACACCCTTAAGGCTAAGGGCCTTCGCCATTAAAATAAAAGCAGTATTCGACATTGTTCGAATCACGACGGGTTGTTATTTCGATAAGTTTGAAGTATCCCCCTTAAGGCTAAGGGCCTTCGCCATCAGAGTAAAAGTAGGATTCGACCTCGTTCGAATAATGACAGGATGTTATTTTGATAAGTTCGAAATAACACCCTTACGGCTAAGGGCCTTCCCCATAAAATAAAAAGCAGGATTTGACCTCGTTCGAATCACGACGGGATGTTATTTCGATAAGTTAGAAATAACACTGTTAAGGCTAAGAGCCTTCGTTATCAAAGTAAAAGCAGGATTCGACCTCGTTCGAATCACGACGAGATGTTATTTTGATAAGTTAGAAATAACACCGTTAAGGCTAAGAGCCTTCGCTATCAAAGTAAAAGCAGGATTCGACCTCATTCGAATCATGACGGGATGTTATTTCGATAAGTTTGAAATAACACCCTTTAGGCTAAGGGTCTTCTCCATCAAAATAAAAGAAGGATTCAACCTCGTTCGAATCACGATAGGATGTTATTTTGATAAGATCGAAATAATACCCTTAAGGCTAAGAGCCTTCGACATCAAAGTAAAAGAAGGATTCGACCTCGTTCGAATCACGACGAGATGTTATTTCGATAAGTTTGAAATGACACCCTTAAGGCTAAGGGCCTTCGCTATCAGAGTAAAAGCAGGATTTGACCTTGTTAGAATCACGACGAGTATTTATTTCTATAAGTTCGAAATAAAACCCTTAAGGCTAAGGGGTTTCGCCATCAGAGTAAAAGCAGGATTCGACCTCGTTCGAATCATGACGGGATATTATTTCGATAAGTCTGAAATAACACCCTTAAGGCTAGAGAGCTTCGCCATCAAAGTAAAAGCAGGATTCGACCTCGTTCTAATCACGACGGGATGTTATTTCGATAAGTTCGAAATAACACCCTTAAGGATAAGTGCCTTCTCCATTAAAGTAAAAGCAGGATTCGACCTCGTTCGAATCACGACGGAATATTATTTTGATAAGTTCGAAATAATACCCTTAAGGCTAAGGGCCTTCGCCATCACAGCAAAAGCAGGATTCGAACTCATTCGAATCACGACAGGATTTTATTTCGGTAAATTTGAAATGACACCCTTACAGCTAAGGGCCTTCGCCATCAAAATAAAAGCAGGATTCGACCTCATTCGAATCACGACAGGATGTTATTTCGATAAGTTAGAAATAACACCCTTAAGGCTAAGGGCCTTCGCCATCAAAATAAAAGCAGGATTCGACATCGTTCGAATCACGACGGGTTGTTATTTCGATAAGTTTGAAGTATCCCCCTTAAGGCTAAGGGCCTTCGCCAACAGAGTAAAAGCAGGATTCGACCTCGTTCGAATAATGACAGGATGTTATTTTGATAAGTTCGAAATAACACCCTTACGGCTAAGGGCCTTCCCCATAAATAAAAAGCAGGATCTGACCTCGTTCGAATCACGACGGGATGTTATTTCGATAAGTTAGAAATAACACTGTGAAGGCTAAGAGCCTTCGTTATCAAAGTAAAAGCAGGATTCGACCTCGTTCGAATCACGACGAGATGTTATTTCGATAAGTTTGAAATGACACCCTTAAGGCTAAGGGCCTTCGCCATTAGAGTAAAAGCAGGATTTGACCTTGTTAGAATCACGACAGATAGTTATTTTCGAAATAACACCCTTAAGGCTAAGAGGTTTCGCCATCAGAGTAAAAGTAGGATTCGACCTCGTTCGAATCATGACGGGATGTTATTTCGATAAGTTTGAAATAACACCCTTATGGCTAGAAAGCTTCGCTATCAAAGTAAAAGCAGGATTCGACCTCGTTCAAATCACGACGGGATGTTATTTTGATAAATTCGAAATAACACCCTTAAGGCTAAGTGCCTTCTCCATTAAAGTAAATGCAGGATTCGACCTCGTTCGAATCACGACGGAATATTATTTTGATAAGTTCAAAATAATACCCTTAAGGCTAAGGGCCTTCGCCATCAGTGTAAAAGCAGGATTCGAACTCATTCGAATCACGACAGGATTTTATTTCAATAAATTTGAAATAACACCCTTACGGCTAAGGGCCTTCGCCATCAAAATAAAAGCAGGATTCCACCTCGTTCGAATCACGACGGGATGTTACTACGATAAGTTAGAAATAACACCGTTAAGGCTAAGAGCTTTCGCTATCAAAGTAAAAGCAGGATTCGACCTTGTTCGATTCACGATGGGATGTTATTTCGATAAGTTCGAAATGACACCCTTAAGGCTAAGGGCCTTCGCCATCAGAGTAAAAGCAGGATTCGACCTCGTTCGAATAATGACGGGATGTTATTTCGATAAGTTCGAAATAATACCCTTATGGCTAAGGGCCTTCCCCATAAAATAAAAAGCAGGATTTGACCTCGTTCGAATCACGACGGGATGTTATTTTGATAAGTTAGAAATAACACCGTTAAGGCTAAGAGCCTTCGCTATCAAAGTAAAAGCAGGATTCGACCTCATTCGAATCATGACGGGATGTTATTTTGATAAGTTTGAAATAACACCCTTTAGGCTAAGGGTCTTCTCCATCAAAATAAAAGTAGGATTCAACCTCATTCGAATCATGATGGGATGTTATTTTGATAAGTTCGAAATAATACCCTTAAGGCTAAGAGCCTTCGCCATCAAAGTAAAAGCAGGATTCGAACTCATTTGAATCACGACAGGATTTTATTTTGATAAGTTCGAAATAACACCTTTACGGCTAAGTGCCTTCACCATAAAATTAAAAGCAGGATTTGACCTCGTTCGAATCATGACGGGATGTTATTTCGATAAGTTAGAAATAACATCGTTAAGGCTAAGAGCCTTCGCTATCGAAGTAAAAGAAGGATTCGACCTCGTTCGAATCACGACGAGATGTTATTTCGATCAGTTTGAAATGACACCCTTAAGGCTAAGGGCCTTCGCTATCAAAGTAAAAGCAGGATTTGACCTTGTTAGAATCACGACGGGTAGTTATTTCGATAAGTTCGAAATAACACCCTTAAGGCTAAGGGGTTTCGCCATCAGAGTAAAAGCAGGATTCGACCTCGTTCGAATCATGACGGGATATTATTTCGATAAGTTTGAAATAACACCCTTAAGGCTAGAGAGCTTCTCCATCAAAGTAAAATCAGGATTCGACCTCGTTCGAATCACGACGGGATGTTATTTCGATAAGTTCGAAATAACACCCTTAAGGCTAAGTGCCTTCTCCATTAAAGTAAAAGCAGGATTCGACCTCGTTCGAATCACGACGGAATGTTATTTGATAAGTTCGAAGTAATACCCTTAAGGCTAAGAGCCTTCGCTATCAAAGTAAAAGCAGGATTCGACCTCATTCGAATAACTAAGAAATCGCAGAAAATTAGGAAGAAACTAAAGAAACTATATATAGAATATGAATACTTAAGTATCACAAAAATAAACAAAGCTAGGCTGTCCAAATTAATCGATATAATATCTAAAACAGAATATAAATATGTTTGTTATCTAAAGGATAAAAGATGAATAAAGAAGAATTCGCATTAGAAGAGAAAACATATGAGAATCCAGAAGGATTAAAAATAACAATAATATTTTCTAACTTAGGAAGAAGATATAAAAAAATAGGAAATAACCTAAACTTAATGTTAGAAAAAGAAACTGTAAAACTAGAGGATAGTTTAACCGCCATGGTTAGAATAACAAAAGAAAACGAAGAAATAGATAGAAAACGAGAGATTAAAGAAATACAACAGCAAGCTAAAGAAAAAATACAACAGATAGAGGAAGTAAAAAACACTAAAATAACAGAATTAGAAAAAGAATTAGAGATGCTAAAACAGATGTATGCAAATAAACTAAAAGAAAAGGAAAAACGTAAAGAAGAAGAAGAAGAACTAAAACTAACAAATGAGATAGAAAGATTCAAATTACAGTTAGAAGAAGTACAGGAGAGTCCATCAAAAATAAGTATAAACGAAATAAATGACCAAAGTGATAAAGACACAGAACTAGGAGAAAACTATTCAGAAACAAGTGAAACATACACAGAACTTATAGAAAAAACAGAAAAGATAAAAATAAACCCAGAAATAAATACAGGAGATATGAACGAAGATAAACCAAGCATATCAGGAATAAAAAATCCAAAACAATTAAACCCAACCTATTACAGAGTAAGTTATGATGCATATGACAGAAACAAAACATTATGGGATAAAAGGTTAAATAAGAAATGGGCACCAAGACAGATAACTGAACAATATAATTTTTTAGATCTAGATTGTGTAGCAGATATAAATAAAACAATACAATTATGGATAGGATATATCTCAAAACAACTAATAGATAATAAAATAACAATAACGGAAACACCAGGATATATAGAAAGAACATTAATAGGAACTGTAAAATTATGGTTACAAAATTTATCAAGTGAAAGCTTAGACACATTAAGGAGTAATAAAAAACTTGACGGTACAACTACAACAACAGTTACAGATATATTAAATAAATATGAAATAGCAATAAGAAATGAATTTAGTAGTATGACAACAGAAGTAGAAGAACAAAATAAAGAAAAAATTACAAATAGAAATTTAATGACAAAATTAGCAATATGTAATATGTGTTATATAGATGAATATACTTGTGCATTTAGAGACTATTATTATAAAGGAACATATAGTCCAGATGAAAGTAAAGAGATAAGAAAATTATATTTTACAAAATTACCAGAACCCTTTAGCTCAAAAATAATAAAAAGTTGGAACGAAGCAGGACTAGCAGATACATTAGGAGTAAGGATAAAATTTCTACAAAACTGGTTTATAGAATTATGTGAAAAATATAAAGAAAACATGAAAATGGAAAAAATATTAGTAAAAAATTTGGCATGTTGCAAAAGTAGAATAGCACCCCAATTTGGCTGCACAGATAAATATTACAAAAAAGAAGGAAAGAAAAAGAAATTTAAATCAAAATATTCAAAATATAAATATAGGAAACCAAGAAGAAGATATTATGTAAAAAATTATAAACATAAAAAACCATATAGGAAAAAGAAAAAACTAACAGAATGTACTTGCTATAATTGTGGAAAGCTAGGACACTTAGCCAAAGATTGTAAATTACCAAAAAACCCAAAGAAGAAACAAATTACCGAAATATTGATAGATAATGATAAATATACACAAGTAGAATATGTAGATTATGAATTAAGCAGTGAAGACAGCATATATGAGATATCAGAAAACGAGTTCTCTGAAAATGAAATAAACAAGGATATAGAAGAGTCAGATGAAGAAAATTATGACTGAAAAAGATATACAAATTATACAACAAGAAGAACACCAAGATGAACAATCTTCAGAACAAAAAATAATATTTGACGCTAATATATTTGAACAAATAAAAGGAAAAGAATTGGATCTAAGTATAGACAAAATATTAGAAGTACCAACAATAAAGAATTGGTTTAAAAGACAAAAAGAAGAATACTATGTAGTAAGCCAAAGAGAACATATAATAGATTGTAAATACATCAAAGGTAAAGCACAAATACCAATTTTAAATAAAAGACTACTAAATAAAGAAATACAAGATATAAAAGCAAAAAATCCAATAAAATATGTACACTTAGGAGGAACGGAGATCCTAATAAAAGCATGTTTTAGGGAAGGAATAGATACCCCTATAGAAATATACTTGGCAGATGATAGGATTGTACAACCTATAGAAAAGAGTATAATAAGTGCTGTAAGAGGTAACTTAATATACCAAAAATTTAAATTTATAGTAAGTGCTAACTATTCAGTAGCAGTAGATGATAAAAATATAGATAAATCATTAGTATTATACTGGAAAATGTCTGGAATAGAATTAGCACCAGGAAGTAAAATATTCACAGCAAGATGTAAAAATCTATATGTCTTAACAACAAAACATAAGATAACAGCTAAAAATAAAATAAATAAAATAAAAATAGAAAATCCATTCGAAAGAATAGTATCAGTTATAGACAACAATGATTACAGTTATACAGAAATAGACATGGATGAAGATTTAGAAATAGTAAAAGAAAGATTAAGCACATCAAAACGAATAAATAATGAAATGCCAGAAACATCATCAAGAAGTACATCAAAAAGAATAAATTATACCACTCCACAAAAATTAATAGAACAAAAAATAGAAGAAATAAACCCACATCATTATTATATAACAGGAATAATGGACCAAAGAAAATATTTAATACTAATAAATACAGGGCAGGAAGAGAATTATGTTATAAGAGAACTAATACCAGAACAAGAGATAGTAACAATAGAACAACAAAATTCAGAACTACCAAAAGCGTTAAGAAAAAACGAAGAAACAACTGAAAAAGAATTAATTATTGGAGGAATACCAATATTAATAAATTTTAAAATATATCAAGGAGATAAAAATATTACACTAGGGATAAAATGGTTAGAAAAAGTCAAACCATATAAATTAGAAGATAGGCAATTAACAATAAGTTATGAAAATAAGAAAATAATAATAAAAAGAACTTTGATATAATGCCAAAAATATACATACTTTCCAAAATAATAGTAGAAGGATATTATAATAGATATTATACACCTATGGTGGATACAGGAGCAGAAGCTAATATGTGTAGACATAATTGTTTACCAGAAAGTAAATGGGAAAAGCTAAAAACCCCCATAGTAGTAACAGGATTTAATAATGAAGGAAGTATGATAACATATAAAGCAAGAAATATAAAAATACAAATATGGGATAAAATATTAACCATAGAAGAAATATATAGTTACGAATTCACAAATAAAGATATATTATTAGGAATGCCATTTTTAGATAAATTATACCCACATATTATAACAAAAACACATTGGTGGTTTACTACCCCGTGTAAACAAAAATTAGGAGCAAAAAGAGTAAATAATAAAGTAAGAAAAACAACACCCTGGATTAAAGGAAGTGAAAAGATTACCCAAAAATTAGAAAATGTAATACAAAGTAACCATAATATAGAGATAATCATTTTCTCAATAAATAAGATAAAACCACTACAAGATAAACTAGAATTACTATATAATGATAATCCACTCCAAGGATGGGAAAAACATCAAACAAAAATAAAGATTGAACTAATAGATGAAAATAGCATAATAACACAAAAACCTTTAAAATACAATTTTAATGATTTAACAGAATTTAAAATGCATATAAAAGAATTATTAGATAATAACTACATACAAGAAAGTAATAGTAAACATACTAGCCCAGCATTTATAGTAAATAAGCATAGTGAACAAAAAAGAGGAAAAAGCCGTATGGTTATAGATTATAGAAACTTAAATGCAAAAACAAAAACATATAATTATCCGATACCAAATAAAATACTAAAAATTAGACAAATACAAGGATATAACTATTTTAGTAAATTTGACTGTAAATCAGGATTTTACCATTTAAAACTAGAAGATGAATCTAAAAAGTTAACAGCATTCACAGTACCACAAGGATTTTACGAATGGAACGTATTACCTTTTGGATATAAAAATGCACCAGGTAGGTATCAACATTTTATGGATAATTACTTCAACCAATTAGAAAATTGTATAATATATATAGATGATATATTGCTATATTCTAGAACAGAGAACGAACATATAAAACTACTAGAAAAATTCATACACATTGTAGAAATATCAGGAATAAGTTTAAGTAAAAAGAAAGCAGAAGTAATGAAAAATCAAATAGAATTTTTAGGTATACAAATAGATAAAAACGGAATAAAAATGCAAACCCATGTAGTACAAAAAATAATTAACTTGAATGAAACACTTGATACAAAAAAGAAGTTACAATCATTTTTAGGATTGGTTAACCAAGTAAGAGAATATATTCCTAAATTAGCAGAAAACTTAAAACCATTACAGAAAAAATTAAAAAAGGACATAGAATATCATTTTGACGAAAAAGATAAAATACATATACAGAAGATAAAAAATATGTGTAAAAAATTACCAAAACTATATTTTCCAGATGAAAAGAAACAATTTACATATATTGTAGAAACTGATTCTAGTGATCACAGCTACGGAGGAGTTCTAAAATATAAATATGATAATGAAAAAATTGAACACCATTGTAGATATTATTCCGGATCATACACGGAACCACAATTAAAATGGGAAATAAATAGGAAAGAACTATTTGGATTATATAAATGTTTGTTAGCATTTGAGCCATATATTGTTTATAACAAATTTATAGTAAGAACAGATAATACACAAGTAAAATGGTGGATAACTCGGAAAGTACAGGATTCAGTAACTACAAAGGAAATAAGGAGACTTGTATTAAATATACAAAATTTTACATTTACAATTGAAGTAATACGGACTGACAAGAATGTTATTGCAGACTACCTATCAAGACAAAGGTACCCAAACAGATGAAAGCCAAGAATCAAAAGACATATTTACAATCCTTACTACTCTATCCTTACAGATGGAGAGTATGGGAAAAAGATTACAACAGCTAGAAAGTCAGCAGCATGACTATAAAAATGCGGAGCTAAGTCAATCGGAAGACTCTAAACTTCCAGAGGTAGAAGGAGACGTTGGGAAACTCCAAAAAACCCATAACACAGTTGCTTTATATACAGCTGCAGGTACAAGCAAACAAGTTAGCAAAAAGCCACATATCAATGTAAACCTAAATACCGTATTTGATAAGCCATTTACATCAAAAAAGCCAAGAGAAGCAATAGTTATAGCCCCACAAACTTCAACCTATGCTAATAGCCTACACCACAACAAAAAGGTATATAACCATATTACTCAAACATATATTGAGAATATATATAAAATCCAGACATTTCTGAACCTAAACCCTAGATCAACAACTACTACAGATCCAACACAAGATTATGTAACCCAAAAACTACAGGGATATAATAGGCTTATAGCCCAGCCAAAAACAAAAGCAAACCTAGTAAAAACATGTTACAACTACGGACTACTTAGCACAGTATATACCCATGACGGAGAAGAAATAATTGGAATACCAGAGCTATACAAAGCATTTGTCACCTTCAAGAGAATTACAAAAGGCAACCTATTCTTCATCAAATTCTATACAGCACCAGCGGAAATACTATATGATGAAATAAAACCCATAATACAGGTGATAAAAATAGGACTAACACGAGATATGATAATACCGGAAGAGATAGAGAAACAACCGGAGATACAGAAAATGGAGATACCAAGTTTCTATGCTAATAAAAGAATAATTGGTATAGCAACTATTATTCAAGAACTAGCTAACAATTATCTACAAGGAAATGCTATCTGGAGCTACTATTCCAGAGACCAATTGATGATATATGCCAACTCGAAGGAACTACGACAAGGAGATATGGATGAAGTCCAGAAATGGATTTTATCATTATTAAAACCAGAAATGCAACCAACTACCAGAGCATTGAAAAAAGAATTTATTTCAAACGAGTTATTAACAAGATACTGCAAACTAGTAGGACACAAATATCCAGACCACATATGTTCAAAGTGCAACGGAGATGATAACTATGTACCAGAAGTCCAACTAGAATGAAGGTATCAACAAGAAGACAAAAGAAGAAGACAGCTACTGGAAACATATAATGTAAAGTAAATAGTACTAGTCGCATTCATGAACAGTAAAGGTCGTTCATGAATAGTAAGAGTCATAAAGTAAATAGTATATGTCATAATCATGAACAGTAAAGGTCGTTCATGAATAGTAAGAGTCATAAAGTAAATAGTATATGTCATAATCATGAACAGTAAAGGTCGTTCATGAATAGTAGGAGTCATTTGTAAACAGTAAGAGTCGTTTTAATTTTCTTTATATAGAATGTAAATCCGAGGAAGGAGGACATCCTCACCCTTACCTTCTCTCTCTAATATTCTCTCTTATCTTCTCTCTTGTAAGAAATATCTGAGTTAATTACAAGTATCTAAAACAGCTATGGAGCATTCAAACGAGTTACAAAACCAGGTAAGTTTATTTATAATCATGTTTAACTAAACTCTTATATTCCTTATAATCTCTTAAAAATCATAATTGTTTATCATGTTATAGTACTGTTATAAAGAACATCTTGAGAAAGTTTGCCTGTCTAATAATGCTGAGAGTAGTTAAGCCCAGACTATGCCATCCTAAAGTGGAAACCAGTAGGCAAGGAAGCCGTTTAGGGGAGTACACAGAGTTGAGGCGCTGTTAGGGTAAATGATTGAAGCATGAAAAACATGGTAGTGACCAGAAAAGATTGTTCAGTATAACTTATTAAAATATGATAAACTCTATGATAAACAAAGAGGTTAGAGGGAATATGTTTAGTAAACACATGATAAGGATAAATAATAAATCTAAATGAACAACCACACGTATTTATTAGAAGAAAATATTGACTACAAAATACTTATGTTATATATCTTTAAGAGACTTAATAACGATGTTAAAAGAAAAATTTACGATATTTTAGTTATTTTTGAAATAATATATGTAATGGAACAAGCATTTACAGAACTAATTGTATCACATGAAATAGATATATTAGATCTATATGAACTAGATTTATATTCAGACTAATGATCACATATCAAGTTAATAAAATCTTTTTATAAATGAAACATAACACTTTTCATTATATAAGATTCTATAATACCCAGAAATGGAAACTTCTTAAAAACCTCAGTAACATAAATAGAAAAATAGATTGTGTTAAATACAATATTAAAACCTGCAAAGATATTATTAGATATAATAAAT
This sequence comes from Nicotiana sylvestris, assembly GCF_000393655.2. Lineage (NCBI taxonomy): Eukaryota > Viridiplantae > Streptophyta > Magnoliopsida > Solanales > Solanaceae > Nicotiana > Nicotiana sylvestris. Next base: position 82,844,470 of record NC_091061.1, read on the forward strand.
TACGTAATAAAGCTTTATTAACTATAGAAAATGAAATTGAATTTTATGAAGATAAACTTGAAAGTTATCAACACAGAAAAGAAATAACACTGAGAAATATAGAAACCATGGATATATGTATCAACAGGTATACATCTCAGTATTAATATGAACAAATCAAAAATTGATAGTTACAAATATTTTAAGTACTGGTCAGAAAAGATTGTTCAGTATAACTTATTAAAATATGATAAACTCTATGATAAACAAAGAGGTTAGAGGGAATATGTTTAGTAAACACATGATAAGGATAAATAATAAATCTAAATGAACAACCACACGTATTTATTAGAAGAAAATATTGACTACAAAATACTTATGTTATATATCTTTAAGAGACTTAATAACGATGTTAAAAGAAAAATTTACGATATTTTAGTTATTTTTGAAATAATATATGTAATGGAACAAGCATTTACGGAACTAATTGTATCACATGAAATAGATATATTAGATCTATATGAACTAGATTTATATTCAGACTAATGATCACATATCAAGTTAATAAAATCTTTTTATAAATGAAACATAACACTTTTCATTATATAAGATTCTATAATACCCAGAAATGGAAACTTCTTAAAAACCTCAGTAACATAAATAGAAAAATAGATTGTGTTAAATACAATATTAAAACCTGCAAAGATATTATTAGATATAATAAATTACGTAATAAAGCTTTATTAACTATAGAAAATGAAATTGAATTTTATGAAGATAAACTTGAAAGTTATCAACACAGAAAAGAAATAACACTGAGAAATATAGAAACCATGGATATATGTATCAACAGGTATACATCTCAGTATTAATATGAACAAATCAAAAATTGATAGTTACAAATATTTTAAGTACTGGTTAGAAATTCTAAAACATATAAATATGTCAAAAATAATATTAGAAAAAAATATAGAAGAATATCAAAAAACTAAAGATATTAAATACTTAGAATACACACTTGAAAATATAAAAGAAATTTCAAGGTTAATTTCGCTAGCTACAGATAATCATGAAAAAGCATTTAATTCCACAACTACATAAAAAAGATCCTATGAAAACTAAGATGAACTCAAACAACCCCCCCCCCCAAATTGGTATCAGAGCTATGAAAAATAAACATTTATATTAAGAAGCAAATCATGAAAAATAACACTGACATTAATAGTACAAACCCGCAAAACAGTGAAACAATCAAAATAACTAAGAAATCGCAGAAAATTAGGAAGAAACTAAAGAAACTATATATAGAATATGAATACTTAAGTATCACAAAAATAAACAAAGCTAGGCTGTCCAAATTAATCGATATAATATCTAAAACAGAATATAAATATGTTTGTTATCTAAAGGATAAAAGATGAATAAAGAAGAATTCGCATTAGAAGAGAAAACATATGAGAATCCAGAAGGATTAAAAATAACAATAATATTTTCTAACTTAGGAAGAAGATATAAAAAAATAGGAAATAACCTAAACTTAATGTTAGAAAAAGAAACTGTAAAACTAGAGGATAGTTTAACCGCCATGGTTAGAATAACAAAAGAAAACGAAGAAATAGATAGAAAACGAGAGATTAAAGAAATACAACAGCAAGCTAAAGAAAAAATACAACAGATAGAGGAAGTAAAAAACACTAAAATAACAGAATTAGAAAAAGAATTAGAGATGCTAAAACAGATGTATGCAAATAAACTAAAAGAAAAGGAAAAACGTAAAGAAGAAGAAGAAGAACTAAAACTAACAAATGAGATAGAAAGATTCAAATTACAGTTAGAAGAAGTACAGGAGAGTCCATCAAAAATAAGTATAAACGAAATAAATGACCAAAGTGATAAAGACACAGAACTAGGAGAAAACTATTCAGAAACAAGTGAAACATACACAGAACTTATAGAAAAAACAGAAAAGATAAAAATAAACCCAGAAATAAATACAGGAGATATGAACGAAGATAAACCAAGCATATCAGGAATAAAAAATCCAAAACAATTAAACCCAACCTATTACAGAGTAAGTTATGATGCATATGACAGAAACAAAACATTATGGGATAAAAGGTTAAATAAGAAATGGGCACCAAGACAGATAACTGAACAATATAATTTTTTAGATCTAGATTGTGTAGCAGATATAAATAAAACAATACAATTATGGATAGGATATATCTCAAAACAACTAATAGATAATAAAATAACAATAACGGAAACACCAGGATATATAGAAAGAACATTAATAGGAACTGTAAAATTATGGTTACAAAATTTATCAAGTGAAAGCTTAGACACATTAAGGAGTAATAAAAAACTTGACGGTACAACTACAACAACAGTTACAGATATATTAAATAAATATGAAATAGCAATAAGAAATGAATTTAGTAGTATGACAACAGAAGTAGAAGAACAAAATAAAGAAAAAATTACAAATAGAAATTTAATGACAAAATTAGCAATATGTAATATGTGTTATATAGATGAATATACTTGTGCATTTAGAGACTATTATTATAAAGGAACATATAGTCCAGATGAAAGTAAAGAGATAAGAAAATTATATTTTACAAAATTACCAGAACCCTTTAGCTCAAAAATAATAAAAAGTTGGAACGAAGCAGGACTAGCAGATACATTAGGAGTAAGGATAAAATTTCTACAAAACTGGTTTATAGAATTATGTGAAAAATATAAAGAAAACATGAAAATGGAAAAAATATTAGTAAAAAATTTGGCATGTTGCAAAAGTAGAATAGCACCCCAATTTGGCTGCACAGATAAATATTACAAAAAAGAAGGAAAGAAAAAGAAATTTAAATCAAAATATTCAAAATATAAATATAGGAAACCAAGAAGAAGATATTATGTAAAAAATTATAAACATAAAAAACCATATAGGAAAAAGAAAAAACTAACAGAATGTACTTGCTATAATTGTGGAAAGCTAGGACACTTAGCCAAAGATTGTAAATTACCAAAAAACCCAAAGAAGAAACAAATTACCGAAATATTGATAGATAATGATAAATATACACAAGTAGAATATGTAGATTATGAATTAAGCAGTGAAGACAGCATATATGAGATATCAGAAAACGAGTTCTCTGAAAATGAAATAAACAAGGATATAGAAGAGTCAGATGAAGAAAATTATGACTGAAAAAGATATACAAATTATACAACAAGAAGAACACCAAGATGAACAATCTTCAGAACAAAAAATAATATTTGACGCTAATATATTTGAACAAATAAAAGGAAAAGAATTGGATCTAAGTATAGACAAAATATTAGAAGTACCAACAATAAAGAATTGGTTTAAAAGACAAAAAGAAGAATACTATGTAGTAAGCCAAAGAGAACATATAATAGATTGTAAATACATCAAAGGTAAAGCACAAATACCAATTTTAAATAAAAGACTACTAAATAAAGAAATACAAGATATAAAAGCAAAAAATCCAATAAAATATGTACACTTAGGAGGAACGGAGATCCTAATAAAAGCATATTTTAGGGAAGGAATAGATACCCCTATAGAAATATACTTGGCAGATGATAGGATTGTACAACCTATAGAAAAGAGTATAATAAGTGCTGTAAGAGGTAACTTAATATACCAAAAATTTAAATTTATAGTAAGTGCTAACTATTCAGTAGCAGTAGATGATAAAAATATAGATAAATCATTAGTATTATACTGGAAAATGTCTGGAATAGAATTAGCACCAGGAAGTAAAATATTCACAGCAAGATGTAAAAATCTATATGTCTTAACAACAAAACATAAGATAACAGCTAAAAATAAAATAAATAAAATAAAAATAGAAAATCCATTCGAAAGAATAGTATCAGTTATAGACAACAATGATTACAGTTATACAGAAATAGACATGGATGAAGATTTAGAAATAGTAAAAGAAAGATTAAGCACATCAAAACGAATAAATAATGAAATGCCAGAAACATCATCAAGAAGTACATCAAGAAGTACATCAAAAAGAATAAATTATACCACTCCACAAAAATTAATAGAACAAAAAATAGAAGAAATAAACCCACATCATTATTATATAACAGGAATAATGGACCAAAGAAAATATTTAATACTAATAAATACAGGGCAGGAAGAGAATTATGTTATAAGAGAACTAATACCAGAACAAGAGATAGTAACAATAGAACAACAAAATTCAGAACTACCAAAAGCGTTAAGAAAAAACGAAGAAACAACTGAAAAAGAATTAATTATTGGAGGAATACCAATATTAATAAATTTTAAAATATATCAAGGAGATAAAAATATTACACTAGGGATAAAATGGTTAGAAAAAGTCAAACCATATAAATTAGAAGATAGGCAATTAACAATAAGTTATGAAAATAAGAAAATAATAATAAAAAGAACTTTGATATAATGCCAAAAATATACATACTTTCCAAAATAATAGTAGAAGGATATTATAATAGATATTATACACCTATGGTGGATACAGGAGCAGAAGCTAATATGTGTAGACATAATTGTTTACCAGAAAGTAAATGGGAAAAGCTAAAAACCCCCATAGTAGTAACAGGATTTAATAATGAAGGAAGTATGATAACATATAAAGCAAGAAATATAAAAATACAAATATGGGATAAAATATTAACCATAGAAGAAATATATAGTTACGAATTCACAAATAAAGATATATTATTAGGAATGCCATTTTTAGATAAATTATACCCACATATTATAACAAAAACACATTGGTGGTTTACTACCCCGTGTAAACAAAAATTAGGAGCAAAAAGAGTAAATAATAAAGTAAGAAAAACAACACCCTGGATTAAAGGAAGTGAAAAGATTACCCAAAAATTAGAAAATGTAATACAAAGTAACCATAATATAGAGATAATCATTTTCTCAATAAATAAGATAAAACCACTACAAGATAAACTAGAATTACTATATAATGATAATCCACTCCAAGGATGGGAAAAACATCAAACAAAAATAAAGATTGAACTAATAGATGAAAATAGCATAATAACACAAAAACCTTTAAAATACAATTTTAATGATTTAACAGAATTTAAAATGCATATAAAAGAATTATTAGATAATAACTACATACAAGAAAGTAATAGTAAACATACTAGCCCAGCATTTATAGTAAATAAGCATAGTGAACAAAAAAGAGGAAAAAGCCGTATGGTTATAGATTATAGAAACTTAAATGCAAAAACAAAAACATATAATTATCCGATACCAAATAAAATACTAAAAATTAGACAAATACAAGGATATAACTATTTTAGTAAATTTGACTGTAAATCAGGATTTTACCATTTAAAACTAGAAGATGAATCTAAAAAGTTAACAGCATTCACAGTACCACAAGGATTTTACGAATGGAACGTATTACCTTTTGGATATAAAAATGCACCAGGTAGGTATCAACATTTTATGGATAATTACTTCAACCAATTAGAAAATTGTATAATATATATAGATGATATATTGCTATATTCTAGAACAGAGAACGAACATATAAAACTACTAGAAAAATTCATACACATTGTAGAAATATCAGGAATAAGTTTAAGTAAAAAGAAAGCAGAAGTAATGAAAAATCAAATAGAATTTTTAGGTATACAAATAGATAAAAACGGAATAAAAATGCAAACCCATGTAGTACAAAAAATAATTAACTTGAATGAAACACTTGATACAAAAAAGAAGTTACAATCATTTTTAGGATTGGTTAACCAAGTAAGAGAATATATTCCTAAATTAGCAGAAAACTTAAAACCATTACAGAAAAAATTAAAAAAGGACATAGAATATCATTTTGACGAAAAAGATAAAATACATATACAGAAGATAAAAAATATGTGTAAAAAATTACCAAAACTATATTTTCCAGATGAAAAGAAACAATTTACATATATTGTAGAAACTGATTCTAGTGATCACAGCTACGGAGGAGTTCTAAAATATAAATATGATAATGAAAAAATTGAACACCATTGTAGATATTATTCCGGATCATACACGGAACCACAATTAAAATGGGAAATAAATAGGAAAGAACTATTTGGATTATATAAATGTTTGTTAGCATTTGAGCCATATATTGTTTATAACAAATTTATAGTAAGAACAGATAATACACAAGTAAAATGGTGGATAACTCGGAAAGTACAGGATTCAGTAACTACAAAGGAAATAAGGAGACTTGTATTAAATATACAAAATTTTACATTTACAATTGAAGTAATACGGACTGACAAGAATGTTATTGCAGACTACCTATCAAGACAAAGGTACCCAAACAGATGAAAGCCAAGAATCAAAAGACATATTTACAATCCTTACTACTCTATCCTTACAGATGGAGAGTATGGGAAAAAGATTACAACAGCTAGAAAGTCAGCAGCATGACTATAAAAATGCGGAGCTAAGTCAATCGGAAGACTCTAAACTTCCAGAGGTAGAAGGAGACGTTGGGAAACTCCAAAAAACCCATAACACAGTTGCTTTATATACAGCTGCAGGTACAAGCAAACAAGTTAGCAAAAAGCCACATATCAATGTAAACCTAAATACCGTATTTGATAAGCCATTTACATCAAAAAAGCCAAGAGAAGCAATAGTTATAGCCCCACAAACTTCAACCTATGCTAATAGCCTACACCACAACAAAAAGGTATATAACCATATTACTCAAACATATATTGAGAATATATATAAAATCCAGACATTTCTGAACCTAAACCCTAGATCAACAACTACTACAGATCCAACACAAGATTATGTAACCCAAAAACTACAGGGATATAATAGGCTTATAGCCCAGCCAAAAACAAAAGCAAACCTAGTAAAAACATGTTACAACTACGGACTACTTAGCACAGTATATACCCATGACGGAGAAGAAATAATTGGAATACCAGAGCTATACAAAGCATTTGTCACCTTCAAGAGAATTACAAAAGGCAACCTATTCTTCATCAAATTCTATACAGCACCAGCGGAAATACTATATGATGAAATAAAACCCATAATACAGGTGATAAAAATAGGACTAACACGAGATATGATAATACCGGAAGAGATAGAGAAACAACCGGAGATACAGAAAATGGAGATACCAAGTTTCTATGCTAATAAAAGAATAATTGGTATAGCAACTATTATTCAAGAACTAGCTAACAATTATCTACAAGGAAATGCTATCTGGAGCTACTATTCCAGAGACCAATTGATGATATATGCCAACTCGAAGGAACTACGACAAGGAGATATGGATGAAGTCCAGAAATGGATTTTATCATTATTAAAACCAGAAATGCAACCAACTACCAGAGCATTGAAAAAAGAATTTATTTCAAACGAGTTATTAACAAGATACTGCAAACTAGTAGGACACAAATATCCAGACCACATATGTTCAAAGTGCAACGGAGATGATAACTATGTACCAGAAGTCCAACTAGAATGAAGGTATCAACAAGAAGACAAAAGAAGAAGACAGCTACTGGAAACATATAATGTAAAGTAAATAGTACTAGTCGCATTCATGAACAGTAAAGGTCGTTCATGAATAGTAAGAGTCATAAAGTAAATAGTATATGTCATAATCATGAACAGTAAAGGTCGTTCATGAATAGTAAGAGTCATAAAGTAAATAGTATATGTCATAATCATGAACAGTAAAGGTCGTTCATGAATAGTAGGAGTCATTTGTAAACAGTAAGAGTCGTTTTAATTTTCTTTATATAGAATGTAAATCCGAGGAAGGAGGACATCCTCACCCTTACCTTCTCTCTCTAATATTCTCTCTTATCTTCTCTCTTGTAAGAAATATCTGAGTTAATTACAAGTATCTAAAACAGCTATGGAGCATTCAAACGAGTTACAAAACCAGGTAAGTTTATTTATAATCATGTTTAACTAAACTCTTATATTCCTTATAATCTCTTAAAAATCATAATTGTTTATCATGTTATAGTACTGTTATAAAGAACATCTTGAGAAAGTTTGCCTGTCTAATAATGCTGAGAGTAGTTAAGCCCAGACTATGCCATCCTAAAGTGGAAACCAGTAGGCAAGGAAGCCGTTTAGGGGAGTACACAGAGTTGAGGCGCTGTTAGGGTAAATGATTGAAGCATGAAAAACATGGTAGTGACCAGAAAAGATTGTTCAGTATAACTTATTAAAATATGATAAACTCTATGATAAACAAAGAGGTTAGAGGGAATATGTTTAGTAAACACATGATAAGGATAAATAATAAATCTAAATGAACAACCACACGTATTTATTAGAAGAAAATATTGACTACAAAATACTTATGTTATATATCTTTAAGAGACTTAATAACGATGTTAAAAGAAAAATTTACGATATTTTAGTTACTTTTGAAATAATATATGTAATGGAACAAGCATTTACGGAACTAATTGTATCACATGAAATAGATATATTAGATCTATATGAACTAGATTTATATTCAGACTAATGATCACATATCAAGTTAATAAAATCTTTTTATAAATGAAACATAACACTTTTCATTATATAAGATTCTATAATACCCAGAAATGGAAACTTCTTAAAAACCTCAGTAACATAAATAGAAAAATAGATTGTGTTAAATACAATATTAAAACCTGCAAAGATATTATTAGATATAATAAATTACGTAATAAAGCTTTATTAACTATAGAAAATGAAATTGAATTTTATGAAGATAAACTTGAAAGTTATCAACACAGAAAAGAAATAACACTGAGAAATATAGAAACCATGGATATATGTATCAACAGGTATACATCTCAGTATTAATATGAACAAATCAAAAATTGATAGTTACAAATATTTTAAGTACTGGTTAGAAATTCTAAAACATATAAATATGTCAAAAATAATATTAGAAAAAATTATAGAAGAATATCAAAAAACTAAAGATATTAAATACTTAGAATACACACTTGAAAATATAAAAGAAATTTCAAGGTTAATTTCGTTAGCTACAGATAATCATGAAAAAGCATTTAATTCCACAACTACATAAAAAAGATCCTATGAAAACTAAGATGAACTCAAACAACCCCCCCCCCCCAAATTGCCGAACTTATCGAAATAACATCCCGTCGTGGTTCGAACGAGGTTGAATCTTGCTTTTACTCTGATGGCGAAGGCCCTTAGCCTTAAGGGTGTCATTTCGAACTTATCGAAATAACATCCCATCGTGATTCGAACGAGGTTGAATCCTGCTTTTATTTTTATGGCAAAGGCCCTTAGCCGTAAGGGTGTTATTTCAAACTTATCGAAATAAAATCCTGTCCTGATTCGAACGAGGTCGAATCCTGCTTTTACTCTAATGGCGAAACCCCTTAGCCTTAAAGGTGTTATTTCGAACTTATCGAAATAACTACCGGTCGTGATTCTAACAAGGTCAAATCCTGCTTTTACTCTGATAGCGAAGGCCCTTAGCCTTAAGGGTGTCATTTCGAACTTATCGAAATAACATACCATCGTGATTCGAACGAGGTCGAATCCTGCTTTTACTTTGATAGCGAAGGCTCTTAGCCTTAACGGTGTTATTTCTAACTTTTCGAAATAACATCCCTTCGTAATTCGAACAAGGTCAAATCCTGCTTTAACTTTGATGGCGAAGGCCCTTAGCCTTAAGGGTGTTATTTCTAACTTATCGAAATAACATCCCGTCGTTATTCGAACGAGGTCAAATCCTGCTTTTATTTTGATGGCGAATGCCGTTAGCCGTACGGGTGTTATTTCGAACTTATCGAAATAAAATCCCGTCGTGATTCGAACAATTTCGAATCCTGCTTTTACTCGGATGGCGAAGGCCCTTAGCCTTATAGGTGTTATTTCGAACTTATCAAAATAACATCTCGTCGTGATTCGAATGAGGTCGAAACCTGCTTTTATTTTGATGGCGAAGGCCCTTAGCCTAAAGGGTGTTATTTCAAACTTATCGAAATAACATCCCGTCATGATTCGAATGAGGTCGAATCCTACTTTTACTCTGATGGTGAAGGCCCTTAGCCTCAAGGGTGTTATTTCAAACTAATCGAAATAACAACCCGTCGTGATTCGAACGAGGTCGAATCCTGCTTTTATTTTGATGGCGAAGGCTCTTAGCCTTACCGGTGTTATTTCTAACTTATCGAAAGTACATCCCGTCGTGATTCGAATGAGGTAGAATCCTGCTTTTATTTTTATGGGGAAGGCCCTTAGCCTAAAGGGTGTTATTTCGAACTTATCGAAATAACATCCCGTCGTGATGCGAACGAGGTCGAAACCTGCTTTTATTTTGATGGCGAAGGCCCTTAGCCTAAAGGGTGTTATTTCGAACTTATCGAAATAACATCCTGTCGTGATTCGAACGAGGTCGAAACCTGCTTTTATTTTGATGGCGAAGGCCCTTAGCCTAAAGGGTGTTATTTCGAACTTATCGAAATAACATCCCATCATGATTCGAATGAGGTCGAATCCTACTTTGCCTCTGATGGCGAAGGCCCTTAGCCTCAAGGGTGTTATTTCAAACTAATCGAAATAACAACCCGTCGTGATTCGAACGAGGTCAAATCCTGCTTTTATTTTGATGGCGAAGGCTCTTAGCCTTAACAGTGTTATTTCTAACTTATCGAAATTACATCCCGTCATGATTCGAATGAGGTCAAATCCGGCTTTTACTATGATGGCGAAGGCCCTTAGCCTCAAGGGTGTTATTTCAAACTTATCGAAAGAACAACCCATCGTGAATCGAACGAGGTCGAATCCTGCTTTTATTTTGATGGTGAAGGCTCTTAGCCTTAAGGGTGTCATTTCGAACTTATCGAAATAACATCCCGTCGTGATTCGAACGAGGTCGAATCCTGCTTTTACTTTGATAGTGAAGGCTCTTAGCGTTAACGGTGTTATTTCTATGTTATCGAAATAACATCTCGTCATGATTCGAACGAGGTCAAATCCTGCTTTTATTTTGATGGCGAAGGCCCTTAGACTAAAGGGTGTTATTTCGAACTTATCGAAATAACATCATGTCATGATTCGAACGAGGTCGAATCCTGCTTTTACTCTGATGGCGAAGCCCCTTATCCTTAAGGGTGTTATTTCGAACTTATCGAAACAACAACCCATAGTGATTCTAACAATGTCAAATCCTGCTTTCACTCTGATGGCGAAGGCACTTAGACTTAAGGGTGTTATTTCTAACTTATCGAAATAACATCCCGTCGTGATTCGAACGAGGTCGAATCCTGCTTTTATTTTGATGGCGAAGGCTCTTAGCCTTAACGGTGTTATTTCTAACTTATCGAAATAACATCCCGTCGTGATTCGAACAAGGTCGAATCCTGCTTTTACTTTAATGGCGAAGGCTCTTAGCCTTAAGGATGTTATTTCGAACTTATCGAAAGAACAACCCGTAGTGATTCTAACAAGGTCAAATCCTGCTTTTACTCTGATGGCGAAGGCCCTTAGTCTTAAGGGTGTCATTTTGAACTTATCGAAATAATATCACATCGTGATTCGAACGAGGTCGAATCCTGCTTTTATTTTTATGGGAAAGGCCCTTAGCCGTAAGGGTGTTATTTCGAACTTATCAAAATAAAATCCTATCGTGATTCGAACGAGGTCGAATCCTGCTTTAACTTTGATGGCGAAGGCCCTTAGCCTTCAGGGTGTTATTTCTAACTTATCGAAATAACATCCCGTCGTGAATCGAACGAGGTCGAATCCTGCTTTTACTTTAATGGCGAAGGCTCTTAGCCTTAAGGATGTTATTTCGAACTTATCGAAATAACATCCCGTCGTGGTTCGAACTTATCGAAATAACATCCCGTCGTGGTTCGAACGAGATCGAATCCTGCTTTTACTCTGATGGCGAAGCCCCTTAGCCTTAAGGGTGTCATTTCAAACTTATCGAAAGAACAACCCGTAGTGATTCTAACAAGGTCAAATCCTGCTTTTACTCTGATGGCGAAGGCCTTTAGTCTTAAGGGTTTCATTTTGAACTTATCGAAATAACATCCCATCGTGATTCGAACGAGGTCGAATCCTGCTTTTATTTTTATGGCAAAGGCCCTTAGCCGTAAGGGTGTTATTCCGAACTTATCAAAATAAAATCCTATCGTGATTCGAACGAGGTCGAATCCTGCTTTTACTCTGATGGCGAAGCCCCTTAGCCTTAAGGGTGTCATTTCGAACTTATCGAAAGAACAACCCGTAGTGATTCTAACAAGGTCAAATCCTGCTTTTACTCTGATGGCGAAGGCCCTTAGTCTTAAGGGTGTCATTTTGAACTTATCGAAATAATATCACATCGTGATTCGAACGAGGTCGAATCCTGCTTTTATTTTTATGGGAAAGGCCCTTAGCCGTAAGGGTGTTATTTCGAACTTATCAAAATAAAATCCTATCGTGATTCGAACGAGGTCGAATCCTGCTTTAACTTTGATGGCGAAGGCCCTTAGCCTTCAGGGTGTTATTTCTAACTTATCGAAATAACATCCCGTCGTGAATCGAACGAGGTCGAATCCTGCTTTTACTTTAATGGCGAAGGCTCTTAGCCTTAAGGATGTTATTTCGAACTTATCGAAATAACATCCCGTCGTGGTTCGAACTTATCGAAATAACATCCCGTCGTGGTTCGAACGAGATCGAATCCTGCTTTTACTCTGATAGCGAAGCCCCTTAGCCTTAAGGGTGTCATTTCAAACTTATCGAAAGAACAACCCGTAGTGATTCTAACAAGGTCAAATCCTGCTTTTACTCTGATGGCGAAGGCCTTTAGTCTTAAGGGTTTCATTTTGAACTTATCGAAATAACATCCCATCGTGATTCGAACGAGGTCGAATCCTGCTTTTATTTTTATGGCAAAGGCCCTTAGCCGTAAGGGTGTTATTCCGAACTTATCAAAATAAAATCCTATCGTGATTCGAACGAGGTCGAATCCTGCTTTTACTCTAATGGAGAAACCCCTTAGCCTTAAAGGTGTTATTTCGAACTTATCGAAATAACTACCGGTCGTGATTCTAACAAGGTCAAATCCTGCTTTTACTCTGATAGCGAAGGCCCTTAGCCTTAAGGGTGTTATTTCGAATTTATCGAAATAACATCCCATCGTGATTCGAACGAGGTCGAATCCTACTTTTACTTTGATAGCGAAGGCTCTTAGCCTTAACGGTGTTATTTCTAACTTATCGAAATAACATCCCTTCGTAATTCGAACGAGGTCAAATCCTGCTTTAACTTTGATGGCGAAGGCCCTTAGCCTTAAGGGTGTTATTTCTAACTTATCGAAATAACATCCCGTCGTGATTCGAACGAGGTCGAATCCTGCTTTTATTTTGATGGCGAAGGCTCTTAGCCTTAATGGTGTTATTTCTAACTTATCGTAATAACATCCCGTCGTGATTCGAACGAGATCGAATCCTGCTTTTACTTTAATGGCGAAGACTCTTAGCCGTAAGGGTGTTATTTCGAACTTATCGAAATAAAATCCTATCGTGATTCAAACGAGGTCGAATCCTGCTTTAACTTTGATGGCGAAGGCCCTTAGCCTTAAGGGTGTCATTTCGAACTTATCGAAATAACATCCCATCGTGATTCGAACGAGGTCAAATCCTGCTTTTACTTTGATATCGAAGGCTCTTAGCCTTAACAGTGTTATATCTAACTTATCGAAATAACATCCCGTCGTGATTCGAACGAGGTCAAATCCTGCTTTTACTTTAATGGCGAAACCTCTTAACCTTAAGGGTGTTATTTTGAACTTATCGAAATAACATCCCGTCGTGGTTCGAACGAGGTTGAATCCTGCTTTTACTCTGATGGCGAAGCCCCTTAGCCTTAAGGGTGTTATTTCAAACTTATCGAAAGAACAACCCGTAGTGATTCTAACAAGGTCAAATCCTGCTTTTACTCTGATGGCGAAGGCCCTTAGACTTAAGGGTGTCATTTTGAACTTATCGAATTAACATCACATCGTGATTCGAACGAGGTCGAATCCTGCTTTTATTTTTATGGCAAAAGCCCTTAGCCGTAAGGGTGTTATTTCGAACTTATCGAAATAAAATCCTATCGTGATTCGAACGAGGCCGAATCCTGCTTTAACTTTGATGGCGAAGGCCCTTAGCCTTAATGGTGTTTTTTCTAACTTATCGAAATAACATCCCGTCGTGCATCGAACGAGGTCGAATCCTGCTTTTATTTTGATGGCGAAAGCTCTTAGCCTTAACGGTGTTATTTCTAACTTATCTAAATAACATCCCGTCGTGATTCGAACGAGGTCGAATCCTGCTTTTACTTTAATGGCGAAGGCTCTTAGCCTTAAGGGTGTTATTTTGAACTTATCGAAATAACATCCCGTCGTGGTTCGAACGAGGTTGAATCCTGCTTTTACTCTGATGGCGAAGCCCCTTAGCCTTAAGGGTGTCATTTTGAACTTATCGAAATAACATCCCATCGTGATTCGAACGAGGTCAAATCCTGCTTTTACTTTGATAGCGAAGGCTCTTAGCCTTAACGGTGTTATTTCTAACTTATCGAATTAACATCCTGTCGTGATTCGAACGAGGTCGAATCCTGCTTTAACTTTAATGGCGAAGGCTCTTAGCCTTAAGGCTGTTATTTCGAACTTATCGAAATAACATCCCGTCGTGGTTCGAACGAGGTTGAATCCTGCTTTTACTCTGATAGCGAAGCCCCTTATCCTTAAGGGTGTTATTTCGAACTTATCGAAAGAAAAACCCGTAGTGATTCTAACAAGGTCAAATACTGCTTTTACTCTAATGGCGAAAGCCCTTAACCTTTAGGGTGTCATTTCGAACTTATCGAAATAACATCCCATCGTGATTCGAACGAGGTCGAATCTTGCTTTTATTTTTATGGCAAAGGCCCTTAGCCGTAAGAGTGTTATTTCGAACTTATCGAAATAAAATCCTGTCGTGATTCGAACGAGGTCGAATCCTGCTTTTACTCTAATGGCGAAACCCCTTATCCTTAAAGGTGTTATTTCGAACTTATCGAAATAACTACCGGTCGTGATTCTAACAAGGTCAAATCCTGCTTTTACTCTGATAGCGAAGGCCCTTAGCCTTAAGGGTGTTATTTCGAACTTATCGAAAGAACATCCCGTCGTGCATCGAACGAGGTCAAATCCTGCTTTTACTTTAATGGCGAAGGCTCTTAGCCTTAACGGTGTTATTTCAAACTTATCGAAATAACATCCCGTCGTGATTCAAACGAGGTCGAATCCTGCTTTTACTTTGATGGCGAATGCCTCTACCCTTAAGGGTGTTATTTCGAACTTATCGAAATAACATCCCGTCATGATTCGAATGAGGTCGAATCCTATTTTTACTTTGATATCGAAGGCTCTTAGCCTTAACGGTGTTATTTCTAACTTATCGAAATAACATCCCGTCGTGATTCGAACGAGGTCGAATCCTGCTTTTACTTTAATGGCGAAGGCTCTTATTCTTAAGGGTGTTATTTTGAACTTATCGAAATAACATCCCGTCGTGGTTCAAACGAGGTTGAATCCTGCTTTTACTCTGATGGAGAATCCCCTTAGCCTTAAGGGTGTTATTTCGAACTTATCGAAAGAACAACCCGTAGTGATTCTAACAAGGTCAAATCCTGCTTTTACTCTGATGTCGAAGGCCCTTAGTCTTCAGGGTGTCATTTTGAACTTATCGAAATAACATCACATCGTGATTCGAACGAGGTCGAATTCTGCTTTTATTTTTATGGCAAAAGCCCTTAGCCGTAAGGGTGTTATTTCGAACTTATCGAAATAAAATCCTATCGTGATTCGAACGAGGTCGATTCCTGCTTTAACTTTGATGGCGAAGGCCCTTAGCCTTAAGGGTGTTTTTTCTAACTTATCGAAATAACATCCCGTCGTGAATCGAACGAGGTCGAATCCTGCTTTTATTTTGATGGCGAAAGCTCTTAGCCTTAACGGTGTTATTTCTAACTTATCGAAATAACATCCCGTCGTGATTCGAACGAGGTCGAATCCTGCTTTTACTTTAATGGCGAAGGCTCTTAGCCTTAAGGGTGTTATTTCGAACTTATCAAAATAACATCCCGTCGTGGTTCGAACGAGGTTGAATCCTGCTTTTACTTTGATGGCGAAGACCCTTAGCCTTAAGGGTGTCATTTCGAACTTATCGAAATAACATCCCGTCGTGATTCGAACGAGGTCGAATCCTGCTTTTACTTTGATAGCGAAGGCCCTTAGCCGTAAGGGTTTATTTCGAACTTATCGAAATAAAATCCCGTCGTGATTCGAACGATTTCGAATACTGCTTTTACTCGGATGGCGAAGACCCTTACCATATAGGTGTTATTTCGAACTTATTAAAATAACATCTCGTCGTGATTCGAACGAGTTCGAATCCTCCTTTTACTTTAATGGGGAAGGCTCTTAGCCTTAAGGGTGTTATTTCGAACTTATCGAAATAACATCCCATCGTGATTCGAACGAGGTCGAATCCTGCTTTTACTTTGATAGTGAAGGCTCTTAGCCTTAATGGTGTTATTTCTAACTTATCGAAATAACATCCCGTCGTGATTCGAACGAGGTCGAATCCTGCTTTTATTTTGATGGCGAAGGCCCTTAGCCTTAAGGGTGTTATTTTGAACTTATCAAAATAACAACCCGTCGTGATTCGAACGAGGTTGAATCCTACTTTTATTTTGATGGTGTAGGCCCTTAGCCGTAAGGGTGTTATTTCGAACTTATCAAAATAAAATCCCGTCGTGATTCGAACGATTTCGAGTCCTGTTTTTACTCGGATGGCGAAGGCCCTTAGCCTTATAGGTGTTATTTCGAACTTATTAAAATAACATCTCGTCGTGATTAGAACGAGTTCGAATCCTCCTTTTACTTTAATGGCGAAGGCTCTTAGCCTTAAGGGTGTTATTTCAAACTTATCGAAATAACATCCCATCATGATTCGAACGAGGTCGAATCCTGCTTTATTTTTATGGCAAAAGCCCTTAGCCGTAAGGGTGTTATTTCGAACTTATCGAAATAAAATCCTATCGTGATTCGAACGAGGTCGAATCCTGCTTTAACTTTGATGGCGAAGGCCCTTAGCCTTAAGGGTGTCATTTCGAACTTATCGAAATAACATCCCATCGTGATTCGAACGAGGTCAAATCCTGCTTTTACTTTGATATCGAAGGCTCTTAGCCTTAACGGTGTTATTTCTAACTTATCGAAATAACATCCTGTCGTGATTCGAACGAGGTCGAATCCTGCTTTTACTTTAATGGCGAAGCCTCTTAACCTTAAGAGTGTTATTTTGAACTTATCGAAATAACATCCCGTCGTGGTTCGAACGAGGTTGAATCCTGCTTTTACTCTGATGGCGAAGCCCCTTAGCCTTAAGGGTGTTATTTCGAACTTATCGAAAGAACAACCCATAGTGATTCTAACAAGGTCAAATCCTGCTTTTACTCTGATGGCGAAGGGCCTTAGACTTAAGGGTGTCATTTTGAACTTATCGAAATAACATCACATCGTGATTCGAACGAGGTCGAATCCTGCTTTTATTTTTATGGCTAAAGCCCTTAGCCGTAAGGGTGTTATTTCGAACTTATCGAAATAAAATCCTATCGTGATTCGAACGAGGTCGAATCCTGCTTTAACTTTGATGGCGAAGGCCCTTAGCCTTAAGTGTGTTTTTTCTAACTTATCGAAATAACATCCCGTCGTGCATCTAACGAGGTCGAATCCTGCTTTTATTTTGATGGCGAAAGCTCTTAGCCTTAACGGTGTTATTTCTAACTTATCGAAATAACATCCCGTCGTGGTTCGAACAAGGTTGAATCCTGCTTTTACTCTGATGGCGAAGCCCCTTAGCCTTATGGGTGTCATTTCGAACTTATCGAAATAACATCCCATCGTGATTCGAACGAGGTCAAATCCTTCTTTTACTTTGATAGCGAAGGCTCTTAGCCTTAACGGTGTTATTTCTAACTTATCGAAATAACATCCTGTCGTGATTCGAACGAGGTCGAATCCTGCTTTTACTTTAATGGCGAATGCTCTTAGCCTTAAGGGTGTTATTTCGAACTTATCGAAATAACATCCCGTCGTGGTTCGAACGAGGTTGAATCCTGCTTTTACTCTGATGGCGAAGCCCCTTATCCTTAAGGGTGTTATTTCGAACTTATCGAAAGAACAACCCGTAGTGATTCTAACAAGGTCAAATACTGCTTTTACTCTAATGGCGAAGGCCCTTAACCTTAAGGGTGTCATTTCGAACTTATCGAAATAACATCCCATCGTGATTCGAACGAGGTCGAATCCTGCTTTTATTTTTATGGCAAAGGCCCTTAGCCGTAAGAGTGTTATTTCGAACTTATCGAAATAAAATCCTGTCGTGATTCGAACAAGGTCGAATCCTGCTTTTACTCTAATGGCGAAACCCCTTATCCTTAAAGGTGTTATTTCGAACTTATCGAAATAACTACCGGTCGTGATTCTAACAAGGTCAAATCCTGCTTTTACTCTGATAGCGAAGGCCCTTAGCCTTAAGGGTGTTATTTCGAACTTATCGAAAGAACAACCCGTAGTGATTCTAACAAGGTCAAATCCTGCTTTCACTCTGATGGAGAAGGTACTTAGACTTAAGGGTGTCATTTCGAACTTATCGAAATAACATCCTGTCATTATTCAAACGAGGTCGAATCCTGCTTTTACTCTGATGCTGAAGGCACTTAGACTTAAGGGTGTTATTTCGAACTTATCGAAATAACATCCCATCGTGATTTGAACGAGGTCGAATCCTGCTTTTACTTTGATATCGAAGGCTCTTAGCCTTAACGGTGTTATTTCTAACTTATCGAAATAACATCCCGTCGTGATTCGAACGAGGTCGAATCCTGCTTTTACTTTAATGGCGAAGGCTCTTATTCTTAAGGGTGTTATTTCGAACTTATCGAAATAACATCCCGTCGTGGTTCAAACGAGGTTGAATCCTGCTTTTACTCTGATGGCGAATCCCCTTAGCCTTAAGGGTGTTATTTCGAACTTATCAAAAGAACAACCCGTAGTGATTCTAACAAGGTCAAATCCTGCTTTTACTCTGATGTCGAAGGCCCTTAGTCTTAAGGGTGTCATTTTGAACTTATCGAAATAACATCACATCGTGATTCGAACGAGGTCGAATCCTGCTTTTATTTTTATGGCAAAAGCCCTTAGCCGTAAGGGTGTTATTTCGAACTTATCGAAATAAAATCCTATCGTGATTCGAACGAGGTCGAATCCTGCTTTAACTTTGATGGCGAAGGCCCTTAGCCTTAAGGGTGTTTTTTCTAACTTATCGAAATAACATCCCGTCGTGAATCGAACGAGGTCGAATCCTGCTTTTATTTTGATGGCGAAGGCTCTTAGCCTTAAGGGTGTTATTTCGAACTTATCGAAATAACATCCCGTCGTGGTTCGAACGAGGTTGAATCCTGCTTTTACTCTGATGGCGAAGACCCTTAGCCTTAAGGGTGTCATTTCGAACTTATCGAAATAACATCCCGTCGTGATTCGAACGAGGTCGAATCCTGCTTTTACTTTGATAGCGAAGGCCCTTAGCCGTAAGGGTTTATTTCGAACTTATCGAAATAAAATCCCGTCGTGATTCGAACGATTTCGAATACTGCTTTAACTCGGATGGCGAAGACCCTTAGCCATATAGGTGTTATTTCGAACTTATTAAAATAACATCTCGTCGTGATTCGAACGAGTTCGAATCCTCCTTTTACTTTAATGGGGAAGGCTCTTAGCCTTAAGGGTGTTATTTCGAACTTATCGAAATAACATCTCATCGTGATTCGAACGAGGTCGAATCCTGCTTTTATTTTTATGGCAAAGGCCCTTAGCCGTAAGGGTGTTATTTCGAACTTATCGAAATAAAATCCTGTCGTGATTCGAACGAGGTTGAATCCTGCTTTTACTCTAATGGCAAAACCCCTTAGCCTTAAAGGTGTTATTTCGAACTTATCAAAATAACTACCGGTCGTGATTCTAACAAGGTCAAATCCTGCTTTTACTCTGATACCGAAGGCCCTTAGCCTTAAGGGTGTTATTTCGAACTTATCGAAAGAACAACCCGTAGTGATTCTAACAAGGTCAAATCCTGCTTTCACTCTGATGGCGAAGGCACTTAGACTTAAGGGTGTCATTTCGAACTTATCGAAATAACATCCTGTCATTATTCGAACGAGGTCGAATCCTACTTTTACTCTGATGGCGAAGGCACTTAGACTTAAGGGTGTCATTTCGAACTTATCGAAATAACATCCCATCGTGATTCGAACGAGGTCGAATCCTGCTTTTACTTTGATATCGAAGGCTCTTAGCCTTAACGGTGTTATTTCGAACTTATCGAAATAAAATCCTGTCGTGATTCGAACGAGGTTGAATCCTGCTTTTACTCTAATGGCAAAACCCCTTAGCCTTAAAGGTGTTATTTCGAACTTATCAAAATAACTACCGGTCGTGATTCTAACAAGGTCAAATCCTGCTTTTACTCTGATACCGAAGGCCCTTAGCCTTAAGGGTGTTATTTCGAACTTATCGAAAGAACAACCCGTAGTGATTCTAACAAGGTCAAATCCTGCTTTCACTCTGATGGCGAAGGCACTTAGACTTAAGGGTGTCATTTCGAACTTATCGAAATAACATCCTGTCATTATTCGAACGAGGTCGAATCCTACTTTTACTCTGATGGCGAAGGCACTTAGACTTAAGGGTGTCATTTCGAACTTATCGAAATAACATCCCATCGTGATTCGAACGAGGTCGAATCCTGCTTTTACTTTGATATCGAAGGCTCTTAGCCTTAACGGTGTTATTTCTAACTTATCGAAATAACATCCCGTCGTGATTCGAACGAGGTCAAATCCTGCTTTTACTTTAATGGCGAAGGCTCTTAGCCTTAAGGGTGTTATTTCGAACTTATAGAAATAACATCCCATCGTGGTTCGAACGAGGTTGAATCCTGCTTTTACTCTGATGGCGAAGCCCCTTCGCCTTAAGGGTGTTATTTCGAAATTATCGAAAGAACAACCCGTAGTGATTCTAACAAGGTCAAATCCTGCTTTTACTCTGATGGCGAAGGCCCTTAATCTTAAGGGTGTCATTTTGAACTTATCGAAATAACATCCCATCGTGATTCGAACGAGGTCGAATCGTGCTTTTATTTTTATGGCAAAGGCCCTTAGCCGTAAGGGTGTTATTTTGAACTAATCGAAATAAAATTCTATCGTGATTCGAACGAGGTCGAATCCTGCTTTTACTCTAATGGCGACACCCCTTAGCCTTAAAGGTGTAATTTCGAACATATCGAAATAACTACCGGTCGTGATTCTAATAAGGTCAAATCCTGCTTTTACTCTGATAGCGAAGGCCCTTAGCCTTAAGGGCCATCGTGATTCGAACGAGGTCTAATTCTACTTTTACATTGATAGCGAAGGCTATTAGCCTTAACGGTGTTATTTCTAACTTATCTAAATAACATCCCTTCGTAATTCAAACGAGGTCAAATCGTGCTTTTACTTTGAAGGCGAAGACCCTGAGCCTTAAGGGTGTTATTTCAAACTTATCGAAATAACATGCCATCGTGATTCGAACGAGGTCGAATCCTACTTTTATTTTGATGGTGTAGGCCCTTAGATGTAAGGGTGTTATTTCGAACTTATCGAAATAAAATCCCGTCGTGATTCGAACGATTTCGAATCCTGCTTTTACTCGGATGGCGAAGGCCCTTAGCCTTATAGGTGTTATTTCGAACATATTAAAATAACATCTCGTCGTGATTAGAACGAGTTCGAATCCTCCTTTTACTTTAATGGCGAAGGCTCTTAGCCTTAAGGGTGTTATTTCAAACTTATCGAAATAACATCCCATCGTGATTCGAACGAGGTCGAATCCTGCTTTTATTTTTATGGCAAAAGCCCTTAGCCGTAAGGGTGTTATTTCGAACTTATCGAAATAAAATCCTGTCGTGATTCGAACGAGGTCAAATCCTGCTTTTACTTTGATGGGGAAGGCCCTGATCCTTAAGGGTGTTATTTCAAACTTATCGAAATAACATCCCATCGTGATTCGAACGAGGTCGAATCCTACTTTTATTTTGATGGTGTAGGCCCTTAGCCGTAAGGGTGTTATTTCGAACTTATCGAAATAAAATCCCGTCGTGATTCGAACGATTTCGAATCCTGCTTTTACTCGGATGGCGAAGGCCCTTAGCCATATAGGTGTTATTTCGAACTTATTAAAATAACATCTCGTCGTGATTAGAACGAGTTCGAATCCTCCTTTTACTTTAATGGCGAAGGCTCTTAGCCTTAAGGGTGTTATTTCAAGCTTATCGAAATAACATCCCATCGTGATTCGAACGAGGTCGAATCCTGCTTTTATTTTTATGGCAAAAGCCCTTAGCCGTAAGGGTGTTATTTCGAACTTATCGAAATAAAATCCTGTCGTGATTCGAACGAGGTCGAATCCTGCTTTTACTCTAATGGCGAAACCCCTTAGCCTTAAAGGTGTTATTTCGAACTTATCGAAATAACTACCGGTCGTGATTCTAACAAGGTCAAATCCTGCTTTTACTCTGATAGCGAAGGCCCTTAGCCTTAAGGGTGTTATTTCGAACTTATCGAAAGAACAATCCGTAGTGATTCTAACAAGGTCAAATCCTGCTTTCACTCTGATGGCGAAGGCACTTAGACTTAAGGGTGTCATTTCGAACTTATCGAAATAACATCCTGTCATTATTCGAACGAGGTCGAATCCTGCTTTTACTCTGATGGCGAAGGCACTTAGACTTAAGGGTGTCATTTTGAACTTATCGAAATAACATCCCATCGTGATTCGAACGAGGTCGAATCCTGCTTTTACTTTGATATCGAAGGCTCTTAGCCTTAACGGTGTTATTTCTAATTTATCGAAATAACATCCCATCGTAATTCGAACGAGGTCGAATCCTGCTTTTACTTTAATGGCGAAGGCTCTTAGCCTTAAGGGTGTTATTTCGAACTTATCGAAATAACATCCCGTCGTGGTTCGAACGAGGTTGAATCCTGCTTTTACTCTGATGGCAAAGCCCCTTAGCCTCAAGGGTGTTATTTCAAACTTATCGAAATAACAACCCGTCGTGATTCGAACGAGGTCGAATCCTGCTTTTATTTTGATGGCGAAGGCTCTTAGCCTTAAGGGTGTCATTTCGAACTTATCGAAATAACATCATGTCGTGATTCGAACGAGGTCGAATCCTTCTTTTACATTGATAGCGAAGGTTCTTAGCCTTAACGGTGTTATTTCAAACTTATCGAAATAACATCTCGTCGAGATTCGAACGACGTCGAATCCTGCATTTACTTTGATGGCAAAGGCCCTTAGCCTTAAGGGTGTTATTTCGAACTTATCAAAATAACATACCATCATGATTCGAACAAGGTCTAATCGTGCTTTTACTCTGATGGCAAAATCCCTTAGCCTTATGGGTGTTATTTCGAACTAATCGAAATAACCACCCGTCGTGATTCTAACAAGGTCAAATCCTGCTTTTACTCTGATAGCGAAGGACCTTAGCCTTAAGGGTGTCATTTCGAACTTATCGAAATAACATCCCGTCCTGATTGGAACGAGGTCGAATCCTGCTTTTACTTTGATAGCGAAGGCTCTTAGCCTAAACAGTGTTATTTCTAACTTATCGAAATAACAACCTGTCGTGATTTGAACGAGTTCGAATCCTGCTTTTACTTTGATAGCGAAGGTTCTTAGCCTTAACGGTGTTATTTCTAACTTATCGAAATAACATCCCGTCGTGATTCGAACAAGGTCGAATCCTGCTTTTACTTTAATGGCGAAGGCTCTTAGCCTTAAGGATGTCTTTTCGAATTTATCGAAATAACATCTCATCGTGATTCGAACAAGGTCGAATCCTGCTTTTACTTTGATGGCGAAGGCTCTTAGCCTTAACAGTGTTATTTCAAACTTATCGAAATAACATCCCGTCATAATTCGAATGAGGTCGAATCCTACTTTTATATTGATGGCGAAGGTCCTTAGCCTTAAGGGTGATATTTCAAACTTATCGAAATAACAACCCGTCGTGATTCGAACGAGGTCGAATCCTGCTTTTACTCTGATGGCGAAGCCCCTTAGCCTTAAGGGTGTTATTTCGAACTTATCGAAAGAACAACCCGTAGTGATCCTAACAAGGTCAAATCCTGCTTTTACTTTGATGGCGAAGGCCCTTAGCCTTAAGGGTGTCTTTTTGAATTTATCGAAATAACATCCCATCGTGATTCGAACGAGGTCGAATACTGCTTTTACTTTGATGGCGAAGGCTTTTAGCCTCAAGGGTGTTATTTAAAACTTATCAAAATAACAACCCGTCATGATTCGAACAAGGTCGAATCCTGCTTTTACTCTGATGGCGAAGGCCCTTAGCCTTAAGTGTGATATTTCAAACTTATCGAAATAACATCTCGTCGTGATTCGAACGAGGTCGAATCCTGCTTTTACTTTGATAGCGAAGGCTCTTAGCCTTAACGGTGTTATTTCTAACTTATCGAAATAACATCCCGTCATGATTCGAATGAGGTCGAATCCTGCTTTTACTCTGATGGCGAAGCCCCTTAGCCTTAAGGGTGTTATTTCGAACTTATCGAAAGAACAACCCGTAGTGATCCTAACAAGGTCAAATCCTGCTTTTACTTTGATGGCGAAGGCCCTTAGCCTTAAGGGTGTCTTTTCGAATTTATCGAAATAACATCCCATCGTGATTCGAACGAGGTCGAATACTGCTTTTACTTTGATGGCGAAGGCTTTTAGCCTCAAGGGTGTTATTTAAAACTTATCGAAATAACAACCCGTCATGATTCGAACAAGGTCGAATCCTGCTTTTACTCTGATGGCGAAGGCCCTTAGCCTTAAGTGTGATATTTCAAACTTATCGAAATAACATCTCGTCGTGATTCGAACGAGGTCGAATCCTGCTTTTACTTTGATAGCGAAGGCTCTTAGCCTTAACGGTGTTATTTCTAACTTATCGAAATAACATCCCGTCATGATTCGAATGAGGTCGAATCCTGCTTTTACTCTGATGGTGAAGGCCCTTAGCCTCAAGGGTGTTATTTCAAACTTATCGAAATAACAACCCGTCGTGATTCGAACGAGGTCGAATCCTGCTTTTATTTTGGTGGCGAAGGCTCTTAGCCTTAAGGGTGTCATTTCGAACTTATCGAAATAACATCATGTCGTGATTCGAACGAGGTCGAATCCTTCTTTTACATTGATAGCGAAGGTTCTTAGCCTTAACGGTGTTATTTCAAACTTATCGAAATAACATCTCGTCGAGATTCGAACGACGTCGAATCCTGCATTTACTTTGATGGCGAAGGCCCTTAGCCTTAAGGGTGTTATTTCGAACTTATCGAAATAAAATCCCGTCGTGATTTGAACGAGGTCGAATCCTTCTTTTACATTGATAGCGAAGGTTCTTAGCCTTAACGGTGTTATTTCAAACTTATCGAAATAACATCTCGTCGAGATTCGAACGACGTCGAATCCTGCATTTACTTTGATGGCGAAGGCCCTTAGCCTTAAGGGTGTTATTTCGAACTTATCAAAATAACATACCGTCATGATTCGAACAAGGTCTAATCGTGCTTTTACTCTGATGGCAAAATCCCTTAGCCTTATGGGTGTTATTTCGAACTAATCGAAATAACCACCCGTCGTGATTCTAACAAGGTCAAATCCTGCTTTTACTCTGATAGCGAAGGCCCTTAGCCTTAAGGGTGTCATTTCGAACTTATCGAAATAACATCCCGTCCTGATTGGAACGAGGTCGAATCCTGCTTTTACTTTGATAGCGAAGGCTCTTAGCCTTAACGGTGTTATTTCTAACTTATCGAAATAACATCCCGTCATGATTTGAACGAGGTCGAATCCTGCTTTTACTTTGATAGCGAAGGTTCTTAGCCTTAACGGTGTTATTTCTATCTTATCGAGATAACATCCTGTCGTGATTCGAATGACGTCGAATCCTACTTTTACTTTGATGGCGAAGGCCCTTAGCCTTAAGTGTGATATTTCAAACTTATCGAAATAACAACCCGTCGTGATTCGAACGAGGTCGAATAATACTTTTATTTTGATGGCGAAGGCCCTTAGCCTTAAGGGTGTTCTTTTGAACTTATCGAAATAACAACCCGTCGTGATTCGAATAAGGTCGAATCCTGCTTTTACTTTGATGGCAAAGCTCTCTAGCCTTAAGGGTGTTATTTCAAACTTATCGAAATAACATCCCGTCATGATTCGAACGAGGTCGAATCCTACTTTTACTCTGATGGCAAAACCCCTTAGCCTTATGGGTGTTATTTCGAACTAATCAAAATAACTACCAGTCGTGATTCTAACAAGGTCAAATCCTGCTTTTACTCTGATAGCGAAGGCCCTTATCCTTAAGGGTGTCATTTCGAACTTATCGAAATAACATCTCGTCGTGATTCGAACGAGGTTGAATCCTGCTTTTACTTTGATAGCGAAGGCTCTTAGCCTTAACGGTGTTATTTCTAACTTATCGAAATAACATCCCGTCGTGATTCGAACGAGGTCGCATCCTTCTTTTGTTTTGATGGGAAGTCCCTTAGCGTTAAGGGTGTTATTTCGAACTTATCAAAATAACATCCCGTCATGATTCGAACAAGGTCGAATCCTGCTTTTACTCTGATGGCGAAGGCCCTTAGCCTTAAGTGTGATATTTCAAACTTATAGAAATAACAACCCGTCGTGATTCGAACGAGGTCGAATCCTACTTTTATTTTGATGGCGAAGGCCCTTAGCCTTGAGGGTGTTCTTTTGAACTTATCGAAATAACAACCCGTCGTGATTCGAATGAGGTCGAATCCTGCTTTTACTCTGATGGCAAAACCCCTTAGCCTTATGGGTGTTATTTCGAACTAATCGAAATAACTACCAGTCGTGATTCTAATAAGGTCAAATCCTGCTTTTACTCTGATAGCGAAGGCCCTTAGCCTTAAGGGTGTCATTTCGAACTTATCGAAATAACATCTTGTCGTGATTCGAACGAGGTCGAATCCTGCTTTTACTTTGATAGCGAAGGCTCTTAGCCTTAACGGTGTTATTTCTAACTTATCGAAATAACACCCCGTTGTGATTCGAACGAGGTCGCATCCTTCTTTTGTTTTGATGGGAAGTCCCTCAGCGTTAAGGGTGTTATTTCGAACTTATCGAAATAACATCCCGTCATGATTCGAACGATGTCGAATCTTGCTTTTCCTCTGATGGCGAAGGCCCTTAGCCTTAAGGGTGATATTTCAAACTTATCGAAAAAACAACCCGTCGTGATTCGAACGAGGTCGAATCCTGCTTTTACTCTGATGGCAAAGCCCCTTAGCCTTAAGGGTATTATTTCAAACTTATCGAAAGAACTACCCGTATTGATTCTAACAAGGTCAAATCCTTCTTTTACTTTGATGGCGAAGGCCCTTAGCCTTAAGGGTGTCATTTCGAACTTATCGAAATAACATCCCATCGTGATTCGAACGAGGTCGAATCCTGCTTTTACTTTAATGGCGAAGGCTCTTAGCCTTAACGGTGTTATTTCAAACTTATCGAAATAACATCCCGTCGTGATTCAAACGAGGTCGAATCCTGCTTTTACTTTGATGGCGAAGGCCTCTAGCCTTAAGGGTGTTATTTCGAACTTATCGAAATAACATCCCGTCATGATTCGAACGAGGTTGAATCCTACTTTTACTCTGATGGCAAAACCCCTTAGCCTTATGGGTGTTATTTCGATCTAATCAAAATAACTACCAGTTGTGATTCTAACAAGGTCAAATCCTGCTTTTACTCCGATAGCGAAGGCCCTTAGCCTTAAGGGTGTCATTTCGAACTTATCGAAATAACATCTCGTCGTGATTCGAACGAGGTTGAATCCTGCTTTTACTTTGATAGCGAAGGCTCTTAGCCTTAACGGTGTTATTTCTAACTTATCGAAATAACATCCCGTCGTGATTCGAACGAGGTCGCATCCTTCTTTTGTTTTGATGGGAAGTCCCTTAGCGTTAAGGGTGTTATTTCGAACTTATCAAAATAACATCCCGTCATGATTCGAACAAGGTCGAATCCTGCTTTTACTCTTATGGCGAAGGCCCTTAGCCGTAATTGTGATATTTCAAACTTATAGAAATAACAACCCGTCGTGATTCGAACGAGGTCGAATCCTACTTTTATTTTGATGGCGAAGGCCCTTAGCCTTAAGGGTGTTCTTTTGAACTTATCGAAATATCAACCCGTCGTGATTCGAATGAGGTCGAATCCTGCTTTTACTCTGATGGCAAAACCCCTTAGCCTTAACGGTGTTATTTCTAACTTATCGAAATAACATCCCGTCGTGATTCGAACGAGGTCGCATCCTTCTTTTGTTTTGATGGGAAGTCCCTTAGCGTTAAGGGTGTTATTTCGAACTTATCAAAATAACATCCCGTCATGATTCGAACAAGGTCGAATCCTGCTTTTACTCTGATGGCGAAGGCCCTTAGCCTTAAGTGTGATATTTCAAACTTATAGAAATAACAACCCGTTGTGATTCGAACGAGGTCGAATCCTACTTTTATTTTGATGGCGAAGGCCCTTAGCCTTAAGGGTGTTCTTTTGAACTTATCGAAATAACAACCCGTCGTGATTCGAATGAGGTCGAATCCTGCTTTTACTTTGATGGCGAATCTCTCTAGCCTTAAGGGTGTTATTTCAAACTTATCGAAATAACATCCCGTCATGATTCGAACGAGGTCGAATCCTACTTTTACTCTGATGGCAAAACCCCTTAGCCTTATGGGTGTTATTTCGAACTAATCGAAATAACTACCAGTCGTGATTCTAATAAGGTCAAATCCTGCTTTTACTCTGACAGCGAAGGCCCTTAGCCTTAAGGGTGTCATTTCGAACTTATCGAAATAACATCTCGTCGTGATTCGAACGAGGTCGAATCCTGCTTTTACTTTGATAGCGAAGGCTCTTAGCCTTAACGGTGTTATTTCTAACTTATCGAAATAACACCCCGTTGTGATTCGAATGAGGTCGCATCCTTCTTTTGTTTTGATGGGAAGTCCCTTAGCGTTAAGGGTGTTATTTCGAACTTATCGAAATAACATCCCGTCATGATTCGAACGATGTCGAATCTTGCTTTTCCTCTGATGGCGAAGGCCCTTAGCCTTGAGGGTGATATTTCAAACTTATCGAAATAACAACCCGTCGTGATTCGAACGAGGTCGAATCCTGCTTTTACTCTGATGGCAAAGCCCCTTAGCCTTAAGGGTATTATTTCGAACTTATCGAAAGAACTACCCGTATTGATTCTAACAAGGTCAAATCCTGCTTTTACTTTGATGGCGAAGGCCCTTAGCCTTAAGGGTGTCATTTCGAACTTATCGAAATAACATCCCATCGTGATTCGAACGAGGTCGAATCCTGCTTTTACTTTAATGGCGAAGGCTCTTAGCCTTAACGGTGTCATTTTGAACTTATCGAAATAACATCCCATCGTGATTCGAACGAGGTCGAATCCTGCTTTTACTTTAATGGCGAAGGCTCTTAGCCTTAACGGTGTTATTTCAAACTTATCGAAATAACATCCCGTCGTGATTCGAACGAGGTCGAATCCTGCTTTTACTTTGATGGCGAAGGCCTCTAGCCTTAAGGGTGTTATTTCGAACTTATCGAAATAACATCCCGTCATGATTCGAACGAGGTCGAATCCTACTTTTACTCTAATGGCAAAACCCCTTAGCCTTATGGGTGTTATTTCGAATTAATCAAAATAACTACCAGTCGTGATTCTAACAAGGTCAAATCCTGCTTTTACTCTGATAGCGAAGGCCCTTAGCCTTAAGGGTGTCATTTCGAACTTATCGAAATAACATCTCGTCGTGATTCGAACGAGGTCGAATCCTGCTTTTACTTTGATAGCGAAGGCTCTTAGCCTTAACGGTGTTATTTCTAACTTATCGAAATAACATCCCGCCGTGATTCGAACGAGGTCGAATCCTGCTTTTACTTTGATGGCGAAGGCCTCTAGCCTTAAGGGTGTTATTTCGAACTTATCGAAATAACATCCCGTCATGATTCGAATGAGGTCGAATCATATTTTTACTCTGATGGAGAAGGCCCTTAGCCTCAAGGTGTTATTTCAAACTTATCCAAATAACAACCTGTCGTGATTCGAACGAGGTCAAATCCTACTTTTATTTTGATGGTGAAGGCCCTTAGCCTTAAGGGTGTTATTTCGAACTTATCGAAATAACATCCCGTCGTGATTCGAACGAGGTCGAATCCTAATTTTACTCTGATGGTGAAGCCCCTTAGCCTTAAGGGTGTCATTTCGAACTAATCAAAATAACTACCAGTCGTGATTCTAACAAGGTCAAATCCTGCTTTTACTCTGATAGCGAAGGCCCTTAGCCTTAAGGGTGTCATTTCGAACTTATCGAAATAACATCTCGTCGTGATTCGAACGAGGTCGAATCCTGCTTTTACTTTGATAGCGAAGGCTCTTAGCCTTAACGGTGTTATTTCAAACTTATCGAAATAACATCCCGTCGTGATTCGAACGAGGTCGAATCCTGCTTTTACTTTGATGGCGAAGGCCTCTAGCCTTAAGGGTGTTATTTCGAACTTATCGAAATAACATCCCGTCATGATTCGAATGAGGTCGAATCATATTTTTACTCTGATGGCGAAGGCCCTTAGCCTCAAGGTGTTATTTCAAACTTATCCAAATAACAACCTGTCGTGATTCGAACGAGGTCAAATCCTACTTTTATTTTGATGGTGAAGGCCCTTAGCCTTAAGGGTGTTATTTCGAACTTATCGAAATAACATCCCGTCGTGATTCGAACGAGGTCGAATCCTAATTTTACTCTGATGGTGAAGCCCCTTAGCCTTAAGGGTGTCATTTCGAACTAATCAAAATAACTACCAGTCGTGATTCTAACAAGGTCAAATCCTGCTTTTACTCTGATAGCGAAGGCCCTTAGCCTTAAGGGTGTCATTTCGAACTTATCGAAATAACATCTCGTCGTGATTCGAACGAGGTCGAATCCTGCTTTTACTTTGATAGCGAAGGCTCTTAGCCTTAACGGTGTTATTTCTAACTTATCGAAATAACATCTCGTCGTGATTCGAACGAGCTCGAATCCTGCTTTTATTTTGAAGGCGAAGGCCCTTAGCCTAAAGGGTGTTATTTCGAACTTATCGAAATAACATCCCGTCATGATTCGAACGAGGTCGAATCCTAATTTTACTCTGATGGTGAAGCCCCTTATCCTTAAGGGTGTCATTTCGAACTAATCAAAATAACTACCAGTCGTGATTCTAACAAGGTCAAATCCTGCTTTTACTCTGATAGCGAAGGCCCTTAGCCTTAAGGGTGTCATTTCGAATTTATCGAAATAACATCCCATCGTGATTCGAACGAGGTCGAATCCTACTTTTACTCTGATAGCGAAGGCCCTTAGCCTTAAGGGTGTTATTTCGAACTTATCGAAATAACATCCCATCGTGATTCGAACGAGGTCGAATCCTGCTTTTACTTTGATAGCGAAGGCTCTTAGCCTTAACGGTGTTATTTCTAACTTATCGAAATAACATCTCGTCGTGATTCGAACGAGGTCGAATCCTGCTTTTACTTTGATAGCGAAGGCTCTTAGCCTTAACGGTGTTATTTCTAACTTATCGAAATAACATCCCGTCGTGATTCGAACGAGGTCGCATCCTTCTTTTGTTTTGATGGGAAGTCCCTTAGCGTTAAGGGTGTTATTTCGAACTTATCAAAATAACATCCCGTCATGATTCGAACAAGGTCGAATCCTGCTTTTACTCTGATGGCGAAGGCCCTTAGCCTTAAGTGTGATATTTCAAACTTATAGAAATAATAACCCGTCGTGATTCGAACGAGGTCGAATCCTACTTTTATTTTGATAGCGAAGGCCCTTAGCCTTAAGGGTGTTCTTTTGAAATTATCGAAATAACAACCCGTCGTGATTCGAATGAGGTCGAATCCTGCTTTTACTTTGATGGCGAAGCTCTCTAGCCGTAAGGGTGTTATTTCAAACTTATCGAAATAACATCCCGTCATGATTCGAACGAGGTCGAATCCTACTTTTACTCTGATGGCAAAACCCCTTAGCCTTATGGGTGTTATTTCGAACTAATCGAAATAACTACCAGTCGTGTTTCTAACAAGGTCAAATCCTACTTTTACTCTGATAGCGAAGGCCCTTAGCCTTAAGGGTGTCATTTCGAACTTATCGAAATAACATCTCGTCGTGATTCGAACGAGGTCGAATCCTGCTTTTACTTTGATAGCGAAGGCTCTTAGCCTTAACGGTGTTATTTCTAACGTATCGAAATAACACCCCGTCGTGATTCGAACGAGGTCGCATCCTTCTTTTGTTTTGATGGGAAGTCCCTTGGCGTTAAGGGTGTTATTTCGAACTTATCGAAATAACATCCCGTCATGATTCAAACGATGTCGAATCTTGCTTTTCCTCTGATGGTGAAGGCCCTTAGCCTTAAGGGTGATATTTCAAACTTATCAAAATAATAACCCGTCGTGATTCGAACGAGGTCGAATCCTGTTTTTACTCTAATGGCAAAGCCTCTTAGCCTTAAGGGTATTATTTCGAACTTATCGAAAGAACTACCCGTATTGATTCTAACAAGGTCAAATCCTGCTTTTACTTTGATGGCGAAGGCCCTTAGCCATAAGTGTGATATTTCAAACTTATAGAAATAACAACCCGTCGTGATTCGAACGAGGTCAAATCCTACTTTTATTTTGATGGCGAAGGCCCTTAGCCTTAAGGGTGATATTTCCAACTTATCAAAACAACAACCCATCGTTATTCGAACGAGGTCGAATCCTGCTTTTATTTTGATGGTGAAGGCCCTTAGCCTTAAGGTTGTTATTTCGAACTTATCGAAATAACATCCCGTCGTGATTCGAACGAGGTCGAATCCTGCTTTTACTTTGATAGAGAAGGCTCTTAGTCTTAACGGTGTTATTTATAACTTATCGAAATAACATACCGTCGTGATTCGAACGAGGTCGAATCCTGCTTTTATTTTGAAGGCGAAGGCCCTTAGCCTAAAGGGTGTTATTTCGAACTTATCGAAATAACATCCTGTCATGATTCGAACGAGGTCGAATCCTAATTTTACTCTGATGGTGAAGGCCCTTAGCCTTAAGGGTGTCATTTCGAACTTATCGAAATAACATCCCGTCGTGATTCGAACGAGGTCGAATCCTGCTTTTACTTTGATAGCGAAGGCTCTTAGCCTTAACGATGTTATTTCTAACTTATCAAAATAACATCTCGTTGTGATTTGAACGAGGTCGAATGCTGCTTTTACACTGATGGAGAAGGCCCTTAGCCTTAAGGGTGTCATTTCTAACTTATCGAAATAACATCCCGTCGTGATTCGAACGAGGTCGAATCCTTCTTTAATTTTGAAGGCGAAGGCCCTTGGCCTAAAGGGTGTTACTCCGACCTTATCGAAATAACATCCCGTCATGATTCGAACGAGGTCGAATCCTTATTTTACTCTGATGGTGAAGCCCCTTAGCCTTAAGGGTGTCATTTTGAACTTATCGAAATAACATCCTATTGTGATTCGAACGAGGTCGAATCCTGCTTTAACTTTGATAGCGAAGGCTCTTAGCCTTAACAGTGTTAATTCTAACTTATTGAAATAACATCCCGTCGTGATTCGAACGAGGTCGAATCCTTCTTTTACTTTGATAGCGAAGGTTCTTAACCTTAACGGTGTTATTTCTAACTTATCGAAATAACATCCGGTCATGATTCGAATGACGTCGAATCCTGCTTTTACTTTGATGGCGAAGGCCCTTAGCCTTAAGGGTGTTATTTCGAACTTATCAAAATAACATCCCGTCATGATTCGAACAAGGTCGAATCCTGCTTTTACTCTGATGGCGAAGGCCCTTAGCCTTAAGGGTGATATTTCAAACTTATGGAAAAAACAACCCGTCGTGATTCGAACGAGGTCGAATCCTACTTTTATTTTGATGGAGAAGGCCCTTAGCCTTAAGGGTGTTCTTTTGAACTAATCGAAATAACATCTCGTCGTGATTCGAACGAGGTCGAATCCTGCTTTTACTTTGATAGCGAAGGCTCTTAGACTTAACGGTGATATTTCTAACTTATCGAAATAACATCCCGTCGTGATTCGAACGAGGTCGCATCCTTCTTTTGTTTTGATGGGAAGTCCCTTAGCGTTAAGGGTGTTATTTCGAACTTATCGAAATAACATCCCGTCATGATTCGAACGATGTCGAATCCTGCTTTTCCTCTGATGGCGAAGGCCCTTAGCCTTAAGGGTGATATTTCAAACTTATCGAAATAACAACCAGTCGTGATTCGAACGAGGTCGAATCCTGCTTTTACTATGATGGCAAAGCCCCTTAGCCTTAAGGGTATTATTTCGAACTTATCGAAAGAACAGCCCGTAGTGATTCTAACAAGGTCAAATCCTGCTTTTACTTTGATGGCGAAGGCCCTTAGCCTTAAGGGTGTCATTTCGAACTTATCTAACATCCCATCGTGATTCGAACGAGGTCGAATCCTGCTTTTACTTTAATGGCGAAGGCTCTTAGCCTTAACGGTGTTATTTCAAACTTATCGAAATAACATCCCGTCGTGATTCAAACGAGGTCGAATCGTGCTTTTACTTTGATGGCGAAGGCCTCTACCCTTAAGGGTGTTATTTCGAACTTATCGAAATAACATCCCGTCATGATTCGAATGAGGTCGAATCCTATTTTTACTTTGATGGCGAAGGCCCTTAGCCTCAAGGTGTTATTTCAAACTTATCGAAATAACAACCCGTCGTGATTCGAACGAGGTCAAATCCTGCTTTTATTTTGATGGTGAAGGCCCTTAGCCTTAAGGGTGTTATTTCGAACTTATCAAAATAACATCTCATCGTGATTCGAACAAGGTCGAATCCTGCTTTTACTCTGATGGCGAAGGCCCTTAGCCTTAAGGGTGTCATTCCGAACTTATCGAAATAACATCCCGTCGTGATTCGAACGAGGTCGAATCCTGCTTTTACTTTGATAGAGAAGGCTCTTAGTCTTAACGGTGTTATTTCTAACTTATCGGAATAACATCCCGTCGTGATTCGAACGAGGTCGAATCCTGCTTTTATTTTGAAAGCGAAGGCCCTTAGCCTAAAGGGTGTTATTTCGAACTTATCGAAATAACATCCCGTCATGATTCGAACGAGGTCGAATCCTAATTTTACTCTGATGGTGAAGCCCCTTAGCCTTAAGGGTGTTATTTCGAACTGATCGAAAAAACAACCCGTCGTGATTCTAACAAGGTCAAATCCTGCTTTTACTTTGATGTCGAAGGACGTTAGCCTTAAGGGTGTCATTTCGAACTTATCGAAATAACATCCCATCGTGAT
The DNA here is from genome assembly GCF_000393655.2 of Nicotiana sylvestris. Taxonomy (NCBI): domain Eukaryota; kingdom Viridiplantae; phylum Streptophyta; class Magnoliopsida; order Solanales; family Solanaceae; genus Nicotiana; species Nicotiana sylvestris. The sequence continues at coordinate 82,880,070 of NC_091061.1, forward strand.
TCGAACGAGGTCGAATCCTGCTTTTACTTTAATGGCGAAGGCTCTTAGCCTTAACGATGTTATTTCTAACTTATCGAAATAACATCCCGTCGTGATTCGAATGAGATCGAATCCTGCTTTTACTTTGATGGCGAAGGCCTCTACCCTTAAGGGTGTTATTTCGAACTTATCGAAATAACATCCCGTCATGATTCGAATGAGGTCGAATCCTATTTTTACTCTGATGGCGAAGTCCCTTAACCTCAAGGTGTTATTTCAAACGTATCGAAATAACAACCCGTCGTGATTCGAACGAGGTCAAATCCTGCTTTTATTTTGATGGTGAAGGCCCGTAGCCTTAAGGGTGTTATTTCGAACTTATCAAAATGACATCTCATCGTGATTCGAACAAGGTCGAATACTACTTTTACTCTGATGGCGAAGGCCCTTAGCCTTAAGGGTGTCATTCCGAACTTATCGAAATAACATCCCGTCGTGATTCGAACGAGGTCGAATCCTGCTTTTACTTTGATAGAGAAGGCTCTTAGTCTTAACGGTGTTATTTCTAACTTATCGAAATAACATCCCGTCGTGATTCGAACGAGGTCGAATCCTGCTTTTATTTTGAAGGCAAAGGCCCTTAGCCTAAAGTGTGTTATTTCGAACTTATCGAAATAACATCCCGTCATGATTCGAACGAGGTCGAATCCTAATTTTACTCTGATGGTGAAGCCCCTTAGCCTTAAGGGTGTTATTTCGAACTTATCGAAATAACAACCCGTCGTGATTCTAACAAGGTCAAATCCTGCTTTTACCCTGATGGCAAAAGCTCTGGTCAAATCCTGCTTTTACTCTGATGGCGAAGGCTGTTAGCCTTAAGGGTGTCATTTCGAACTTATCGAAATAACATCCCGTCGTGATTCGAATGAGGTCGAATCCTGCTTTTATTTTTATGGCGAAGGCCCTTAGCCTTAAGGGTGTTATTTCGAACTTATCGAAACAACATCCCGTCGTGATTCGAACGAGGTCGAATCCGGCTTTTACTCTGATGGCGTAGCCCTTAGCCTTAAGGGTGTTATTTCGTACTTATTGAAATAACATCCCGTCATGATTCGAACGAGGTCGAATCTTGCTTTTACTTTGATGGCGAAGGCTCTTATCCTTTATGGTGTTATTTCGAACTTATCGAAATTACATCCCGTCATGATTTGAATGAGGTCGAATCCTACTATTACTCTTATGGCGAAGCCCCTTAGACTTAAGCGGGTTATTTCAAACTTATCGAAATAACAACCCATCGTTATTCGAACGAGGTCGAATCCTGCTTTTATTTTGATGACGAAGGACCTTAGCCTTAAGGGTGTTATTTCGAATTTATCGAAATAACAACCCGTCGTGATTCGAACGAGGTCGAATCCTGCTTTTACTTTGATTGCGAAGGCCTCTAGCCTTAAGGGTGTTATTTCGAACTTGTCAAAATAACATCCCATCATGAATCGAACGAGGTCGAATCCTACTTTTACTCTGATGGCGAAGCCCCTTAGCCTTAAGGGTGTTATTTCGAACTTATCGAAATAACAACCCATCGTGATTCTAACAAGGTCAAATCCTGCTTTTACTCTGATGGCGAAGGCCCTTAGCCTTAAGGGTGTTATTTCGAACTTATCAAAATAACATCCCGTCGTGATTCGAACGAGGTCGAATCCGGCTTTTACTCTGATGGCGTAGCCCTTAGCCTTAAGGGTGTTTTTTTGTACTTATTGAAATAACATCCCATCATGATTCGAACGAGGTCGAATCTTGCTTTTACTTTGATGGCGAAGGCTCTTATCCTTAAGGGTGTTATTTCGAACTTATCGAAATAACAACCCGTCGTGATTCGAACGAGATTGAACCCTGCTTTTATTTTGATGCTGAAGGCCCTTAGCCTTTAGGGTGTTATTTCGAACTTATCGAAATTACATCCCGTCATGATTTGAATGAGGTCGAATCCTACTTTTACTCTTATGGCGAAGCCCCTTAGACTTAAGCGGGTTATTTCAAACTTATCGAAATAACAACCCGTCGTTATTCGAACGAGGTCGAATCCTGCTTTTATTTTGATGACGAAGGACCTTAGCCTTAAGGGTGTTATTTCGAATTTATCGAAATAACAACCCGTTGTGATTCGAACGAGGTCGAATCCTGCTTTTACTTTGATTGCGAAGGCCTCTAGCCTTAAGGGTGTTATTTCGAACATGTCAAAATAACATCCCATCATGAATCGAACGAGGTCGAATCCTACTTTTACTCTGATGGCGAAGCCCCTTAGCCTTAAGGGTGTTATTTCGAACTTATCGAAATAACAACCCATCGTGATTCTAACAAGGTCAAATCCTGCTTTTACTCTGATGGCGAAGGCCCTTAGCCTTAAGGGTGTTATTTCGAACTTATCGAAATAACATCCCGTCGTGATTCGAACGAGGTCGAATCCAGCTTTTACTCTGATGGCGAAGCCCTTAGCCTTAAGGGTGTTATTTCGTACTTATTGAAATAACATCCCGTCATGATTCGAACGAGGTCGAATCTTGCTTTTACTTTGATGGCGAAGGCTCTTATCCTTAAGGGTGTTATTTCGAACTTATCGAAATAACAACCCGTCGTGATTCGAACGAGATTGAATCCTGTTTTTATTTTGATGCTGAAGGCCCTTAGCCTTTAGGGTGTTATTTTGAACTTATCGAAATTACATCCCGTGATGATTTGAATGAGGTCGAATCCTTCTTTTACTCTTATGGCGAAGGCCCTTAGCCTCAAGGGTGCTATTTCAAACTTATTGAAATAAAAACCCGTCGTGATTCGAACGAGGTCGAATACTACTTTTATTTTGATGGAGAAGGTCCTTAGCCTTAAGGGTGTTATTTCGAACTTATCGAAATAACATCCCGTCATGATTTGAATGAGGTCGAATCCTGCATTTACTTTTATGGCGAAGGCCCTTAGCCCCAAGCGTGTTATTTCAAACTTATCGAAATAACAACCCGTCGTGACTCGAACGAGGTCGAATCCTGCTTTTATTTTGATGGCGAAGGCCCTTAGCCTTAAGGGTGTTATTTCGAACTTATCGAAATAACAACCCATGGTGATTCGAACGAGGTCGAATTCTGCTTTTACTTTGATGGCGAAGGCCTCTAGCCTTAAGGGTGTTATTTCGAACTTATCAAAATAACATCCCGTCATGATTCGAACGAGGTGAAATCCTACTTTTGCTCTGATGGAAAAGCCCCTTAGCCTTAAGCGGGTCATTCCGAACTTATCGAAATAACATCCCGTCGTGATTCGAACGAGGTCGAATCCTGCTTTTACTTTGATAGAAAAGGCTCTTAGTCTTAACGGTGTTATTTCTAACTTATCGAAATAACATCCCGTCGTGATTCGAACGAGGTCGAATCCTGCTTTTATTTTGAAGGCGAAGGCCCTTAGCCTAAAGGGTGTTATTTCGAACTTATCGAAATAACATCCCGTCATGATTCGAACGAGGTCGAATCCTAATTTTACTCTGATGGTGAAGCCCCTTAGCCTTAAGGGTGTTATTTCGAACTTATCGAAATAACAACCCGTCGTGATTCTTACAAGGTCAAATCCTGCTTTTACCCTGATGGCAAAAGCTCTGGTCAAATCCTGCTTTTACTCTGATGGCGAAGGCTGTTAGCCTTAAGGGTGTCATTTCGAACTTATCGAAATAACATCCCGTTGTGATTCGAATGAGGTCGCTTCCTGCTTTTATTTTTATGGCGAAGGCCCTTAGCCTTGAGGGTGTTATTTCGAACTTATCGAAATAACATCCCGTCGTGATTCGAACGAGGTCAAATCCGGCTTTTACTCTGATGGCGAAGTCCTTAGCCTTAAGGGTGTTATTTCGTACTTATTGAAATAACATCCCGTCATGATTCGAACGAGGTCGAATCTTTCTTTTACTTTGATGGCGAAGGCTCTTATCCTTAAGGGTGTTATTTCGAACTTATCGAAATAACAACCCGTCGTGATTCGAACGAGATTGAATCCTGCTTTTATTTTGATGCTGAAGGCCCTTAGCCTTTAGGGTGTTATTTCGAACTTATCGAAATTACATCCCGTCATGATTTGAATGAGGTCGAATCCTACTTTTACTCTTATGGCGAAGCCCCTTAGACTTGAGAGGGTTATTTCAAACTTATCGAAATAACAACCCGTCGTGATTCGAACGAGGTCGAATCCTGCTTTTATTTTGATGACGAAGGACCTTAGCCTTAAGGGTGTTATTTCTAATTTATCGAAATAACAACCCGTCGTGATTCGAACGAGGTCGAATCCTGCTTTTACTTTGATTGCGAAGGCCTCTAGCCTTAAGGGTGTTATTTCGAACTTGTCAAAATAAAATCCCGTCATGAATCGAACGAGGTCGAATCCTACTTTTACTCTGATGGCGAAGCCCCTTAGCCTTAAGGGTGTTATTTCGAACTTATCGAAATAACAACCCATCGTGATTCTAACAAGGTCAAATCCTGCTTTTACTCTGATGGCGAAGGCCCTTAGCCTTAAGGGTGTTATTTCGAACTTAACGAAATAACATCCCGTCGTGATTCGAACGAGGTCGAATCCGGCTTTTACTCTGATGGCGAAGCCCTTAGCCTTAAGGGTGTTATTTCGTACTTATTGAAATAACATCCCGTCATGATTCGAACGAGGTCAAATCTTGCTTTTACTTTGATGGCGAAGGCTCTTATCCTTAAGGGTGTTATTTCGAACTTATCGAAATAACAACCCGTCGTGATTCGAACGAGATTGAATCCTGCTTTTATTTTGATGCTGAAGGCCCTTAGCCTTTAGGGTGTTATTTCGAACTTATCGAAATTACATCCCGTCATGATTTGAATGAGGTCGAATCCTTCTTTTACTCTTATGGCGAAGGCCCTTAGCCTCAAGGGTGCTATTTCTAACTTATTGAAATAACAACCCGTCGTGATTCGAACGAGGTCGAATCCTACTTTTATTTTGATGGCGAAGGTCCTTAGCCTTAAGGGTGTTATTTCTAATTTATCGAAATAACAACCCGTCGTGATTCGAACGAGGTCGAATCCTTCTTTTATTTTGATGGCGAAGGTCCTTAGCCTTAAGGGTGTTATTTCGAACTTATCGAAATAACATCCCGTCATGATTTGAATGAAGTCGAATCCTGCATTTACTCTTATGGCGAAGGCCCTTAGCCCCAAGCGTGTTATTTCAAACTTATCGAAATAACAACCCGTCGTGACTCGAACGAGGTCGAATCCTGCTTTTATTTTGATGGCGAAGGCCCTTAGCCTTAAGGGTGTTATTTCGAACTTATCGAAATAACAACCCATGGTGATTCGAACGAGGTCGAATTCTGCTTTTACTTTGATGGCGAAGGCCTCTAGCCTTAAGGGTGTTATTTCGAACTTATCAAAATAACATCCCGTCATGATTCGAACGAGGTGAAATCCTACTTTTACTCTGATGGCAAAGCCCCTTAGCCTTAAGCGGGTTATTTCGAACTTATCGAAAAAACAACCCGTCGTGATTCTAACAAGTTCAAATCCTTCTTTTACTCTGATGGTGAAGGCCCTTAGCCTTTAGGGTGTTATTTCGAACTTATCCAAATAACAACCCGTGGTGATTCTACCAAGGTCAAATCATGCCTTTACTCTGATGGCGAAGGCCCTTAGCCTTAAGGGTGTTTTTTCGAACATATCGAAACAACAACTCGTCGTGATTCGTACGATGTTGAATCCTTCTTTTATTTTGATGGCGAAGGCCCTTTGCCTTAAGGGTGTTATTTCAAACTTATCAAAATAACACCTCGTCATGATTAGAACGAGGTCGAATCCCACTTTTACTCTGATGGCGAAGGCCCTTAGCCTTACAGGTGTTATTTTTGACTTATCGAAATAACAACACGTCGTGATTCAAACGATGTCAAATCCTGACATTTATTTTGATGGCGAAGGCCCTTAGCCTTAAGGGTGTTATTTTGAACTTATCGAAATAACAACCCGTCGTGATTCGAACGAGGTCGAATCCTGCTTTTATTTTGACGGCGAAGGCCCTTAGCCTTAAGGGTGTTATTTCAAACTTATCAAAATAACATCCTATCGTGATTAGAACGAGGTCGAATCCTGCTTTTACTCGGATGGCGAAGGCCTATAGCCTTAAGGGTGTTATTTCGAAATTATCGAAATAACAACCCGTCGTGATTCGAACGAGGTCGAATCCTGCTTTTACTTTGATGGCATAGGCTCTTAGCCTTAAGGGTGTTATTTCGAACTTATCGAAATAACATCCCGTCGTGATTCGAATGAGCTTGAATCCTGCTTTTATTCTGATGGCGAAGGCGCTTAGCCTTAAGGGTGTTATTTCGAACATATTGAAATAACATCCCGTCATGATTCGATCGAGGTCGAATCTTGATTTTACTCTGATAGCGAAGGCCCTTAACCTTAAGGTTGTTATTTCGATCATATCGAAATAACAACCAGTCGTGATTCGAACGAGGTCGAAATCCTACTTTTATTTTGCTGGTGAAAATCCTTAGTCTTAAGGGTGTTATTTCGAACTTATCGAAATAACATCCCGTCGTGATTAGAACGAGGTCGAATCCTGCTTTTACTCGGATGGAGAAGGCCCTTAGCGTTAAGGGTGTTATTTCGAACTTATCAAAATAACAACCCATCGTGATTCGAACGAGGTCAAATCCTTCTTTTATTTTGATGGCGAAGGCCCTCAGCCTTAAGGGTGTTATTTCGAACTTATCGAAATAACATCCCGTCGTGATTCGAACGAGGTCAAATCCCTCTTTTACTCTTATGGCGAAGGCCCTTAGCCTTAAGGGTGTTATTTCAAACTTATCGAAATAAAACCTGTCATGATTTGAGTGAGGATGAATCGTGCTTTAATTTTGATGGTGAAGGCCCTTAGCCTTAAGAGTGTTATTTCCAGCTTATCAAAATAACAACCCATCATGATTCGAACAAGGTCGAATCCTGCTTTTACACTGATGGCGAAGGCCCTTAGCCTTAAGGGTGTTATTTCGAACTTATCGAAATAACATCCCATCGTGACCGAATGAGGTCGAATCCTTCTTTTACTCTGATGGAGAAGGCCCTTAGCCTCAAGGGTGTTATTTTGAACTAATCGAAATAACAACCCGTCATGATTAGAACGAGGTCGAATCCCACTTTTACTCTGATGGCGAAGGCCCTTAGCCTTACAGGTGTTATTTTTGACTTATCGAAATAACAACACGTCGTGATTCAAACGATGTCAAATCCTGACATTTATTTTGATGGCGAAGGCCCTTAGCCTTAAGGGTGTTATTTCGTACTTATCGAAATTACAACCCGTCGTCATTCGAACGAGGTCGAATCCTGCTTTTATTTGGATGGCGAAGGCCCTTAGCCTTAAGGGTGTTATTTCGAACTTATCGAAATAACAACCCATCGTGATTCAAACAAGGTCGACTCATGCTTTTATTTTGATGGCAAAAGCCCTTAGCCTTAAGGGTGTTATTTCGAACTGATCGAAATAACATCCCGTCGTGATTCGAACGAAGTCGAATCCTGCTTTTACTCTGATGGCGAAGGCCCTTAGCCTTAAGGGTGTTATGTCAAATTTATCGAAATAACAACCCGTCGTGATTTTCGAACGAGGTCGAATCGTGCTTTTATTTTGATAGCGAAGGCTGTCAACCTTAAAAGTGTTGTTTCGAACTTATCGAAATAACAACCCATCGTGATTTGAACGAGGTCGAATCCTACTTTTACTCTGATGGCAAAGGCCCTTAGCCTTATGGGTATTATTTCGAACTTATCGAAATAACATCCCGTCGTGATTCGAACGAGGTCGAATCCTGCTTTTACTTTGATGGCATAGGCTCTTAGCCTTAAGGGTGTTATTTCGAACTTATTAAAATAACAACCCATCGTGATTCGAACGAGGTCAAATCCTTCTTTTATTTTGATGGCGAAGGCCCTCAGCCTTAAGGGTGTTATTTCGAACTTATCGAAATAACATCCCGTTGTGATTCGAACGAGGTCAAATCCCTCTTTTACTCTTATGGCGAAGGCCCTTAGCCTTAAGGGTGTTATTTCAAACTTATCGAAATAAAACCTGTAATGATTTGAGTGAGGATGAATCGTGCTTTAATTTTGATGGTGAAGGCCCTTAGCCTTAAGAGTGTTATTTCGAGCTTATCAAAATAACAACCCATCATGATTCGAACAAGGTCGAATCCTGCTTTTACACTGATGGCGAAGGCCCTTAGCCTTAAGGGTGTTATTTCGAACTTATCGAAATAACATCCCATCGTGACCGAATGAGGTCGAATCCTTCTTTTACTCTGATGGAGAAGGCCCTTAGCCTCAAGGGTGTTATTTTGAACTAATCGAAATAACAACCCGTCGTGATTCGAACGAGGTCGAATCCTGCTTTTATTTTGATGGCGAAGGCCCTTAGCCTTAAGGGTGTTATTTCGAACTTATCGAAATAACATCCCGTCGTGATTCGAACGAGGTCGAATCCGGCTTTTACTCTGATGGCGAAGCCCTTAGCCTTAAGGGTGTTATTTCTTACTTATTGAAATAACATCCCGTCATGATTCGAACGAGGTCGAATCTTGCTTTTACTTTGATGGCGAAGGATCTTATCCTTAAGGGTGTTATTTCGAACTTATCGAAATAATATCCCGTCATGATTCGAACGAGGTTGATTCCTACTTTTACTCTGATGGCGAAGGTCCTTAGCCTTAAGGGTGTTATTTCGAACTTATCGAAATAACAACCCGTCGTCATTCGAACGAGGTCGAATCCTGCTTTTATTTGGATGGCGAAGGCCCTTAGCCTTAAGGGTGTTATTTCGAACTTATCGAAATAACAACCCATCGTGATTCAAACAAGGTCGACTCATGCTTTTATTTTGATGGCAAAAGCCCTTAGCCTTAAGGGTGTTATTTCGAACTGATCGAAATAACATCCCGTCGTGATTCGAACGAAGTCGAATCCTTCTTTTACTCTGATGGCGAAGGCCCTTAGCCTTAAGGGTGTTATCTCAAATTTATCGAAATAACAACCCGTCGTGATTTTCGAACGAGGTCGAATCGTGCTTTTATTTTGATAGCGAAGGCTGTCAACCTTAAAAGTGTTGTTTCGAACTTATCGAAATAACAACCCATCGTGATTTGAACGAGGTCGAATCCTACTTTTACTCTGATGGCAAAGGCCCTTAGCCTTATGGGTATTATTTCGAACTTATCGAAATAACATCCCGTCGTGATTCGAACGAGGTCGAATCCTGCTTTTACTTTGATGGCATAGGCTCTTAGCCTTAAGGGTGTTATTTTGAACTTATCAAAATAACATCCCGTCGTGATTCGAATGAGCTCAAATCCTGCTTTTATTCTGATGGCGAAGGCCCTTAACCTTAAGGGTATTATTTCGAACATATCGAAATAACAACCCTTCACGATTCGATCGAGGTCGAATCTTGATTTTAGTCTGATGGCGAAGGCCCTTAACCTTAAGGATGTTATTTCGAACTGATCGAAATAACATCCCGTCGTGATTCGAACGAAGTCGAATCTTGCTTTTACTCTGATGGCGAAGGCCCTTAGCCTTAAGGGTGTTATCTCAAACTTATCGAAATAACATCCCGTCGTGATTCGAACGAGGTCGAAATCCTACTTTTATTTTGATGGTGAAGGTCCTTAGTCTTAAGGGTGTTATTTCGAAATTATCGAAATAGCAACCCGTCGTGATTAGAACGAGGTCGAATCCTTCTTTTACTCGGATGGCGAAGGCCCTTAGCATTAAGGGTGTTATTTCGAACTTATCAAAATAACAACCCATCGTGATTCGAACGAGGTCAAATCCTTCTTTTATTTTGATAGCGAAGGCCCTTAGCCTTAAAGGTGTTATTTCGAACTTATCGAAATAACATCCCGTCGTGATTCGAACGAGGTCAAATCCATCTTTTACTATTTCAAAATTGGATCTAAGTATAGACAAAATATTAGAAGTACCAACAATAAAGAATTGGTTTAAAAGACAGAAAGAAGAATACTATGTAGTAAGCCAAAGAGAACATATAATAGATTGTAAATACATCAAAGGAAAAGCACAAATACCAATTTTAAATAAAAGACTACTAAATAAAGAAATACAAGATATAAAAGCAAAAAATCCAATAAAATATGTACACTTAGGAGGAACGGAGATCCTAATAAAAGCATGTTTTAGGGAAGGAATAGATACCCCTATAGAAATATACTTGGCAGATGATAGGATTGTACAACCTATAGAAAAGAGTATAATAAGTGCTGTAAGAGGTAACTTAATATACCAAAAATTTAAATTTATAGTAAGTGCTAACTATTCAGTAGCAGTAGATGATAAAAATATAGATAAATCATTAGTATTATACTGGAAAATGTCTGGAATAGAATTAGCACCAGGAAGTAAAATATTCACAGCAAGATGTAAAAATCTATATGTCTTAACAACAAAACATAAGATAACAGCTAAAAATAAAATAAATAAAATAAAAATAGAAAATCCATTCGAAAGAATAGTATCAGTTATAGACAACAATGATTACAGTTATACAGAAATAGACATGGATGAAGATTTAGAAATAGTAAAAGAAAGATTAAGCACATCAAAACGAATAAATAATGAAATGCCAGAAACATCATCAAGAAGTACATCAAGAAGTACATCAAAAAGAATAAATTATACCACTCCACAAAAATTAATAGAACAAAAAATAGAAGAAATAAACCCACATCATTATTATATAACAGGAATAATGGACCAAAGAAAATATTTAATACTAATAAATACAGGGCAGGAAGAGAATTATGTTATAAGAGAACTAATACCAGAACAAGAGATAGTAACAATAGAACAACAAAATTCAGAACTACCAAAAGCGTTAAGAAAAAACGAAGAAACAACTGAAAAAGAATTAATTATTGGAGGAATACCAATATTAATAAATTTTAAAATATATCAAGGAGATAAAAATATTACACTAGGGATAAAATGGTTAGAAAAAGTCAAACCATATAAATTAGAAGATAGGCAATTAACAATAAGTTATGAAAATAAGAAAATAATAATAAAAAGAACTTTGATATAATGCCAAAGATATACATACTTTCCAAAATAATAGTAGAAGGATATTATAATAGATATTATACACCTATGGTGGATACAGGAGCAGAAGCTAATATGTGTAGACATAATTGTTTACCAGAAAGTAAATGGGAAAAGCTAAAAACCCCCATAGTAGTAACAGGATTTAATAATGAAGGAAGTATGATAACATATAAAGCAAGAAATATAAAAATACAAATATGGGATAAAATATTAACCATAGAAGAAATATATAGTTACGAATTCACAAATAAAGATATATTATTAGGAATGCCATTTTTAGATAAATTATACCCACATATTATAACAAAAACACATTGGTGGTTTACTACCCCGTGTAAACAAAAATTAGGAGCAAAAAGAGTAAATAATAAAGTAAGAAAAACAACACCCTGGATTAAAGGAAGTGAAAAGATTACCCAAAAATTAGAAAATGTAATACAAAGTAACCATAATATAGAGATAATCATTTTCTCCATAAATAAGATAAAACCACTACAAGATAAACTAGAATTACTATATAATGATAATCCACTCCAAGGATGGGAAAAACATCAAACAAAAATAAAGATTGAACTAATAGATGAAAATAGCATAATAACACAAAAACCTTTAAAATACAATTTTAATGATTTAACAGAATTTAAAATGCATATAAAAGAATTATTAGATAATAACTACATACAAGAAAGTAATAGTAAACATACTAGCCCAGCATTTATAGTAAATAAGCATAGTGAACAAAAAAGAGGAAAAAGCCGTATGGTTATAGATTATAGAAATTTAAATGCAAAAACAAAAACATATAATTATCCGATACCAAATAAAATACTAAAAATTAGACAAATACAAGGATATAACTATTTTAGTAAATTTGACTGTAAATCAGGATTTTACCATTTAAAACTAGAAGATGAATCTAAAAAGTTAACAGCATTCACAGTACCACAAGGATTTTACGAATGGAACGTATTACCTTTTGGATATAAAAATGCACCAGGTAGGTATCAACATTTTATGGATAATTACTTCAACCAATTAGAAAATTGTATAATATATATAGATGATATATTGCTATATTCTAGAACAGAGAACGAACATATAAAACTACTAGAAAAATTCATACACATTGTAGAAATATCAGGAATAAGTTTAAGTAAAAAGAAAGCAGAAGTAATGAAAAATCAAATAGAATTTTTAGGTATACAAATAGATAAAAACGGAATAAAAATGCAAACCCATGTAGTACAAAAAATAATTAACTTGAATGAAACACTTGATACAAAAAAGAAGTTACAATCATTTTTAGGATTGGTTAACCAAGTAAGAGAATATATTCCTAAATTAGAAGGATTAAAAATAACAATAATATTTTCTAACTTAGGAAGAAGATATAAAAAAATAGGAAATAACCTAAACTTAATGTTAGAAAAAGAAACTGTAAAACTAGAGGATAGTTTAACCGCCATGGTTAGAATAACAAAAGAAAACGAAGAAATAGATAGAAAACGAGAGATTAAAGAAATACAACAGCAAGCTAAAGAAAAAATACAACAGATAGAGGAAGTAAAAAACACTAAAATAACAGAATTAGAAAAAGAATTAGAGATGCTAAAACAGATGTATGCAAATAAACTAAAAGAAAAGGAAAAACGTAAAGAAGAAGAAGAAGAACTAAAACTAACAAATGAGATAGAAAGATTCAAATTACAGTTAGAAGAAGTACAGGAGAGTCCATCAAAAATAAGTATAAACGAAATAAATGACCAAAGTGATAAAGACACAGAACTAGGAGAAAACTATTCAGAAACAAGTGAAACATACACAGAACTTATAGAAAAAACAGAAAAGATAAAAATAAACCCAGAAATAAATACAGGAGATATGAACGAAGATAAACCAAGCATATCAGGAATAAAAAATCCAAAACAATTAAACCCAACCTATTACAGAGTAAGTTATGATGCATATGACAGAAACAAAACATTATGGGATAAAAGGTTAAATAAGAAATGGGCACCAAGACAGATAACTGAACAATATAATTTTTTAGATCTAGATTGTGTAGCAGATATAAATAAAACAATACAATTATGGATAGGATATATCTCAAAACAACTAATAGATAATAAAATAACAATAACGGAAACACCAGGATATATAGAAAGAACATTAATAGGAACTGTAAAATTATGGTTACAAAATTTATCAAGTGAAAGCTTAGACACATTAAGGAGTAATAAAAAACTTGACGGTACAACTACAACAACAGTTACAGATATATTAAATAAATATGAAATAGCAATAAGAAATGAATTTAGTAGTATGACAACAGAAGTAGAAGAACAAAATAAAGAAAAAATTACAAATAGAAATTTAATGACAAAATTAGCAATATGTAATATGTGTTATATAGATGAATATACTTGTGCATTTAGAGACTATTATTATAAAGGAACATATAGTCCAGATGAAAGTAAAGAGATAAGAAAATTATATTTTACAAAATTACCAGAACCCTTTAGCTCAAAAATAATAAAAAGTTGGAACGAAGCAGGACTAGCAGATACATTAGGAGTAAGGATAAAATTTCTACAAAACTGGTTTATAGAATTATGTGAAAAATATAAAGAAAACATGAAAATGGAAAAAATATTAGTAAAAAATTTGGCATGTTGCAAAAGTAGAATAGCACCCCAATTTGGCTGCACAGATAAATATTACAAAAAAGAAGGAAAGAAAAAGAAATTTAAATCAAAATATTCAAAGTATAAATATAGGAAACCAAGAAGAAGATATTATGTAAAAAATTATAAACATAAAAAACCATATAGGAAAAAGAAAAAACTAACAGAATGTACTTGCTATAATTGTGGAAAGCTAGGACACTTAGCCAAAGATTGTAAATTACCAAAAAACCCAAAGAAGAAACAAATTACCGAAATATTGATAGATAATGATAAATATACACAAGTAGAATATGTAGATTATGAATTAAGCAGTGAAGACAGCATATATGAGATATCAGAAAACGAGTTCTCTGAAAATGAAATAAACAAGGATATAGAAGAGTCAGATGAAGAAAATTATGACTGAAAAAGATATACAAATTATACAACAAGAAGAACACCAAGATGAACAATCTTCAGAACAAAAAATAATATTTGACGCTAATATATTTGAACAAATAAAAGGAAAAGAATTGGATCTAAGCATAGACAAAATATTAGAAGTACCAACAATAAAGAATTGGTTTAAAAGACAGAAAGAAGAATACTATGTAGTAAGCCAAAGAGAACATATAATAGATTGTAAATACATCAAAGGTAAAGCACAAATACCAATTTTAAATAAAAGACTACTAAATAAAGAAATACAAGATATAAAAGCAAAAAATCCAATAAAATATGTACACTTAGGAGGAACCTTCTTTTACTCTGATGGCAAAGGCCCTTAGCCTCAAGGGTGTTATTTTGAACTAATCAAAATAACAACCCGTCGTGATTCGAACGAGGTCGAATCCTGCTTTTATTTTGATGGCGAAGGCCCTTAGCCTTAAGGGTGTTATTTCGAACTTATCGAAATAACATCCCGTCGTGATTCGAACGAGGTCGAATCCGGCTTTTACTCTGATGGCTAAGCCCTTAGCCTTAAGGGTGTTATTTCTTACTTATTGAAATAACATCCCGTCATGATTCGAACGAGGTCGAATCTTGCTTTTACTTTGATGGCGAAGGCTCTTATCCTTAAGGGTGTTATTTCGAACTTATCAAAATAACATCCCGTCGTGATTCGAACGAGATCGAATCCTGCTTTTATTATAATGGCGAAGGCCCTTAGTCTTTAGGGTGTTATTTCGATCTTATCGAAATAACATCCCGTCATGATTCGAACGAGGTTGAATCATGCTTTTACTCTGATGGTGAAGGTCCTTAGCCTTAAGGGTGTTATTTCGAACTTATCAAAATAACAACCCGTCGTCATTCGAACGAGGTCGAATCCTGCTTTTATTTTTATGGTGAAGGCCCTTAGCCTTAAGGGTGTTATTTCAAACTTATCAAAATAACAACCCGTCGTGATTCGAACAAGGTCGACTCGTGATTTTATTTTGATGACAAAAGCCCTTAGCCTTAAGGGTGTTATTTCGAACTGATCGAAATAACATCCCGTCGTGATTCGAACGAAGTCGAATCCTGCTTTTACTCTGATGGCGAAGGCCCTTAGCCTTAAGGGTGTTATCTCAAATTTATCGAAATAACAACCCGTCGTGATTTTCGAATGAGGTCGAATCGTGCTTTTATTTTGATGGCGAAGGCTGTCAACCTTAATGGTGTTGTTTCGAACTTATCGAAATAACAACCCATCGTGATTTGAACGAGGTCGAATCCTACTTTTACTCTGATGGCAAAGGCCCTTAGCCTTATGGGTATTATTTCGAACTTATCGAAATAACCTCCCGTCATGATTCGAACAAGGTCGAATCCTGCTTTTACATTGATGGCATAGGCTCTTAGCCTTAAGGGTGTTATTTCGAACTTATCTAAATAACATCCCGTCGTGATTCGAATGAGCTTGAATCTTGCTTTTATTCTGATGGGGAAGGCACTTAGCCTTAAGGGTGTTATTTCGAACATATTGAAATAACATCCCGTCATGATTCGATCGAGGTGGAATCTTGATTTTAGTCTGATGGCCAAGGCCCTTAACCTTAAGGATGTTATTTCGAACTTATCGAAATAACAACCCGTCGTGATTCGAACGAGGTTGAATCCTGCTTTTATTTTGATGCCGAATGCACTTATCCTTAAGGGTGTTATTTCAAACTTATCGAAATAACATCCCGTCGTAATTCGAACGAGGTCGAAATCCTACTTTTATTTTGATGGCGAAGGCCCTTAGCCTTAAGGGTGTTATTTCAAACTTATCGAAATAACATCCCATCGTGATTCGAACGAGGTCGAATCCTGCTTTTACACTGATGGTGAAGGCCCTTAGCCTTAAGAGTGTTATTTCGAACTTATCAAAATAACAACCCATCATGATTTGAACGAGGTCGAATCCTGCTTTTACACTGATGGCGAAGGCCCTTAGCCTTAAGGGTGTTATTTCGAACTTATCGAAATAACACCCCGTCGTGATTCGAATGAGGTCGAATCCTTCTTTTACTCTGATGGCGAAGGCCCTTAGCCTCAAGGGTGTTATTTTGAACTAATCGAAATAACAACCCGTCGTGATTCGAACGAGGTCGAATCCTGCTTTTATTTTGATGGCGAAGGCCCTTAGCCTTAAGGGTGTTATTTCGAACTTATCGAAATAACATCTCGTCGTGTTTCGAACGAGGTCGAATCCGGCTTTTACTCTGATGGCGAAGGCCCTTAGCCTTAAGGGTGTTATTTTGAACTTATCGAAATAACAACCCGTGGTGATTCGAACGAGGTAGATTCCTGCTTTTACTTTGATGGCGAAGGCACTTATCCTTAAGGGTGTTATTTCGAACTTATCAAAATAACATCCTGTCGTTATTCGAACGAGATCGAATCCTACTTTTATTTTAATGGCGAAGGCCCTTAGTCTTTAGGGTGTTATTTCGATCTTATCGATATAACATCTCGTCATGATTCGAACGAGGTCAAATCCTGCTTTTATTTTGATGGCGAAGGCCCTTAGCCTTAAGGGTGTTATTTCGAACTTATCGAAATAACAACCCGTCGTGATTCGAACAAGGTCGACTCGTGCTTTTATTTTTTTGGCAAAAGCCATTAGCCTTAAGGGTGTTATTTCGAACTGATCGAAATAACATCCCATCGTGATTCGAACAAGGTCGAATCCTGCTTTTACTGTGATGGTGAAGGCCCTTAGCCTTAAGGGTGTTATGTCAAATTTATCGAAATAACAACCCGTCGTGATTTTCGAACGAGGTCGAATCGTGCTTTTATTTTAATGGCGAAGGATGTCAACCTTAAGGGTGTTGTTTCGAACTTATCGAAATAACAACCCATCGTGATTTGAACGAGGTCGAATCCTACTTTTACTCTGATGGCAAAGGCCCTTAGCCTTATGGGTATTATTTCGAACTTATCGAAATAACATCCCGTCGTGATTCGAACAAGGTCGAATCCTGCTTTTACTTTGATGGCATAGGCCCTTAGCCTTAAGGGTGTTATTTCGAACTTATCGAAATAACATCCCGTCTTGATTCGAACGAGGTCGAATCCGGCTTTTACTCTGATGTCGATGTCCTTAGCCTTAAGGGTGTTATTTCCTACTTATTGAAATAACATCCCGTCATGATTCGAACGAGGTCAAAACCTGCTTTTACTTTGATGGCGAAGACTCTTATCCTTAAGGTGTTATTTCAAAATTATCGAAATAACATCCTGTCGTGATTCGAACGAGGTCGAATCCTGCTTTTATTTTGATGGCGAAGGCCCTTAGCCTTAAGGGTGTTATTTTGAACTTATCGAAATAACAACCTGTTGTGATTCGAACGAGGTAGAATCCTGCTTTTATTTTGATGGCGAAGGCCCTTAGCCTTAAGGGTGTTACTTAGAACTTATCAAAATAGCATCCCGTCGTGATTCGAATGAGGTAGAATCCTTGTTTTACTCTGATGGCGAAGGCCCTTAGCCTCAAGGGTGTTATTTCGAACTAATCAAAATAACAACCTGTCGTGATTCGAACGAGGTCGAATCCTGCTTTTATTTTGATGGCGAAGGCCCTTAGCCTTAAGGTTGTTATTTTGAACTTATCGAAATAACATCCCGTCGTGATTCGAACGTGGTCGAATCCTTCTTTTACTCTGATAGCGAAGGCCCTTAGCCTTAAGGGTGTTATTTAAAATTTATCGAAATAACAACCCGTCGTGATTCGAACGAGGTTGAATTGTGCTTTTATTTTGATGGCGAAGGCCCTCAGCGTTAAGGGTGTTATTTCGAACTTACCGAAATAACAACCCATCGTGATTCGAACGAGGTTGAATCGTGCTTTTATTTTGATGGCGAAAGCTCTTAGCCTTAAGGGTGTTATTTCGAAATTATCCAAATAACATCCCATCGTGATTCTAGCGAGGTCTAATCCTGCTATTACTCTGATGGCAAGGGCCCTTAGCCTTAAGGGTGCCATTTTGAACTTATCGAAATAACATCCAATCATGATTCGAACGAGGTCGAATCCTACTTTTATTTTGATGGCGAAGGCCCTTATCCCTAAGGGTGTTATTTCGATCTTATCGAAATAACATCTCGTCGTGATTCGAACGAGGTCGAATCCTGCTTTTACTCTGCTGGCGAAGGCCCATAGCCTTAAGGGTGTTATTTCGAACTTATCGAAATAACAACCCGTCGAGATTCGAACAAGGTCGACTTGTTCTTTTATTTTGATGGCAAAGGCCCTTAGCCTTAAGGGTATTATTTCGAACTGATCAAAACAACATCCCGTCGTGATTCGAACGAGGTCGAATCCTACTTTTATTTTCATGGCGAAGGCCCTTAGCCTTAAGGGTGTTATTTCGAACTTATCAAAATAACATCCCATCGTGATTCGAACGAGGTCGAATCCGGCTTTTACTCTGATGGCGAAGCCTTTAGCCTTAAGGGTGTTATTTTGTACTTATTGAAATAACATCCCGTCGTGATTCGAACGAGGTCGAATCCTGCTTTTACTCTGATGGCAAAGGTCCTTAGCCTTAAGGGTGTTATTTCGAACTTATCGAAATAACAAGCCATCGAGATTTGAACAAGGTCGACTCGTGCTTTTATTTTGATGGCAAAGGCCCTTAGCCTTAAGGGTGTTATTTCGAACTTATCGAAATAACATCTCGTCGTGATTCGAACGAGGTCAAATCCTGCTTTTATTTTCATGGCGAAGGCCCTTAGCTTTAAGGGTGTTATTTCGAACTTATCGAAATAACATCCCGTCGTGATTCGAACGAGGTCGAATCTGGCTTTTACTCTGATGACGAAGCCCTTAGACTTAAGGGTGTTATTTCGTACTTATTGAAATAACATCCCGTCGTGATGCGAACGAGGTCGAATCCTGCTTTTACTTTGATGGCGAAGGCTTTTATCCTTAAGGGCGTTATTTCGAACTTATCGAAATAACATCCCGTCATGATTCGAACGAGGTCGAATCCTAATTTTACTCTGATGGTGAAGCCGCTTAGCCTTAAGGGTGTTATTTCGAACTTATCGAAATAACAACCCGTCGTGATTCTAACAAGGTCAAATCCTGCTTTTACTCTGATGGCAAAAGCTCTGGTCAAATCCTGCTTTTACTCTGATGGCGAAGGCTGTTAGCCTTAAGGGTGTCATTTCGAACTTATCGAAAGAACAACCCGTAGTGATTCTAACAAGGTCGAATCCTGCTTTTACTTTGATGGCATAGGCTCTTAGCCTTAAGGGTGTTATTTCGAACTTATCTAAATAACATTACGTCGTGATTCGAATGAGCTTGAATCCTGCTTTTATTCTGATGGCGAAGGCACTTAGCCTTAAGGGTGTTATTTCGAACATATTGAAATAACATCCCATCATGATTCGATCGAGGTCGAATCTTGATTTTAGTCTGATGGCGAATGCACTTATCCTTAAGGGTGTTATTTCAAAATTATCGAAATAACATCCCGTCGTGATTCGAACGAGGTCGAAATCCTACTTTTATTTTGATGGTGAAGGTCCTTAGTCTTAAGGGTGTTATTTCGAAATTATCAAAATAACAACCCGTCGTGATTAGAACGAGGTAGAATCCTGCTTTTACTCGGATGGCGAAGGCCCTTAGCGTTAAGGGTGTTATTTCAAACTTATCAAAATAACAACCCATCGTGATTCGAACGAGGTCAAATCCTTCTTTTATTTTGATGGCGAAGGCCCTTAGCCTTAAGGGTGTTATTTCGAACTTATCGAAATAACATCCCGTCGTGATTCGAACGAGGTCAAATCCATCTTTTACTCTTATGGCGAAGGCCCTTAGCCTTAAGGGTGTTATTTCAAACTTATCGAAATAAAACCCGTCATGATTTGAGTGAGGATGAATCTTGCTTTTATTTTGATGGTGAAGGCCCTTAGCCTTAAGAGTGTTATTTCGAACTTATCAAAATAACAACCCATCATGACTTGAACGAGGTCGAATCCTGCTTTTACACTGATTGCGAAGGCCCTTAGCCTTAAGGGTGTTATTTCGAACTTATCGAAATAACATCCCGTTGTGATTCGAATGATGTCGAAGCCTTCTTTTACTCTGATGGCGAAGGCCCTTAGCCTCAAGGGTGTTATTTTGAACTAATCGAAATAACAACCCGTCGTGATTCGAACGAGGTCGAATCCTGCTTTTATTTTGATGGCGAAGGCCCTTAGCCTTAATGGTGTTATTTCGAACTTGTCGAAATAACATCCCATCGTGATTCGAACGAGGTCGAATCTGGCTTTTACTCTGATGGCGAAGGCCCTTAGCCTTAAGGGTGTTATTTTGAACTTATCGAAATAACAACCCGTTGTGATTCGAACGAGGTAGAATCCTGCTTTTACTTTGATGGCGAAGGCTTTTATCCTTAAGGGTGTTATTTTGAACTTATCAAAATAACATCCTGTCGTGATTCGAACGAGATCGAATCCTGCTTTTATTTTAATGGCGAAGGCCCTTAGTCTTTAGGGTGTTATTTCGATCTTATCGAAAAAACATCCCGTCATGATTCGAACGAGGTCAAATCCTGCTTTTATTTTGATGGCGAAGGCCCTTTGCCTTAAGGGTGTTATTTCGAACTTATCGAAATAACAACCCGTCGTGATTCGAACAAGGTCGACTCGTGCTTTTATTTTGATGGCAAAAGCCCTTAGCCTTAAGGGTGTTATTTCGAACTGATCGAAATAACATCCCATCGGGATTCGAACTAGGTCGATTCCTGCTTTTACTGTGATGGTGAAGGCCCTTAGCCTTAAGGGTGTTATGTCAAATTTATCGAAATAACAACCCGTCGTGATTTTCGAACGAGGTCGAATCGTGCTTTTATTTTGATGGCGAAGGATGCCAACCTTAAGGGTGTTGTTTCGAACTTATCGAAATAACAACCCATCGTGATTTGAACGAGGTCGAATCCTACTTTACTCTGATGGCAAAGGCCCTTAGCCTTATGGGTATTATTTCGAACTTATCGAAATAACATCCCGTCGTGATTCGAACAAGGTCGAATCCTGCTTTTACTTTGATGGCATAGGCCTTTAGCCTTAAGGGTGTTATTTCGAACTTATCGAAATAACATCTCGTCTTGATTCGAACGAGGTCGAATCCGGCTTTTACTCTGATGTCGATGTCCTTAGCCTTAAGGGTGTTATTTCGTACTTATTGAAATAACATCCCGTCATGATTCGAACGAGGTCAAAACCTGCTTTTACTTTGATGGCGAAGACTCTTATCCTTAAGGTGTTATTTCAAAATTATCGAAATAACATCCTGTCGTGATTCGAACGAGGTCGAATCCTGCTTTTATTTTGATGGCGAAGGCCCTTAGCCTTAAGGGTGTTATTTCGAACTTATCGAAATAACAACCAATCGTGATTCGAACAAGGTCGACTCGTGCTTTTATTTTGATGGCAAAAGCCCTTAGCCTTAAGGGTGTTATTTCGAACTGATCGAAATAACATCCCGTCGTGATTCGAACGAAGTCGAATCCTGCTTTTACTGTGATGGAGAAGGCCCTTAGCCTTAAGGGTGTTATCTCAAATTTATCGAAATAACAACCCGTCGTGATTTTCGAACGAGGTCGAATCGTGCTTTTATTTTGATGGCGAAGGCTGTAAACCTTAAGGGTGTTGTTTCGAACTTATCGAAATAACAACCCATCGTGATTTGAACAAGGTCGAATCCTACTTTTACTCTGATGGCAAAGGCCCTTAGCCTTATGGGTATTATTTCGAACTTATCTAAATAATATCCCGTCGTGATTCGAACAAGGTCGAATCCTGCTTTTACTTTGATGGCATAGGCTCTTAGCCTTAAGGGTGTTATTTCGAACTTATCTAAATAACATCCCGTCGTGATTCGAATGAGCTTGAATCCTGCTTTTATTCTGATGGCGAAGGCACTTAGCCTTAAGGGTGTTAGTTCGAACATATTGAAATAACATCCCATCATGATTCGATCGAGGTAGAATCTTGATTTTAGTCTGATGGCGAAGGCCCTTAACCTTAAGGTTGTTATTTCGAACTTATCGAAATAACAACCCGTCGTGATTCGAACGAGGTTGAATCCTGCTTTTATTTTGATGCCGAATGCACTTATCCTTAAGGGTGTTATTAAAACTTATCAA
Organism: Nicotiana sylvestris; assembly: GCF_000393655.2. Taxonomy (NCBI): domain Eukaryota; kingdom Viridiplantae; phylum Streptophyta; class Magnoliopsida; order Solanales; family Solanaceae; genus Nicotiana; species Nicotiana sylvestris. The sequence goes on from NC_091061.1 coordinate 82,902,534, forward strand.
AATAACAACCTGTCGTGATTCGAACGAGGTCGAATCCTGCTTTTATTTAGAAGGTGAAGGCCCTTAGCCTTAAGGGTGTTATTTAGAACTTATCGAAATAACATCCCGTCGTGATTCGAACGAGGTCAAATCCATCTTTTACTCTTATGGCGAAGGCCCTTAGCCTTAAGGGTGTTATTTCAAACTTATTGAAATAAAACCCGTCATGATTTGAGTGAGGATGAATCTTACTTTTATTTTGATGGTGAAGGCCCTTAGCCTTAAGAGTGTTATTTCGAACTTATCAAAATAACAACCCATCATGATTTGAACGAGGTCGAATCCTGCTTTTACACTGATGGCGAAGGCCCTTAGCCTTAAGGGTGTTATTCCGAACTTATCGAAATAACATCCCGTCGTGATTCGAATGAGGTCGAAGCCTTCTTTTACTCTGATGGCGAAGGCCCTTAGCCTCAAGGGTGTTATTTTGAACTAATCGAAATAACAACCCGTCGTGATTCGAACGAGGTCGAATCCTGCTTTTATTTTGATGGCGAAGGCCCTTAGCCTTAATGGTGTTATTTCGAACTTGTCGAAATAACATCCCATCGTGATTCGAACGAGGTCGAATCTGGCTTTTACTCTGATGGCGAAGGCCCTTAGCCTTAAGGGTGTTATTTTGAACTTATCGAAATAACAACCCGTTGTGATTCGAACGAGGTAGAATCCTGCTTTTACTTTGATGGCGAAGGCTCTTATCCTTAAGGGTGTTATTTTGAACTTATCAAAATAACATCCTGTCGTGATTCGAACGAGATCGAATCCTGCTTTTATTTTAATGGCGAAGGCCCTTAGTCTTTAGGGTGTTATTTCGATCCTATCGAAATAACATCCCGTCATGATTCGAACGTGGTCAAATCCTGCTTTTATTTTGATGGCGAAGGCCCTTTGCCTTAAGGGTGTTATTTCGAACTTATCGAAATAACAACCCGTCGTGATTCGAACAAGGTCGACTCGTGCTTTTATTTTGATGGCAAAAGCCCTTAGCCTTAAGGGTGTTATTTCGAACTGATCGAAATAACATCCCATCGGGATTCGAACTAGGTCGATTCTTGCTTTTACTGTGATGGTGAAGGCCCTTAGCCTTAAGGGTGTTATGTCAAATTTATCGAAATAACAACCCGTCGTGATTTTCGAACGAGGTCGAATCGTGCTTTTATTTTGATGCCGAAGGATGTCAACCTTAAGGGTGTTGTTTCGAACTTATCGAAATAACAACCCATCGTGATTTGAACGAGGTCGAATCCTACTTTACTCTGATGGCAAAGGCCCTTAGCCTTATGGGTATTATTTCGAACTTATCGAAATAACATCCCGTCGTGATTCGAACAAGGTCGAATCCTGCTTTTACTTTGATGGCATAGGCCCTTAGCCTTAAGGGTGTTATTTCGAACTTATCGAAATAACATCCCGTCTTGATTCGAACGAGGTCGAATCCGGCTTTTAATCTGATGTCGATGTCCTTAGCCATAAGGGTGTTATTTCGTACTTATTGAAATAACATCCCGTCATGATTCGAACGAGGTCAAAACCTGCTTTTACTTTGATGGCGAAGACTCTTATCCTTAAGGTGTTATTTCAAAATTATCGAAATAACATCCTGTCGTGATTCGAACGAGGTCGAATCCTGCTTTTATTTTGATGGCGAAGGCCCTTAGCCTTAAGGGTGTTATTTTGAATTTATCAAAATAACAACCCGTTGTGATTCGAACGAGGTAGAATCCTGCTTTTATTTTGATGGCGAAGGCCCTTAGCCTTAAGGGTGTTACTTAGAACTTATCAAAATAGCATCCCGTCATGATTCGAATGAGGTCGAATCCTTGTTTTACTCTGATGGCGAAGGCCCTTAGCCTCAAGGGTGTTATTTCGCACTAATCGAAATAACAACCCGTCGTGATTCGAACGAGGTCGAATCCTGCTTTTATTTTGATGGTGAAGGCCCTTAGCCTTAAGGGTGTTATTTCAAACTTATCGAAATAACATCCCGTCGAGATTCGAACGAGGTCGAATCCTTCTTTTACTCTGATGGCGAAGGCCCTTAGCCTTAAGGGTGTTATTTAAAATTTATCGAAATAACAACCCGTCGTGATTCGAACGAGGTCGAATCGTGCTTTTATTTTGATGGCAAAGGCCCTCAGCTTTAAGGGTGTTAGTTCGAACTTACCAAAATAACAACCCATCGTGATTCGAACGAGGTCGAATCCTGCATTTACACTGATGGCGAAGGCCCTTAGCCTTAAGGGTGTTATTTCAAACTTATCGAAATAACAACCCGTCGTGATTCGAACAAGGTTGAAACGTGATTTTATTTTGATGGCGAAAGTTCTTAGCCTTAAGGGTGTTATTTCGAAATTATCCAAATAACATCCCATCGTGATTCTAACTAGGTCTAATCCTACTATTACTCTGATGGCAAGGGCCCTTAGCCTTAAGGGTGCCATTTCGAATTTATCGAAATAACATCCAATCATGATTCGAACGAGGTCGAATCCTACTTTTATTTTGATGGCGAAGGCCATTATCCCTAAGGGTGTTATTTCGATCTTATCGAAATAACATCTCGTCGTGATTCGAACGAGGTTGACTCATGGTTTTATTTTGATGGCAAAGGCCCTTAGCCTTAAGGGTGTTATTTCGAACTGATCGAAACAACATCCCGTCGTGATTCGAACGAGGTCGAATCCTACTTTTATTTTCATGGCGAAGGCCCTTAGCCTTAAGGGTGTTATTTCGAACTTATCAAAATAACATCCCATCGTGATTCGAACGAGGTCGAATCCGACTTTTACTCTGATGGCGAAGCCCTTAGCCTTAAGGGTGTTATTTTGTAATTATTGAAATAACATCCCGTCGTGATTCGAACGAGGTCGAATTCTGCTTTTACTCTGATGGCAAAGGTCCTTAGCCTTAAGGGTGTTATTTCGAACTTATCGAAATAACAACCCGTCAAGATTTGAACAAGGTCGACTCGTGCTTTTATTTTGATGGCAAAGGCTGTCAGCCTTAAGGGTGTTATTTCGAACTTATCGAAATAACAACCCATCGTGATTCGAACGAGGTCGAATCCTACTTTTACTCTGATGGCAAAGGCCCTTAGCCTTAAGGGTATTATTTTGAACTTATCGAAATAACATCCCGTCATGATTCGAACGAGGTCGAATCCTACTTTTATTTTGATGGCGAAGGCCCTTAGCCTAAAGGGTGTTATTTTGAACTTATCGAAATAACAACCCGTTGTGATTCAAACAAGGTAGAATCCTGTTTTTATTTTGATGGTGAAGTCCCTTAGCCTTAAGGGTGTTATTTCGAACTTATCGAAATAACATCCCATCGTGATTCGAATGAGATCGAATCCTGCTTTTATTTTGATGGCGAAGGCCCTTAGCCTTTAGGGTGTTATTTCGATCTTATCGAAATAACATCCCGTCATGATTCGAACGAGGTTGAATCCTGCTTTTACTCTGATGGCGAAGGTCTTTAGCCTTAAGGGTGTTATTTCGATCTTATCGAAATAACAACCCATCGTCATTCGAAAGAGGTCGAATCCTGCTTTTATTATGATGGCGAAGGCCCTTAGCCTTAAGGTTTTTATTTCGAACTTATCGAAATAACAACCCATCGTGATTCGAACAAGGTCGACTCGTGCTTTCATTTTGATGGCAAAGTCCCTTAGCCTTAAGGGTGTTATTTCGAACTGATCGAAATAACATCCCGTCGTGATTCGAACTAGGTCGAATCCTGCTTTTACTCTGATGGCGAAGGCCCTTAGCCTTAAGGGTGTTATCTCAAATTTATCGAAATAACAACCCGTTGTGATTCGAACGAGGTAGAATCCTGCTTTTATTTTGATGGCGAAGGCCCTTAGCCTTAAGGGTGTTGTTTCAATTTTATTGAAATAACATCCCGTCGTGATTCGAATGAGGTCGAATCCTTCTTTTACTCTAATGGCGAAGGCTCTTAGCCTCAAGGGTGTTATTTCGAACTTATCGAAATAAAAACCCGTCGTGATTCGAACGATGTCGAATCCTGCTTTTATTTTGATGGCGAAGGCCCTTAGCCTTAAGGGTGTTATTTCGAACTTATAGAAATAACATCCCGTCGTGATTCGAACGAGGTAGAATCCTTCTTTTACTCTGATGGCGAAGGCCATTAGCCTTAAGGGTGTTATTTCAAATAACAACCCGTCGTGTTTCGAACGAGGTCGAATCGTGCTTTTATTTTGATGGCAAAGGCCCTTTGCATTAAGGGTGTTATTTCGAACTTACCGAAATAACAACACATCGTGATTCGAACGAGGTCGAATCCTGCATTTACTCTGATGGCAAAGGCCCTTAGCCTTAAGGGTGTTATTTCGAACTTATCGAAATAACAACCCGTCGTGATTCGAACGAGGTTGAATCGTGCTTTTATTTTGATGGCGAAAGCTCTTAGCCTTAAGGGTGTTATTTCGAACTTATCGAAATAACATACCATCATGATTCGAACGAGGTCTAATCCTGCTTTTACTCTAATGGCAAGGGCCCTTAGCCTTAAGGGTGTCATTTCGAACTTATCGAAATAACATCCAATCATGATTCGAACGAGGTCGAATCCTACATTTATTTTGATGGCGAAGGCCCTTATCCCTACAGGTGTTATTTCGATCTTATCAAAATAAAATCTCGTCATGATTCGAACGAGGTCAAATCCTGCTTTTACTTTGATGTCAAAGGCCCTTAGCCTTAAGGGTGTTATTTCAAACTTATCGAAATAACAACCCATCGTGATTCAAACAAGGTCGAATCCTGCTCTTACTCTGATGGCGATGGTCCTTAGCTTTAAGGGTGTTATTTCGAACTTATCGAAATAACAACACGTCGTGATTCGAACAAGCTCGACTGGTGCTTTTATTTTGATGGCAAAGGCCCTTAGCCTTAAGGGTGTTATTTCGAACTGATCGAAATAACATCCCGTCGTGATTCGAACGAGGTCGAATCCTGCTTTTATTTTCATGGCGAAGGCCCTTAGCCTTAAGGGTGTTATTTCGTACTTATTGAAATAACATCTCGTCGTGATTCGAACGTGGTCCAATCTTGCTTTTACTTTGATGGAGAAGGCTCTTATCCTTAAGGGTGTTATTTCGAACTTATCGAAATAACATCCCGTCCTGATTCGAACGAGATCGATCGAAATAAAAACCCGTCGTGATTCGAACGAGGTCGAATCCTGCTTTTATTTTGATGGCGAAGGACCTTAGCCTTAAGGGTGTTATTTTGAACTTATCGAAATAACATCCTGTCGTGATTCGAACGAGGTCCAATCCTTCTTTTACTTTGTTGGCGAAGACCATTAGCCTTAAGGGTGTTATTTCAAATTTATCGAAATATCTACCCGTCGTGATTCGAACGAGGTCGAATCATGCTTTTATTTTGATGGCAAAGGCCCTTAGCGTTAAGGGTGTTAGTTCGAACTTACCGAAATAATAACCCATCGTGATTCGAACGAGGTCGAATCATGCATTTACTCTGATGGCGAAGGCCCTTAGCCTTAAGGGTGTTATTTCGAACTTATCGAAATAAAAACCCGTCGTGATTCGAACGATGTCGAATCCTGCTTTTATTTTGATGGCGAAGCCCCTTAGCCTTAAGGGTGTTATTTCGAACTTATCGAAATAACATCCCGTCGTGATTCGAACGAGGTAGAATCCTTCTTTTACTCTGATGGGGAATGCCATTAGCCTTAAGGGTGTTATTTCAAATAACAACCCGTCGTGTTTCGAACGAGGTCGAATATTGCTTTTATTTTGATGGCAAAGGCCCTTTGCGTTAAGGGTGTTATTTGGAACTTACCGAAATAACAACACATCGTGATTCGAACGAGGTCGAATCCTGCATTTACTCTGATTGCAAAGGCCCTTAGCCTTAAGGGTGTTATTTCAAACTTATCGAAATAACAACCCGTCGTGATTCGAACGAGGTTGAATCGTGCTTTTATTTTGATGGCGAAAGCTCTTAGCCTTAAGGGTGTTATTTCGAACTTATCGAAATAACATACCATCATGATTCGAACGAGGTCTAATCTTGCTTTTACTCTGATGGCAAGGGCCCTTAGCCTTAAGGGTGTCATTTCGAACTTATCGAAATAACATCCAATCATGATTCGAACGAGGTCGAATCCTACTTTTATTTTGATGGCGAAGGCCCTTATCCCTAAGGGTGTTATTTCGATCTTATCGAAATAAAATCTCGTCATGATTCGAACGAGGTCAAATCCTTCTATTACTCTGATGGCAAAGGCCCTTAGCCTTAAGGGTGTTATTTCAAACTTATCGAAATAACAACCCATCGTGATTCAAACATGGTCGAATCCTGCTCTTACTCTGATGGCGATGGTCCTTAGCCTTAATGGTGTTATTTCGAACTTATCGAAATAACAACACGTCGTGATTCGAACAAGCTCGACCGGTGCTTTTATTTTGATGGCAAAGGCCCTTAGCCTTAAGGGTGTTATTTCGAACTGATCGAAATAACAACCTGTCATGATTCGAACGAGGTTGAATCCTGCTTATACTCTGATGGCGAAGGTCCTTAGCCTTAAGGGTGTTATTTCGAACTTATCGAAATAACAACCCGTCGTCATTCGAACGTAGTCAAATCCTACTTTTATTTTGATGGCGAAGGCCCTTAGCCTTAAGGGTGTTATTTCAAACTTATCGAAATAACATCCCGTCGTCATTCGAACGAGATCAAATCCTGCTTTTATTTTGATGGCGAATGCCCTTAGCCTTTAGGGTCTTATTTCGATCTTATCGAAAAAACATCCCGTCATGATTCGAACGAGGTTAAATCCTGCTTTTACTCTGATGGCAAAGGCCCTTAGCCTTAAGGGTGTTATTTCAAACTTATCGAAATAACAACCCGTCGTGATTCGAACGAGGTTGAATCGTGCTTTTATTTTGATGGCGAAAGCTCTTAGCCTTAAGGGTGTTATTTCGAACTTATCGAAATAACATACCATCATGATTCAAACGAGGTCTAATCTTGCTTTTACTCTGATGGCAAGGGCCCTTAGCCTTAAGGGTGTCATTTCGAACTTATCGAAATAACATCCAATCATGATTCAAACGAGGTCAAATCCTTCTTTTACTTTGATGGCAAAGGCCCTTAGCCTTAAGGGTGTTATTTAAAACTTATCGAAATAACAACCCATCGTGATTCAAACAAGGTCGAATCCTGCTCTTACTCTGATGGCGATGGTCCTTAGCCTTAAGGGTGTTATTTCGAACTTATCGAAATAACAACCCGTCGTGATTCGAACAAGCTCGACTGGTGCTTTTATTTTGATGGCAAAGGCCCTTAGCCTTAAGGGTGTTATTTCGAATTGATCGAAATAACATCCCGTCGTGATTCGAACGAGTTTGAATCCTGCTTGTACTCTGATGGCGAAGGCCCTTAGCCTTATGGGTGTTATCTCAAATTTATCGAAATAACAACCCGTCGTGATTCGAACGAGGTCGAATCGTGCTTTTATTTTGATGGCAAAGGCTGTCAGCCTTAAGGGTGTTATTTCGAACTTATCGAAATAACAACCCATCGTGATTCGAACGAGGTCGAATCCTACTTTTACTCTGATGGCAAAGGCCCTTAGCCTTAAGGGTATTATTTTGAACTTATCGAAATAACATCCCGTCATGATTCGAACGAGGTCGAATCCTACTTTTATTTTGATGGCGAAGGCCCTTAGCCTAAAGGGTGTTATTTTGAACTTATCGAAATAACATCCCGTCGTGATTCGAACGAGGTCGAATCCGGCTTTTACTCTGATGGCGATGGCCTTAGCCTTAAGGGTGTTATTTCGTACTTATTGAAATAACATCCCGTCGTGATTCGAACGAGGTCGAATCCTGCTTTTACTTTGATGGCGAAGACTCTTAGCCTTAAGGTGTTATTTCAAACTTATCAAAATAACATCCCGTCTTGATTCGAACGAGGTCGAATCCTGGTTTTTTTTATGGCGAAGGCCCTTAGCCTTAAGGGTGTTATTTTGAACTTATCGAAATAACAACCCGTTGTGATTCGAACGAGGTAGAATCCTTCTTTTATTTTGATGGCGAAGGCCCTTAGCCTTAAGGGTGTTATTTCGAACTTATCGAAATAACATCCCGTCGTGATTCGAATCAGGTCGAATCCTTCTTTTACTCTGATGGCGAAGGACCTTAGCCTCAAGGGTGTTATTTCGAACTTATAGAAATAACAACCCGTCGTGATTCGAACGAGGTCGAATCCCGCTTTTATTTTGATGGCGAAGGCCCTTAGCCTTAAGGGCGTTATTTCGAACTTATAGAAATAACATCCCGTCGTGATTCGAACGAGTTCAAATCCTTCTTTTACTCTGATGGCGAAGGCCTTTAGCCTTAAGGGTGTTATTTTAAATTTATCAAAATAACAACCCGTCGTGATTCGAACGAGGTCGAATCGTGCTTTTATTTTGATGGAAAAGGCCCTTAGCGTTAAGGGTGTTATTTCGAACTTACCGAAATAACAACCCATTGTGATTCAAACGAGGTCGAATCATGCATTTACTCTGATGGCGAAGGCCCTTAGCCTTAAGGGTGTTATTTCGAACTTATCGAAATAACAACCCGTCGTGATTCGAACGAGGTTGAATCGTGCTTTAATTTTGATGGCGAAAGATCTTAGCCTTATGGGTGTTATTTCGAACTTATCGAAATAACAACCCGCCGTGATTCGAACAAGGTCGACTCATGCTTTTATTTTGATGGCAAAGGCCTTTAGCCTTATGGGTATTATTTCGAACTTATCGAAATAACATCTCGTCGTCATTCGAACGAGATCAAATCCTGCTTTTATTTTGATGGCGAAAGCCCTTAGCCTTTAGGGTGTTATTTCCATCTTATCGAAATAACATCCCGTCATGATTCGAACGAGGTTGAATCCTGCTTTTACTCTGATGGCAAAGGTCCTTAGCCTTAAGGGTGTTATTTCGAACTTATCGAAATAACAACCCGTCGTCATTCGAACGAGGTCAAATCCAGCTTTTATTTTGATGGCGAAGGCCCTTAGCCTTAAGGGTGTTATTTTGAGCTTATCGAAATAACAACCCGTCGTGATTCGAACAAGGTCGACTTGTGCTTTTATATTGATGGCAAAGGCCCTTAGCCTTAAGGGTGTTATTTCTAACTGATCGAAATAACAACCCGTCGTGATTCGAACGAGGTTGAATCGTGCTTTTATTTTGATGGCAAAGGCCCTTAGCGTTAAGGTTGTTATTTTGAACTTACCGAAATAAACCCATCGTGATTCGAACGAGGTCGAATCATGCATTTATTCTGATGGCGAAGGCTCTTAGCCTTAAGGGTGTTATTTCGAACTTATCGAAATAACAACCCGTCGTTATTCGAACGAGGTTGAATCGTGCTTTAATTTTGATGGCGAAAGCTCTTAGCCTTAAGGGTGTTATTTCGAACTTATCGAAATAACATCCCATCGTGATTCGAACGAGGTCTAATCCTACTTTTACTCTGATGGCAAGGGCCCTTAGCCTTAAGGGTGTCATTTCGAACTTATAGAAATAACATCCAATCATGATTCGAACGAGGTCGAATCCTACTTTTATTTTGATGGCGAAGGACCTTATCCCTAAGGGTGTTATTTCGATCTTATCGAAATATCATCCTATCGTGATTCGAATGAGGTCGAATCCTACTTTTACTCTGATGGCGAAGGCCCTTATCCTTAAGGGTGTTATTTTGAACTTATCGAAATAACAACCTATCGTGATTCGAACAAGGTCGAATCCTGCTTTTACTCTGATGGCGAAGGTCCTTAGACTTAAGGGTGTTATTTCGAACTTATCGAAATAACAACCCGTCGTGATTCGAACAAGGTCGACTCGTGCTTTTATTTTGATGGCAAAGTCCCTTAGCATTAAGGGTGTTATTTCGAACTGATCGAAATAACATCCCGTCGTAATTCGAACGAGGTCGAATCCTGCTTTTATTTTCATGGCAAAACCTTATCCTTAAGGGTGTTATTTCGAACTTATCAAAATAACATCCCGTCGTGATTCGAACGAGGTCGAATCCGGCTTTTACTCTTATGGCGAAGCCCTTAGCCTTAAGGGTGTTATTTCGTACTTTTTGAAATAACATCCTGTCGTGATTCGAACGAGGTCGAATCCTGCTTTTACTTTGATGGCGAAGGCTCTTATCCTTAAGGGTGTTATTTCGAACTTATCGAAATAACAACCCATCATGATTCGAACAAGGTCAACTCGTGCTTTTATTTTGATGGCAAAGGCCCTTAGCCTTAAGGGTGCTATTTCGAACTTATCGAAATAACATCCCGTCGTCATTCGAACGAGATCAAATCCTGCTTTTATTTTGATGGCGAAGGCCCTTAGCCTTTAGGTTATTATTTCGATATTATCGAAAAAACATCCCGTCATGATTCGAACGAGGTTGAATCCTGCTTTTACTCTGATGGCGAAGGTCCTTAGCCTTAAGGGTATTATTTCGTAATTATCGAAATTACAATCCGGTGTCATTTGAACGAGGTCGAATCCTTCTTTTATTTTGATGGCGAAGGCCCTTAACCTTAAGGGTGTTATTTTGAGCTTATCGAAATAACAACCCGTCGTGATTCGAACAAGGTTGACTTGTGCTTTTATTTTGATGGCAAAGGCCCTTAGCCTTAAGGGTGTTATTTCGAACTTTTCGAAATAACATCCCGTCGTCATTCGAACGAGATCAAATCCTGCTTTTATTTTGATGGCGAAGGCCCTTAGCCTTTAGGGTGTTATTTCCATTTTATCGCAATAACATCCCGTCATGATTCGAACGAGGTTGAATCCTGCTTTTACTCTCATGGCAAAGGTCCTTAGCCTTAAGGGTGTTATTTCGAACTTATCGAAATAACAACCCGTCGCCATTCGAACGAGGTCGAATCCTGCTTTTATTTTGATGGCGAAGGCCCTTAGCCTTAAGGGTGTTATTTTGAGCTTATTGAAATAACAACCCGTCGTGATTCGAACAAGGTCGACTTGTGCTTTTATATTGATGGCAAAGGCCCTTAGCCTTAAGGGTGTTAATTCGAACTGATCGAAATAACAACGCGTCGTGATTCGAACGAGGTCGAATCGTGCTTTTATTTTGATGGCAAAGGCCCTTAGCGTTAAGGGTGTTATTTTGAACTTACCGAAATAAACCCATCGTGATTCGAACGAGGTCGAATCATGCATTTACTCTGATGGCGAAGACCCTTAGCCTTAAGGGTGTTATTTCGAACTTATCGAAATAACAACCCGTCGTTATTCGAACGAGGTTGAATCGTGCTTTAATTTTGATGGCGAAAGCTCTTAGCCTTAAGGGTGTTATTTCGAACTTATCGAAATAACATCCCATCGTGATTCGAACGAGGTCTAATCCTACTTTTACTCTGATGGCAAGGGCCCTTAGCCTTAAGGGTGTCATTTCGAACTTATCGAAATAACATCCAATCATGATTCGAACGAGGTCGAATCCTACTTTTATTTTGATGGCGAAGGCCCTTATCCCTAAGGGTGTTATTTCGATCTTATCGAAATATCATCCTATCGTGATTCGAATGAGGTCGAATCCTGATTTTACTCTGATGGCGAAGGCCCTTATCCTTAAGGGTGTTATTTTGAACTTATCGAAATAACAACCTATCGTGATTCAAACAAGGTCGAATCCTGCTCTTACTCTGATGTCGAAGGTCCTTAGACTTAAGTGTGTTATTTCGAACTTATCGAAATAACAACCCGTCGTGATTCGAACAAGGTCGACTCGTGCTTTTATTTTGATGGCAAAGGCCCTTAGCATTAAGGGTGTTATTTCGAACTGATCGAAATAACATCCCGTCGTAATTCGAACGAGGTCGAATCCTGCTTTTATTTTCATGGCAAAACCTTATCCTTAAGGGTGTTATTTCGTACTTATCAAAATAACATCCCGTCATGATTCGAACGAGGTCGAATCCGGCTTTTCCTCTTATGGCGAAGCCCTTAGCCTTAAGGGTGTTATTTCGTACTTTTTAAAATAACATCCTATCGTGATTCGAACGAGGTCGAATCCTGCTTTTACTTTGATGGCGAAGGCTCTTATCCTTAAGGGTGTTATTTCGAACTTATCGAAATAACAACCCATCGTGATTCGAACAAGGTCGACTCGTGCTTTTATTTTGATGGCAAAGGCCCTTAGCCTTAAGGGTGTTATTTCGAACTAATTGAAATAACATCCTGTCGCGATTCGAACGAGGTCGAATCCTGCTTTTACTTTGATGGCGAAGGCTCTTATCCTTAAGGGTGTTATTTCGAACTTATCGAAATAACATCCCGTCGTCATTCGAACGAGATCAAATCCTGCTTTTATTTTGATGGCGAAGGCCCTTAGCCTTTAGGGTGTTATTTCGATCTTATCGAAAAAACATCCCGTCATGATTCGAAAGAGGTTGAATCCTGCTTTTACTCTGATGGCGAAGGTCCTTAGCCTTAAGGGTGTTATTTTGAACTTATCAAAATAACAACCTATCGTGATTCGAACAAGGTCGAATCCTGCTCTTACTCTGATGGCGAAGGTCCTTAGACTTAAGGGTGTTATTTCGAACTTATCGAAATAACAATCCATCGTGATTCGAACAAGGTCGACTCGTGCTTTTATTTTGATGGCAAAGGCCCTTAGCCTTAAGGGTGTTATTTCGAACTGATCGAAATAACATCCCGTCGTAATTCGAACGAGGTCGAATCCTGCTTTTATTTTCATGGTAAAACCTTATCCTTAAGGGTTTTATTTCGAACTTATCAAAATAACATCCCGTCGTGATTCGAACGAGGTCGAATCCGGCTTTTACTCTTATGGCGAAGCCCTTAGCCTTAAAGGTGTTATTTCGCACTTTTTGAAATAACATCCTGTCGTGATTCGAACGAGGTCGAATCCTGCTTTTACTTTGATGGCGAAGGCTCTTATCCTTAAGGGTGTTATTTCGATTTTATCGAAATAACAACCCATCATGATTCGAACAAGGTCAACTCGTGCTTTTATTTTGATGGCAAAGGCCCTTAGCCTTAAGGGTGTTATTTTGAACTAATCGAAATAACATCCCGTCGTGATTCGAACGAGGTCGAATCCTACTTTTACTTTGATGGCGAAGGCTCTTATCCTTAAGGGTGTTATTTCGAACTTATCGAAATAACATCCCGTCGTCATTCGAACGAGATCAAATCCTGCTTTTATTTTGATGGCGAAGGCCCTTAGCCTTTAGGTTGTTATTTCGATCTTATCGAAAAAACATCCCGTCATGATTCGAACGAGGTTGAATCCTGCTTTTACTCTGATGGCAAAGGTCCTTAGCCTTAAGGGTATTATTTCGTACTTATCGAAATTACAACCCGTCGTCATTCGAACGAGGTCGAATCCTTCTTTTATTTTGATGGCGAAGGCCCTTAGCCTTAAGGGTGTTATTTTGAGCTTATCGAAATAACAACCCGTCGTGATTCGAACAAGGTCGACTTGTGCTTTTATTTTGATGGCAAAGGCCCTTAGCCTTAAGGGTGTTATTTCGAACTAATAGAAATAACATCCCATCGTGATTCGAACGAGGTCGAATCGTGCTTTTACTCTGATGGCGAAGGCCCTTATCCTTAAGGGTGTTATCTCAAATTTATCGAAATAACAGCCCGTCGTGATTCGAACGAGGTCGAATCGTGCTTTTATTTTTATGGCGAAGGCTGTCAGCCTTAAGGGTGTTATTTCGAACTTATCGAAATAACAACCCATCGTGATTCGAACGAGGTCGAATCCTACTTTTACTCTGATGACAAAGTCCCTTAGCCTTAAGGGTATTATTTCGAACTTATCGAAATAACATCCCGTCATGATTCGAACGAGGTCGAATCCTACTTTTATTTTGATGGCGATGGCCTTTAGCCTTAAGGGTGTTATTTTGAACTTATCGAAATAACATCCCGTCGTGATTCGAACGAGGTCGAATCCGGCTTTTACTCTGATGGCAATGGCCTTAGCCTTAAGGGTGTTATTTCGTACTTATTGAAATAACATCTCGTCGTGATTCGAACGAGGTCGAATCCTGCTTTTACATTGATGGGGAAGACTCTTTGCCTTAAGGTGTTATTTCAAACTAATCAAAATAACATCCCGTCGTGATTCGAACGAGGTCGAATCCTGCTTTTTTTTTATGGCGAAGGCCCTTAGCCTTAAGGGTGTTATTTTGAACTTATCGAAATAACAACCCGTTGTGATTCGAACGAGGTCGAATCCTTCTTTTTTTTTATGGAGAAGGCCCTTAGCCTTAAGGGTGTTATTTCGAACTTATCGAAATAACAACCCGTTGTGATTCAAACAAGGTAGAATCCTGCTTTTATTTTGATGGTGAAGTCTCTTAGCCTTAAGAGTGTTATTTTGAACTTATCGAAATAACATCCCGTCGTCATTCGAACGAGATCAAATCCTGCTTTTATTTTGATGGCGAAGGCCCTTAGCCTTTAGGGTGTTATTTCGATGTTATCGAAAAAACATCCCGTCATGATTTGAACGAGGTTGAATCCTGCTTTTACTCTGATGGCGAAGGTCCTTAGCCTTTAGGGTGTTATTTCGAACTTATCGAAATAACAACCCGTCGTCATTCGAACGAGGTCGAATCCTGCTTTTATTTTGATGGCGAAGGCCCTTAGCCTTAAGGGTGTTATTTTGAGCTTATTGAAATAACAACCCGTCGTGATTCGAACAAGGTCGACTTGTGCTTTTATTTTGATGGCAAAGGCCCTTAGCCTTAAGGGTGTTATTTTGAACTGATCGAAATAACATCCCATCATGATTCGAACGAGGTCGAATCCTGCTTTTACTCTGATGGCGAAGGCCCTTAGCCTTAAGGGTGTTATCTCAAATTTATCGAAATAACAACCCGTCGTAATTCGAACGAGGTCGAATCGTGCTTTTATTTTGATGGTGAAGGCTGTCAGCCTTAAGGGTGTTATTTCGAACTTATCGAAATAACAAACCATCGTGATTCGAACGAGGTCGAATCCTACTTTTACTCTGATGGCAAAGGCCCTTAGCCTTAAGGGTATTATTTTGAAATTATCGAAATAACATCCCGTCATGATTCGAACGAGGTCGAATCCTACTTTTATTTTGATGGCGATGGCCTTTAGCCTTAAGGGTGTTATTTTGAACTTATCGAAATAACATCCCGTCGTGATTCGAACGAGGTCGAATTCGGCTTTTACTCTGATGGCAATGGCCTTAGCCTTAAGGGTGTTATTTCGAACTGATCGAAATAACATCCCGTCGTAATTCGAACGAGGTCGAATCCTGCTTTTATTTTCATGGCAAAACCTTATCCTTAAGGGTGTTATTTCGAACTTATCAAAATAACATCCAGTCATGATTCGAACGAGGTCGAATCCGGCTTTTACTCTTATGGCGAAGCCCTTAGCCTTAAGGGTGTTATTTCGTACTTTTTGAAATAACATCCTATCGTGATTCGAACGAGGTCGAATCCTGCTTTTACTTTGATGGCGAAGGCTCTTATCCTTAAGGGTGTTATTTCGAACTTATCGAAATAACAACCCATCGTGATTCGAACGAGGTCGAATCCTGCTTTTACTTTGATGGGGAAAACTCTTTGCCTTAAGGTGTTATTTCAAACTTATCAAAATAACATCCCGTCGTGATTCGAACGAGGTCGAATCCTGCTTTTTTTTTATGGCGAAGGCCCTTAGCCTTAAGGGTGTTATTTTGAACTTATCGAAATAACAACCCGTTGTGATTCGAACGAGGTCGAATCCTTCTTTTTTTTTATGGAGAAGGCCCTTAGCCTTAAGGGTGTTATTTCGAACTTATCGAAATAACAACCCGTTGTGATTCAAACAAGGTAGAATCCTGCTTTTATTTTGATGGTGAAGTCCCTTAGCCTTAAGGGTGTTATTTTGAACTTATCGAAATAACATCCCGTCGTCATTCGAACGAGATCAAATCCTGCTTTTATTTTGATGGCGAAGGCCCTTAGCCTTTAGGGTGTTATTTCGATCTTATCGAAAAAACATCCCGTCATGATTCGAACGAGGTTGAATCCTGCTTTTACTCTGATGGAGAAGGTCCTTAGCCTTAAGGGTGTTATTTCGAACTTATCGAAATAACAACCCGTCGTCATTCGAACGAGGTCGAATCCTGCTTTTATTTTGATGGCGAAAGCCCTTAGCCTTAAGGGTGTTATTTTGAGCTTATTGAAATAACAACCTGTCGTGATTCGAACAAGGTCGACTTGTGCTTTTATTTTGATGGCAAAGGCCCTTAGCCTTAAGGGTGTTATTTTGAACTGATCGAAATAACATCCCATCATGATTCGAACGAGGTCGAATCCTGATTTTACTCTGATGGCGAAGGCCCTTAGCCTTAAGGGTGTTATCTCAAATTTATCGAAATAACAACCCGTCGTAATTCGAACGAGGTCGAATCGTGCTTTTATTTTGATGGTGAATGCTGTCAGCCTTAAGGTTGTTATTTCGAACTTATCGAAATAACAAACCATCGTGATTCGAACGAGGTCGAATCCTACTTTTACTCTGATGGCAAAGGCCCTTAGCCTTAAGGGTATTATTTCGAAATTATCGAAATAACATCCCGTTATGATTCGAACGAGGTCGAATCCTACTTTTATTTTGATGGCGATGGCCTTTAGCCTTAAGGGTGTTATTTTGAACTTATCGAAATAACATCCCGTCGTGATTCGAACGAGGTCGAATCCGGCTTTTACTCTAATGGCAATGGCCTTAGCCTTAAGGGTGTTATTTCGAACTGATCGAAATAACATCCCGTCGTAATTCGAACGAGGTCGAATCCTGCTTTTATTTTCATGGCAAAACCTTATCCTTAAGGGTGTTATTTCGAACTTATCAAAATAACATCCCGTCATGATTCGAACGAGGTCGAATCCGGCTTTTACTCTTATGGCGAAGCCCTTAGCCTTAAGGGTGTTATTTCGTACTTTTTGAAATAACATCCTATCGTGATTCGAACGAGGTCGAATCCTGCTTTTACTTTGATGGCGAAGGCTCTTATCCTTAAGGGTGTTATTTCGAACTTATCAAAATAACATCCCGTCGTGATTCGAACGAGGTCGAATCCGGCTTTTACTCTTATGGCGAAGCCCTTAGCCTTAAAGGTGTTATTTCGCACTTTTTGAAATAACATCCTGTCGTGATTCGAACGAGGTCGAATCGTGCTTTTACTTTGATGGCGAAGGCTCTTATCCTTAAGGGTGTTATTTCGATTTTATCGAAATAACAACCCATCATGATTCGAACAAGGTCAACTCGTGCTTTTATTTTGATGGCAAAGGCCCTTAGCCTTAAGGGTGTTATTTCGAACTAATCAAAATAACATCCCGTCGTGATTCGAACGAGGTCGAATCCTGCTTTTACTTTGATGGCGAAGGCTCTTATCCTTAAGGGTGTTATTTCGAACTTATCGAAATAACATCCCGTCGGCATTCGAACGAGATCAAATCCTGCTTTTATTTTGATGGCGAAGGCCCTTAGCCTTTAGGTTGTTATTTAGATCTTATCGAAAAAACATCCCGTCATGATTCGAACGAGGTTGAATCCTGCTTTTACTCTGATGGCGAAGGTCCTTAGCCTTAAGGGTATTATTTCGTACTTATCGAAATTACAACCCGTCGTCATTCGAACGAGGTCGAATCCTTCTTTTATTTTGATGGCGAAGGCCCTTAGCCTTAAGGGTGTTATTTTGATCTTATCGAAATAACAACCCGACGTGATTCGAACAAGGTCGACTTGTGCTTTTATTTTGATGGCAAAGGCCCTTAGCCTTAAGGGTGTTATTTCGAACTGATCGAAATAACATCCCATCGTGATTCGAACGAGGTCGAATCGTGCTTTTACTCTGATGGCGAAGGCCCTTATCCTTAAGGGTGTTATCTCAAATTTATTGAAATAACAACCCGTCGTGATTCGAACGAGGTCGAATCGTGCTTTTATTTTTATGGCGAATGCTGTCAGCCTTAAGGGTTTTATTTCGAACTTATCGAAATAACAACCCATCGTGATTCGAACGAGGTCGAATACTACTTTTACTCTGATGGCAAAGTCCCTTAGCCTTAAGGGTATTATTTCGAACTTATCGAAATAACATCCCGTCATGATTCGAACGAGGTTGAATCCTACTTTTATTTTGATGGCGATGGCCTTTAGCCTTAAGGGTGTTATTTTGAACTTATCGAAATAACATCCCGTCGTGATTCGAACGAGGTCGAATCCGGCTTTTACTCTGATGGCAATGGCCTTAGCCTTAAGGGTGTTATTTCGTACTTATTGAAATAACATCCCGTCTTGATTCGAACGAGGTCGAATCCTGCTTTTACTTTGATGGGGAAGACTCTTTGCCTTAAGGTGTTATTTCAAACTTATCAAAATAACATCCCGTCGTGATTCGAACGAGGTCGAATCCTGCTTTTTTTTTATGGCGAAGGCCCTTAGCCTTAAGGGTGTTATTTTGAACTTATCGAAACAACAACCCGTTGTGATTCGAACGAGGTCGAATCTTTCTTTTTTTTTTTATGGAGAAGGCCCTTAGCCTTAAGGGTGTTATTTCGAACTTATCGAAATAACAACCCGTTGTGATTCAAACAAGGTAGAATCCTGTTTTTATTTTGATGGTGAAGTCCCTTAGCCTTAAGGGTGTTATTTTGAACTTATCGAAATAACATCCCGTCGTCATTCGAACGAGATCAAATCTTTCTTTTATTTTGATGGCGAAGGCCCTTAGCCTTTAGGGTGTTATTTCGATCTTATCGAAAAAACATCCTGTCATGATTCGAACGAGGTTGAATCCTGCTTTTACTCTGATGGCGAAGGTCCTTAGCCTTAAGGGTGTTATTTCGAACTTATCGAAATAACAACCCGTCGTCATTCGAACGAGGTCGAATCCTGCTTTTATTTTGATGGCGAAGGCCCTTAGCCTTAAGGGTGTTATTTTGAGCTTATTGAAATAACAACCCGTCGTGATTCGAACAAGGTCGACTTGTGCTTTTATTTTGATGGCAAAGGCCCTTAGCCTTAAGGGTGTTATTTTGAACTGATCGAAATAACATCCCATCATGATTCGAACGAGGTCGAATCCTGCTTTTACTCTGATGGCGAAGGCCCTTAGCCTTAAGGGTGTTATCTCAAATTTATCGAAATAACAACCCGTCGTAATTCGAACGAGGTCGAATCGTGCTTTTATTTTGATGGCGAAGGCTGTCAGCCTTAAGGGTGTTATTTCGAACTTATCGAAATAACAAACCATCGTGATTCGAACGAGGTCGAATCCTACTTTTACACTGATGGCAAAGGAACTTAGCCTTAAGGGTATTATTTCGAACTTATCGAAATAACATCCCGTCATGATTCGAACGAGGTCGAATCCTACTTTTATTTTGATGGCGATGTCCTTTAGCCTTAAGGGTGTTATTTTGAACTTATCGAAATAACATCCCGTCGTGATTCGAACGAGGTCGAATCCGGCTTTTACTCTGATGGCAATGGCCTTAGCCTTAAGGGTGTTATTTCGAACTAATCGAAATAACATCCCGTCGTAATTCGAACGAGGTCGAATCCTGCTTTTATTTTCATGGCAAAACCTTATCCTTAAGGGTGTTATTTCGAACTTATCAAAATAACATCCCGTCATGATTCGAACGAGGTCGAATCCGACTTTTACTCTTATGGCGAAGCCCTTAGCCTTAAGGGTGTTATTTCGTACTTTTTGAAATAACATCCTATCGTGATTCGAACGAGGTCGAATCCTGCTTTTACTTTGATGGCGAAGGCTCTTATCCTTAAGGGTGTTATTTCGAACTTATCGAAATAACAACCCATCGTGATTCGAACAAGGTCGACTCGTGCTTTTATTTTGATGGCAAAGGCCCTTAGCCTTAAGGGTGTTATTTCGAACTAATCGAAATAACATCCTGTCGCGATTCGAACGAGGTCGAATCCTGCTTTTACTTTGATGGCGAAGGCTCTTATCCTTAAGGGTGTTATTTCGAACTTATCGAAATAACATCCCGTCGTCATTTGAACGAGATCAAATCCTGATTTTATTTTGATGGCGAAGGCCCTTAGCCTTTAGGGTATTATTTCGATCTTATCGAAAAAACATCCCGTCATGATTCGAAAGAGGTTGAATCCTGCTTTTACTCTGATGGCGAAGGTCCTTAGCCTTAAGGGTGTTATTTTGAACTTATCAAAATAACAACCTATCGTGATTCGAACAAGGTCGAATCCTGCTCTTACTCTGATGGCGAAGGTCCTTAGACTTAAGGGTGTTATTTCGAACTTATCGAAATAACAACCCGTCGTGATTCGAACAAGGTCGACTCGTGCTTTTATTTTGATGGCAAAGGCCCTTAGCCTTAAGGGTGTTATTTCGAACTGATCGAAATAACATCCCGTCGTAATTCGAACGAGGTCGAATCCTTCTTTTATTTTCATGGAAAAACCTTATCCTTAAGGGTTTTATTTCGAACTTATCGAAATAACATCCCGTCGTGATTCGAACGAGGTCGAATCCGGCTTTTACTCTTATGGCGAAGCCCTTAGCCTTAAAGGTGTTATTTCGCACTTTTTGAAATAACATCCTGTCGTGATTCGAACGAGGTCGAATCCTGCTTTTACTTTGATGGCGAAGGCTCTTATCCTTAAGGGTGTTATTTCGATTTTATCGAAATAACAACCCATCATGATTCGAACAAGGTCAACTCATGCTTTTATTTTGATGGCAAAGGCCCTTAGCCTTAAGGGTGTTATTTCGAACTAATCGAAATAACATCCCGTCGTGATTCGAACGAGGTCGAATCCTGCTTTTACTTTGATGGCGAAGGCTCTTATCCTTAAGGGTGTTATTTCGAACTTATCGAAATAACATCCCGTCGTCATTCGAACGAGATCAAATCATGCTTTTATTTTGATGGCGAAGGCCCTTAGCCTTTAGGTTGTTATTTCGATCTTATCGATAAAACATCCCGTCATGATTCGAACGAGGTTGAATCCTGCTTTTACTCTGATGGCGAAGGTCCTTAGCCTTAAGGGTATTATTTCGTACTTATCGAAATTACAACCCGTCGTCATTCGAACGAGGTCGAATCCTTCTTTTATTTTGATGGCGAAGGCCCTTAGCCTTAAGGGTGTTATTTTGAGCTTATCGAAATAACAACCCGTCGTGATTCGAACAAGGTCGACTTGTGCTTTTATTTTGATGGCAAAGGCCCTTAGCCTTAAGGGTGTTATTTCGAACTGATCGAAATAACATCCCATCGTGATTCGAACGAGGTTGAATCGTGCTTTTACTCTGATGGCGAAGGCCCTTATCCTTAAAGGTGTTATCTCAAATTTATCGAAATAACAACCCGTCGTGATTCGAACGAGGTCGAATCGTGCTTTTATTTTTATGGCGAAGGCTGTCAGCCTTAAGGGTGTTATTTCGAACTTATCGAAATAACAACCCATCGTGATTCGAACGAGGTCGAATCCTACTTTTACTCTGATGGCAAAGGCCCTTAGCCTTAAGGGTATTATTTCGAACTTATCGAAATAACATCCCGTCATGATTCGAACGAGGTCGAATCCTACTTTTATTTTGATGGCGATGGCCTTTAGCCTTAAGGGTGTTATTTTGAACTTATCGAAATAACATCCCGTCGTAATTCGAACGAGGTCGAATCCGGCTTTTACTCAGATGGCAATGGCCTTAGCCTTAAGGGTGTTATTTCGTACTTATTGAAATAACATCCCGTCGTGATTCGAACGAGGTCGAATCCTGCTTTTTTATTTATGGCGAAGGCCCTTAGCCTTAAGGGTGTTATTTTGAACTTATCGAAATAACAACCCGTTGTGATTCGAACGAGGTTGAATCCTGCTTTTTTTTATGGAGAAGGCCCTTAGCCTTAAAGGTGTTATTTTGAACTTATCGAAATAACAACCCGTTGTAATTCAAACAAGGTAGAATCCTGCTTTTATTTTGATGGCGAAGGCCCTTAGCCTTAAGGGTGTTATTTCGAACTTATCGAAATAACATCCCGTCGTGATTCGAATGAGGTCGAATCCTTCTTTCACTCTGATGGCGAAGGCCCTTAGCCTCAAGGGTGTTATTTCGAACTTATCGAAATAACAACACGTCGTGATTCGAACAAGGTCGAATCCTGCTTTTATTTTGATGGTGAAGGCCCTTAGCCTTAAGGGTGTTATTTCAAACTTATCAAAATAACATCCTGTCGTGATTCGAACGAGGTCGAATGCTTCTTTTACTCTGATGGCGAAGGCCATTAGCCTTAAGGGTGTTATTTCAAATTTATCGAAATAACAACCCGTCGTGATTCGAACGAGGTCGAATCGTGATTTTATTTTGATTGCAAAGGCCCTTAGCGTTAAGGGTGTTATTTCGAACTTACCGAAATAACAACCCATCGTGATTCGAACGAGGTCGAATCATGCATTTACTCTGATGGCGAAGGCCCTTAGCCTTAAGGGTGTTATTTCGAACTTATCGAAATAACAACCCGTCGTGATTCGAACAAGGTTGAATCGTGCTTTTATTTTGATGGCGAAAGCTCTTAGCCTTAAGGGTGTTATTTCAAACTAATCGAAATAACATCCCATCATGATTCGAATGAGGTCTAATCCTACTTTTACTCTGATGGCAAGGGCCCTTAGCCTTAAGGGTGTCATTTTGAACTTATCGAAATAACATCCAATCATGATTCGAAAGAGGTCGAATCCAACTTTTATTTTGATGGCGAAGGCCCTTATCCCTAAGGGTGTTATTTCGATCTTATCAAAATAACATCCTGTCGTGATTCGAATGAGGTCGAATCCTGCTTTTACTCTGATGGCGAAGTCCCTTAGCCTTAAGGGTGTTATTTTGAACTTATCGAAATAACAACCCATCGTGATTCGAACAAGGTCGAATCCTACTCTTACTCTGATGGCGAAGGTCTTTAGCCTTAAAGGTGTTATTTCGAACTTATCGAAATAACAACCCGTCGTGATTCGAACAAGGTCGACTCGTGCTTTTATTTTGATGGCAAAGGCCCTTAGCCTTAAGGGTGTTATTTCGAACTGATCGAAATAACATCCCGTCGTGATTCGAATAAGGTCAAATCCTTCTTTCACTCTGATGGCGAAGGCCCTTAGCCTCAAGGGTGTTATTTCGAACTTATCGAAATAACAACCCGTCGTGATTCGAACGAGGTCGAATCCTGCTTTTATTTTGATGGTGAAGGCCCTTAGCCTTAAGGGTGTTATTTCGAACTTATCGAAATAACATCCTGTCGTGATTCGAACGAGGTCAAATCCTTCTTTTACTCTGATGGCGAAGTCCATTAGCCTTAAGGGTGTTATTTCAAATTTATCGAAATAACAACCCGTCGTGATTCGAACGAGGTCGAATCGTGCTTTTATTTTGATGGCAAAGGCCCTTAGCGTTAAGGGTGTTATTTTGAACTTACCGAAATAACAACACATCGTGATTCGAACGAGGTCGAATCATACATTTACTCTGATGTCGAAGGCCCTTAGCCTTGAGGGTGTTATTTCGAACTTATCGAAATAACAACTCGTCGTTATTCGAATGAGGTTGAATCGTGCTTTTATTTTGATGGAGAAAGCTCTTAGCCTTAAGGGTGTTATTTCGAACTTATCGAAATAACATCCCATCGTGATTCGAACGAGGTCTAATCCTGCTTTTACTCTGATGGCAAGGGCCCTTAGCCTTAAGGGTGTCATTTCGAACTTATCGAAATAACATCCAATCATGATTCGAACGAGGTCGAATCCTACTTTTATTTTGATGGAGAAGGCCCTTATCCCTAAGGGTGTTATTTCGATCTTATCGAAATAACATCCTATCGTGATCCGAATGAGGTCGAATCCTGCTTTTACTCTGATGGAGAAGGCCCTTAGTCTTAAGGGTGTTATTTCGAACTTATCGAAATAACAACCCGTCGTGATTCGAACGAGGTTGAATCGTGCTTTTATTTTGATGCCGAAAGCTCCTAGACTTAAGGGTGTTATTTCGAAATTATCGAAATAACATCGCATCGTGATTCGAACGAGGTCTAATCCTGCTTTTACTCTGATGGCAAGGGCCCTTAGCCTTAAGGGTGTCATTTTGAACTTATCGAAATAACATCCAATCATGATTCGAACGAGGTCGAATCCTACTTTTATTTTGATGGCGAAGGCCCTTATCCCTAAGGGTGTTATTTCGATCTTATCGAAATAACATCCTGTCGTGATTCGAATGAGGTCGAATCCTGCTTTTACTCTGATGGCGAAGTCCCTTAGCCTTAAGGGTGTTATTTTGAACTTATCGAAATAACAACCCATCGTGATTCGAACAAGGTCGAATCCTGCTCTTACTCTGATGGCGAAGGTCCTTATCCTTAAAGGTGTTAGTTCGAACTTATCGAAATAACAACCCGTCGTGATTCGAACAAGGTCGACTCGTGCTTTTATTTTGATGGCAAAGGCCCTTAGCATTAAGGGTGTTATTTCGAACTGGTCAAAATAACATCCCGTCGTAATTCGAACGAGGTCGAATCCGGCTTTTACTCTTATGGCAAAGCCCTTAGCCTTAAGGGTGTTATTTCGTACTTATTGAAATAACATCCCGTCGTGATTCGAACGAGGTCGAATCCTGCTTTTACTTTTATGGCGAAGGCTCTTATCCTTAGGGGTGTTATTTCGAACTTATCAAAATAACATCCCGTCGTGATTCGAACGAGATCGAATCCTGCTTTTATTTTGATGGCGAAGGCCCTTAGCCTTTAGGGTGTTATTTTGATCTTATCGAAATAACATCCCGTCATGATTCGAACGAGGTTGAATCCTGCTTATACTCTGATGGGGAAGGTCCTTAGCCTTAAGGGTGTTATTTCGAACTTATCGAAATAACAACCCGTCGTCATTCGAACGTGGTCAAATTCTACTTTTATTTTGATGGCGAAGGCCCTTAGCCTTAAGGGTGTTATTTCGAACTTATCGAAATAACATCCCGTCGTCATTCGAACGAGATCAAATCCTGCTTTTATTTTGATGGCGAAGGCCCTTAGCCTTTAGGGTCTTATTTCGATCTTATCGAAAAAACATCCCGTCATAATTCGTACGAGGTTAAATCCTGCTTTTACTCTGATGGCGAAGGCCCTTATCCCTAAGGGTGTTATTTCGATCTTATCGAAATAACATCCTGTCGTGATTCGAATGAGGTCGAATCCTGCTTTTACTCTGATGGCGAAGTCCCTTAGCCTTAAGGGTGTTATTTTGAACTTATCGAAATAACAACCCATCGTGATTCGAACAAGGTCGAATCCTGCTCTTACTCTGATGGTGAAGGTCCTTATCCTTAAAGGTGTTAGTTCGAACTTATCAAAATAACAACCCGTCGTGATTCGAACAAGGTTGACTCGTGCTTTTATTTTGATGGCAAAGGCCCTTAGCCTTAAGGGTGTTATTTCGAACTGATCGAAATAACATCCCGTCGTAATTCGAACGAGGTCGAATCCTGCTTTTATTTTCATGGCAAAACCTTATCCTTAAGGGTGTTATTTCAAACTTATCAAAATAACATCCCGTCGTGATTCGAACGAGGTCGAATCCGGCTTTTACTCTTATGGCGAAGCCCTTAGCCTTAAGGGTGTTATTTCGTTCTTATTGAAATAACATCCCGTCGTGATTCGAACGAGGTCGAATCCTGCTTTTACTTTGATGGCGAAGGCTCTTATCCTTAAGGGTGTTATTTCGAACTTATCAAAATAACATCCCGTCGTGATTCGAACGACATCGAATCCTGCTTTTATTTTGATGGCGAAGGCCCTTAGCCTTTAGGGTGTTATTTTGATCTTATCGAAATAACATCCCGTCATGATTCGAACGAGGTTGAATCCTGCTTATACTCTGATAGCGAAGGTCCTTAGCCTTAAGGGTGTTATTTCGAACTTATCGAAATAACAACCCGTCGTCATTCGAACGTGGTCAAATCCTACATTTATTTTGATGGCGAAGGCCCTTAGCCTTAAGGGTGTTATTTTGAACTTATCGAAATAACATCCCGTCGTCATTCGAACGAGATCAAATCCTGCTTTTATTTTGATGGCGAAGGCCCTTAGCCTTTAGGGTCTTATTTCGATCTTATCGAAAAAACATCCCGTCATAATTCGTACGAGGTTAAATCCTGCTTTTACTCTGATGGCGAAGGCCCTTATCCCTAAGGGTGTTATTTCGATCTTATCGAAATAACATCCTGTCGTGATTCGAATGAGGTCGAATCCTGCTTTTACTCTGATGGCGAAGTCCCTTAGCCTTAAGGGTGTTATTTTGAACTTATCAAAATAACAACCCATCGTGATTCGAACAAGGTCGAATCCTGCTCTTACTCTGATGGTGAAGGTCCTTATCCTTAAAGGTGTTAGTTCGAACTTATCAAAATAACAACCCGTCGTTATTCGAACAAGGTCGACTCGTGATTTTATTTTGATGGCAAAGGCCCTTAGCCTTAAGGGTGTTATTTCGAACTAATCGAAATAACATCCCGTCGTAATTCGAACGAGGTCGAATCCTGCTTTTATTTTCATGGCAAAACCTTATCCTTAAGGGTGTTATTTCAAACTTATCAAAATAA
Organism: Nicotiana sylvestris; assembly: GCF_000393655.2. Lineage (NCBI taxonomy): Eukaryota > Viridiplantae > Streptophyta > Magnoliopsida > Solanales > Solanaceae > Nicotiana > Nicotiana sylvestris. The sequence continues at coordinate 82,929,286 of NC_091061.1, forward strand.
CATCCCGTCGTGATTCGAACGAGGTCGAATCCGGCTTTTACTCTTATGGCGAAGCCCTTAGCCTTAAGGGTGTTATTTCGTACTTATTGAAATAACATCCCGTCGTGATTCGAACGAGGTCGAATCCTGCTTTTACTTTGATGGCGAAGGCTCTTATCCTTAAGGGTGTTATTTCGAACTTATCAAAATAACATCCCGTCGTGATTCGAACGAGATCGAATCCTACTTTTATTTTGATGGCGAAGGCCCTTATCCTTTAGGGTGTTATTTTGATCTTATCGAAATAACATCCCGTCATGATTCGAACGAGGTTGAATCCTGCTTATACTCTGATGGCGAAGGTCCTTAGCCTTAAGGGTGTTATTTCGAACTTATTGAAATAACAACCCGTCGTCATTCGAACGTAGTCAAATCCTACTTTTATTTTGATAGCGAAGGCCCTTAGCCTTAAGGGTGTTATTTCGAACTTATCGAAATAACATCCCGTCGTCATTCGAACGATATCAAATCCTGCTTTTATTTTGATGGCGAAGGCCCTTAGCCTTTAGGGTCTTATTTCGATCTTATCGAAAAAACATCCCGTCATGATTCGAACGAGGTTAAATCCTGCTTTTACTCTGATGGCGAAGGTCCTTAGCCTTAAGGGTGTTATTTCGAACTTATCGAAATAACAACTCGTCGTCATTCGAATGAGGTCGAATCCTGCTTTTATTTTGATGGCGAAAGCCCTTAGCCTTAAGGGTGTTATTTTGAGCTTATTGAAATAACAACCCGTCGTGATTCGAACAAGGTTGACTTGTGCTTTTATTTTGATGGCAAAGGCCCTTAGCCTTAAGGGTGTTATTTCGAACTGATCGAAATAACATCCCGTCGTGATTCGAACGAGGTCGAATCCTGCTTTTACTCTGATAGCGAAGGCCCTTAGCCTTAAGGGTGTTATCTCAAATTTATCGAAATAACAACCCGTCGTGATTCGAACGAGGTCGAATCGTGCTTTTATTTTGATGGCGAAGGCGGTCAGCCTTAACGGTGTTATTTCTAACTTATCGAAATAACATCCCTTCGTAATTCGAACGAGGTCAAATCCTGCTTTTACTTTGATGGCGAAGGCCCTTAGCCTTAAGGGTGTTATTTCAAACTTATCGAAATAACATCCCGTCGTGATTCGAACGAGGTCGAATCCTGCTTTTATTTTGATGGCGAAGGCCCTTAGCCGTAAGGGTGTTATTTCGAACTTATTGAAATAAAATCCCGTCGTGATTCAAACGATTTTGAATCCTGCTTTTACTCGGATGGCGAAGGCCCTTAGCCATATAGGTGTTACTTCGAACTTATTAAAATAACATCTCGTCGTGATTCGAACGAGTTCGAATCCTCCTTTTACTTTAGTGGCGAAGGCTCTTAGCCTTAAGGGTGTTATTTCGAACTTATCGAAATAACATCCCATCGTGATTCGAACGAGGTCGAATCCTGCTTTTTTTTTTATGGCGAAGGCCCTTAGCCTTAAGGGTGTTATTTTGAACTTATCGAAATAACAACCCGTTGTGATTCAAACGAGGTAGAATCCTACTTTTATTTTGATGGCGAAGGCCCTTAGCCTTAAGGATGTTATTTCGAACTTATCGAAATAACATCCCGTCGTGATTCGAATGAGGTCGAATCCTTCTTTTACTCTAATGGCGAAGGCCCTCAGCCTCAACGGTGTTATTTCGAACTTATCGAAATAACAACCCGTCGTGATTCGAACGAGGTCGAATCCTGCTTTTATTTTGATGGTGAAGGCCCTTGGCCTTAAGGGTGTTATTTGGAACTTATCGAAATAACATCCTGTCGTGATTCGAACGAGGTCGAATCCTTCTTTTACTCTCATGGCGAAGGCCATTAGCCTTAAGGGTGTTATTTCAAATTTATCGAAATAACAACCCGTCGTGATTCGAACGAGGTCGAATCGTGCTTTTATTTTGATGGCAAAGGCCCTTAGCGTTAAGGGTGTTATTTCGAACTTACCGAAATAACGACCCATCGTGATTCGAACGAGGTCGAATCATGCATTTACTCTGATGGCGAAGGCCCTCAGCCTTAAGGGTGTTATTTCGAACTTATCGAAATAACAACCCGTCGTGATTCGAACGAGGTTGAATCGTGCTTTTATTTTGATGGCGAAAGCTCCTAGCCTTAAGGGTGTTATTTCGAACTTATCGAAATAACATCCCATCGTGATTCGAACGAGGTCTAATCCTGCTTTTACTCTGATGGCAAGGGCCCTTGGCCTTAAGGGTGTCATTTCGAACTTATCGAAATAACATCCAATCATGATTCGAACGAGGTCGAATCCTACTTTTATTTTGATGGCGAAGGCCCTTATCCCTAAGGGTGTTATATCGATCTTATCGAAATAACATCCTGTCGTGATTCGAATGAGGTCGAATCCTGCTTTTACTCTGATGGCGAAGTCCCTTAGCCTTAAGGGTGTTATTTTAAACTTATCGAAATAACAACCCATCGTGATTCGAACAAGGTCGAATCCTGCTCTTACTCTGATGGCGAAGGTCCTTAACCTTAAGGGTGTTATTTCGAACTTATCGAAATAACAAACCATCGTGATTCGAACAAGGTCGACACGTGCTTTTATTTTGATGGCAAAGGCCCTGAGCCTTAAGGGTGTTATTTTGAACTGATCGAAATAACATCCCGTTGTAATTCGAACGAGGTCGAATCCTGCTTTTATTTTCATGGCAAAACCTTATCCTTAAGGGTGTTATTTCGAACATATCAAAATAACATCCCGTCGTGATTTGAACGAGGTCGAATCCGGCTTTTACTCTTATGGCGAAGCCCTTAGCCTTAAGGGTGTTATATAGTACTTATTGAAATAACATCCCGTCGTGATTCGAACGAGGTCGAATCCTGCTTTTACTTTGATGGCGAAGGCTCTTATCCTTAAGGGTGTTATTTTGAACTTATCGAAATAACATCCTGTCGTGATTCGAACGAGATCGAATCCTGCTTTTATTTTGATGGCAAGGCCCTTATCCTTTAGGGTGTTATTTCGATCTTATCGAAATAACATCCCGTCATGATTCGAACGAGGTTGAATCCTGCTTATACTCTGATGGTGAAGGTCCTTAGCCTTAAGGGTGTTATTTTGAACTTATCGAAATAACAACCCGTCGTCATTCGAACGTGGTCGAATCCTACTTTTATTTTGATGGAGAAGACTATTAGCCTTAAGTGTGTTATTTCGAACTTATCGAAATAACAACCCGTCGTGATTCAAACAAGGTCGACTCGTGCTTTTATTTTGATGGCAAAGGCCCTTAGCCTTAAGGGTGTTATTTCGAACTAATCGAAATAACATCCCGTCGTATTCGAACGAGGTCGAATCCTGCTTTTACACTGATGGCGAAGGCCCTTAGCCTTAAGGGTGTTATCTCAAATTTATCGAAATAACAACCCATCGTGATTCGAACGAGGTCGAATCGTGCTTTTATTTTGATGGCGAAGGTTGTCAGCCTTAAGGGTGTTATTTCGAACTTATCGAAATAACATCCCATCGTGATTTGAACGAGGTCGAATCTTACTTTTACTCTGATGGCAAAGGCCCTTAGCCTTAAGGGTATTATTTCGAACTTATCCAAATAAGATCCCGTCGTGATTCGAACGAGGTCGAATCCTACTTTTATTTTAATGGCGAAGGACCTAAGCCTTAAGGGTGTTATTTCGAACTTATCGAAATAACATCCCGTCGTGATTCGAATGAGGTCGAATCCTTCTTTTACTCTGATGGCGAACAGCCTTAGCCTCAAGGGTGTTATTTCGAACTTATCGAAATAACAACCCGTCGTGATTCGAACGGGGTTGAATCCTGCTTTTATTTTGATGGCGAAGGCCCTTAGCCTTAAGGGTGTTATTTCGAACTTATAGAAATAACATCCCGTCGTGATTCGAACGAGGTCGAATCCTGCTTTTACATTGATGGAGAAGACTCTTAGCTTTAAGGTGTTATTTCAAACTTATCGAAATAACATCCTGTCGTGATTCGAACGAGATCGAATCCTGCTTTTATATTGATGGCGAAAGCCCTTAGCCTTAAGGGTGTTATTTTGAACTTATCGAAATAACAACCCGTTGTGATTCGAACGAGGTAGAATCCTGCTTTTATTTTGATGGCTAAGGCCTTTAGCCTTAAGGGTGTTATTTCGAACTTATCGAAATAACATCCCGTCGTGAATCGAATGAGGTCTAATCCTTCTTTTACTCTGATTGCGAAGTCCCTTAGCCTCAAGGGTGTTATTTCGAACTTATCGAAATAACAACCCGTCAAGATTCGTACGAGGTCGAATCCTGCTTTTATTTTGATGGCGAAGGCCCTTAGCCTTAAGGGTGTTATTTCGAACTTATCGAAATAACATCCCGTCGTGATTCGAACGAAATCGATTCCTTCTTTTACTCTGATGGCAAAGGCCCTTTGCGTTAAGGTGTTATTTCGAACTTACCAAAATAACAACCCATCGTGATTCGAACGAGGTCGAATCCTGCAGTTACTCTTATGGCGAAGGCCCTTAGCCTTAAAGGTGTTATTTCGAACTTGTCGAAATAACAACCCGTCGTGATTCGAACGAGGTTGAATCGTGCTTTTATTTTGATGGCGAAAGCTCTTAGTATTAAGGGTGTTATTTCGAATTTATCGAAATAACATCCCATCGTGATTCGAACGACGTCTAATCCTGCTTTTACTCTGATGGCAAGGGTCCTTAGCCATAAGGGTGTCATTTCGAACTTATCGAAATAACATCCCATCATGATTCGAACGAGATCGAATCCTACTTTTATTTTGATGGCGAAGGCCATTATCCCTAAGGGTTTTATTTTGATCTTATCGAAATAACATCACATTGTGATTCAAACGAGGTCGAATCCTGCTTTTACTCTGATGGAAAAGGCCCTTAGCCTTAAGGATGTTATTTCGAACTTATCGAAATAACAACCCATCGTGATTCGAACATGGTCGAATCCTGCTTTTACTTTGATGGCGAAGGTCCTTAGCCTTAAGGGTGTTATTTCGAACTTATCGAAATAACAACCTGCCGTGATTCGAACGAGGTCGAATCCTGCTTTTATTTTGATGGCAAAGGCCCTTAGCCTTAAGGGTGTTATTTTGAACTTATTGAAATAACAACCCGTTGTGATTCGAACGAGGTAGAATCCTGCTTTTAATCTGATGGAGAAGGCCCTTAGCCTTTAGGGTGTTATTTCGAACTTATTGAAATAACAACCCGTCGGGATTCGAACGAGGTCGAATCGTGCATTTTTTTTATGGCGAAGGCTCTTAGCCTTAAGGTTGTTATTTCGAACTTATCGAAATAACATCCCGGCGTGATTCGAGCAAGGTCTAATCCTACTTTTACTCTGATGGCGAAGGCCCTTAGCCTTAAGGGTGTCATTTTGAACTTATCAAAATAACATCTCATCATGATTCGAACGAGGTCGAATCCTGCTTTTATTTTGATGGCGAAGGCCCTTATCCCTAAGGGTGTTATTTCGATAAGTTCGAAATAACATCCCATCATGATTCGAACGAGGTCGAATCCTGCTTTTACTCTAATGGCGAAGGCCCTTAGCCTTAAGGGTGTTATTTCGAACTTATCAAAATAACAACCCATCGTGATTCGAACAAGGTTGAATCCTGCTTTTACTTTGATAGCGAAGGTTCTTATCCTTAATGGTGTTATTTAGAACTTATCGAAATAACAAACCGTCGTGATTCAAACGAGGTCGAATCCTGCTTTTATTTTTATGGCGAAGGCCCTTAACCTTAAGGGTGTTATTTCGAACTTATCGAAATAACATCCCGTCATGATTCGAAAGAGGTCGAATCCTGGTTTTACTCTAATGGCTATGAGCACGTGATTTTTGCCTTACGAAAACTACACCAAAATAAATCAAAAATAAAATAAATTTCTTTTACGTTGAAATTTTTTGAATTTGCGTGGTGTTTGTTAAATATTTTTTTTATGTCCGTAAATATTTATGTTGTCATAATAAAATGAAAAATAAAATAAAATACATGTTGCATGCATATCTAGGATTTAATAATGCATTGATTCAAAATAAAAACACAAAAATATGCATTTTTGTTCTATTTTAAATATTCCACTGTGTGATTAATGTTTTGTCTGTATGTTGAACAGTTGTTATAAAGTGATTAATATTGTCTAGAAGTTAAAATTGTTTTATAATTAAATTTAGGAATTTAAATTAGAAAATTGAAATAAAAAAATAATAAAATAAAATAAAATAAAATAGAATGTGAAAATCGGACCTGGATTAAAATCCAGGCCCAAAACCAAATTACCCCCCCACCTAGCCCAATCCAGGCAGCCCAAGTCCGGTCCAATCAAGACGAGCCAAAACGACAGCGTTTGGTCGTAGCTTCTCAGGGACCGTTGGATCAAATCCAACCAACGGTTAAGATCTTACCCCCTTACCCGTAACCCGTAATCCGACCCTTTGACCGGATCCAGGCTGACCCTGAACTTAGACCAAACGACAACGTTTGGTTAAGTGGATTGATCTCAACCATGCATCTTAATTGATCCAACGGATGAGATCAATCCACCCCACCCCTATATAAGGACCAAACCCCTACCCCGGCCCTAACTTAACACCCTCCTCCTCCTCTCACTGTTCATCATCGTTCCCAAACCAAACCCCTAACCCTAGCTGCCCTTATTCCCCACCGCCTGAAACCCGGCGGCAACAACGCCGCCGGTCACCAAAATAACACCCCAGAACCCCCTGAACATCCTCTATCCAGATATGCTAGCCACTTGGCTCGAATCTTCCTGAAGGTTCTCGAATCTTCATTTGAAGATTAGAGCCAAGCTCAGATCTAAACCAAACAACCCCTAGTTAACACCATAGCACCCCCTAACATGCCTCGTTATAGATCTGGTGTTGGTTTGGTTCGAATCCCCTCAGAACTCTTCGAATCTTCTTTTGAAGGTTCGGACCAAACAAGAACAAACTCAGATCTGTTCTAAACTGACACCAAATGACCCCTAGGCTACCCTCACCCGTGTGTCGTGTTTGGTCCCCCTCGAATCTGACCAGAAATGGTTAAGTCCTAAATCGAACCTTCAGGAACCCTAGAAATACCAGACTTTTGGATTCTGCCCAAATTAAATAAAGATTGAGGTTTAATCGACCTTAGTCGAAGTATTTTCAGTGGAAAATACTTCGACTAAGGTCTGTTTGATTTCAAACAAAGTCCAAATCCAAGTTGAGTTCGAGTCCGGTTGAATTTAAAGATTAGAGGTACTTTCCTTATTTCCTTTTTGTTTCTTACATGAATAATTGTTTGTTTAATAACCTGTTAATTTTTCATGTTTTTATTTGATTAATTCTGTCATCTTTGTCTCATGCCCGTATGATTAGTCAAATAAATGAATTGTTTCTGTTGGTTGTGATTAATTACAATGTGTGTGATCGACTCGATTAAGTTCGTCGATCAGTTGTGTTATAAATCTTGTTTCTGAAAATGCTGATTGAAACAGTCTGTTTCTTTTGTTTTAGACTGATTATGGACAAATGTTGTAAATAGTCAACTGATTAATACTCGTCAATTAAATCATGTTTGTTTGCAAATCAGTAAATTCAAATGAATGTTGTGTATATATTGTTTTCTGAACAGGGCATTGTCAGTATATTGACAATGCTCCTGTGTTTGTTTGATCTTGGTTCAATGTTGAAGTCCAGTCTGAATTATTATAATAATTTTAGTGGTATGTTGTTATGATGTTAGTTCTGTATTCATGTTTACAAAGGTTGGGTAAAACAATTGTATTAGGAGGTTAATCATTAGGAATTGGTTGTAGCTGCTAGACAAGTTTAGATTCAGATAACTTGTTAAAATTTGAGACAGTAATACCAGTAGAAAACAGTAAATCTGGGACATTTTTGGGACAGAACAGTAAGGGTAATATGATAGCATAATGAGCTGAAAGTGGAAAGTTAGTGGCTATTATTTAAAGTGATAATGGGAAACAAAGGGTAATGGGGCTGCTTAAAATCAGGATAGGATCATTTAAAGTATTAAAAAGTAGTTTGTAATGGAACTTTCTGATTTTAAAAGAAGAAAGGGGTCCAAGAAGCACTAGAAGGGTATAGGACAGCCCTGTATAAATAGAGGGAGCTGGACAGGGATTAAAGGAGAAGAAAAAATCAGATTTTAAGAGGAGAGTTCAGAAGAAAAAATAGGAAGAGATTGAGAGATTTGAGGATCAGATTTTAAAGCAGATTTTAAGAGAGAATTTAAGAAAAATACACCTAAAGTGAGATAAAAGAAAAAATCAAGCAGAAAATCAGATTCCTCTTGGAATTTCAAGAGGAAGAAGAAACAGAAAGAAACCAAAAGAGAGTATTCGCACACACACACACACAGTGAAGCTGAAACAGAAAAATAGAAAAGAAAAGAAAAATCCGAAACCTTGTTGTTCTTTTGGAATCTGTCCGGGTCAGTGTATTGATACTATTTGGTTTTAAAATCTGAAATTCTTTAAGAAGCTTTGCTCTTATGAATCTGGGTTTCTCGGGTCTTATTATTGCTCAAATCTGTGGAAATACTGATATTCTGCCAGTATTTTGTTACTGCTGCAACTGATGAAAACTTACTTCTTCTACCTTCATTTCTAGGTACTTATCTTCTAAATTCTATGTTGGAAAGAGATTCAGCATGACAAATCAATGAAGCTTGATTTGCAGTTTTATTTTTCCATTTATCTAAGTTTGTTATTATAAATTTCAGTTTTTGTTTCATGTTGTTTCATATAGAAGTATGCTTGACATGTTAATTATCAATTGATCATTCTCTTTTGAAATTCATATAAGTGTTGTAATAATATTACCTATTCCAGAATTTCACTAAAGCATAGTTATGGTTGAATTGTTAAGATAGGGAATATGGCATGAAGTTGGCTATTAATTAAGTCTTACGACATTGTTAGACAGGTATAAAGTATTCTGGGAATATCAAGAAAATGTGTGGTTAGTGTATTTCGATTGTTTGGTTGTGGATTAAGGCTAGATGATGATTGGTTGCATTTTATTCATATAGGGCGTAATAATGATTATGGTTAACATCAATAGTCGGAAGTTGCATTAGTATCCTCCGCTATGTTTGCAAACGTCAAAAATTGGGCGAATAATGTTGGATGCAATATCACTTTATTAAGTCAATTAGGTAGATTTGTTCTCTTTCTTAAAATAACAAATGGCCTAGAAATGTTATAATGTGAAAGTTAGTAACAAGGGTTCACATAAATTGAGAATCCAATCGGTTTGATTATATATATATCTTACATTTAATCATAAGCATAATTAATTAAAATAATTTCGCCTATTAGATTAAAAACGAGTATATGAGAATAAGTTGAGATGTACATGCACAGATTGCAACACTTTAAATCAATGGTAAGTAAAAAATAGAATTTGCACTAAATAAAAATAATGAAAATTCTTGGAAAATATTTCTTCCCTTTATGAATCATTTTTTTAGTTTCATATGCAATTCATTCTTTGGTAGATATATAATGTTGTATTTGCCGAAAATAGTGTTAATCATATTTTTATTCTTTTCTTTGAATTTGAATAGTCTGGATAAATATAATTTATACGCGGGAATTATAATCGACGGGCAACATTTAATAAATTGTGAATTCTTTTCAAGAGTTCAAGGGTATCTTAAATGGATATTTCTCATGATATAATAAACAATTTGGGGAAAGTCCATAATATTATTAACAAAGATTTTGCGCAATCAGGGATGCGTTCGCGCACCCTGATTATATTTTTAAAAGCAAAAATTCGGATTATGCGTACGCGCAATTTCGAGCGAATATTTAATAAAAAAACGAATTTCTTTGGAAAATATTAAATTTATTTCATAAAACCCGAGATGTGCGGTTCACTATTTAAGAAAGACGAATATTCTTGATTCGACACAATTTCGAAAAATCATTGTTTTTTAATAAATATATTATCAAGATTATCGTGTACACGTGCGCGTGACACAATTCCGCATTTTTTTATTTATAGCACGAATATACGTACGCGTGATTCGATTCAAAGAAGGGCCCTTAATCACAAGAAGTATAAATAAAAGCGGTAGTAAAAATCATGCAATAAGGACACATTTAGAAAAAGACAAGATAATTAAGCCAATAGTAAAAATAGTTGAGCGACCGTGCTAGAACCACGGAATTCGGAAATGCCTAACACCTTCTTCCGGATTAACAGAATTCCTTACTCAGGATTTCTGGTTCGCAGAATAATAAACAGAGTCATATTCTCCTCGATTCAGGGATTAAAAATTGGTGACTTGGGACACCTTAAAATTCCCAGGTGGCGACTCTGAAATAATTAAATCAATCCCGTTTCGACTGTCCTTTAATTGGAGAAAACTCCCCACGCGCCCCGCGGACGCGGTAAAAAGGAGGTGCGACAGCTCTGGCGACTCTGCTGGGGATAAAAGTGTACTGTAACCCAGAACCACTGGTTCAGGGTTTAAAGAATTCGAGCTTAAAATAACTGCGATAATTGGCTTTATTTACTATATGATTTTCAACTGTTTATATGCTTAACATGCTAAATGTTTTTTTTACCGCTTTAATATTATTTGAATTGTGAATATATACAACTGCTACGAAACCCCCTTCTTTCTGAGTCTTCTGAATTTATGGTGTACACGTGCGCGTGACCCACCTTTCTGTTAAAGTCATACCAAATAAGACGGAGTTGGGACAAGTAACTAGGCCGGGTAGACTTTCGTGCTCCCGGTACGTTGCCCCCGCTTCGGCTCAAACTGTCCGTTTGGGTAAGCCAGGTTTAGAACAATCAACCTCAGGTTTTTCACCTAGAATAACTCAGCCATGTACCGGATCCCTAGTAGGAACGTCTATCTGCATCATGTACATTTGGCCTTGGAGACTCAACACAGGGGTTGGGTCTGTCTAGGACAGGTAAACCCGAAACAAAAAGACCATCCTTATGCATCCTACTTGCTACTTGTGCATTCATTTGCCTCGAACATGCTTGTTGACCAGCTTAAATGAAATCATGGTGAGAACCGAAGAATAAAATGGGTTGTTTTAAAAATTTCAAAAAAAAAATAGTTTTAAATCTCGAAATAAAGGTGTTTAATAAATAAAATTTTTGAAAAATGATTTTTAGTGTATATTTTCAAAATGAGTATTGACTTTATTAAATTAAATTTCAGATACAAAATGAGCACCACGCAAAACCCCCCATCCACGAATACAGAATAGTTTCTATTTCAGCTTCAAATGTGGTGGTATGATTTAGGCGAAGATGGTCAAAAATGGGTCGTCAAGCATTTGGGAAATCTCACGGATATTATGAAAGTTAAACCCCGTGATGATCTGATTGCGGCGTTAGTAACTTTTTGGGACCCTGTTCACAATGTCTTTCGTTTCTCTGACTTCGAGCTTACTCCTACATTAGAGGAGATAGCTGGATATGCTGGTTTTGACGGAAGTCTAAGAAATCAAAGCCTGATATTCACAAAGGCTCCTTCGGTACATCGATTCTTCGGTCTTCTGAACATCAGCAGTCAAATCAGGAAAAGCAATGTCATCAATGGATGTTGTTCCTTCAACTTTTTGTATTCAAGGTTCGGAAAGTCAGATGGGTTCGAAATTCATGAGAAAGGCCTTACTAACAAGCAAAACAAAGACACTTGGCAGATTCACCGTCGCTTTGCCTTCATGGTGGCTTTTCTAGGAATCATGGTCTTCCCAAACAAAGAGCGAACAATTGATATTCGCACCGCGAAAGTTGTGCAAATCCTCACCACCAAAGAAAATCACACCCTTGTCCCCATCATTCTATCAGACATTTATCGGGCTTTGACTTTATGTAAATCAGGAGCAAAAGTCTTCGAAGGATGCAAAATTTTGTTGCAAATGTGGGTGATTGAACATCTCCAACAACAGCCCAAGATCATACAGTATGGGCCAAGCAACGATAATTTCATCAAGAGTTATGAAGAGAGAATGAAAAATTATCAGGCTCCAAAAGGGATAGAAGCATGGGTATCTCATCTAAGGGCTTTAACGGCAAATCAAATTGAATGGACTTTGGGATGGCTCCCGATGAGGGAAGTGATACACATGTCAACCTCAAATAGTTATCTGCTACTATTGGGATTGAGAAGCATCCAGCCGTATGCGCCACTAAGAGTCCTAAGACAACTAGGGAGATATCAAGTAGTTCCTGATGATGAAGATTTGAGTATGCAAGTAATCGAATTACACCCAGAAGCCACTATTCCCGAGGCTCTACTTCAGCAGATGTGGAATGGATGTCGATACTTGAAAAGTGATACTCAAGTCCCAGACACTACAAAGGGTGAGATAAATCCTGGATATGCAAGGTGGTTTGAAAAACGGTCTCGCGTGGATGATGTACCAGAGCCTGAGCTAAGAAGGCCAACAAAAAGACCCCATGTTCAAAACTTCAATGATAAAATCCAAGAGCGGTTGATCTGGGGAGAAAAGGAAAAAGGGTACAAAGCAACTATCCATGCCCTAAAAGAAAATCTGAGAAGCCTCAGTTTGGAGAAAGATTTGCAAGCACAAGAAGCCGAAGGCGAGAAGAAGAGTCTAGCTTGTGAGAATGAAAATCTTCATGCTCGATTCCAAAAAATGAAAAGAGTTTCTGAGACACCAAAGAGGAGCTGGAAGGATCAAAAAACCATCGCCAATCTTTTTGAAAGAATGCAAGATTATGATTCCATTCTTGCGGAAAACGAAAGGGCGGTGAGCAAAGCAAAAGAAAGGATCCAACAATTAAACGAAGAGGCCAGATCTAATCAGGAACGCCAACAATTAAACAAGGCACAATTCAAGAAGGAAAAAGACCATTGGATACGATCAGAAGATCAGCTTCGTGCACAACTAGAAGAGGCAAGAAGATGCAACAGAGAACATCAACAAGCAGACATCGACAGGGAAAGAGCGCATGCGAGATTAGAGCAGGCCAAACTCCGAGCTCTATTAAAGTCAGCTCTAGATCGTGAAAACCATGTCAGAGATATAGCCACCACTCGCCAGCAGCAATTGCAGGACCAAGACCAACGTCTCCAAGATTTCAGGGCACAAATCCACGACCTGGCGGTCTGCACCTCTCAAGGTTACGTAAACTACCAAGGAATGGATTATGAAAGGTTTACAGAGCATGCACCCATTTTTGCCCATCATCTAGCAATGGAGTTAGAAAGGATGTATCGTACGCTGGGAGGTCATCCAAGTAAAGCCCCACATTGAGCAAATAATCTATTAATTTACAACACAAGTGGAAAGTGGGGCACGTTGCGAGATGTTAAGAATTGTATCTTTTATTTTGATTTAAGTGTGTGTGTTTCAAGCCATTTTCTTAAAGTTTTCAAATGTAATTCCATCTTTGTATAATGAATAAAAGTGATTGCCTTTAGTCCGAACTACGCAAGGTCTGATTCATGTGGGGGCATGATACGTAGGCAATCTCTATAAGATTCGACCACCACAATAAAAGGAATATAATAAAAGTGAGTAACAATAAAATTTCAAGAAAGCTGGGACGACACAAGCGGCCGAAAAAATGCATAATAGAAAGGGGATATTTGTCTAGGAGCATTGCATCTCAACGTGTAATTATATATGTGTTAAACTCTCAAAACTAACAAGTTTGTTCATTTCCAGAATTCAAGCAGTTAGTTTCTCTAAAGAGTATACTGGCATATTATCATTATCACACGAGATCAAAAGGACCACTACCCGAAAGTATGTCTATCCCAGATGTTGACACAGGTATGGAGCTAGAGGAGATGGATGTCGGGAAAATGAAAGAAGAGATGTTTAAACTCAAGCAGCAAATGGCTGAGATGTACCAAGCCTGGTCTACAGGACAGTTACCCCCGTCTTACTCAACTAACCCTGCTCCATCAATGACCCAAACTCAGGATAATATTACCACTGAATTATCCCCAAATTTCCCCATTTACCAGCACTACCGAGGCACCACCTCTCAGACACCGCAGTCTCCACCTCCGAAACCAGTTCCATATTTTCCTCCACCTATGACTCCTGTTTTCGTAGCACCTCCCCCGGCTACATTCCACAAATCTCCTAGTGAGCCTACATTCCAGGCCCAGGACAACCAATATTACCCCCCGGAGCCCACCCTCAAAGCCTCCGAAATCCATTCAACTGCTCCTCGTTTTGATCTCCCAACCGAAATTGACAAGCCAGCCAAAAATGCTGAACAAGAAGAGATGTTCAGGAAGGTCAAGAGTCTAGAACAATCGTTCAGAGACATGCGAGGATTAGGTGGGCAAGTCAGTGTAGCATACAAAGATTTGTGCTTATTCCCCAATGTACAATTACCAGTTGGCTTCAAGATGCCCAAATTTGACCTATACAACGGGCACGGCGACCCAGTAGCCCACTTAAGGGGTTTCTGTAGCAAGATGCGAGGAGCTGGGGGAAAGGATGAATTATTGATGGCTTACTTCAGTCAAAGTTTAAGCGGATCAGCTTTGGAGTGGTATACACGCCAGGACCATGGGAGATGGTACACCTGGGATGACCTGGCACAGGCATTCGCATACCATTTCCAATACAATCTGGAAATCATCCCAGATCGACTATCTTTGACAAAATTTGAGAAGAAACACAATGAAAGTTTCAGAGAGTATGGCTTCCGGTGGAGAGAACAGGCAGCAAGAGTGGATCCTCCTATGAAGGAGAGTGAAATGGTAGACTACTTCCTCCAAGCCTTGGAACCAACTTACTATGCCCACTTGGTTTCAGCGGTTGGGAAATCATTCAACGAAGTAGTGAAGATGGGAGGTATGGTGGAAGAAGGCCTCAAGACAAATAAAATCATGAGCTATTCAGCAATTAAGGCAACTACTCAAGCTATTCAAGGCGGGGTAGGAGGAATCGGAAGAAAGAAGAGGGAGGAAGCAGCAGTAGTTGATTCAGGAATTTGGCCGGGACCCAGAGGTTCACCGCTTTACTATAATCAACAACGACCTCGCCAATCAGCTTACCACCATGATTCATCCCAACACTACTATCACCCTTCAGAGCCTCATTTTTCCATTAACCATGCTCAAGCATACAATCAGCCACCTGTTCACACCAATTGGCGTGCTCCTGTCACACCAAATACTTACCCACGAGCCTATCCCGGACCAGGTTTCAGGCCTAGGCCAGCATTCAGGGGAGAAAGGGAACAGAAAAAGAAAACTTACACTCCATTGGGAGAGTCTTACACTAGTCTGTTCCACAGGCTGAGACAGCTAGACATGCTAAGACCAATACAATCCAAGCTACCCAATCCTCCTCCAAAGAATCTGGATTACACCATTAGCTGTGAGTATTGCTCCGGTGCACCAGGCCATGATACGGAGAAATGCTGGCATTTGAAAAATGCAATACAAGAGCTGATTGATACTAATAAAATCGAGGTTCAAACCCCCGAAGCTCCCAATATCAATAGAAATCCAATGCCAGCCCATCAAGAGGCCAATATGATAGAAATCATACAAGCTGATGGGGAGACAAAGAAGCCGTCACAAACTGTCATGATGATCAAGTCTCATGAAGCCAAGCCAGATAAGCAGTTAACAGAGGAGAAGCCGGTACCTAAGCAGAACAGAAATGGTGATGAACCATCTATGATAGTCGAGGAGGGATCATCGAGCAAAGTTGCCACAAAACAAGAAAGGCCGAAAGTGATAGTACCAGGGGTTGCTAACAAACCCATTGTATTCGTGGAAGGAGCCCGTACAGATCGGGTTATTATCACACCTGTAACCCAGCTGCCAGTCATCAACAACAAAGCCATCCCATGGAACTATGAACGGGTGACTGTAATGTACAAGGGAAAAGAAGTCAAGGAAGAAGTGTGTGAGGTGCAAGGCTTGACTCGTTCGGGAAGATGTTTTACGCCCGAAGAGTTAAGAAAAACTAAAAATAATCCAACACCAATAAAGAGAGCTGTGACGGAAGAAGAGGCGGAAGAGTTTTTAAGAAAAATGAAACTCCATGATTATTCTGTTGTGGATCAATTGAAGAAGACGCCCGCTCAAATTTCATTGTTGTCATTACTGATCCATTCAGAGGAGCACCGTCTGGCTTTGATGAAAATCCTGAATGAGGCTCATGTTCCTGAAAAAATCTCTGTAAATCATTTGGGAAGAATAGCCAACAGAATCTTTGAGACAAACAGAATTACATTTGCTGATGATGAATTGCCTGTGGAAGGTACCGAGCATAACAGAGCTCTTTACCTCACCGTGAAATGTGAAAACTCCGTAGTAACCCGGGTATTGGTTGACAATGGGTCAAGTGCAAACATCTACCCTCTCTCCACTTTAAGCAAATTAAAAATTAAAGAGGAGAGGATCCAGAAGAATAGTATCTGCGTACGGGGGTTTGACAGTGGAAGCAGAGATTCATTTGGCGACATAGTGTTGGAACTAACAATAGGGCCAGTTGAATTCACAATGGAATTTCAAGTGTTGGACATAGCTGTTTCTTACAACTTGTTGTTGGGTCGACCATGGATCCATGCTGCTAAAGCAGTCCCGTCAACACTATATCAGGCTGTCAAGTTTGAATGGGATCATCAAGAAATAGTTGTGCATGGGGAAGAAAGTTTAAATGCTCACAGCAGTACCATTGTACCGATCGAGGGAATAGAAAATGACCAGGGACCATGGGTATACTAAGTGTCCGACACAGTGTCGGTAGAGAAAATTCCAGAGGGGAAATACCTTCCGAATCCAAAGATAACCTCTGCTTCAGTCATGGTAGCTTATGAAATGTTAAAGAATGGTTTTATACCCGGCAAAGGTCTGGGCTTATCTTTGCAAGGAATTATACAACCAGTATCTCTCCCCGAGAACTGGGGAACATTTGGTTTGGGATTTATACCCACTATCACCGATGTGAAAAAGGCCAGAAAGCTGAAACATAAGGCATGGGATCTTCCAAAACTAGTCCCACATCTGTCAAAGTCTTTTGTCAAGATCGGTGCTAAAAATCGCCCGATAACAACAATTCCTAAATCCCGGGTCAATCCTGAGGAGGAATTAATTGAAAGATTCGAGAAATTGTTTAATGATGTGAATATGTTGGAAAGCGGAGAAGGGTGTAGCAACGCAGAAGTTCAATTCGTTGGGCCAGAAACAAAGCTTAATAATTGGAAAGCCACTCCTCTCCCCATTCGAAAGGAGTCTTGGTAGTTTATTTTGATTTTCTTTCAAGTTTGTTTGGGTTGCTTCAGGGTTGTAATCCCAAAGCTTATCTTACAGTTTGTTTGAAGTGTGCAAAACCTTGTTATCTTTCATCATCCAATAAAAAGCAGTTTCCTTTTATTTATCATTCCTGATAATTTTCTTTTCTTTTTCTTCTTTCCTGTACAGTTCTTTTTACGCTTGCTCTAGTGATATGGCATGCATGAGGAATCCTCAGCCCAGTCTTAAAAATCAATCTGGTTCCGAAATATTAATTCAAGAAATATATTGTGATTATGAATCAGAATATGATGAAGATGAGGTTTTTGAAGAGATTAGTAAAGAGTTAATTCACTTTGAGGAAAAAATCAAACCTAACTTGAGTGATACCGAGGACATCAATATAGGGGACACGAGTAATATCCGGGAAACTAAAATAAGTGTCCATCTCGAACCAAAGATCCGAGAAGAGTTAATTAAAGCACTCATAGAATTCAAAGATGTTTTTGCATGGTCATATGACGACATGCCGGGCCTGAGCACTGATTTAGTGGTTCACAAATTGCCCACCGATCCAACGGTGCCTCCTGTCAAGCAGAGGCTGAGAAAATTCAAGCCTGATATGAGTGTGAGAATTAAGGAAGAAATCACCAAACAATTGGAAGCAAAGGTCATTCGAGTCACTCGATATCCTGTTTGGTTGGCTAATATCGTTCCTGTACCAAAGAAAGACGGCAAAATTAGAGTATGCGTCAACTACCGCAATCTCAACAAAGCAAGTCCAAAGGATAATTTCCCATTACCCAATATCCATATTTTGATCGACAATTGTGCCAAGCATGATATAGGATCTTTCGTGGATTGTTATGCCGGGTATCATCAAATTCTAATGGATGAAGAAGATGCAGAAAAGACGGCATTCATCACACTATGAGGAACTTATTGCTATCGGGTAATGCCATTCGGTTTGAAGAACGCCGGAGCAACCTATATGAGAGCAATGACCACAGTGTTTCATGATATGATACACAAGGAGATTGAGGTATACGTGGACGATGTGATCATAAAATCAAAGCATCAGGCCGACCACGTTGGGGATTTGAGGAAGTTCTTCTTAAGACTTCGCAGGTACAACCTCAAGCTTAACCCTGCCAAATGCGCATTTGGAGTTCCATCTGGAAAGTTGCTGGGATTCATAGTCAGTCGACGAGGCATCGAGCTAGACCCATCAAAAATCAAAGCCATCCAAGAATTGCCACCTCCAAGAAACAAAACTGAAGTAATGAGTTTGTTGGGAAGGTTAAATTACATCAGCAGGTTTATTGCTCAGCTCACAACAACCTGTGAGCCAATTTTCAAATTGTTGAAAAAGGATGTTGCGGTCAAATGGACCGATGAGTGTCAAAAAGCGTTCGATAAGATAAAAGGGTACTTGTCGAACCCACCCGTGTTGGTCCCGCCAGAGCCAGGAAGACCTCTGATTCTTTACTTGACGGTTTTGGAAAATTCATTTGGTTGTGTATTGGGGCAACATGACCTCACTGGCAGAAAAGAATAGGCCATCTACTACCTTAGCAAGAAATTCACAGCTTATGAGGTTAAGTATACTCATCTGGAGAAGACATGTTGCGCCCTGACTTGGGTAGCTCAAAAATTGAAACACTACTTGTCATCCTACACTACTTACCTCATTTCTCGTCTGGATCCATTGAAATATATTTTTCAAAAGCCTATGCCAACGGGAAGACTTGCAAAGTGGCAGATATTGCTCACAGAATTTGACATCATCTATGTGACACGAACTGCAATGAAGGCCCAAGCACTGGCCGATCATTTAGCTGAAAACCCGGTCGATGAGGAATACGAACCATTGAAAACCTATTTTCCTGATGAAGAAATAATGCACATTGACGAGGTGGAGCGAATTGAAAAACCTGGCTAGAAACTTTTCTTTGATGGAGCCGCTAACATGAAAGGAGTCGGGATAGGAGCTGTAATCATTTCTGAAACAGGGCATCACTATCCTGTTACGGCTCAATTGCGATTTTATTGCACCAATAATATGGCTGAATATGAAGCTTGCATTTTGGGGTTAAGGCTAGCCGCAGACATGGGTATCCGAGAAATCTTAGTCATGGGAGATTCGGATCTTTTGGTACATCAAATTCAAGGAGAATGGGAAACCCGAGACTTGAAGCTCATACCATACCGACAATGTCTACATGATCTTTGTCAGCGGTTTCAATCAGTGGAGTTCCAACATATTCCAAGAATCCATAATGAGGTTGCCGATGCATTGGCTACCCTGGCATCAATGTTGCATCATCCGGACAAAGCTTATGTAGATCCGATACATATTCAAGTCCACGATCAGCACGCTTATTGCAATATGGTTGAAGAAGAATTTGATGGTAAACCGTGGTTCCACGATATCAAAGAGTATATCAGAATGGGGATATATCCCACACAAGCCACAGGAGATCAAAAAAGGACCATTAGGCGATTGGCAAATGGATTCTTCTTAAGAGGAGAAGTTTTGTATAAAAGAACACCAGATCTTGGATTATTAAGATGCATAGATGCCAGACAAGCTACAGCTGTCATGTCTGAAGTACATTCGGGAGTTTGCGGACCCCACATGAGCGGATATGTGTTGGCAAAGAAAATCCTCCGAGCTGGTTACTATTGGCTTACCATGGAGCGAGATTGTATCAGTTTTGTGCGCAAGTGTCATCAATGCCAGATACACGGAGATTTGATTCATTCTCCACCATCCGAGTTGCACACAATGTCGGCACCATGGCCCTTCGTTGCCTGGGGCATGGATGTGATTGGACCAATTGAGCCGGCAGCATCCAATGGGCACAGGTTCATTCTGGTAGCCATTGATTATTTTACCAAATGGGTTGAGGCCAAGACATTCAAATCGGTGACCAAGAAAGCTGTGGTCGATTTTGTCCACTCAAATATCATATGTCGATTCGGAATCCCAAAGGTGATCATCACAGATAACGGTGCTAATCTTAACAGCAACTTAATGAAGGAAGTATGTCAACAGTTTAAGATTACACATTGCAACTCTACCCCATATCGGCCCAAGGCGAATGGAGTAGTCGAGGCAGCCAATAAAAACATAAAGAAGATACTTCGGAAAATGGTAGAAGGTTCAAGACAATGGCATGAAAAATTACCATTTGCATTATTAGGATACCGCACTACTGTTCGCACTTCAGTAGGAGCAACTCCTTATTTGTTGGTATATGGCACTGAAGCAGTAATTCCTGCAGAAGTTGAGATTCCTTCCCTTCGGATTATCGCCGAAGCAAAGATTGATGATGATGAGTGGGTCAAAACCCGTCTGGAACAACATGTGCTGAAACGTATTCTTCCACATCAGGTTGAGGCAAAAGGCAAATTTGCCCCGAATTGGCAAGGACCATTCATTGTGACCAGAGTATTATCGAATGGTGCACTATGTTTAACAGATATTGAAGGCAAATGCATAGACATGGCGATCAATTCTGACGCGGTAAAGAGATATTATGCATAAATTTTTGAATGTTTGTATTTAGCATTATTTCGAAGATTGGAATGACAAAGGCAATTTATTCTGCTATCCAAACACTATACCCTTTGTTTCCCCTTTGAGCCATACTTGTTTCTTTCCTACCCTCTCTTGGAATCAATGAAAATCAAATATGAAATAAAAAAAAAAATCACTATTATTGGGTGAACTACGTTTGACCTGATTCCTCAAAGAAAGATACGTAGGCGCCTCATGGCTCGGTCATAGGGTGCACAATATACATAACGTGCACAAAAAGAAACATCAAGCGACCCCAATCAAGAAACTGGGGCAAGAACTGTATTGGAAATAAGAAAAAGATTCCAAGAGTTGTAATTTTAAACCCATACCAAAGCTATTTAGCTTTTAATACCTTTTCCATTTCTAACCCCATACCAAAAAGACCTTTCGATCAATCTTAGAAAAATGCTGAGACAAGAAAATGAAGATGGTTCATAACACTCTGGTACAAACAAGAAAAGAAAGTAAAAATGAGAGAGTCTTATAGGTGAAAACCCACACGGGCACCATAAGGCGACGGAAGTTTAGAGAAAAGTAAAATGAGAGAGTCTTATTGGTGAAAACCTTCGCAGGCACCATAAGGCGACGGAAGTTGAGAGAAAAGTAAAATGAGAGAGTCTTATTGGTGAAAACCTTCGTAGGCACCATAGGGCGAAAAGGAAGTGAGAAATTAACAAATGAGGAAGGTTTGTCGGTGAGAACTCTTTGAGATATTACAAGTCCAACAGGTCTGTAAAATGAAAAATGAAGTTGGATTACGAAAATTTTGGGGAAAACAAAAATGAGACAATTGAAAGGAGATTGATTAAAGACTGGGTTGATTAATCCAAAATGCATACCCTGATCATTGGCGCCAGTGACTCCAATCAGATAAGTTTATTCCTTTTCCAACAGTCATCCAAATTTGGATTTTTCTTTTCATTCTATAATTGTCGAAATCAGCGTGTTTCGTCACTAATAATCTTACTTTTCTAAAAGCTTTGAGATAAGTTTTATTCCAAACAAATAAGAAGGAATGTCAAGGTATACTACCAAGATTCAAGGTTACATGATGCAAAATAAAGCCATGAAAGGCGGGAGATAAAAATAATAAGATATGGGAGGAAGAAAAGTGAAATCAAAAGTGGATCAACAATGTCAGGAGAGACATATGATTACGGTTAAAAGGGTATGAAGGAAAACATACAGAGGGGAATCCTATAGTCAAGGATCAATTACAAGGACAAAACAGTCTTTTTCAATCATTCCAAGGCAATAAAAAAGAGACGAAGAGAAGCCTCACCATCGGCAAGAATACCCCAGTTAACCACCCTGCTTTAAACTAACGAAGTTTTCTTTGATTTAAAACAGGGGCAAAGACAATATTTGTGTCAGGAAATACCTGGTAAAGAAGAATTGAAGAAGTCAGGCGTCCACCTGGAGAATGAGGATGACAATTAAAGAAATCAGGCGTCCACCTGGAGAATGAGGATGAGAAAAGAAGAAGTCAGGCGTCCACCTGGAGAATGAGGATAAGAATTAAAGAAATCAGGCGTCCACCTGGAGAATGAGGATGAGAATTAAAGAAATCAGGCGTCCACCTGGAGAATGAGGATGAGAATTGAAGAAGTCAGGCGTCCACCTGGAGAATGAGGATGAGAATTAAAGAAATCAGGCGTCCACCTGGAGAATAAGGATGAGAAAAGAAGAAGTCAGGCGTCCACCTGGAGAATGAGGATGAGAAAAGAAGAAGTCAGGCGTCCACCTGGAGAACGAGGATGAAGAATTAAAGAAAGAAGTCAGGCGTCCACCTGGAGAATGAGGATGAGAATTAAAGAAATCAGGCGTCCACCTGGAGAATGAGGATGAGAATTAAAGAAGTCAGGCGTCCACCTGGAGAATGAGGATGAGAATTGAAGAAGTCAGGCGTCCACCTGGAGAATGAGGATGAGAATTAAAGAAATCAGGCGTCCACCTGGAGAATGAGGATGAGAAAAGAAGAAGTCAAGCGTCCACCTGGAGAATGAGGATGAGAAAACAAGAAGTCAGGCATCCACCTGGAGAATGAGGATGAGAATTGAAGAAGTCATGCGTCCACCTGGAGAATGAGGATGAAGAATTAAAGAAGGAATCAGGCGTCCACCTGGAGAACGAGGATGAGAATTAAAGAAGTCAGGCGTCCACTTGGAGAATAAGGATGAGCATTAAAGAAGTCAGGTGTCCACCTGGAGAATGAGGATGAGAAAGGAAGAAGTCAGGCGTCCACCTGGAGAATGAGGATGAGAATTAAAGAAATCAGGCGTCCACCTGGAGAATGAGGATGAGAAAGGAAGGAATCAGGCGTCCACCTGGAGAATGAGAATGAGAAAAGAAGAAGTCAGGCGTCCACCTGGAGAACGAGGATGAAGAATTAAAGAAGGAATCAGGAGTCCACCTGGAGAACGAGGATGAGAATTAAAGAAATCAGTCGTCCACCTGAAGAATGAGGACAAAGAATTGAAGAAGTCAGGCGTCCACCTGGAGAATGAGGATAAAAATTAAAGAAGTCAGGCGTCCACCTGGAGAATAAGGATGAAGAAGTTAAGAAGAAATCAGGCGTCCACCTGGAGAATGAGGATAAAGAAAAGAAGCATTCAGGAGTCCACCTGAAGAATGAGGACAAAGAAAAGAAGCAGTCAGGCACACACCTGGAAAACAAGGGAATACAATTGAAGTGTAGGAATCAAAAACCCGCTCATATGAGAAATGAGCACATTTAGAGTCAATAAAGCAGAGGAATCCAACAAAATCCCCAGCAAGAAACAACAAGAGTCCCAAACAGATGAAGAAAATACGGGACACAATGAAAAGGAAAACGGAATAAGTCAAATGCCCAAGAATCACCAAGATATCAAGACAACAAGAAACGCAAGGGCATGATCTAGATAAGATTTTTATAATTCATGTACCATAGTCTAGTTTAGCTTTTTTGTATTACCTTTGAAGTAAGGTATAATAAGGAGGTCAGCAAGCAGTAGAAACAGCACGAAGCAGCAGTAACATCACAGTCCCATGGTAGTCCCAGCTACCCAAAACTTCCCGAACTACATTGACCTGATTCCTTTATAGCCAAGGATATGTAGGAAACCTTTGAAGCAGAGGTTCGGTCAAATCTTTCAAAAAATGCTTCCCACGGAGTATTTGAACGGGCAAAAATCGCTCGTATCCGCTCACTTTATCTTTGCACGAAAACTCTTCGAGTTTCCGCACAAAGAGGGGCAGCTGTGAGCACGTGATTTTTGCCTTACGAAAACTACTCCAAAATAAATCAAAAATAAAATAAATTTCTTTTACTGTGCAAATTTTTTGAATTTGCGTGGTGTTTGTTAAATATTTGTTTTATGTCCGTAAATATTTACGTTGTCATAATAAAATGAAAAATAAAATAAAATACATGTTGCATGCATATCTAGGATTTAATTATGCATTGATTCAAAATAAAAACACAAAAATATGCATTTTTGTTCTATTTTAAATATTCCACTGTGTGATTAATGTTTTGTCTGTATGTTGAACAGTTGTTATAAAGTGATTAATATTGTCTAGAAGTTAAAATTGTTTTATAATTAAATTTAGGAATTTAAATTAGAAAATTGAAATAAAAAAATAATAAAATAAAATAAAATAAAATAGAATGTGAAAATCGGACCTGGATTAAAATCCAGGCCCAAAACCAAATTACCCCCCCCCTAGCCCAATCCAGGCAGCCCAAGTCCGGTCCAATCCAGATGAGCCAAAATGACAGCGTTTGGTCGTAGCTTCTCAGGGACCGTTGGATCAAATCCAACCAACGGTTAAGATCTTACCCCCTTACCCGTAACCCGTAACCCGACCCTTTGACCCGATCCAGGCTGACCCTGAACTTAGACCAAACGACAACGTTTGGTTAAGTGGATTGATCTCAACCGTGCATCTTAATTGATCCAACGGATGAGATCAATCCACCCCACCCCTATATAAGGACCAAACCCCTACCCCGGCCCCTAACTTAACACCCCCCTCCTCTCACTGTTCATCATCGTTCCCAAACCAAACCCCTAACCCTAGCCTCCCTTATTCCCCACCGCCTGAAACCCGGCGGCAACAACGCCGCCGGTCACCAAAATAACACCCCAGAACCCCCTGAACATCCTCTATCCAGATATGCTAGCCACTTGGCTCGAATCTTCCTGAAGGTTCTCGAATCTTCATTTGAAGATTCGAGCCAAGCTCAGATCTAAACCAAACAATCCCTAGTTAACACCATAGCACCCCCTAACATGCCTCATTATGGATCTGGTGTTGGTTTGGTTCGAATCCCCTCAGAACTCTTCGAATCTTCTTTTGAAGGTTCGGACCAAACAAGAACAAACTCAGATCTGTTCTAAACTGACACCAAATGACCCCTAGGCTACCCTCACCCGTGTGTCGTATTTGGTCCCCCTCGAATCTTACCAGAAATGGTTAAGTCCCAAATCGAACCTTCAGGAACCCTAGAAATACCAGACTTTTGGATTCTGCCCAAATTAAATAAAGATTGAGGTTTAATCGACCTTAGTCGAAGTATTTTCAGTGGAAAATACTTCGACTAAGGTCTGTTTGATTTCAAACAAAGTCCGAATCCAAGTTGAGTTCGAGTCCGTATGAAGTTTGAAGATTCAGAGGTATTTTTCTATTTCTTTTGTGTATTCTACGTGTATTGTTGTTTGTCTTAATAGCCTGTTAATTTTTCATGATTTTATTTGATTAATTCTGTCATCTTTGTCTCATGCCCGTCTATATGATCAAATATGAAACTATTTCTGTTGGTTGTGATTATTTACAATGTGTGTGATCGACTCGATTAAGTTCGTCGATCAGTTGTGTTATAAATCTTGTTTCTGAAAATGTTGATTGAAACAGTCTGTTTCTTTTGTTTTAGACTGATTATGGACAAATGTTGTAAATAGTCAACTGATTAATACTCGTCAATTAAATCACGTTTGTTTGCAAATCATTAAATTCAAATGAATGTTGTGTATATATTATTTTCTGAACAGGGCATTGTCAGTATATTGACAATGCTCCTGTGTGTGTTTGATCTTGGTTCAATGTTGAAGTCCAGTCTGAATTGTTATAATAATTTCAGTGGTATGTTGTTATGATGTTAGTTCTGAATTCAAGTTTACAAAGGTTGGGTAAATACAATTGTATTAGGAGGTTAATCATTAGGAATTGGTTGTAGCTGCTAGACAAGTTTAGATTCAGATAACTTGTTAAAATTTGAGACAGTAATACCAGTAGAAAACAGTAAATCTAGGACATTTTTGGGACAGAACAGTAAGGGTAATATGATAGCATAATGAGCTGAAAGTAGAAAGTTAGTGGCTATTATTTAAAGTGATAATGGGAAACAAAGGGTAATGGGGCTGCTTAAAATCAGGATAGGATCATTTAAAGTATTAAAAAGTAGTTTGTAATGGAACTTTCTGATTTTAAAAGAAGAAAGGGGTCCAAGAAGCACTAGAAGGGTATAGGACAGCCCTGTATAAATAGAGGGAGCTGGACAGGGATTAAAGGAGAAGAAAAAATCAGATTTTAAGAGGAGAGTTCAGAAGAAAAAATAGGAAGAGATTGAGAGATTTGAGGATCAGATTTTAAAGCAGATTTTAAGAGAGAATTTAAGAAAAATACACCTAGAGTGAGATAAAAGAAAAAATCAAGCAGAAAAATCAGATTCCTCTTGGAATCTGAAGAGGAAGAAGAAACAGAAAAGAAACCAAAAGAGAGTATTCGCACACACACACACACACACAGTGAAGCTGAAACAGAAAAATAGAAAAGAAAAGAAAAATCCGAAACCTTGTTGTTCTTTTGGAATCTGTCCGGGTCTGTGTATTGATACTATTTGGTTTTAAAATCTGAAATTCTTTAAGAAGCTTTGCTCTTATGAATCTGGGTTTCTCGGGTCTTATTATTGCTCAAATCTGTGGAAATACTGATATTCTGCCAGTATTTTGTTACTGCTGCAACTGCTGAAAACTTACTTCTTCTACCTTCATTTCCAGGTACTTATCTTCTAAATTCTATGTTGGAAAGAGATTCAGCATGACAAATCAATGAAGCTTGATTTGCAGTTTTATTTTTCCATTTATCTAAGTTTGTTATTATAAATTTCAGTTTTTGTTTCATGTTGTTTCATATAGAAGTATGCTTGACATGTTAATTATCAATTGATCATTCTCTTTTGAAATTCATTTAAGTGTTGTAATAATATTACCTATTCCAGAATTTCACTAAAGCATAGTTATGGTTGAATTGTTAAGATAGGGAATATGGCATGAAGTTGGCTATTAATTAAGTCTTACGACATTGTTAGACAGGTATAAAGTATTCTGGGAATATCAAGAAAATGCGTGGTTAGTGTATTTCGATTGTTTGGTTGTGGATTAAGGCTAGATGATGATTGGTTGCATTTTATTCATATAGGGCGTAATAATGATTATGGTTAACATCAATAGTCGGAAGTTGCATTAGTATCCTCCGTTATGTTTGCAAACGTCAAAAATAGGGCGAATAATGTTGGATGCAATATCACTTTATTAAGTCAATTAGGTAGATTTGTTCTCTTTCTTAAAATAACAAATGGCCTAGGAATGTTATAATGTGAAAGTTAGTAACAAGGGTTCACATAAATTGAGAATCCAATCGGTTTGATTATATATATATCTTACATTTAATCATAAGCATAATTAATTAAAATAATTTCGCCTATTAGATTAAAAACGAGTATATGAGAATAAGTTGAGATGTACATGCACAGATTGCAACACTTTAAATCAATGGTAAGTAAAAAATAGAATTTGCACTAAATAAAAATAATGAAAATTCTTGGAAAATATTTCTTCCCTTTATGAATCATTTTTTTAGTTTCATATGCAATTCATTCTTTGGTAGATATATAATGTTGTATTTGCCGAAAATAGTGTTAATCATATTTTTATTCTTTTCTTTGAATTTGAATAGTCTGGATAAATATAATTTATACGCGGGAATTATAATCGACGGGCAACATTTAATAAATTGTGAATTCTTTTCAAGAGTTCAAGGGTATCTTAAATGGATATTTCTCATGATATAATAAACAATTTGGGGAAAGTCCATAATATTATTAACAAAGATTTTGCGCAATCAGGGATGCGTTCGCGCACCCTGATTATATTCTTAAAAGCAAAAATTCGGATTATGCGTACGAGCAATTTCGAGCGAATATTTAATAAAAAAAACGAATTTCTTTGGAAAATATTAAATTTATTTCATAAAACCCGAGATGTGCGGTTCACTATTTAAGAAAGACGAATATTCTTGATTCGACACAATTTCGAAAATTCATTGTTTTTTAATAAATATATTATCAAGATTATCGTGTACACGTGCGCGTGACACAATTCCGCATTTTTTTTATTTATAGCACGAATATACGTACGCGTTATTCGATTCAAAGAAGGGCCCTTAATCACAAGCAGTATAAATAAAAGCGGTAGTAAAAATCATGCAATAAGGACGCATTTAGTAAAAGTCAAGATAATTAAGCCAATAGTAAAAACAGTTGAGCGACCGTGCTAGAACCACGGAATTCGGAAATGCCTAACACCTTCTTCCGGATTAACAGAATTCCTTACTCAGGATTTCTGGTTCGCAGAATAATAAACAGAGTCATATTCTCCTCGATTCAGGGATTAAAAATTGGTGACTTGGGACGCCTTAAAATTCCCAGGTGGCGACTCTGAAATAATTAAATAAATCCCGTTTCGACTGTCCTTTAATTGGAGAACACTCCCCACGCGCCCCGCGGGCGCGGTAAAAAGGAGGTGCGACAATGGCAAAGGCTCTTAGCCTTAAGGGTGTTATTTCAAAGTTATCGAAATAACAACCCGTCGTAATTCGAACGAGGCCGAATCGTGCTTTTATTTTGATGGCGAAGGCCGTCAGCCTTAAGATTGTTATTTCGAACTTATCGAAATAACAACCCATCGTGATTCGAACGAGGTCGAATCCTACTTTTACTCTGATGGAGAAAGCCCTTAGTCTTAAGGGTGTTATTTCGAACTTATCGAAATAAAATCCCGTCATGATTCGAACGAGGTCAATTCCTGCTTTTACTCTGATGGCGATGTCCCTTAGCCTTAAAGGTGTTATTTCGAACTTATCGAAATAACAACCCGTCGTGATTCGAACGAGGTCAAATCCTGCTTTTATTTTGATGGCGAGGGCCCTTAGCCATAAGGGGTGTTCTCATGGGGTGTCCCAATTTGCTTAATATTGCTGGCATTGAAAAATATGACGTATTTCCTGGGGGAGTCCTAGTTTGCTTAATTTTACTTGCATTGGAGAATATGATGTATTTCCTTGGGGAGTCCCAGTTTGCTTCTGTTTCTATTCCACTTAGAGAAATAGTCAGTTAAAACAAAATAAAAGCGTTTGTTACCTCGATTTGATCGGTCGACGAGTGGAGAGGAGTGACCATATTACCTTCTCCGGTTATGCTTTCAGTGGCCGCTACCAATTTTTGTGTGGTTGCCCGCTTTAGTAAAGTTTTCTTTGTTGTACAGATAGCATATTATGATATTTCAAACGTAAAGTTAAGATTGTTCCATCTGCCCTCTTTTTCCACTTCGACATTTTATGGGCTGTCATTTTCTTGAGTTTGTTTTGTGCAATTGTAGCCCTTCCATCTTTGTAACTTGGACGTTTTTAACTTCTATGTCCAAGCTCTTTTCATTTAAGACATCTGAACTCATAAGTCCTTGAAGTCACTTATCTGTTTTCTACAGTTCAAATGTATAATCAAATTTATTCAATGATAAGAAACGCCTTTGATTTGGCCTTTAAAGAACGCGGAAGTTGTGCGAATATTCTCTTATACGGATAATATATTAAAAATTTGAAGTTGCAGAAGCGAAAGACAGTTTAAGAAAGCTATCTCGTCTTTCCATGTTATGGTAGACAGCCGTACTAGGAAATATCTACCATGAGTAGAACGTGGAACTGGAATTGAATTCCAGATCTAGAGAAAAATAAAATTTTAACTAGAAAATCCTCACAGATGGCGCCAAATTATTTGACTCAAAAGATTTTAAACTCTTTTTGAACAAATCAATCAAAGAAGATGAAGAGGTTAATCCTAGTTAAGGATAATTACTCCAGATCTGAGATGAATAATACGAATTAAAAAATATAGCCGAATATAAATGTTGACGGCGATTATGGCCAGATTTAATAGCATAAAGAAAGATACGATAAGTAACAAAAATGTGAATAAAGGAAAAGATTCACCCGATCTTCAGTGAGACCGGACTTCTTTCATTTAATAAAGATGAATGATAGGCAAATACAAGAACCTTAGGACCTTTTGGATCTGATGAAGATATGGGATCACAGATCCTCTCATTTCTTTGGAGAGGTGTGTTTACATATTTTCTAGAAAGAGTGAGAGAGCCCGAACCCCCCTTTTGGGAAGTCCTCCCCTCCTATTTATAGGGGGGGATATCCATAGAAAATTCCTAAAGAAAGGTACAATTTAGAGGGAATATTCGGTAGAATATTCCTTTTGAGTATTCCAAAGTAAACTAGTTGTTT
The DNA here is from genome assembly GCF_000393655.2 of Nicotiana sylvestris. NCBI lineage: Eukaryota > Viridiplantae > Streptophyta > Magnoliopsida > Solanales > Solanaceae > Nicotiana > Nicotiana sylvestris. Next base: position 82,959,789 of record NC_091061.1, read on the forward strand.
CATGACTGTCCAACCTCGGCTATTGATGGATGTCCGTCATCGGCCTGTCCGATCACGACCTTATGTCTCCACGTGCCGAATTTCTATGATCTAATCCTTACCCATACAATCATTTACTACCTTTCTTGGCAGATGGACTTCTTGATATTTTGCCTACAATATATATATATATATATATATATATATATATATATATATATATATATATATATATAAAAGGTACCCAAAAAGAAAAAAAAAGAAAGGAAGTCTAAGATATGGCCAAAAAAAAGAAAAAAAGAAAAAAGATAGCCAGATAATCAACATATTAAAAATGTTACCTCGGATTACTTAGTTGCAGGGCCAGGTCTTATCCCAAAAATGGACAATTTGAGCGAAAGCAAGGTTGCAGGAACCTCTACCGAAAACTGTCTTGGACAATTTATGAATGGATGCTTCCGGTCTGAAAGTCTACACAAGTGGTAGCAACATTAGTATTAAGATTTTTTTTAGTACATCATTAATCTACAAGTAGTTGCAGCTTTCTAATATAACATCATATCGTACTATATGATACGTGTGAAACCCCAAAATTAAAAGTGAATTACTAAAATATCCCATAAAACTGAAAGACCATTTTATCTTTTCTTTGAATGCTATTTTTATATATTATTTTTGTACTGAAAAGTAATTTTAGCTTCAATAAATAACAATGTGTACTATAATCTACATTAAATCAGATAATTGAGAAGCAGTAGTGTGAAACATAGCTATAGTAAATGATAAATGTGTACGTTGCACCCTTTCAACTCCTAGGTAAAATTATATTACCCTGCAGCCTTTTAATTCCTAATTAGAATTACTTCATCTTCTCTCTTCACTAGTCAGTGATCACCATCTCCGGCATACATAACTCATCTACGAAATGTCATATAAGGTGCATTTTTTTATTTCATGTTACTTTTTACAAGTGTTTTGGGATCAGAGTGTAATGATCCGGCTGGTCATTTTGAGTATTTTAGCCCTGATCTCCTATTTATTGCCTCTTCTATGTTATATCGTGGTTGCGGGACTTGCTAAGGTGTTTGGGTTTGGTTTCGGTGGAGTTAGGGAGTAAAATGGGACATGAAGTCCCTAAGTCGATGCTTTAAGTTGAAAGGGTTGACCGTAGTTTGACTTTTGTGTGTACGACTCCAGAATAGAGTTTTGATGGTTCCAATAAATCTGTATGGTGATTTTGGATTTAGGAGCGTGTTCGGATGTCAATTTGGAGGTTCGTAGGTCATTTTAGCGTGAATTGGCGAAAGTTAGAAAATCTAAGGTTTGGAAGATTGGAAGGTTTGACCGGGAGTTGACTTTATTGATATCGGGGTCGGATCCCAATTTCGGAAGTTAAAATAGGTCTGTCATATCATTTAACACTTGTATGCAAAGTTTGAAGTCAATCGGACTTGTTTTGGTATGAATCGACATTATTTTTTAGAATTCGGAAGTTCATACTTTCATAGGCTTGACTTTGATTGCGATTCATATAATCGATGTTGTTTGATGTAAATTTTGGCCTCGAGTAGGTCTATTAGGTATTTTGGAACTTGTTGGTATGTTCGGACGGGGTCCTGTGGGCCCCAGTTGTGATTCGGATAGAATTCGGAATAAATTTTGGCTTGATCATGTTGCTGATGTTCCAGCCTTCTGGTGTTATCGCACCTATGGAGGGATTGACCGCATGTGTGGACTCGCAAATGCGACTGATGGAGCGCAGAAGTGAAAAGGATTGTGGACCTAGGGTCGTAGATACGAGGTGGTATCTGCATCTGCGAGTCCACAAGTGTGGAGGAGATGGTCACTGATGATAGGCTATAATTGTGTATTTTAGTCGCTTATTACACTCTAATTTACTGCACTTTAATTGAGTTTGAACTTTAATTGCTAGTGTTTTGCATTAAATATGTGTTTTATGCGTAGGACTGATTTCGATCTATGTAGGCGTTATGGAATAAACTCAAGTGATTTGGATCTTTGAAGTCTGAGTAAAAGCCTAAGGAATTAAGCCGAGATCGTGTTCGGGGATCAACGGATGTTAGTTAAGAACGAAACGAAGAATCGAACGGGCATACGACACATTGTCTAGTAAAATGCACATAACGTTTCGCTCAGAACTCCGTTTGGGCTCCACAATATATCGTTGGGAAAATATTTGAAAGGGATACAATTTTCATGTTTTGCATTTTTGCAAATTCTCACTACTGTGCCGCATAAGACGCCGCAAGGTGCGGCACAGTGGTGTAAAAACTGGCCTGACAAGAAAAATGCAAGGCTGCTGATAATCTCCACTAGTGCGGCGCAGGGTGCGGCGCGCCTGTGCAAATTTTACAGAGCCGGAGTCCTATTTAGCGCATGAAAGGGTGTTTCATCTGGGCCCGACCCTACTTGGTATAAATGCATATAAAAACGCTATTTTGAGGACTTGGGACGGAGTTTAGACCTAGGGACGCCACTTTTAAGAGAGGATACACAGAAGAACCATCGGGGAGCAAGAATATCTCAGATTTCTTCATCTTCACTTAGTATTTTCAATTATCCAAACTTATGAAATTATTTGCTAATATCATGAGTGGCTAAAAAATCCATTGTTCTGGGGTTGTGATTGAGACATGAATATTGTTGTTTAACATTAACTTAAACTTGATTATAATTCACTAATATATGGTTGTTTCTTCAATTCTGTGACTAATTGCTTAATTATCTGGCCAGCAGTTAGGTTCTATTTACTATCCATGCTATGCTTGGGAAAGCCATGTTTAGATTACAGAAGAATTGAAGAAAGCACGATCTTAACTCTTAGGGGGGCGAATTTGTTGTTAGGATAGGAATATACCTAGTCGTCGTACTTAATTAAATATCATAGTCTTAATGCGTTCTTGATATATTGATTTCATAGGAATATAGGCATTAATCTATTTTGAATAGGCGAGTAGTACTTCGGGAGAAGGCTATGAGAGCAATTTTCGATTAATTAGCAATCATGAGTGAATTTTATAAGAGGGAGAGTTAAAGAGAATATAATAGGATTGGCGAATAGATCACAGCCCTAGAATTTTTTTGTCCATTGAATACATAACAATCATTCTACTGCTTGTGAATTTAGTCATTACATAGAATTATAATTTAGTATAATCACATTCTTGAACTTGATTTTGTCTTGACTTAATAACAATCTTGGTGATTTTAGTGGGTAGTTGATACAAGTCTTTGTGGGTTCGACACTTGACTTATCATTTTATTACTTGTATGACCAAGTATACTTGCGCGTGCGTTTGGGAACAACAAGCTTTTGGCATCGTTGCCGGGGACTTGAATATTAACTACTTTCTAGTTTTTACTTATTTTGTTTATTTCGTCAAGTCTAATGTTACTTGATTGTTTCTCTGATCTTAGAAACGTTGATTGAATGCGCAGGGTCAGAAGCCAAGACAGACTTCAAGGCTTTGATCCCGAACCCTGAGAGGACATTTCATAGGAGGTTGAGGGAAGCCAAGGATACTAATAATCTCCAGGCACTTGTTCAATTTCCTGTGAACATGGCAGAGGAGGAACATATGGCTGTTCAGGAGGTGGCTATGCCCAGCATTGCTAATGTCACCTCCAGTATTGTGTAGCCTAGGATCACTGGGCACTTTGAGCTGAAATAGAGCATGATCCAGCTACTTCATGCAAACGGGCAGTTTATGGGTCTTCCACACGAGGATCTACAACAGCATATACTGAACTTCTTGGAGATTAGTGACATTATATCACTAACGGAGTTACTCCAGACTATGTGCGACTTACACCTTTTCCAGTCTCACTGTTGAGTGAAGCAAAGCTATGGCTGAAGGCAGAACCAGCTAATTCTACTACGTCAGGGAATGATTTGGCAAGGAAATTTCAAGCAAGGTTCTTCCCTTCAGGCAAAAGTGTAAAGATCAGAAGTGAGATAGTTGCCTTCAAACAAAAAGCGGGAGAGTCTTTATACTCAGCTTGGGAGAGGATCAAGGGGCTAATCAGATACTGTCCTCATCACAATCAGACAAGAGAAGTATTAGCTAACACTTTCATAGAAGGTCTACATCCTGAAACAAAGATTGTGGTAGATGCTACAGCTGGAGGTCAAGTGTTGGAGAAAAGCTTTGATGATATTTATGCATATTGAACAAATTCTCCAAAAGCAATCCGGATTGGCAAGGAGAAATAGGCAGACACACGGTACAAAAATCTGCAGGGGTTCTCGAGTTAGATGTTGTCTCAGCATTATCAGTGTAGATTTCTACACTGACCAACCAAGTCAGTCAGATGAGCATAGTTATTAACAAAAAACAAGCTCAACCAGTGCAACGGGTTCAGGTGTTTTACGAAGTATATGGAGAGGGTCTCACAAGCGACTTATGTCCAGTTAATCCAGAGTATATCCACTTTTTGGGTAATATAAGTAAGGGCCAAACAAACCAATATGGGAACACTTACAATCCCAACTGGAGGAACCACCAAAACTTCTCTTGGGGTGGAAACCAAGGTACCCAGAATCAATACCGGCCTCAAGCACCTCAACAACAGTATAGACCATCGCAAGCTGAACAACAAGAGAGTCTAACAAGTCACCTTGAGGAAATGATGAAAAAATTGATGGCTGAAAAACAAGCCCTCACTCAGAAATTGATGGCTGAACAACAAGCCCTCACTCAGAAATTAATGGTTAATCAGCAAGCCCAAGCCATAGCAATGAGAAATTTGAAGCGCCAAGTGGGACATTGTGCCAGTGCTCAAAACACTAGACCGATTGGAGCTTTTCCAAGTGACACTGAAGCTAATCCTAAGGCATACCTTAATGTCGTATCATTGAGAAATAGGAAACAATTAGAGGAAGTCCTGTAGAAAAAGAGAAAATAAGTGACTTTTAATGAGAGGCCAGCCACTATAGAATCAACATCAAAAAAATCAAAGAAGTCAGACAAGCCAGCTGAAGAGGCAGTGGTTGAGCAACCCCCATCATTGGTTGCAAGGCCACCACCTCCGTTCCCTCAAAGATTGCATAAAGTGAAGGATAACGCCGCATATAAAAAGTTTCTTGATATTTTGAAGCAGGTGCAAATTAATATTCCATTGGTAGACATCTTACAAGAAGTGCCCAAATATGCAAAGTACATCAAGGACGTAGTGACAAATAAAAGGAGGCTGACCGAGTTTAAAACTGTGGCACTCGCTGAGGAATGTAGCTCAAGAATTCAAAGCAAGTTACCCCAAAAGTTGAAGGATCCAGGTAGTTTCACTATCCAAATCTCGATTGGTATACATGCAGTTGGGCGAGCTTTATGTGATCTTGGAGCAAGCATCAATTTGATGCTGCTATCTGTGTTCAGACAGTTGGGGTTGGGTCAGCCACGCCCAAGAATTGTAATCTTACAGTTGGCTAATCTCTTCCTTGCTCATCCTGAAGGAGTGATTGAAGATGTTTTAGCTCAAATGGGTTCTTTCATATTCCCTACTGATTTCATTATCTTGGACTACGAGCCTGATCAAGAAGTCCCATTTATTTTGTGGCGTCCATTATTAGCCACGGGCCGAGCTATGATTGATGTTTGTGAAGGAAAGATGACGATGAGAGTAGGTGATAGAGTGGAGATATTCAATGTTTATAAAGCACTCAGGTTGCCAGCCCACTATGAAGAGCTATCCATGATTTTTGTGGTGGAAAGCGGTGCTACATCATTAGTGCCTTATATGAGCCCTATAGATCCTCTTGAATGAGCTTTGATTGGGGATGAAGAAGATAGTGAAGATGAAATTATGAGATAAATTGAGCAAATACTTGATATATCTTGCAGTTATGTCCATGGGTTTGGAAAATTTGAGGAGCTGGACAGGCCTGTTACTCTAACCCCTCATAAGCCATCAATTGAACAAGCTCCAAAGCTAGAACTTAAACCCCTCCCGGCGCATTTGCGCTATGCTTATTTAGGGAACTCTGAGACATTTCCTGTGATTATCTCATCCAACTTGACGAACACTCAAGAAGAAAAATTGCTCAGAGTACTCCACGAGCATAGAAAGGCCATTGGGTGGACTATTGCCGACATCAAGGGAATTAGTCCATCATTTTGCATGCATAAAATTTTCTTGGAAGATGGACACCGCACTAGTGTTCAGCAACAAAGGAGGTTAAATCCCATTATGAAAGAGGTCATGAAGAAGGAAGTTATTAAGTTGCTCGATGCAGGTATCATCTTTCTTATTTCTGATAGTAACTGGGTAAGCCCAATTCAATATGTGCCCAAAAAGGGGGGAATGACTGTGATTGAGAATGAGAAAAATAAGCTAATTCCTACTCGCACTATGACAAAGTGGAGAGTCTACATTGATTATAGAAAGCTCAACAAAGCAACCCGCAAGGACCACTTTCCACTTCTATTCATTGACCAAATATTGGACAGATTAGCTGGGCATGAATATTATTGCTTCCTTGATAGTTATTCCGGATACAACCAGATTGTCATATGCCCATATGACAAGGAGAAGACCACTTTTACTTGTCCTTATGGCACTTTCGCCTTCAAGTGAATGTCGTTTGGTCTTTGTAATGCATCAGCAAACTTCCAGAGATGTATGATGGCTATTTTCACCGATATGATGAAAAGTTTGTGGAAGTTTTTATGGATGATTTTTTAGTCTTTGGGTCTTCTTATAATGATTGTTTGAAGAAATTGAGCAAGGTGTTGGCCCGTTGTGAAGAAACGAATCTGGTATTGAATTGGGAAAAGTGCCATTTTATGGTACAAGAAGGCATCGTGTTGTGTCACGGAGTATCTAGGAGCGGCATAGTTGATAAGGTGAAGGTGGAGGAGGTTGAAAAATTATCTATGTCGATTTCTGTGAAGGGTGTCCGGAGTTTCTTTGTACACGCGAGATTCTATCGGCGCTTTTTTAAAGATTTTTCTAAATTGCTACTCCTTTGTGTAGGTTTCTTGAAAAAGATGTAACTTTCAATTTTGATGACGCATGCCTCAAGGCATTGAAGAACTCAAAAGGAAGTTGGTAGCTGCTCCAATTATTGTGGCACCAGATTGGTCATTACCATTTGAACTTATGTGTGATGCAAGTGACCATGCTATTGGGGCAGTGCTGGACAGAGAAAAGATAAGGTGTTTTATTCTATCTACTATGCGAGTAAGACTCTGGATGATGCATAGCTGAATTACACCACCACTGAAAAGGAGTTGTTAGCTGTTGTGTGGGCCTTTGAGAAATTTCGAGCATACTTGGTGGGAACAAAAGTCATAGTGCATACTGATCATGCAACCATCAAGTATCTATTTACAAAAAAAAGAATCTAAGTCTAGATTGATGCGTTGGGTTTTGTTATTGCAGGAAATTGACACAGAAATACGAGATCGAAAGGGCACTGAGAACCAAGTATCTTATCATCTATCAAGGCTAGAAAATCATGACCACATGGAGGAGGGTGGCCAAATTAAAGAAGTATTTCCTGATGAGCAACTTTTTGCTATAATCCAAAACCCTCCCCCATGGTACGCAGACTATGTGAATTATCTAGTGAGTGGGGTACTTCCTGCTGAAATTGAATCTGAAGCTACAAAGAGGTTTCTACATGATGTGAACTTCTACTATTAGGATGAGCAATATTTGTACAAGCAATGTGTTGATCATTTGAAGAGGAGATGCATTCCAAAAAATGAGGTGGAATTGGTGTTGCAGGACTGTCACGCTTCACCTTATAGGGGCCATCATGGAGTAGATAGAACAGCTGCAAAGGTACTACAATCCGGTCTCTTTTGGCCAACTTTATTAAAGAATGCCCATGCATTTGTTAAGAAGTTTGACCAATGTCAGATAACAGGAACAGTCACAAGGAGGCATGAGATGCCATTGAATAATATCCTGGAGTTTGAGATTTTTTATATGTGAGGGATAGATTTTATGAGACCATTCCCATTGTCCAAAGGAAATAAATACATTTTGCTAGTAGTTGACTACGTGTCAAAATGGGTAGAGACAATTGCCTTGCCAACAAATGATTCCATGGTGGTAGCTGCGTTTTTGAAAAAGAACATATTTCGAGGTTTGGGACTCCACGTGCCTTAATTAGTGATGAGGGGACTCATTTCTGCAATCGGTTGTTGAATATCTTCTAGCTAAATATGGAGTCTGCCATAGAGTTGCTATAGCATATCATCCTCAAACAAGTGGGCAAGCTGAGGTGTCAAGCAAAGAAATAAAGCAAATCTTAGAAAAGATGGTGAGTGTGAATAGAAAGGATTGGGCTACGAAGTTAGATGATGCCTTGTGGGCATATAGAATAGCATACAAAACACCAATTGGGGCATCGCCGTATAAGCTTGTTTATGGGAAGGCATGTCACTTGTCTGTCGAACTTGAACACAAAGCGTATTGGGCCATTAAGAAGTTGAACATGGACCTTGACGTTGCAGGTGAGAAAAGACTCTTGCTGTTGAATGAATTAGATGAGTTCAGGTTGCACTCTTACGAAAATGCTAAGCTATATAAAGAAAAGACTAAAAGATGGCATGACAAGCATATCAAGCCACGTCACTTCGATCCAGGCCAACATGCATTATTGTTCAATTCTAGGCTAAAGTTATTTCCTGGGAAGTTAAAATCGAGGTGGTCAGGCCCTTTTGAGGTAGTGAGAGTCACTCCTTATGGAGCAATTGAGCTGCGATATTTAAATGGTAAAAGAAATTTTTTGGTGAACGAACATAGAGTTAAGAACTATTGGGGAGGAATAATTGATCGTGAGAAGACCCAAGTTGTACTCACTGATGAGTAAGCGAGGCCCTGCGTCGTGCCGCGACGTTAAATCAGGCGCTTGTTGGGAGGCAAGCCACCTTTACTGTTTTCTTTTATTTTTATTTTATTTTTTTTCTAATTATTGTTGTAGTATTTGTTTTTATTTTGTAAGATTATAAACATAGGAGGAAAATTCATTGGAAGAGTGCAAAAGCGAGTTAGATGTTTAGGACTAAGTGTGGGGTGCCCACACGAAGGACTATGCCTAGGGGAAGTCTGAGTACTCGTGAGCCGTTGTTGCTTCGGCCTTTGGCCTTTCAAAGAGTTTCTTGTCCACCCTTATTATTGTTTTGCTTTATTTGTGCGTTGGGGACACTGCACTCTTTTAAGTAAGGGGTGGGAGAATTCTCTAGATGATTAGTAGGATGTAGAAAAAAATGTAAACTTCTTATTTGTGATTTCGTAGTTGTGTAGTAATTGTGTAGTATTTTAGTAGCTCAAAAATCAAATCGAAAAAAAAATAGAAAAATTGGACCCTTCCCGACAATGGATCTCCTAAACAGTTTTCTTGAGCGATTTATGTCTAAAGAAAAAGGACAAAAAAAGATTTTCTTTGTAGGTAGTGTATCCCTTGGTTTTTATTTGTGCCGCGGTTCTTTTCCAAGAGTTTTGTTTGAACCGGGTATAGTTAGTTTTTATTTTTTAGAAATAGGAAATCTTGCGCTATGTTTTGAATTGAAGCATTATCTTTTAACCTTTTCATGCCTTGAGAATAGTGAGTACTTCAGTTGTGACGCTTAGGCTTAGTTTTTTGACTCTTGTATAAGAACCTTAAATTATATGATCGTAATGTTGCTTAACTTCTTTGACTAGAGTGTATTGATGAGTCCAATCCTGAATGAGTTATGTGCCATGTGTGAGTAAGGTTTTGTGTTATTCTGTGCATTGTATTTGATGTCCAGAATTTGTCCCGTGTATTTGCAAAGCAAAATAGTACTTTTGTTTAGTCTTGGAAGTGATATAGACATTTCTTTATTGAGACATATATATATATTACCCGCCTAATTGCTATGTATCATAGTTAACCCCTTTGATCCTATAATCCTGCTTCTTTGGCAACCACATTATAAGCTTTACCCATTTGTTTGAATTAACCATCTATTTGAATCTTTTCACCTCTTATGAGCACTTGAATTGTTATGAACTTTGTAAAAGTTAATCTGTGGGGTTGTTGGTTTGGCTTTTGAGTGGAACTAATGAAATAAGGAGAAAGGTGCACTCTTTTGAAAAAATGTAAGAGCCATTTGAAAAGAGAAAAAGAAAAGAAAGAAAAAAATAGTTGTATTGCTGTGAAAATATTCTATGATAGTGGTGACTCTTGATGTAATTGTACTTAAAGAAGTGGGGAGTTAATATATATTGATGTGAAGGTGGAGTTATGGTTTGACATAAGTGTGTAGTTTTAAATGTTAAAGTGTATGTGTTAAAGTGCTTAGGGAGGTGTAATCACTATTATATCTAAATGTATCCTACCCGACCCGCAGCCTGCATTACAACCAAATAAAGTCCTACTTGATCCTAGACTGAATGAGCTCAATTAGTAGAGTAGTACACTACGGGCAAGCCTATGGTGCATCTTTTGTGGCAAATGAATGTTATTTCTGAGCGCAAGTGAATTCTTCCTATCTTGAGTTCCTAATTGTTCTTAAATTGTATTGTGTGTAGAACTACTCTCTTTTGTTGTGTGAGGGCACTTAAGTCATGAAGGAAAGGTAATGTCAGTGACCTCTATGTTAGAGTAAGTAGGTGAGTTGCGAATAATGAATGGTACTTGTGAGTCAAATCTTAAGGTGAAGATGTTACATTCTTGTGCTTAGTCTATTTAAAATATTCTTGGTATGATGAGTTAGGAGAGCTATCTAAAAATGTCGTGTCTATATAAAGTGTAGTTTGATTTCTCGAGGACGAGCAATGATTTAAGTGAGGGGTGTGTTGATGATAAGCTATAATTGTGTATTTTAGTCTCTTATTACACTATAATTTACTGCACTTTAATTGAGTTTGAGCTTTAATCGCTAGTGTTTTGCACTAAATATGTATTTTATCCGTAGGAGTGATTCCAATCTACGTAGACGTTATAGAATGAACTCAAGTAATTTGGAGTTTGAAGTTTGAGTAAAAGCCCAAGGAATTAAGTTGGGATCGTGTTCGGGGATCAACGGATGATAGTTAAGAACGAAACGAAGAATCGAGTGGGCATACGGCGCATTGTCTAGTTCAATACACATAACGTTTTGCTCAGAACTCCGTTTGGTCTCCACAATATATCGTTGGAAAGCTATTTGAAAGGGATACAACTTTCATGTTTTACATTTTTGCAAATTATCAATACCGTGTTGCATGGGATGCCTCAAGGCGCGGCACAGCAGTGTAAAAACTGGTTTGACAAGAAAAATGAAAGGCTGCTGATAATCTCCACTAGTACACCGCAGGGTGTGGCGCGCCTGTACAAATTTTACAGAGTCGGAGTTCTATTTCACGCAGGAAAGGGTGTTTTTTCTGGGCCCGACACTACTTGGTATAAATACATATAAAAATGCTATTTTGAGGACTTGGGATGGAGTTTAGACCTAGGGACGCCACTTTGAGAGAGGATACACACAAGAACCATTGGGGAGCAAGAATATCTCGGATTTTTTCGTCTTTACTTTGTATTTTTTAATTATCCAAACTTATGAAATTATTTGTTAATATCATGAGTGGCTAAAAAATCCATTGTTCTGGGGTTGTGATTGAGCCATGAATATTGTTGTTTACCGTTGACTTAAACTTGATTACAATTCACTAATATATGGTTGTTTCTTCAATTCTATGATTAATTACTTAATTGTCTGGCCAGCAGTTAGGTTCTATTTACTATCTATGCTATGCTTGGGAAAGCCATGTTTAGATTAGAGAATAACTGAAGAGGGCATGATCTTAACTCTTAAGGGGGATTTGTGGTTAGGATAGGAATATACCAAGTCACCGTACTTAATTAAATATCGTAGTCTTAATGGGTTCCTGATAGATTGATTTCATAGGAATATAGGCATTAATCTATTTTGAATACGCGAGTAGTACTTCAGGATAAGGCTATGAGAGATATTATCGATTAATTAACAACCATGAGTGAATTGTATGAGAGGGAGAGTTAACGAGAATACAATAGGACTGGTGAATCGATCACAACCCTAGAATATTTGTCTCCATTAAATACATAGCAATCATTCTACTACTTGTGAATTTAGTCATTACTTAGAATTATAATTTAGTATAATCACATTCTTGAACTTGATTTTAGCTTGACTGAATAACAATCTTGGTGATTTTAGTGGGTAGTTGATACAAGTCTCTATGGGTTCGACACTTGACTTATCATTTTATTAATTTGTACGACCACGTATACTTACGTGTGCATTTGGGAGAAATAGTCACATATGCGAAACTGGGCCACTGGAGGTCGGGCAGGTAGAGGCCGCCCTAGAGGGGGAGGCCCGGCCAGATGTTATGCTCTTCCTACTAGGACGGGGGCGGTTACATACGACTCAATTATTACAAGTATTGTTCCAGTTTGTCATAGAGATGCATCACTCTTATTCGATCAAGGCTCCACTTATTCCTATGTGTCATCTTACTTTGCTCCAAATTTGGGTATATACAGTGCTTCTTTAAGCTCTCCTATCTATGTGTCCATGCCCGTGGGAGATTCCAATGTTGTTGATCGTGTGTATCAGTCGGGTTTAGTTGTTCTTGGTGGTTTTGAGACTAGAGCTGATCTATTTTTGCTCAATATGATAGATTTTGATGTTATTTTGTGCATGGACTGGTTGTCCCCCTATTATGCTATTCTTGATTGTCACGCCAAGACGGTAACGTTGGCTATGCTAGGTTTGCCGCGGTTAGAGTGGAGGAGGGGTACCTTGGATTATATTCCTAGCTGGGTGGTGTCTTTCTTTAAGGTGCAGTAGATGGTTGGGAAGGGGTGTGAGGCATATCTAGCCTCTGTAAGACATATCAGTGTTGATACTCCTACCGTTGAGTCATTCCGATAGTGAGGAATTATACAGATGTATTTTCGGTGGATCTTTTGGGCATGCTGCCCGACCGGGATATTGATTTTGGTATTGATTTGTTATCGAACGCTCAGCCCATTTTTATTCTACCGTATTGTATGGCCTCAACTGAGTTGAATGAGTTAAAGGAGTAGTTGCAAGAGTTTCTTGATAAGGGTTTCATTCAGCCTAGTATGTCACCTTAGGGTGCTCCGGTCTTGTTTGTAAAAAAGAATGATGGTTCTATGTGTATGTGTATTGACTATCGATAGTTGAACAAGGCTACCGTGAAGAACGTGTATCTATTACCCTGCATTGATGACCTATTTGATCAGCTACAAGTTGCCAGAATGTTTGCAAAGATTGATTTGCAGTCACGTTATCATCAGTTGAAGATTCGGGAGCTGAATATTCCGAAGACTACCTTTAGAACTTGATATGGTCATTACGAGTTCCTTTTGATGTCATTTGGGTTGACCAACACCCTAGCAACATTCATGCACTTGATGAACAGTGTATTCCAACCTTATCTTGACTCATTCATCATTTTGTTTATTGACAACATCTTGGTTTACTCCCGGAGTCGGGAGGATCACGAGCAGCACCTGGGAACCGTGCACTTGACCTTGAGAGAAAATAAATTATATGCAAAATTTTCATAGTGTGAATTCTGGCTTGATTCGGTGGTATTTTTAGGTCATGTAGTGTCGAGTGAGGGGATCAAGGTAGATCCGAAGAAGATTGAAGCAGTGCAAAGTGGGTCCAGGCCGTCTTCAGCTACTGAGGTCCGGAGTTTTCTTGGTTTGGCAGGGTACTACCATCGATTCATAGAGGGTTTCTCATCTGTTGTTGCACCTATGACTAGATTAACCCAAAAGGGTGCTCCATTCAGGCGGACCGAGGAGTGTGAGGAGAGCTTTCAAATGCTCAAGACTACTTTGACTACAACCCTTGTGTTGGTGTTGCCTACGGGTTCGGGGTCTTACATTTTGTATTATGATGCGCCGCGTGTTGGCCTCTGCGCTCTATTGATGCAAGACGATAGGGTGATTGCCTAGGCCTCTTGACAGTTGAAGGTACATGAGAAGAACTATCCCATGCATGACCTTGAGTTAGCAGCTATTGTTCATGCCTTGGAGATTGGGCAGCACTATTTGTACGGTGTCCCTTATGAGGTCTATACCGACTACAGGAGTCTACTACATCTGTTCAAATAGAAGGATCTTAACTTGAATCAGCAGAGATGGTTAGAATTGCTTAAGGACTATGATATCACCTTTCTGTATCATCTCGGGAAGGCTATTGTGGTGGCCAATGCCTTAAGTCATAAGGCAGGGATCTTGGGCAGTTTAGCATAATTACCAGTAACGGAGAGGCCATTAGCATTGGATGTTCAGGAATTGGACAACCAATTTGTTAGATTGGATGTTTCGGAGCTGAGTCGAGATTTGAGTTATGTGGTCTCTCAGTCTTCTTTATATGATCGTATCAGATATTGACAATATGATGACCCATATATGCTTGTCCTCAAGAATATGGTTCAGCACGGTGATGCCAAGGAGGCCACTATTGTTGATGATAGTGTGTTATGGATGTAGGGCAGGCTATATGTGCTCAATATAGATGGTCTGCGTGAGTTGATTCTTTAGAAGGCCCACAGTTCATGGTACTCCATTCATCTGTGTGCTGTTAAGATGTATCAGGGCTTGAGGCAGCACTATTGGTGGAGGAGGATGAAGAAAGACATAGTCGAGTATGTATCTCGGTGCCTAAATTATCAGTAGGTGAAGTATGAGCATCAGAGGCCAGGTGGATTGCTTCATAGGCTAGAGATTCTAGAGTGGAAATGGGAGCAAGTTACAATGTATTTTGTTGTTGGGCTACCACGAACTCAGAGGAAGATCGATGCAATATGGGTGATTGTGATAGGTTAACCAACTTGGCTCATTTCATTCATATGGTGACTACTTATTCTTCAGAGTAGCTAGCTCAGGTCTATATTCGCGAGATCATCAAACTTCATGGCTTGCCGGTATCCATCATCTCTGATCGGGGTACGTAGTTTACATCGAGGTTCTGGAGGGTCGTACAATGTGAGTTAGGCACACGGGTTGAGTTGAGTACAACACTCCACCTTCAGACGGACAAACAGTCCGAGCGTGCTATTTATATATTGGAGGATATGCTTCGTGCATGTGTGATGGAGTTTGGGGGTTCTTGGGATCAATTCTAGCCGCTTGCGGAGTTTGTCTACAACAACAGTTATCGGTTGAGAATTCAGATGGCTCCGTATGAGGCCTTGTATGGGAGGCGGTGTCGGTCTCCGATGGGTTGGTTTGAGCAGGGTGAGGCTAGACCATTAGGTACAGACTTGGTTCAGGATGCTTTGAAAAAGGTTAAATTGATTCAAAATTGACTTCGCACGACCCAATCTAGATAGAAAAGTTATGCGAATCGGAAGGTTCACAACGTTGCATTCATGGTTGGGGAGCGGGTCTTGCTCCGGGTTTCACCCATAAAGGGTGTTATGAGGTTCGGGAAGAAGTTCAAGTTGAGCCCTAGGTATATCATATCTTTTGAGAATCTTGAGAGGATTGGAGAGGTGGCCTACAAGCTTGCACTACCACCTAGTCTAGCTGCAGTTCATCCAGTATTTCATGTTTCTATGCTTTGAAAGTATGATGGTGATTTGTCTCATATGTTGGGTTTCAACTCAGTCCAGTTGGACAAGGATTTGTCTTACGTTGAGAAGACGGTGGCCATTTTGGACAGGCAGGTCCAAAAGTTGAGGTCGAAGAATATTTCTTCATTGAAGGTTCAGTGGAGGGGTCAGCCAATCGAGGAGGCAACTTGGGAGACCGAGCATGATATGCATACCCATTATCATCATCTTCACTACTTCAGGTATGTCTCTATACTCGTTCGAGGATTAATATTTGTTTTAAAAGGGGGAGGATGTAACAACTCGACCAGTCACTTTGAGTATTTTAGCCCCGATCCCCTATTTATTGCCTACTCTATGTTAGATCGTGGTTGTGGGATTTGCTGGGGTGTTTGGTTTAGGTTTCGGGGGAGTTTCGGAGTGAAATGGGACATATAGTCCCTAAGTCGAAGCTTTAAGTTGAAAGGGTTGACCGTAATTTGACTTTTATGTAGACAACTTTGAAATGGAGTTTTGACGATTCTAATAGCTTTGTATGATCATTTTGGAATTAGGAGCGTGTCCGAATGTCGATTTGGAAGTCCGTAGGCCGTCGGCATGAATTGGCGAATGTTAGAAAATTTAAGAGTTGGAAGATTGGAAGGTTTGACCGGGAGTTGACTTTATTGATATCGGGGTTAGATCCCAATTTCTGAAGTTGGAATAGGTTTGTCATCTCATTTAAGACTTTTGTGCAAAGTTTGAAGTTAATCGCAGTTGTTTTTGTATGAATCGACATTAGTTTTTGGAATACAGAAGTTCGTAGTTTCATAGACTTGAATTGGGTGGGATTCATAGAATTGGTGTTATTTAATGTGATTTTTGGCCTCTATTAGGTAAGATGTTTTGGAACTTGTTGGTATATTCGGACAGGGTCCCGTGTGCCCCGAGTGTGATTCAAATGGAATACGGAACAAATTTTGGCTTGATCATGTTGCTGACGTACCAGCCTTCTAGCGTTATCACACTTGCGGAAGAATTGGCCGCAGGTGCGGACTCACAAATGCGAGTAATGGAGCGTAGAAGCGAAAAGGACTGCCTAGGCCCGAGATCACAGGTGCAAAGTGGTGTCCACATCCAGCAAGTCTGCAGATGCGCACTGAGCTAGCTTGTTCAATAATTTCTATACCTCTTAATCGATCCGGGCCAACCCAATGATAGCCCGGTTCGTCCAAATTAATCCTGGGTCATCCCAGTATGCTAGGGGGTGGGACGGGTTGGGAAGGGTTAGGGGGAGAGCCGGACGGGAATGAACATATTTTGGTAACCGGTGCCCCGGAATCCGGTAGCCCCATTACCCACAACTGGGTTTTTACCGGGCTACAACATGGTCCAGCTCGATTACAGTCGGAATTTTTTATTTCTATTTTTTGACTGTTGCCAACGGTCAAATTCAAAAATGACCATTGGGCAGCTGCCATTTTTTGTAAATTTGGCCATTTCGGGCTACCCCTTAAGAAAATAGTCCCCCCCCCCTCAATAATTGATAAATTATAATTTTGACCTTTTAAAAACTATAAAGAGCCCCCCTTCTTCTTTATTTTTCTCACAATTTGCTCTCTTAATACTCTAATTCTCTCTTGATAATATTCCTTATTGCTCTTAAATTCTCAATTACTTATTATTTCAAGTTTCATTAAATATTTACTTTAGTCGCTACATAATTATAATTATCAAATCTCAATTATTCAAGTGAAATGTGGAATCAATATTCAATATCATCAAATATCAACTAAAGTACGTTATCAAATTTGGTGCAGCATCCGAAATCCCGGTACACTCATTCCATCTCTTTCTCTTCATTGGCGTATAGTGTTATTTTATTATTTAGAATTATTAATTCCATTTTTAAATTTAATTTACATAATGTATATATTTAGATCAGCCAAAAAAGCATGTACTAGTAGGGGTGGTAGCAGTAAGAGTATAAATCCTAAAAGATCAAGAGGTGGTGTTGGTATTTCTAGTAGTTTTACACATAATTCTGAAAGTTCACGTGAAAATTTAAATATATATTATAAGCAACTTCAACAAAATTATGGTATAGATAATAATTTAGATGATATTAAATCACCCGATAATCTTGAAACACCACCAGCTACACCTGGTAATGCTAGTCAAAATACTAGGGGTGGAGGTCGTGGTAATATAGGTAGGCCTTCGTGAAATACTGGATGTACCCGTGATAAGCTAGGAGGCGACGCAAGCCTAAAAGAAACCTCCCCAACTATCTCCAAGATCTCAAACGGTCCAATAAATCTCAGGCTCAACTTGCCTTCTTCCCAAACCGCACCACGCTCTTCATAGGCGACACTCGACCGAGCATATAAGCTACATCTAAAACCTTCTGGTCTGCATAACTCTTCTTCCTTGACCGAGCTGTACGAAGTCTCCAGAATCACCTTAACCCTATCTATAACATGATAGACCAAATCAGTACCCAAAAACCTAGACTCTCTGGGTTCAAACCAAACAATCGGCGAGCGACATCGACTACCATATAAGGCCTCATACGGAACCAACTGAATATTCGACTGGTAACTATGGTTGTAGGTGAATTCTGCTAAAGGTAAGAACTGGTCCCATAAACCTCCGAAATCCATAACATAAGAACATAACATGTCCCCCAAGATATGAATAGTACGCTCGGACTGTTCGCTTGTCTAAGGAAGAAATGTTGTGCTCTGCTCAACCGGCATGCCCAACTCACTCTGCACGGCTCCCAAAAATGCAATGTGAAATGTGTGCCTTGGCTGGAAATGATAGAAATGGACACGCCGTGAAGGCGTATAAATCTGAGCCAACCGCTCTGAAGAATAGGTAGTCGCCATCAGAATTAAGTGTGCAGACTTAGTCAACCGGTCCACAATAACCCAGGCTGCATCATATTTCTTAAATGTCCATGGTAAGTCTACCACAAAATCCATAGTGATGTTGTCCCACTTTCACTCTGGTATCTCCAATCTTTAAGTCAATCCACCTAGTTTCTAATGTTCACACTTCACCTGTTGATATTTCAAACACAGATACATAAGAAACAAAGTCTTTCTTCATACTTTGCCACCAATAGTGTTGTTTCAAGTCACGGTACATCTTCGTGACACTTGGATGAATAGAATAGCATAAACTTTGAGCCTCTTCGAGGATCAACTCTCTTAACCTATCAACATTTGGAACAAAGATCTGGCCCTGAAGTCGCATAACCCCGTCATAGCCAATCACAGCTTCATTTGCACCTTCTCGCTGTACCGTATCCCTCAACACCAACAAGTGAGGATCATCAAACTAGCGAGCCTTGATACACTCCAAAAACAAAGGCTGTGGCACAACAAAAGCAAGAACCTGGATGGGCTCCGAGACATCCAATCTCACAAACATGTTGGCTAAAGCCTAAGCATCCCTAGCTAATGGCCTCTCTGTTATCGGTAAATATTCCAAACTACCCATTCTCTCTGTCTTCCTACTCAATGCATACGTCACTATATTGGCCTTCCCCAGATGATATAATATAGTGATATCATAGTCTTTTAGCAACTCTATCCATCTCCATTGTCGTAAATTAAGATCTTTCTACTTGAACATGTATTGGAAACTCTGATGGATGGTATAGACCTCTCAACAAACACTGTACAGATAGTGCCTTCAAATCTTTAGTGTTATCACGACCCAACCTGTTATTTTGAGCATTTGCATTTAGTTTGATGGTTTGAGGTCATGAGTAGCTTCATATGGTGTATTATACCCATGTGTATGGTCGGTTATGGTTTTTGAGTTGTTTAGGATTGATTCAGAAGAATGATTGTTCACCAGGAAGCTTAAAGTTGGAAGAGTTGACCAATTTTGACTTTTGTGTATTTGACCACGGATCGAAGTTTTGATAGCTCCGTTATGCCCGGATGGTGATTTTGACTTGGTCATATGCCTAGATTTACATTTGGAGGCATCTAGAAGGTTTTGGCCATAATTGGCGAAAGTTGGCAATTTGAAGGTTTGAAATGTTCATAGGTTTGATCGGAAGTTAACTTTGGAGTAATCGGGCTCGGATTGTTATTCCACAAGTTGGAATATTTTCATTGTGTCAAAACTTTTGTGCCAAATTTGAGGTGATTCTAAATTGTTTAGAGGTGTTCAGCGTAAGTTTGTAATTTGGAAATTTGAAATAGTTCATGAAGCATGAATTGTGGTTCGATTTGTGGGTTTGATGTTATATTGCGGGATTTGAGACCTCGAGTTGGTCCATATTATATTTTGGGACCTATTGGTATGATTTAACGGAGTTCCGAGGGGCTTGGGTACGTTTTGGATCATTGGTTAAGGACTAGTTAAATTAAGAAATTTGGAGTTTAACCATTGTCAATATCAGGTCAAGACGGCCTCTTTTCAGTGTTTTGAGTGTGCAAGCACGTTCGTAGCATTTTTTATGATTGAAATGTATTTATGGTTTGTTTCCGAAAAGTTCCGGATGAGTTTAGGGGTGGTTTTGGATTATTTTGGTGAAGTGTGGGATTGCAGGTGCTAGTACTTCGCAATTGTGAACTTTTTGTTGCAATTGCGAACTACCGCATATGCGAAATTCTAGTCGCAATTGCAAACATTTATCACAATTGCAAACATCTGGTCGCAATTGCGAACATCGGCAATTGCGAACTTTTGGTTGCAAATGCAACATCTGCAGTTGGGTTAAGAGTTGGAATTTCAGGATTTTAGCTTCTTTCATATTTTGGACCCTAGACTTGGTGAGAGGCGATTTTTGGAGAGGATTTTCACATCTAACTATTGGGTAAGTGATTTTGACTCAATTTCAATATTTTAATTTGATTGTTTATGGATTTTAGCATCTAAATCATGAGATTTGAAGAGAAATTTTGTGGATTTTACTTGCTATGTTTTAAAAAATAAAAATTTGAGATTTGAGAGTCGAATTGGATTCCGATTCGGAAACCAAACACATATTTGGACTTGTGGGTATATGGGTAGTCAAGATCTACCTTTCGACTCAGGTTTTGACCAGGCGAGCCCGAGGTTGACTTTTGTTAACTTTTGAAATTTTGGCCATGACTGAACCTTTATTAATTAGGGATGTTTCCTTTAGCATTATTGGACTTCGTTAGATGATAATTGACTAGCTTTTGATCATTTTGAGGATTATTTCTATGGAAGACGATATTGGATTGTGGAAATTATCTCGAAATGAGGTAAGTGTCTTTCGTTGCTTTGTTGGGGTAATTTTTCCTATTAATTGATATTGTTTGCTACATGCAGGGGTGATGCATATGCGAGTGATGAGCGTATATGCATGTGAAAGGTTATTCATGCTCGAGGTAGATTATACGATTCTTTGTGCCTTGTTGGATTATGTGAATTTCTTGACTCGTGTTTTATTTGAATTCTATGATAATATGGATATGAATCTCAATGTTAGAAATCGTGATTCAACTTATTATAACTTGATTAAAATTTGACGGTGTAAAACTATTGATGTGCTAAATTCGGTTATCATTATACCTAATCACAAATATATCGCTATTACCATTATTCTTGAGATGTTTGCATTTCTTTCACCTAGTTGGTACTGTTATATGTATGATTGGTGAAGAAGAGATAAATGCACGAAGGATGTTGCTGTGCCATTTGATTTGATATCTTGAATACATTACTCATACTGTGAGAGTTCATGGATTTACTATTTTATTGGTGGTTATCACTTAAGAAGAGGATTGGTTGTGAAATAGAGGAAACTAATAGTGATTTCTTTCAGTAATCATTTTTTGCTTTGCATATCTGTTCTTGTACTCTTCTCTGTATTTCTAGTATTGTTTTATTGCAGATTTAATTGAGCAAGTTATATTAGTGAGTATCTTTTGACTTAAAAATCTCATCAGTACTTCACCGAGGTTAATCAAGAAACTTACTGAGTATATGGGGTCGGTTGTACTCATGCTATACTTTTGCATCTTGCGTGCAGATCTTGGAACTACGTAGCCGTGGAGGACGGAGCCTAGCATTAGAGGCGTATCAACACTCCAGACACATACTACCATTTGATTGTGGTAGTTTTGGGTTTATATTTCTGTTTATGTAAATTTCAAATAGATGATGTATCTTTCCGCAAACCGAATTTGTAATCTTATTTGTAGTCGCTCGTGACTTTTACTACCTGCCCTTGGGAGGTCGTATATAATTAAATCATTTATTTCTTGCTATAAGTAATCTTTCATTTTGTTTTATTGTTTTATGTTTGACTAACCTAGCATTAGGGTTAGGTGCCAACTCTAAGTCATGAACAAGGTAATTCCTCTCATTAACCTTCAACTGCCGAGATGCGTAGGCATTCACCCTACCATCGTGCATCAATACCGTGCCAATCCTAATACTTAATGCATCATAATACACAGTGTAAGATCCCGAACTCAAACTTTAATGCCCTCAGAAGATACAACATGGCCCAAAAAGGCAACTGAATCTAACTAGAACTCAAACATTAAAAACTTGGCATACAACTGATGATCCTTCAGAGTCTGAAGTACGATCCGAAGATGTTGCTCATGCTCCTTACAACTGCAGGAGTAGACCAAAATATCATCAATGAATACAATTACAAAAGAATCCAAATAAGACTTGAAAACCCAGTTCATCATACCCATAAATGTTGTTGGGACATTAGTCAAGCCAAATGACATCACTAAGAACTCATAATGACCATATGAAGTCCGAAAAGTTATCTTAGGGACATTCGATGCCCTAATCTTCAACTAAAATAGCGAGATCTCAAATCAATCTTGTAAAACACCTTGGCACCCTAAAGTTGATCAAATAAGACACCAATCCTTGAAAAGGGATATTTGTTCTTGATAGTGACTTTGTTCAACTGCCGATAGTCTATAAACATCCTCATTGTTCCATCATTTTTCTTCACAAACAATATCGGTACACCCCAAGGTGAGACACTAGGTCTAATGAATCCCTTATCAAGCAAATCCTACAACTGCTCCTTTAATTCTTTCAACTCAACTGGGGCCATACGGTAGTGTGTTGTAGAAATGGGCTAAGTGCCCAGAACCAGATCAATGTAGAAGTCGATATCTCTATTGGGTGTCATCCCTAACAATTCTATAGGAAACACCTCTGGAAACTCACGCACAACCGATACG
Source organism: Nicotiana sylvestris (assembly GCF_000393655.2). Lineage (NCBI taxonomy): Eukaryota > Viridiplantae > Streptophyta > Magnoliopsida > Solanales > Solanaceae > Nicotiana > Nicotiana sylvestris. The sequence goes on from NC_091061.1 coordinate 82,982,516, forward strand.
AAATCCATGCAAGGAACCTCGGCACTAGGATCAGGAATATAGGCCAAATATGCCAAACACCCTTTCTTGACCATACGCCGAGACTTCACATAAGATATAACCATGCTAGTAGAATGGAGAGGAGTCCTCGTCCACTTTGAGGTAACCCCAGCATGGCTAATGTCATCGTCTTGGCGTGATAGTCTACAAGAGTGTGATAAGGTGACAACCAATCCATGCCAAGATACCATCAATGTCCACCATATCAAGAAGCAGAAGGTCTACCCTAGTCTCATGGCTCCCGATAGAAACCACGTATGAGCGAGAAACACGATCAACAACAATAGAATCTCCCACAGGTATGGACACATAAACAGGAGCATTCAAAGAATCACAAGGAAAAATCATATATGAAGCAAAATAGGATGACACATATGAATAAGTAGAGCCTGGATCAAATAAGACTGAGGCATCTCTATGACAAACATGAACGATACCTGTGATGATGGCATCAGATGACTTTGCATCAGGTCTAGCTGGGAATGCATAAAATGGGGCTGGGACACACCACTATGACCTTACCCTCTCGGATAGCCTCTAATTGACTAGCATCCACATTTAACAGCCTGACCACCACCTCTAGTTTCCCGATCCCCACCTCTAGCTGGTTGCGCGGGTGGTGGAGCAATTGGTGTTGGAATCATGGCACGAGTACCCTACTGTGGTCTGTTGCTCGTCAATCTAGGACAGTACCTTCTGATGTGACATGTACCTCAACACTCGAAGAAATCTCTCTATTGTTGTGGCTGCTGAACCTGAGACTAACCCTGATAGCCCAGATAACCACTATGTTAGCTTTGAATCGGTGGTGCACTAATGGGAGTTGAAGGTGCATTGTAGGCTAGCTGGTTAGGACGAGACCCATAAGAATGATGAACTCCTAAAGTACCGTGTGCTACCTAAATTTCCAACTGAATCAGCATGTGAGGATAGCCTCTACCAAATGAACCCCTGCCTCTAGACGAGGCACTACTGAAACCAATAAAATGATGAGGCCTCTTCTCAGATACTGCTTCTCTACCCTGACCACGATTTATCTCAATACGTCTAGCAATCTCTATAGTCCGCTGAAAAGAAATATCATCTCGAGTCTTCTTGGCCATCTGTAGCCTAATACTAAAGGTAAGACCATCAATAAATCTCCTTACCCTCTCTCTATCAGTAGTAATCAATATAGCTACATGGAGAGATAGGTCCACAAATCTGATCTCAAACTAGGTAACAGTCATACTACCCTGATGGAGGTGCTCAAACTGCCTGCAATACTCCTCTCTCCGAGTAAAAGGAACACTTCTCCAAAAATAGCTGCAAAAACTGATCCCAATTGAGTGGAGGTTAACCTATTGGTCTGACTAGAACATAATCTTGCAACCATCTCTTGGCAGAGTAGGTCGTCTAAAATACTACGAAGTCGACTCCATTGGACTCCACAATACCCATGTTATGCAACACCTCATGGCAACGCTCCAAATAATCATGTGGGTTATTAGAAGGTGTACCACCAAAATGAATAGGAAAGAGCGTTGTGAACTTATCCAACCTCATCAATCCCTCAGAAGACATCGGTTGAACTACCCCAATTGCTGGAACCGGCGAAGTCTAGTACACGGGAGCCATGTACTCCAGAGTTTGAGTGGTGAGAGTTTGAACTCCTCCCCCAGCCTGAGAGACAGCTGGTTCCATAGTAAATACTCCGAGCTGAGCCACACACTCCATAAGGCCCACTAAGCGGACTAGGGCGTCCTAAAGTACGGGGGTAGCAATAAATCCCTCCGATACTTGAGCGGGTCCGACTGGTGCTGTCTGAATAGGGATCTTCTCCTCATGCTCGATCTGAGGCTCTGCAATGGATATTGTTGTATGTGCTCGAGGGTGAGCTCTGCCTCAGAACCGGCCCCTACTCCTGGTAGTGTCTACAACAGGGGGCTCAAGCTCATGTCCGACCGTAGATGTTGTGCGTGTCCTCACCATCTGCGAGAGAACAAGAATAGAATGGTTCAAACTTTAGTAATAGAATAAGGTCGCACAATAGAGAAGAAAGAAGTGAAATTTTTTCTAAAGCTCAATAGTCTATAGAAGCTAAGTACAGACGTATACGTACCGATCCTACAGGCTCTACTAAGCTTGCATATTACTCATGAGAACTAGGCAATCTAGTGCTCCGATATCAACTTGTTACGACCCTAAAACCCAATATCGGGCCCATGATGGCGCCTAACATCTACTTGCTAGGCAAGACAACAATAGGTGATTAATTAGCCAGTTTTAGCAATTATAACAAGGTAATGATAATTGACAATTAATAAACTCAAAAATGACGCAGTGTTATAATAAGTAATCTGGTACTAAATTACTCCCAAAATCCGGAGTCACAAGTACATGAGCATCTAAAATACTACAAACTTGGTCTGAAGTAAAACATAGTATTGTCTAAAACTAGAATAACAGTAAGGCATGGTAGAAGGGGACTTCAGCGACTAGGAACAACGCTGGTATCTCTACCTCAAGTCTCTTGTAGCTGTCAAATCCGAGCAGTCTCCACTATGCACCACCAGGAATATCACCGGGATCTTCCCAAGAAATGCAGAAGTATGGCATGAGTACAACCAATCCCATTTACTCTATAAGTGTCGAACCTAACCTCGACGAAGTAGTGACGAGGGTATGGAAAGCCACTCACAATAAACATGTATGAAATAATAAAATCAAAGAACAAGAATAGAAATAAAGCATTAAACTCATATAAACAGCCCTGAAGGTCAACTACCAGAGGGCCCCAGAATATCATAATCTCAAATCTCATATCATGATACCGAGAATAAACTCTACAACCACAAACAACTACAACACATCAAATCCGTTGCGGCGTGCAATCCAATCCCATGTTTCAAAACAATATCTTTTACGGTGTACAACTCATTTCCAATATCAATATTATATCATTTCCTGTTCCGTTGTGGCGTGCAATGCGATCCCCCAATATCAAATTATTTTAGTATCGTTGCAGCATGAACCCGATCCCCCAATATCACTTTATCAACATAAACAACTCAATACCACTATTCACGAAATATCAACACATCAGAGAAATGAAATATCCGGAAGAATATGACCTATCAGTACAAATAGAGAATAACCAATACTTCATAATCCTCTAACTTTGGCAAAATATTAATACTGAAATAACTAATGGATCACGTAATCGAAATAGCATAATGGAGTGCATCAAGTAATATAAGAACAATAAAAACAAGTAAAACATGTGACAATGAGAACATACAATTAAAGCAAGTCGGAACATGTAGAAGGTAAGCATTTATTTAGTGAGAAATGAACAAATCAAAATAAACAACAATTTCATAACAATTAACAAGTAAGCCATAGATATCAAGTAAGATTATGTAGCAATTAAAGCATATGACAATAGATAACATAGAATAGAGAAAGTTAGAGATTAAATAGCCCAACCCCGCATGCTTAATTCCATGATGGCACATATATACTCATTACCTTGCATATAAGTTGTTTCCCCACATAATTCACATAACAAATAGTCCAACAAGTCCTAATTCCCTCAAGTAAAGGTTAGACACAATACTTACCTCACTCCACAACCAAGTCAATCAACCAACCACGGCCTTTCCTTTTTGAACAAGCCTCCAAACCAACCAAATCTAATCAATTATCGATCAAACAATTAAAAATAAGCTTTAGAAACTACCCAAAAGGAAAAAGGTTCAATCTTTAATGAATTTGGAAAAACGTCAACCCCGACCCACCTAACCAAAACTCAGGTCTAAGGGTAGATCTCGACTACCCATAATCTCATGAGTTTATATATGTATTTTGTTTTCAAATCCGAGTCCAATTCGACTCTCAAATCAAATAATTTCATTTTTCAAAACATAGACAAAAGGCCTCAAACTTTCTCTTAGATTCTTATGAATTTGATGTTAAATCTCTTGTATAATCATGTAATATAATTGAAAATAGATAAAAATCACCTATCCAATGATGGTATGTGAAAATCACCTCTCCTACCGAGTCTAGGATTCAAAGATATGAAAATGAGACTAAAATCTCGTCTTCCAGCCCTTTTGTTAAACTGCGGATGTCGCAAATGCGAACTCAGGTTTGCATTTGCGAACCCTCATAATTGCAAAACAATAATCACAAAAGTGAACCCTGACAACCTACACAGATGTTGCAATTATAGAAAAGGTGTAATAATTATGATGGTAGCCTTCTTCGCAAAAGCGACACAATGGTCGCAATGCGACCCAACCCAATCCTATACTGACTTCGCAAATGCAAAGAGGGAGTCACATATATAATACCTGGACCTCTCCTGTCCTCTTTGCAATTGTGATGCTAGTGCTCACAATTGCTACAACTGCAACACCAGTGTACCAACAACCTATAACTAGCTCAATCCAATTTGAAACACTTCTAAAACTCACTCGAGCCCTCGGGGGTCCAAACCAAATATCCACACAAGTCTAAAAATATCGTACGAATCGATCACGCGATAAAACACCAAAATAACATCTAGAACCATGAATCAGACATCAAAAAGCATGAAATTCAAAAGAAAGCTCAAGAACCTCTAGAATTACAATCAAGCATTCCAATCCTATCAAGCCAACTCCGAATTGCACCAAATTTTATAGGAAAGTTTCAAATAACAAAAGTGGATCTATTCTAAGTCCCAAAATCAAAATTTGAACCTGATAACCATAAAGTCAACCTACGACCAAACATAGAAAATTTCTAAATATTCAAATTGCTCACTTTCGGCAAAACAAGTCAAATCAACCTAGGAACCTCCAAATTGAATTCTGGGCATACTCCCAAGTCTAAAATAACAATTTAGACTAATCGAAATTGTCAAAACACCGATCCGAGGTTATTTACCCAAATAAGGGCTAGTACTCAAAATGACCTATCGGGTCATCACAAGACCAGAGTTCGAATTTCATGTAGAAAACTCTGTAATAGAGTTTTAATGGTTCTGATAGCTTTCTATGATGATATTTTTCTTAGCGTATGCCCGGATGTAGATTTGGGAATCCGTAGGTTGATTTGATGCTATTGGCGAAAGTTGAAAAGTTGAAGATTTAGAGTGTTGATAGGATTCACTTGGATTTTACTTTGATGATATCAGGCTTGGATTTTGGTTTCGGGAGTTGGAATAGATCCACTATGTCATTGGTGACTTGCATGAAAAATTTGAGGTGATTCGGAGTTGTTTAGGCTTGTTTGCCATAAGTTATGAATTTGGAAATTAAGATTAGTTCCTTAGGCTAGAATTGAAGTGCGATTTGTGGTTTTGATGTTGTTTGGTGTGATTTTAAGGACTCGAGTTGGCCCGTTTTATATTTTGGGAGTGGTTTTTATAATATACCTTGAATTGATTACTAATGTTTATGCTGTGATATTTCTCATATGTGTAACTATGTTGTGAGTTATTTGATCCATGTTTGAGATTACATAGAGGAAAATCTCCTGATTGAACTTGATAGTGGCTATTTCTATGATAAAATTGCCGCTTTGAGATATGATAGTACACTTTGCACATGCATACACCTTAGCATATCACTTATACCAGTCTAGGAGTATGAAGTCTGATATTCATTGATCATATACATGTATTCTTGTATATTTTATCTTTGTGTGATATGGTTTGGACAGGTAGAATGTGACCACACTATGCAGATTGTGATATTGAGCATGTGACCATGCCGGGCGGATTGTGTTGTTGAGCTTGTGACCATGCTGGGATGAATTATGATTATTGCACGTGACTACGCCGTGGAGAATGCGAATATGTATCCTTTCTTAGGGTCACCCTCTCATGTACCTTATTGATGGTGTACATGCTGATTGAGGAAAATTGATTAGTGGTTTGGTACGGTTGTGGAAATTTTGAGGAAAAGGCTGGACAGTATTTGTTTTGAGTTGTTGCATTTCATTTATACTTGCAATTTTCTTGGTTAATTACCTAATTTACTTGCATATCATTTTTATATGCTATATCACTGACTGAGTAGAGTACTTAAGTAATTGTGTACACCAAGATTGTTCTTTCTGTGCTTCATAACTTGATCATATTCTTGTTATATACTTGTTAAATTTATGAAAAGTATAGGTAAGTAGCAAGTATCATTTATAATTCTTGCTTCTTTTACCTCACCGATGTTAGTTATGATACTTGTTGAGTACATGGGGTCGGTTATACTCATACTACACTCTATACTTAATTGTGCAGATTTAGGTATCAAACCTAGTCATCAGTAGCTGAGTCCTATAGCTGAGTTCGTCATCCGAGAGACGAGGTAGAGCTGCATCTTGAATCTAGTCTTAGCGTCTCTTTCTATTTGTACTGTTGTATTTATTTCAGACAGTATTATTATTTAGTTTTTCAGACTTGTATTTCCATTTTAGAGCTCATGACTCTGTATGTACTAGTTCTTAGGGATTTATCATGTATTGTCGTTATTATGTTATGTTAAGAATTTAAACTTATATTATTTATTTTTGTCATTTCTGTTAGTATGATTCATTACTGTTATATTCAGCTTGCCTAGCATGTTACCTAAGCACCATCATGGTCGGTTGGCAGATTTGGGTCATGACAAGTTGCTATAAGAGCCCCAGGTTCATAGGTTCTACATGTCATGAGTAAGTTTAGTAGAGTCTTGCGGATCAGTACGAAGACTTTTGTACTTATCTTTGAGAGGCTACCAAACTGTTAGGAAAACTTCACTTTCTTGTATTCTTGTCGTGCGGATTTATTAATTCCAAAGTTTGAACCTTACTCTTCTATTCTCTCATAGATGGTGAGGACAAATTCAGTCGGATCAGATGGACATATATCAGTACCACCAGGAAAGGTCATGGGAGGCCGGGGCCGAGGTAGAACTCGCACTACATTTAGGGCAACACCTATAGAGCCACCACTTGCTCCAATTGAGCAGGTTCTGAATTCTCTTGATCCGATGGGACCAGCTCAGATACCGTACATACCAATTGTGATACCTAGTCTTCAGGATCTCTTGGCTCAGATCTTGAGTGTGTGCACAAGCTTAGCTCAGGCGATTACCATAGCAATTGCACCAGCTACCTCACAGGCTGGAGAAGGAGCCCAGACTCCTACTGTCCGTACACCAGAGCAGCTAGTCAAGGTTATCAGACACTAGGGGTATGACTAGTTTATCCAGTTATTAATGCTCGGGTTGAGGTTGGTTTATCTATGTTCGATGAGGAGGAGAAGAGGTTGGAGCATTTTAAGAGGCTTGAACATTTCGAGTTCAGTGGAGGAGAGTCAGAGGATGCTGAGAGTTTACTGGATTAGTGTCATCGGATTCTTCGCACAACATGTATTGTGAATATTATTGGAGTTATCTTTACTACTTTCCAGCTGACATGCGAAGACTATAGGTGATAGAAGACTTAAGAGTCAGGCATGCCAGCTGGCGCAACACCTCGTACATGGCATGAGTTCTCTATTCTCTTCTTAGAGAAGTTTATTCCACAGACTCGCAGAGAGGAGTTGCGTAGGGAGTTTGAGCAGCTACTATAGGGGGATATGACTGTGTATTCCCATAGAGATGGAGAAGATCAGAAAGTTTATTGATGGCCTCAACTATGGTCTACATTATAGTTTGGCTCAAGAGGCCGAAACAGATGCTAGTTTTGACCAGGTGGTTGAGCTTGCTAGATGGTTGGAGCAAGTTCACATGCTTGATTATGAGTACTGGGAGACAAAGAGGCCTCGTTTTTTAGGTGGTTTTATTAGTGCCTCATATGTAGGCCAATCACATTACAGTAGATGTCATCTTTTTAAGCCTGCTCAGGTAGCTCATCATATTCCTCGTGGTTCCTTAGTTAGCCACAGTTCATACAGTGTTTGCCTAGTTTAGTCATCATTCAGTGTGATACAGAGTTATTACCATGCTCCATCTTCTTAGGTTTCTACGGGAAGCTATTTGGGTTATCAAGGTCTACTGCTTAGCATGGTTGATTTTGACGTGATTTTGGGCATGGATTGGTTGTCTCCATCATGCTATTGTTAATTGTCACGCTAAGACCTTATAGTAGTCTATGCCATGGTTTCCATGGTTGGAGTGGAGAGGCTCCCTGGATCATGTTCTCAGTAAAGTGATTTCATATTTGAAGGCTCAACGGATAGTTGAGAAGTGGTGTTTGGCATTCTTAGCCTTTATGAGGGATGTTAGTGCTGATACTCCTACCGTTGAGTCAGTTTTGGTGGTGAGAGATTTCCCAAATGTGTTCCCAGTAGATCTACCGAGCATTCTACCTGATAGGAATATTGATTTTGGTACTAACTTAGTACAAGGCACTCATCCCATATCTGTTACACCATATCATATAGCACTAGTGGAGTTGAAAGAACTAAAGGAACAACTTTAAGAGTTTCTTGATAAGGTTTTCATTAGACCGAGTGTTTCACCTTGGAGTGCTCCAGTTCTACTTGTGAAGAAGAAAGACGGCTCTATGAGGATGTGTATTGACTACAGGTAGCTGAACAAGGTTATAGTCAAGAACAACCACCCACTACCGTATATTGATGATTTGTTTGATCAACTTTAGGGCGCTATGGTATTCTCAAAGATTAATTTGAGAGTCAGGGTGTCAGTAGTTGAAGATAAGGGATTTAGATATTCCGAAGACAGCCTTCAGAGCTCACTACCACTATGAATTTCTGGTGATGTCTTTTGGGATGACCAATGCCACCAACAACTTTTATGCACTTGATGAACAATGTGTTCCAGCCATATCTTGATTCTTTCATCATCATGTTCATTGATAACATCTTGGTGTATTGTTACAACCGAGAGGATCATGAGTAGCATCTGTGGGTCGTACTCTAGACTTTGAGGGAGAAGAAGCTATATGCAAAATTTTGTAAGTGTGAATTTTTGCTTGATTCGATGGTTTTCTTGGGCCACGTGGTATCTAGTGAGGGGATTAAAGTTGATTTGAAGAACATTGAGGCAATTCAGAGTTGGCCCAAGTCTTTTACCTCTATTGAGATCCAGAGTTTCCTAGGATTGGCTGGGATATATGGTCGTTTTGTGGAGGGGTGTTTATCTATAGTAGCCCCATTGACTAGATTGACGTAGAAGGTTGCCCCATTCAGGTGGTCTGATAGGTGTGAGGAGAGCTTTCAGAAGCTCAAGATTGACTTGACTACAACTCCAGTTCTAATTTTGCCTTCGGGATTGGGTTCTTATACAGTCTATTATGATGCTTCACGGATTGGCATTGGATGTATGTTGATGTAGGAGGGTAGAGTCATTACTCTTCACGTCAGTTGAAGCCCCATGAAAAGAACTACCTAGTGCATGATTTGGAGTTGGCATCCATTGTTCATGCACTGAAGATTTGGAGGCATTATCTTTAGTGCGAGTCTTTTGAGGTATTTACAGATCACAGGAGTCTCCAACACTTATTCAAGCAAAAAGATCTAAACTTGAGGCAACAGAGGTGGTTAGAGCTACTAAAGGACTATGATATCATCTTTCTTTATCATTCGGGGAAGGCTACTGTGGTGGCTGATACTTTGAGTAGGAAGGCGGAGAGCATGGAGAGTTTGCTTGTATTCTAGTTTATTCTAGTTAGGGAGAGACCGTTAGTATTAGATATTCAAGCGTTGGAAAATCAGTTCGTGCGGATGGATATTTCATAGCCTAGAAGGTTTTTGCTTGTGTTATATCATAGTATTGTTGTTTGAGCACATCAAAGCATGTCAGTATAATGATCCCCACTTGCTTATCCTAAAGGACACGATTCTATATGGTGATGCGAAGGAGGTAACTATTGGTGATGACGGGGTATCTAGGCTACATGGTCAGATCTATGTTCCAAATGTGGATGGTTGCGATAGTTAATACTTGGGGTGGCCCATAGTTCATGTTTCCCCATTCATCTAGGTACCGCAAAGATATATTAGGACTTGAGGCAGCACAATTTGTGGCGGATGATGAAAAAGAATATTGTGGAGTATGTTGCTTGGTGTTTGAACTGTAAGTAGGTGAAGTATGAGCATCAAAGAACCGGATGTTTGCTGTAGAGGCTTGATATTCCGGAGTGGAAGTGGGAGTGTAGCATGATGAATTTCGTAGTTGGACTTCCATGAACCTTGAGGAGACTCTATGCAGTGTGGGTCATTGTGGACAGACTGACCAACTATACACACTTCATTCCAATCATGACTACCTATTCTTCAGAGCAGGTGACTCAGATTTAAATTCTTGAGATTGTTCGCCTTCATGGTACGCCTATGTCTATTATATTGTATTGATGCACGTAGTTTATATTGCATTTTGGAGAGCAATGCAGCGTGAGTTGGGCACACAAGTCAAGCTGAGTATATCATTTCATCCCCAGACAGACGGGCAGTCTGAGTGAACTATTTAGATCTTGGAGGGCATGTTACATGCTTGTGTTATTGATTTTGAGGGTGCATAGGATCAGTTCCTTCCCTTAGTAGAGTTCGCCTACAAAAATAGTTATTAGTAGAGTATTCATATGGCTCCTTATAAGGCCTTATATGGGAGGCGATGTCGTTCTCCAGTTGGTAGGTTTAATCCTAGGGAAGCTAGGTTTTTGGGCACTGATTAGGTCCGTAATGCTTTTGAGAAGATAAAGTTGATTTAGGAGTGACTTTTTACAGTGCAATCTAGGCAGAAGAGTTGTTCTGACAGGAAGGCTCGTGATGTTGCATATACGGTGGGCTAGAAGGTTCTGCTAAGAGTTTTGCCCATGAAGGGTATGATGAGGTTTGGGAAGAAGGGTAAGTTGAGCCCTGGGTATATTGGTCCTTTTGAGGTGTTTGAGAGAGTGGGAGAGCTGGCCTACAAACTTGCCTCACCACCTAGTCTATTGCGAGTTTGCCTAGTGTTGCATGCTTCCATGATCTATAAGTATTATGGCGATTCATCACATATTTTGGCCTTCAGCACGGTGCAGTTAAATTGGAATTTGACTTATGATGTAGAGCTTGTGGCCATTTTGGATCGGCACGTTTGAAAGTTGTTGCCGAAGAATATAACATCGGTGAAGGTTCAGTGGATAGGTCAGCCAGTCGAGCAGGCTACTTAGGCGACCGAGCAGGAGATGCAGAGCCAATATCCTCACCTTTTTGAGAATCTAGGTATGATTCCAGACTCGTTAGGGGACGAACATTTATTTAAGAAATGAAGAATATAATGACCTGATTGAACATTTTGAGTATTTTAACCCTATTTCCCCTATTTGGTGCTTTACATATGTGCATTTGAAGTTATATGACTCGTCGGGGTGGTCGGTTTGGATTCGGGAAAGTTTTGGAGTGAATTGGGACACTTAGTCCCAAGGTTGGAAGCTTGAGTTGTAAGAGTTTATCGGAGTTTGACTTTCTTGTAAACAACTCCGGAATGGAGTTTTTATGGTCCCAATTGCTTCATATGGTGATTTTGTATTTAGCCATATGCCCGGATGTAGATTTAGAGGTTCCGTAGGTTAATTTGATTCTTTTGGCAAAAGTTGGAAAGTTGAAGATTTAGAGGGTTGATAGGTTTGACTAGGAGTTGACTTTGATGATATCAAATTCAAATTTTGGTTATAGGAGTTGGAATAGGTCTACTATGTCATTGGTGACTTGTATAAAATAATTGGGGTCCTTCGGAGTTTTTTAGGGTTGTTTAGCGTAAGTTCTGAATTTAGAAAATTGGATTAGTTTCTTAGGTTTTAATTGAGTTGGGATTCATGGTTTTGATGTTGTTTGGTGTAATTTGAGGCCTCAAGTAGGTCCATGTTACGTTTTGGGAAAGGTTGTTATGTTTGGATGGGATCTGGGGGCCTCGCGGTAGTTTCAGATTGAGTTTGCACCATTTGTGGACTTAGTTGTATTGCCGAAGGTTCAGGCTACAAGTGTTTTTGCATCTTTTTTTTTGGGGGGGGGGGGGGCTTGGTCGTAGAAGCTGAGCCACATGTGTGGCTGATTGATTGCAGATGCAAAGGAGGAAGCTAGTAAAGGAAGTCTGCAAATACGGACCATGGAGCGCAGGTGCGCCAATGGTTCATAGAAGCGCATTTGCGGGTGCGAAGGAATGATCCACTAAAATGGATGGTCGTGGGATTAGTTTTGTCCGTATCTACGATGGTATTTCTACAGATGTGGCATCACATGTGCAACTATATGGACTTCATGTGCAATTTTGCTAGACATGGTTTAATATCGATGGTTTGGTCTTTTCTTCTCATTTTTGGAACTGTGGAGCTCGGTTGAGGGAAATTTTATTTATTTTGCAGGATTTTATATATTTTGAAACCCAACCCCGTTAGTCATCCCATCAAGGGTTCACTAATCCCTTGAATCCAGTACCAACGGGTATCACCCCCCCCCCCCCCCGGCCAAAACAACGTTCTCTTTCAGGCTTTTCAACCAATCTATACGACCCCGGAGAGCCACTTTTGCTAAAACTCAAGCAGTTTCTTGAAAACTCACTTCAGATATGAAACTTTGAGTATTGAGAGATGCTCTTGTTATTCCCAATAAGATGACTCGGTAACAGATCGATTCTTCCAAAGCGCGCCCCATTCGTTCTGCTCGCAATAATCCAAAAAGGTCTCCGGGTGAAAAAACATTAGACATTCCATCTTTTGATTGTGAAATTCCATTTTTTGGAGGATTTTATATATTTTTCAGTTATTTTCCGCAATTTGTTAATTCGTATCTGATTTTTCATTAATGTTAGGCTTACCTAGTCGTAGAGACTAGGTGCCATCACGACATCCTATAGATGGAAATTGGGGTCGTGACATTGCTTTGCCTAATACAGAGAACGGGAATAGTGTGAGCCTCACATAGTCCGGAGTGACTCCATTAGTGATATAAGTATCACTAATCTCCAAGAAATTCTGAATGTGTTATTATGGATACTCATGTGGAAAATCCATAAACTGCCCATTTGCATGTAGCTACTGGATCATGCTCTGTTTTAGCTCAAAGTCCCTAGTGATTTGGGATTCACAATGCTGGAGGTGACATTAGAAATTTTAGGCCTCACCACCTCCTGAACAACCATATGTGTCTCTTCTGCCATGTTCACATGTAGTTGAACAAGTGCGTGAAGATTATTTGTGTCATTTGCTTCTCTCAATCTCTTATGTAATGTTCTCTCAGGTTCTAGGTCAAATCCTGAAGTCTATCTTGGCTACTGACCCTTTGCATTCAAACAAAGTTCCTGATAGCAAAGCAACCAATAAGAAATGTTATACTTGATGAAATAAACAACTAAAGTAAAAGCTAGTAAAGTAGTCAATAACCAAAATAGTTATTCACCCGAGTCGATCAGAGTTTAATATTGTGATTATGACTAAGCAATGAATGTAACAGGTAACTAATTAATCAAGAAGAAAATGGTTGTTGAGAATTCAGTATAGATGAAGATTCCAAGGTTGTGCTAGATTTACCAATCCTATTTTGTTCTAATTAACTCTCCCTTTCATATAATTTGCTCATGGTTGCTAATTAATCGAGTATTACTCTTGTAGCATTCTCCCAAATTACTACTCACCTATTCAAAATAGATTAACGCCTATATTCCTATGAAATCAATCTATTAAGAACATATTAAGATTACAATATTCAATTTAGCATGGTGAATAGGTATATTCCTATCCTAACCACGAATCTGTCTCCACTCAAAGTTAAGATCATGCCCTCTTCAATTCTTCTCTAATCTAGATGTAGCTTTCCCAAGCATAGCATAGATAGTATATAGAACCTAATTGTTGGTCAGATACTTAAGCAATTAATCATAGAATTGAAGAAACAATCATATATTAGCAAATTATAATCAAGGTCAAATCAACTTCAAACAACAATATTCATGGCTAAATCACAACCCCAGAACGTATGAATTTTATCCACTCATGATAAAGTTAAATAATTTCATAAGTGTTTGAATAATTGAAAATACTAAGAAAGATGAAGAAAAATTGTGAACTCTTGCTCTCGTGTGTTTCGTCCATGTGTTTTTCTCTCAAAGTGGCATCTCCACCTCCAAAATATGTTTAGACTTTTTTTATACGAGTTGGGGGTGTGTAGAGCTGTCAAAAGCTTTTTCCAAATGAAATAAGAGCGAAATCTGTCACCTAGTGCCCCGGTAGCGCGTTGCGCTAGCCCTGGCGCCAAAAATTTTGGGACTGTAAGTTCCGCCCCAGGCAGCACGTCGCGTTGGCCTGGGCACTGCACTGTGTGATTTTTTCACTTTGTTCTCTTTTTGCTTTAAATCATGAACTTTCGTCCCACCTTGCATTCGGGTGACTCCTACACATAAAAATACCATGAATTAGAATAAATCATTACGTTACACATCCAAAATTCATGAAATATGAGTAAAATGTGAGGCACTATGCATATAAATATACATACTTTAAGTTAAATATCACCTCCTTATTATGATCATTTTGATCATTTGCTCATCTTCTTTATCAAGAATTTTATTTGAAATCGATTTGCCTATACACTATAAACCTACGATATACTTTGTCCTTTTGGGACTTATTCTAATAGGAGCATTTGCAGTGAGAATATAGTTAATTTCTTTGGGTCAGCAAATGTATTTGGCATGCTTTGCAATATATTGCAGATGAATTATTATTCGAGGATCTAGATGTATAAATGATAATTCATTCCACCTAACTTTTTCTCAACTATTTATCTTGTCTCCCCCTCATGTTGGAAAAACTAACTTGCTTCCTCAACTTTGGAAATCCACATTTGTGCGTAATGATGTTAATCAAAATATACATAGCATATCAATAATAAAAAGATGGAATTATTTGGTTCCTGGCCCTAAACCACTTCTGAGGAGAGAATGTAGTATACTTTTGTATATACATATATCAAACTGATATATATAACTTTATTCTCATAAGCAATAGTTTAGCTATTAAGTGGAGGCACTCAATAAATTATTTTGCTAAACCAACTGTTATGTAAACCAACTTATCAAGATGAACTGCCTTAAATAGAAAATCTAAAAATTATGCTCTAAATTAAATTATTGAGCAAGTTACCTTGCAAACACCAAGTTGCAGGTTAATAATAATTGCACATGTAACCATCTCATAGATGTATCTTATGTGGTATACATGGCAGGTGAATGAGCCCATATTCACCTTTGATATGCCCAGCATTCATGGGATTTAATCCAATTTGAGTTGGTCTATTAATTAATGAGAACAAGTAACAAAAGAGAATTCGTAAAGAACTTTCTAGTTCTTTAATATTTACCCATGTGAATTCTCTTTTATTTTTGCACATCATACTTAAATTAACATGGCTAAACCAATTATATCAATTGGATAAATTATCAATATTGATAAACTTCAGGTTTACACCACGACGTGTGCAATTATCAATAAACTCCAAGTTTATTATGATATGAGCTTTTATATTAATAAACTTTTACTTTATTGTGGCATTCTTTTATTTGTGTAGTACAAACTGGAGAATAAGGCGAGTAGCTTTTCACATACATATTACCCTGCTATAAGTTCTAGTAATAGAAGATATTAAATCTTTTCTTTACTTATAGTCTCAATATAACCAACCACTTGCGCGAATACTTTAAAAACTCAGTAAGTTTCTTTAAGACTTACTGTGACGCAATACCTTATTGATAATTAATTTATTTCTCTAAAATAGTATAATTGGCTCTTCCAGAGCTCTCAATTAATTTTGTACTATTACATATTCATCAACATCCATATAGTTAGTATTTATGTTAAGAAGAAAGTTATACCATTATGGTCATGGTCAAAATCATTATAGGCAAGATGTGTTGCTTTCATTACTTTTGCCCTGTAATAATCGCATTGCCATAATATTTAGGCATAATCACAATAGGTACGTGATCAATGACCATTCATGCCATAATAATAAAATTATTTTCTTAGTTCATCTCAAACCTCCTTGTAGAGGTGAGTGGTATATTAACAATCACTAGCACGTTCATATTCTTCCAAAAATGAATAAATATTCATAAATCACATAGTGTCACATTCAGATCATGAATGGAATATAATCATCTATATGTGCTTTATAAAATCTAGTGTCAAATTGATGACAAATATTACTTTCACAAAGTAAAGGATTATTTTGATACTCTTTATTATTCCCATTACCACAATGATGACTATTATATTTTTATCTATTGCCACGTTCACAACCATTGATACAACCACGGTAATAATTTTGTCTTCTTTTAGACTTATCACATACTGCTACCACATTCTCTTAAGGGAACAAAAATGAATCTAATTCAATGGAACGAGTTTTTACTGCTTTTGCTCACAAACATACATGAATTTGATCGCGGAAAGACATCGAAATTTTACCACTTCGGGTGGCTATAATTTCTTACAAACTCTATTAGAGTTATAATCAAAATTTATTGTCTTTATTTGTATTTAAAATTAAATTATAGAATTTTAACGATTTAAATGAGAAAAAGTAAGGTAAACTACTTACCTTAAATCAAAAATTTATTCCTATATGAAGTTCATATAATAATTGACAATCATTATGCACAATATTATGTACAAGTTGAGCACCATGCAAGTATCCCAAAGCTTGGTGACCAAAGCAGATGCATAGTATAGGAATATCAATGCTTTCACGCAAGAGCCTCGTGGAAATTCCTATATCTTCTCTCCATGGGTGGTTCAATTTTTCAAATATTAGACAACTAATTAATAGTATATCTAAAAATTAAAACAACTACCTTTTACTCAATTGGTTATAGTCTCGTATTGATAACGTGTTATAAAATATTAAAAGAAAAAGAGTATTGGAAAGACAAGTAAAGAGAAAGAATTCTTATTGATTTGGGATGAATTTCAATGGAATAGAACTCCTCTACTTATAAGAAAAAAGTGACTTAGCCACAAAGTAAAAAACTCTAAAATATCTATAAAATATAGACATTCACAATAAATATATATATATATATATTAACACAAACATACCTCCCTCCAAATTTGACTTGATAACTCTGATCTTCCTTGTAATTTATGATATTACGCTTACTGTATACGGTGAAATCGGAGGGTCCAATTCCTCGTCAAAAAGGCACCTCAGAAGATCATCCCAAAGCCTCGAGGCTACAAGGCTATAGTCGAGTCTCCTCCTGTGATGACCCAAAAAGTCATCTTTAAATTAAATAATCATCTCGGTATTTTTAAGACCTTGAAAAGCGGTATCAATAATTCCTCGACTTGTGTGCGCAGTCCGTATAATTTTCCGGAAGGTTTTTATGTGAAAAATGGATTAAATTGTGAACTAGAGCTTTAAAACTCAATTGAGTTGACTTCAGTCAATATTTTGAGCAAACGAACCCGGATAAAAATTTTTACCATTCCAGTAGTTCTGTATCGTGAATTGGGACTTGGTCATATGCCCTAAAGCGAATTTGGAGGTCCCTAGATCAAATTATCGCCATTTAACGGAATCTAGAAATCTAAGGTTAAAGATTTCTTAGGTTTGACCGGAGAGTTGACATTTTGATATCGGGGTCAGAATCTAGTTCTAAAAATTTTTATAGCTTTGTTATGTCATTTATGACTTGTGTGCAAAATTTGAAGTCAATCGGACTTGATTTGATAGGTTTTTCATCGAATATAGAAGTTGAACGTTCTTAGTTTCATTAGGCTTGAATGGGGATGTGATTCACGGTTTTAGCATTATTTGATGGGATTTGAGGTTTCGACTAAGTCTGTATCATATTTTAGGACTTGTTGGTGTATTTTGTTGAAATCCCGAGGGCCTCGGGTGGATTTCGGAAGGTCAACGGGTAGAAAAAGCTGTTAAAATTCTCTTTGGGAAGCTGCTGTCTTTTTTTTACAGCATCATGTACAGTACCTCGTGAACAGTACCGTGTACAGTACCCTGTGAACAATGCCGTGAACAATAGACCCGTGAACAGTACCCGAAACCATTTTTAGCGAATTGGAGCTCGGGAAGAGGCAATTTTCGGGAGATTTTCAGAGAAAACAATAGGGTAAGTGTTCTTAACTTAGTTTTGGTTAGATTACTCGAATCTATTACTAGTTTTGGCATTTAATTGGTGATTTTAATTGGGAAAATCTTGAAAACCCTCTAGGTTTAATTTGAAGATTTGAGGGTCGAGATGATGTCGGATTTTAGTAAAATTGGTATGGTTGGACTCGTGGTTGGATGAGGTTTCATATTCGGTAATTTTTGTCGGGTTCCGAGATGTGGGCCCCACGGGCGAATTTTTAGTGCAATTTCGGATTTTTAATGGAAAATGTAGAATTTCATATAGAATTAATTCCTATAATTTTTATTGACTGAATCAAATTGTTTATGACTAGATTTGGGAATTTCGGGCACGAATTCGCGAGGCAAAGGCTTGTTGAAATTTTGAATTGGTTGCAAAACGAGGTAAGTGTTTGGTCTAACCTTAGCTTGAAGGATTAGGATTTGTGTCTTATTTGCTACATGTTAATTGTGGAGTACGACTTATAGGTATGGTGACGAGTATCTATACGTTGGTGTCAAGCATGCCCGTGAGTCTTGTATTATAATTGTTATGACTTCGTTGTGGTTTATTGCGCTTCATATGTTATTATCACCATTGTTCCCTTGCCGGGATGTGTGTTTAATATTATTGTTCCCTTGCCGGGATGTTTGTTTGATATTATTGTCTCCCTTGCCGGGATGTTATTGTTTTGATGTTGTTTCCCTTGCCGTTTATTTGATTGTTGTACTATTGTTCCCTTACCGGGATTTTATTATGATTTCATTTATTTCCTTGCCCTTATTTCTTGTGATTGTTGTTTGGGTGAGGAAGAGTATTAAAGCACGAAGGGTGATGCCGTGTATGATTTTGTGAGGAAGAGTGTAAAGCATGAAGGGTGATGTCGTGCCGCACGATGTACAATTCCGTGCCGATTATATTGATTTTATGGTGAGGAAGAGTGTAAAGCACGAAGGGTGATGACGTGTAGTTTATATTGATTCTTATGGTGATGACGAGAGTAAAAGCACGAAGGGTGATTCCGTGCACTTGTCCTTGATTTTTCCTGATTCTAATTGAGTTATGTTGTCATGTACGTTTATTTACTGATTTTCCGTTATTACTTGACTTTATTTCGATGTTATACATTCCCTTACCCTATTTGCCTTGTGTTTGTTGCTTGGGTGAGGAAGAGTGTAAAGCACGAAGGGTGATGCCGTGTATTATTTTGGTGAGAGAGTGTTAAAGCACGAAGGGTAATGTCGTGTATTGTTTTGGTGAGAGAGTGTTAAAGCACGAAAGGTGATGTCGTGCACTTTCTGTTTGTTGTGTTTACTTGTTATTACCAATTCAAGTGTATTAACTGTTTAGATCTCTTTACTATTGTGATCCTTTGTGTTGGAATCCATAGTGTTTACAATACCTCGCCTTATTTTTTTAATATGTTCAATACTTCAAATTTCAAGAATTGTTACATTTTTAACTCAATTGATTTCTCAACTAAAGTTTCCTTAAACCGTTTGAGGTTGTACTTTACTTAAAAATGAATTTCTACTATATTATTTCTCGTATTAAAGGTAATGATTCCTTCGATATTGTACTTTCATTGAAAATGGTATTTTCTTTATCAAATGATTTAAAAAAAAAATAACTTCATCTTTTCTTGTTGATTTCCTAATTGGGTTGGAAGTTGTACTCTATTTTATATTAAGTCAATGAGGCTCCTTGAGCACTCTTAATTGTATTGGGTTATGGAACCTATGAGCTGAGTAACATGAGAATATTGTTGTGCAATGTGAGACAGAAATATGTGGGCACAAGGTGTCGGGGAAAATATTATGGTTTTATTTAATGGCACGTGAGTTGTCCATGCGGTTGTGACATAAATATGGGCACGAGGTGTCGTGAAAATATGAAAGTGGGCTGAGACCTATACTATTTATGATTATGAAATGAGGTGTCACAAGGTTACCTTTACTCGAAAGAATTATATTCGAAAGATGTTTATCTGAAAGATATTTATTTGAAGGAAATATATTCGAAATATATTTATTGAAAAGCATATTATCTTAGAGATTATTTCTTGAAGGATTTATAGGCGAAAGATTTATATTTGAAGCATATTATCTTGAGAAACATTTATGGTGTTCTTGTTGCCTGCTATTTATATCACTGGTTGATCATTGTTGCCATCATTGTTATCTGCTTCTTATTATTTTTGTACGCTATATTGAACATGTTTATTTGGTAATTTGGTCCTAGCCTCGTCACTACTTCGTCGAGGTTAGGCTAGGCACTTACCAGCACATGGGGTCGGTTGTGCTGATACTACACTTCTGTACATTTTTGGGTACAGACCCAGGTATTTGATCGATAGTAGCTACTTGTTGTAGTGGAGACTCAAGGTAAACCTACTGCAGCATTCGCAGTCCTCAGAGTCACCTTCAATTGTACTTATTTACATTTGTTTCCTATTTTTCGAAACAGTGATGTATTTATTTTGTATAACTACTCTTAGAAAGGCTTGTAACTTGTACCACCGGTTTTGGGAATTATAAATTGTTAAGAGTTATTGAATTTAAAGTTGGAAAATATCAATATTACTTCAATTAATGTTAGGCTTACCTAGTTTATAGAGTAGGTGTCATCACGACTCCATCGGAGGGATTTTTGGGTCGTGACAAGTTGGTATCAGAGCTCTAGGTTCATAGGTGCTACAAGTCATAAGCGAGTTTAGTAGAGTCTTGCGGATCAGTACGGAGACGTCTGTACTTATCTTCGAGAGGCTACAGAACTAGTAGGAAAAATTTCCACCTCGTTCATTCCTTATCATGTGACATTTATTCAGCTTGAAGCATATATCTTATATTCTTTTGCATCCACTCATGTATGGAATTGCGCACTATGCCAATGGTTTGTGATACCATAAAAGGTTATAAGAGAGCCAAGTCTGCTCAACCATTGTTACCACGTGTCGTTCAGAATCGAAGATATGGAAGCGCAAAGAGATCTTTCGGTTGTGCGCATGAGGGTGCATCAGATTCTGACATTTGGTTGATAAGTACAATCTTAAAAAGGTTTAATTGGTTGCCTAATCATCACATGTGGATGTAGATCTAAAAATAGTTGGTCGTATTAGAGATTATGTGTTTCGTATGGGATTTCTATTAAGCGAATGGTATTTACTAGTAAGCTAGACACTGGAAGAGGCAGGTTTAACTGTCACGAGGATGACATGCGCCAAATAAATAGCTTGAGGTGTCTTATGACCGGTGTCGTACGAGCGATAAAGCTTAGTATTATGAATCATCAAAATGTTTCATATGGCTTCGTGCTAAGTGAGGGGAGTTTACTATCAACGCTCAAATTGTGGGGTCATGTGTTATATTAGTTTTGGCTTGAGCTGCATATATGTGGTATTGAAAGGTTTGTCGAAACTTGTATATGATTAAGAGCTGACATTTGAAAGGAATGATGATGGGACTTTTGGTATTCCCGCGTCCTTAATAATTCTACATTTCAGTATCAGCAGGAACATGGAAACAATTTCAAAATACTCATAGTGCTCCAGTTAATCAGGGCACTTACGTGGGGCAATCATCTTTTAATGTACCAGTGGCATGAAATTTCCTGCAATGGTTATTTAAGTTATCCGGTACAGACTTAGTATGAGCAGTCGAACTACGGATGGGTTGTTATAAAAATGGTGATACTGGGAACATCTTGAGAAATTATCCTAGACTTGGGAGAGACATATTTCGTCAAAGCACTCAGGCTACGTGCCCCATTGTAGTTACTACTCCACTTACATGACCAACCATAGGTAGAGGTCAGGATATTAGAGGTGGAGGTGAGACTCTTAGAGGTGGAGACCCAGTCCGTTGATATATTTTCTATGGTATGGCTGAGGTTGCTACACCAGACGGTATCGTTATAAGTACGGTCTCGAATTATTATAAAGTCAAAATTCCTTAACACTATTCGGTTTTGAGCATCGAGGAAAGTTCTCCTATTGTGCTCCACTTATGAGTGAGCTTCGTAATTCTTAAATCTACATATGTGAATACTTCTGTTGGGAGATTATATGGAGATAGCTATGTCTATCATTATTCGTTGGTCACTAAAACTAGTTGTGAGGCTAAAAGTGACTCTTGTTAATCAAATCGATGAGTTTGATTTAATTTCTAAATAATTGATTTCCATTGTAAATTATATGCCCTACCGGTAAGAGGGATCATTGTATGTTGTGATTTTGTTTAACCGAAATTATTTGAAAGAAGGAAGAAAGGAAATGGAAAATTTTAGTTGGCACAATGTGCAAAATACTTGTGATTCAGAGTTGAGGATGAGATCCTCACATTTTTATATGATATGAAATATTTAAACCAGGCTATGAGCTGCGGTGGATATTATATAAGGACGAGGTCCTGGTGGTGAAAATTTTATGTGTTTAAAATTCTCCTTTTGTGAAATTAAAATTTGTGCTGTAGCACTTGTAGGCAGTCATGCCTATTAGGCTTATTTGAAAATTCTTGTATGAATATTTCTGTGCATAATTTGCCAAAATTGTATTGTAACTATTGAGTTTTAGCCTACAAGGTGAGAGCCCAGGTGGCGTTAAATTGTGACTCGTTACTTCGGGTAAGTAATTATAAGATCTCTCATGCCTTGTTGTTAGTAATCTGGAGGTTTGAAATGAAATTTTGTTAACATGAGGTTAATTGGTGATGTTGTAATCTATTATGAACAACCATTAAGACCAGAGATGTGGTTATGGTCATACATATGATGCGTTTTATGTCAAGATATCATTGTGATAATGGCGTGCTTGTAATGCGGAGATTAGTGTTATTGATATATACTTTGTGGTGCATTGTTGGGTTGTGGACATGTTGTTAAGAGTTGTTTTGGTGTCACTCTAACAGGTGGATAGGCCCAATTACAGGGGAAACTCTGCCGAAATTTCTGAAAAATTTGGGAGTTAGAAAAATTTGGGATATTGAGATATGCAAAGAAAGAGATAAGTTACATTATGTGTTTGAAGACGGACTCCACTTCTCATTTAAGGACGAATGACCCTAAGTTGGGAAGAATGTAATACCCCGTATTTGATGGGTGCATAGACACGAGTTGTTATAGCTAGTCGGGACTAATATCGTGCGTTTATGTAAAAATCGGACCTTTCTAGAAATGATTGGAGTGTAAGAAATTTGGTCTTGAAGTTTACGAATATGGATAAAGGAAATGATCTCAATTGAAATGGTGTTGTCGGACTTATGTCGAATGCGATAATGTGGGATCAACCGCGAATAATTGTGTAAAAGTAAAATCATCAATTTGGTAACTTGAGAATAATTCTTAGTACGTTCGAGGACGAACGTTTGTTTTAGAGGTGGAGAATGTGATGACCCAAAATGTCATCTTTAAATTAAATAATCATCTCAGTATTTTTAAGACCTTGAAAAGCGGTATCAATAATTCCTCAACTTGTGTGCGCAGTCCGTATAATTTTCCTAAAGGTTTTTATGTGAAAAATGGATTAAATTATGAACTAGAGCTTTAAAACTCAATTGAGTTGACTTCGGTCAACATTTTGAGCAAACGAACCCGGATAAAAGTTTTTACCATTCCGTTAGTTCCATATCGTGAATTGGGACTTGGTCATATGCCCAAAAGCGAATTTGGAGGTCCCTAGATCAAATTATCGCCATTTAACGGAATCTAGAAATCTAAGGTTAAAGATTTCTTAGGTTTGACCGGAGAGTTGACATTTTGATATCGGGGTCTGAATCTAGTTCTAAAATTTTCATTGCTTTGTTATGTCATTTATGACTTGTGTGAAAAATTTGAAGTCAATCGGACTTGATTTGATAGGTTTTTGCATCAAATATAGAAGTTGGACGTTTTTAGTTTTGTTAGGCTTGAATGGGGATGTGATTCACGGTTTTAGCATTTTTTAATGCGATATGAGGTTTCGATTAAGTCCGTATCATATTTTAGTACTTGTTCGTGTATTTTGTTGAAGTCCCGAGGGCCTCGGGTGGATTTCGGAAGGTCAACAGGTAGAAAAAGCTGGTGAAATTCTCTTTGGGAAGCTGCTGTCTTTTTTTTACATCATCATGTACAGTACCCCGTGAACAGCACCGTGTACAGTACCCCGTGAACATTACCGTGTACAGTACCCCGTGATCAGTACCATGTACAGTACCCCGTGAACAGTGTTGTGTACAGTAACCCGTGAACAGTCTTGAACAGTACCCCAAATTTTTTTGGACAGAACATTAAGTTCTAAAAATGGGACAAAGTCCCATTTTCCATTTTTAGCGAATTGGAGCTCGAGAAGAGGCGATTTTCGGGAGATTTTCAGAGAAAACAACAGGGTAAGTGTTCTTAACTTAATTTTGGTTAGATTACCCGAATCTATTACTAGTTTTGGAATTTTATTGGTGATTTTAATTAGGAAAATCTTGAAAACCCTATTGGTTTAATTTGAAAATTTGAGGGTCGAGTTGATGTCGGATTTTAGTAAAATTGGTATGGTTGGACTCGTGGTTCGATGAGGTTTCATATTCCATAATTTTTATCGGGTTCCGAGACGTGGGCCCCGCGAGCGAATTTTTAGTGCAATTTCGGATTTTTAATGAAAAATGTAGAATTTCATATAGAATTAATTCCTATAATTTTTATTGACTGAATCGAATTGTTTATGACTAGATTTGGGAATTTCGGGCACGAATTCGCGAGGCAAAGGCATGTTGGAATTTTGAATTGGTTGCAAAGCGAGGTAAGTGTTTGGTCTAACCTTAGCTTGAGGGATTAGGATTTGTGTCTTATTTGCTACATGTTAATTGTGGAGTACGACTTATAGGCATGGTGACGAGTATCTATACGTTGGTGTCAAGCATGCCCGTGAGTCATGTATTATAATTGTTATGACTCTGTTGTGGTTTATTGCGCTTCATATGTTATTATCACCATTGTTCCCTTGCCGGGATGTGTGTTTAATATTATTGTTCCCTTGCCGGGATGTTTGTTTGATATTATTGTCTCCCTTGTCGTGATGTTATTGTTTTGATGTAGTTTCCCTTGCCGTTTATTTGATTGTTGTACTATTGTTCCCTTACCGGGATTTTATTGTGATTTCATTTATTTCCTTGCCCTTATTTAATGTGATTGTTGTTTGGGTGAGGAAGAGTGTTAAAGCTCGAAGGGTGATGTCGTGTATGATTTTGTGAGGAAGAGTGTAAAGCATGAAGGGTGATGTCGTGCCGCACGATGTACAATTCCGTGCCGATTATATTGATTTTATGGTGAGGAAGAGTGTAAAGCACGAAGGGTGATGACGTGTAGTTTATATTGATTCTTATGGTGAGGACGAGAGTAAAAGCACGAAGGGTGATTCCGTGCACTTGTCCTTGATTTTTCCTGATTCTAATTGAGTTATGTTGTCATGTACGTTTATTTACTGATTTTCCGTTATTACTTGACTTTATTTCGATGTTATACATTCCCTTACCCTATTTGCCTTGTGTTTGTTGCTTGGGTGAGGAAGAGTGTAAAGCACGAAGGGTGATGCCGTGTATTATTTTGGTGAGAGAGTGTTAAAGCACGAAGGGTAATGCCGTGTATTGTTTTGGTGAGAGAGTGTTAAAGCACGAAAGGTGATGTCGTGCACTTTCTGTTTGTTGTGTTTACTTGTTATTACCAATTCAAGTGTATTAACTGTTTAGATCTCTTTACTATTGTGATCCTTTGTGTTGGAATCCATAGTGTTTACAATACCTCGCCTTATTTTTTTAATATGTTCAATACTTCAAATTTCAAGAATTGTTACATTTTTAACTCAATTGATTTCTCAACTAAAGTTTCCTTAAACCGTTTGAGGTTGTACTTTACTTAAAAATGAATTTCTACTATATTATTTCTCGTATTAAAGGTAATGATTCCTTCGATATTGTACTTTCATTGAAAATGGTATTTTCTTTATCAAATGATTTCAAAAAAAATAACTTCATCTTTTCTTGTTGATTTCCTAATTGGGTTGGAAGTTGTACTCTATTTTATGTTAAGTGAATGAGGCTCCTTGAACACTCTTAATTGTATTGGGTTATGGAACCTATGAGCTGAGTAACATCAGAATATTGTTGTGCAATGTGAGACAGAAATATGTGGGCACAAGGTGTCGGGGAAAATATTATGGTTTTATTTAATGGCACGTGAGTTGTCCGTGCGGTTGTGACATAAATATGGGTACGAGGTGCCGCGAAAATATGAAAGTGGGCTGAGACCTATATTATTTATGATTATGAAATAAGGTGTCACAAGGTGACCTTTACTCGAAAGAATTATATTCAAAAGATGCTTATCTGAAAGATATTTATTTGAAGGAAATATTCGAAATATATTTATTGAAAAGCATATTATCTTAGAGATTATTACTTGAAGGATTTATAGGCGAAAGATTTATATTTGAATGACTTGATTAATTGATTGCACTTATATTTATTATTTGTTGAGAAACATTTATGGTGTTTTTGTTGCCTGCTATTTATATCACTTGTTAATCATTGTTGCCATCATTTTTATCTGCTTCCTATTATTTTTGTACGCTATATTGCATAGTTTTATTTGGTAGTTTGGTCCTAGCCTCGTCACTACTTCGCCGAGGTTAGGCTAGGCACTTACCAGCACATGGGGTCGGTTGTGCTGATACTACACTTCTATACATTTTTGTGTACAGACCCAGGTATTTGATCGATAGTAGCTACTCATTACGGTGGAGACTCATGGTAAACATGTTGCAGCATTCGCAGTCCTCAGAGTCACCTTCAATTGTACTTATTTCCATTTGTTCCCTTTGTTTCGGAACAATGATGTATTTATTTTGTATAACTACTCTTAGAAAGGCTTGTGACTTATACCACCGGTTTTGGGAATTATAAATTGTTAAGAGTTATTGAATTTAAAGTTGGCAAATATCAATGTTATTTCAGTTAATGTTAGGCTTACCTAGTTTAGACTAGGTGCAATCATGACTCCTTCGGAGGGATTTTTGGGTCGTGACACCTCTCTGAGGTTCGTCGACGCCCAACCTTGGGATAATGTCGACCGCAGCTATGGTAGAAATGGGGAGTTCCCAAGGTACACAACTAGGAGTGACAAATCCTAGCGGACTACTCTGACCCTGAATCAGGGTGTCATCTAGATGTCCCATCCCCTTATCTTTGCAATTAATGCATCTTGTACTATGTTGGGATTCCCCTCATATATAAAGGGGATGCTTATCATTTTAGGGGTTCGGTTGTTGATTCAGTTGCTCCACACGAAATATACAAGAACATTCTCTTTGCTCTCTAACGGATTCCCTTGATATTATTGTTTTCATTTAGTATCTTCATTATTGTTCTTCATTTATTGCTTATCATTGGCCATAAAAAGCCTTTGTTGATTTTATTGTAACTATTAGCCATACTTTGATCACCTTCGATAGCACACAGCCGAGCTCTGGAATTGATCTCGAGGCCGCCGAATCGACAAACTCGAGACCCCGATAATTAGCCTATTGATTTGATTATCACCCTATCCTTAACTCTCATTTCATTTCTAAGTCTCACATGCATAGCATCAACTACTTAACAACTAGAATTAAAATAGATCGCGTATTGTTAGAGTTCCATAATCAAATCTAATTGTTATTACCATTTTCACGGTAAACAGTTTGGCGCCAACCGTGGGGCTAAAAATAATAATGATTATTTTTCTGTTGGTTTTACTACATAACGCAGATTATCTTTCACGCTTTATCTTATCCAAGATCTTCGATTTCAGGTCAAAATATCTAATTCAATGAATGGAGGTGAAAACAACAATCTTGAGGACCACGAAGAAAATGGTGTGGCTGTTCCAGGTGTTGTGTGCCACCACGAAACCCTGGGAATGCACCAGAACAATCCTCGTGGACGCGGTCTCACGCGACGCCCAACACATCGACATAACCTCCCACACTGACAGGAGCGTGCACCAAGGAGACCGACAGGAAGCTCAGGAAACCCCGGCTAGGGAAGAACGGGAGGTTAGCCTTCACGTTATTTTTGAAATGTTGCAGGCACAACAACTGGCTATTGCTCAGCTGCAAAGTCACCAGAAAACTCCTAGCACGGTAGCACCGGGGACAGCTCCCCCAGCCGAACAGGTACCGGAGAGATTGAGCAATAACGGGTCAATGACCAATCCCGTCATCATAAAAATGCTCGAGGACCTCACCAGAAGGATCGAATTGGGGGATAAAATGATAGAAGCCAACGATAAGAAGGTCGAGACCTACAACTCCATGGTCAACCAAATTCCGGGCACACCCCCGGTCCTGAAAGGTGTGGATTCGAAGAAGTTCATGCAAAGGTCATTCCCGGAGGAAGCGGCTCCAAAACCTATTCCAAAGAAGTTCAGAATGCTAGACCTCCCAAAATACAACGGGACCTTAAACCCCAATGAGCATGTTATTGCTTACACCTATGCAGTAATGGGCAACAACATAAAAGACGACGAGATCAAGTTCGTCTTGTTAAGGAAGTTCGGGGAAACACTCTCGAAGGGGGACATGATGTGGTATCACAACCTAACTCCTAACTCCATAGACTCATTTGCCATGCTGGCAGACTCCTTCATAAGGGCACATGTCGGTGCCATCAAAGTAGCAACAAGGAAATCTGACGTGTTCATGATCAAGAAGAGGGAGAGCGAAATGATGTGAGAGTTCGTATCTCGAGTTCAAACGGAACAAATGGAACTACCGACGACTGGGCAGTGCAGGCCTTCACTCAAGGTCTGAATGAATGAAGCTTGGTGGCTTCAAATCAGTTGAAATAGAATTTGGTCGAGTATCCCGCTGTGACCTGGTCGGACGTCCACAACCGATACCAGTCGAAGATCAGGGTCGAAGACGACCAGCTAGAGGCCCCCTCGGGCTCAGTATACCCAAGCAGGCTTGTGGCGAAGGAGACAAAGCCAAACAAAGAAAGATATCAGCTGTACACCAAAGACAGACGGAACGCCTCGAGGCGCATCAACAGAGCCGGATTCGATAGGAACGCAGGGCCAACGGAGGTACTTCGCTTATCGGAGTACAACTTTAACATTGATGTGTCAGACATTGTGTTCGCCATCAGCAAAATCAGAGACACCAGTTGGCCCAGGCCTGTACAATCAGATCCTTTACAAAGGAATCATAACTTAGTATGTGAATTTCACAACATGCATAGCCACAGGACCGAGGATTGCCACCAACTCCGAGAAGAGGTAGCCCGGCTAATTAACAAAGGTAACCTCCGGGAATTCCTTAGCGACCAAGCCAAAAATCAGTTCTGGGAAAGAGAGGCGGCCAAGAAGAACGAAACAAATGAGCCGCAACATGTCATCCACATGATCTTGGGAGGCATTTGATGCCCCATATGAACCCGTGATGAGAAGAACGAAAATATCCATAACTAGAGAAAAGTGAACCCGAGGGTATATACCCGAGGATGCCCTCACATTAAGCGAATAGGACACCGAGACCTTGTCTCAACTCCACAATAACGTACTGGTAATGTTTTTCCTTGTAAATACATTTCAAATAAAGCGTGTGCTTGTGGATCCAGGTAGCTCGTCCAACATTATCAAGTAGAGGGTAATAAAGCAGCTCAGACTGATTGACCAGATCGTGCCCGCCACTCGAGTCCTCAATGGATTCAACATGGCAAGTAAAACAACAAAAGGGGAAATCACCCTTCTAGTCAATGTGGCCGGCACAATCCAAAATGCCAAATTCCATGTCAACGAGGGAGACATGAGGTACAACGCCTTGCTCGGATGGCCGTGGATACACTGCATGAGAGCGGTACTATCTACACTCCATCAAATGATGAAATTCCCGACAAAGGATAGGATCAATACCATATACAGGGAACAACATGCGGTAAAAGAAATGTTCACGGTGCATGATGTGGCATCGACACCAATACCTCCGCCCGCAAGGGGGCCAAAGGGTAACCAAACTACATCTTCAGTGAAGCCCGATTAAACAGAGCAAAGGACTGTACCATTTCCTCATCACCAGCAAGTAGAACACATCAAACCTCGAAACATCGCCGACACATCCCACACTAAGGTATAACCATTTCCCTTTTCATTTTATATTTCACGCTAACCCTTATGCAGGCGCCGACCGAAGCAGTCAAACGCTAACCCAGACCGAAGACCTTAAGGTTTTAAATCATCCGTTGCACTCTTTTCCTTCGATCGAGTTTTCGTCCCGACAAGGATTTTACCGGCAAGGTTTTTACTGAGGCAACATCCACATGCTACCTAAGGACGACTCGACAAGTATTCAAGGCTTCTTTTTTCAATCAACCTCGAACACTGAGGGGAATCCCCCAGGGAGGCCATCCACTCGGAAAAGATATGAAACACCAAATGGGGTCCTAGTAGGAAAATGATGTACTAGGCCAAACGGTCGAATGGACCGTATCCATATAGCCAGGCCCCCTACGACGAAAACATGTACACGTGTACCAAGTAATTGAAGAATATCTTTTATCAAAGCATCTCACGCTCCAAAAGAAACTCAGCACCTTTGTGAAAATGACTCCTCCGACAAAATGTCCCGAACACTCGGGGACTAGCGTCAACAATTCAACACCTGAACGACCTCCGGGTCGAGACTCCAAACTCATAAGCCTCGGCAAAACAACATGAAAATCACAAAACATCTCCAAGACCAAAAGTATCCCGGATTCTCGAGGACTAGCGTCAAAAACTCAAATGACCTCCAGGTCGAAAACTCCGAAATTGTAAGCCTTCAATGAGGCAATACAA
Organism: Nicotiana sylvestris; assembly: GCF_000393655.2. NCBI lineage: Eukaryota > Viridiplantae > Streptophyta > Magnoliopsida > Solanales > Solanaceae > Nicotiana > Nicotiana sylvestris. The sequence goes on from NC_091061.1 coordinate 83,013,463, forward strand.
AGTTTACAAGTAACGGCTTCCGAGCCAAGATACCGTCGATGACTCGGGGACTGTCGCCAATCACCATTCATTAAATAACCCGAGGCCATAGGACCCCTAGCAGGCAGACTCGGTCTCGTAAGACCTACATAAGGTAGCAACAAAACTGTAAGACCTCAAGAAAGGCATGAACAATACTTGTACCAAGTATCCAAAACTGTAAGACCTCAAAGGCATGTAAAACTTGTAAGACCTTACTAAAGGCATAAACCCGATCTCAAAATTTCGGCTATATATCAAACTTGTAAGACCCCTAAAATGGCATACCCTCGATATAGATGCCGAAACTACTTCACTCAGTACTTAAATGCTCCGTCCAAACACAAATGACTTTGGTCACAAGGCTGTACCAACTAAACTAATGCGACTCGAGGACGCCCGACTGTCGCTACAAAATCACAGGCCTTTAATTACTTCGAAAAGAACCGGTTAAACAGGCTACCCTCGATACAGGAAAAAGAGCTTCGACCACGTCAGCTGCTAAACATCGGCTTCGAGATACTCAGCCTCCGAGCCAAACCTCCCGAGGTGCTTGATCATCGCCATATAACAACTCATAATCGAGATTTCTTATTAAGCCGTCGAAGAGTTAGGCAAAAAGTATTTCAAAAAAGTCCTTAACGAGGGAAAAATAAAGCCTACATAAAAGGTCACATCGACCCAAGGCGTAAGAGCCACTATCGTCGGCCCACACTAAAAGGCCGCATCGAACCAAGGCGTAAGAGCCATTGTCAATGAAATCCTTTCGACTATATTATCTTTTTTTTATGGTTGAAAAGATAAGCATATTATAGATACTTAAACATGTACATAAGAGTTTGTGGGATGCATATATTGCATCAGATGAGCACAACTAGAACTAGCTACATTAGCTAGTATATCACTATTACTACTAACAACATCACTACTACTGATACTACTAGTAATTGACATAGAGCTTGATTTAAGTAGTCTTCTTCGTAGAATTCCTTCCTGATCCTACTGGTAAAAAAGTGTGACAAAAGGAGGAGGACTTGAAAAAAGTACACAACGAGCCTCCACATTTACTGCTCCATGCTTAGCTAGACAGTCTGCAACATAGTTTTGTTCTCTGAAGATGTTTTGTATTTTTGGATCATCCAGCTGATGGAGTAATAACCTACAATCATTGATTAAATTAGTATATTTGACAGTAGGTGTGGTAAACATACCAAGGATTGCAGTTGCATCTGTTTCAATGATCAGTGGTGTGAGTTGGTGTTGAACAACTAATTTTAGCCCCATTATAAGTGCTAGCAATTTTGTCTAAACACTGGAGGTATGTTGTGCGCGTCCTGCAAACCCTATAATCCATTTGCACTGATGATTCCTAAAACACCCACCTATACCACAGTTATTTTGAGTGATGGATGCTGAACCGTCTATTTTTAACTTGAAACCCTGGCCATTAGCTGGATGCCATTTAATATAGAAGGACAATAGTGAAACTTTTTGTAGGACTTGTGAGGTAATAAAATTCAGCAGCATATTTGTAGAGCAAAGTAACACTTGATTTAAGATGCTTATGATCAAAGAAGTTTTTGTTTCTTATAGACCATAACTGCCACAAAGCAAAAGGTAAAATTATGGAAAAAGGAACGCAGTTATAGGATGGCAAACACTGTTTATGTATGAAAGTGTGCCACCAAGATGTACGATTAGTAGTTACTGGACCAACCATATGAGTAATATTTACCTTAAGAGCAGCCCAAAGTGCAGTAGCATTATGACATTCCATAAAAATATGATGTATTGTCTTAGGAACCAGGTGACATTGTGAACACAAAGATGAATAGATAATTTGTAGCCTATGTAAATATGCAGCTGTAGGAAGCCTGTCATGACATCTTAACCATACAAAGAAGGAAATCTTGGGTGGTATTTTGAGTTTCCAAATCCATTTGTAGTTTATGACCTCATTTGTTATGGAATGATTAAGGGCATGTGCAAGAGTATAATACATAGATTTAACAGAGAACAACCCATCCGGTGTAATTGCCCAATAAAGCTGGTCATAATTTACGAGCACCATTGGCATATAAGTATCAGTAATTGGAACTTCTAAAGGAGGAGGTAATATAAAAGGCAAAAGATGTAAGTGCCAGTGATGATTAAAATAGTAAGCAGACACTCTTTTGTTATCCTCACCTTTGGGTAGGGGTCCATATATATAATTATGAACCAGAGAATTATGAGCTATCCATGGTTCAGTCCAGAAATTTACGCATTTACTATCAGTCAGGTTCCATTTATAACCTAATCTACAATTAGACCAACCCTTAAGAATGTTTGTCCAAGTTCTTGAAACATTCATTTTACTTAAATTAGAAGGCCTAAGATAACTGTGTAGTAATACTTGTGCCCATAGCTGAGTAGGGTTTTGAAATAGCCTCCAAGCAAGACTACAATGCAAAGCTTGATTTTTAATACTGAGATTTTGGATGCCCAATCCCCCTTGCTCTAAAGGTTGTGTAACCATGGACCATTCAATAAGATGTAATTTTTTCTTCCGAGGAGTAGTTCCCTAGAGAAAATTCCTTTGGTATCTATTAAGGGACGAAATAATATACGAAGGCAGGGTGATATATTGCATTAGGTAGTTAGAAAGGTTATTCAAAGTTGATCTTATTAGGGTTTTCCTTCCTGCTTTGGTTTAAAAGTGGGTTTTCCATCCTGCTAACTTAGATTTGAAAGTGTCAATTAGGAATTGGTAATCTCCTTTAGTGGGTCTTGAACTAAAAATAGAAAACCCTAAATAATTACCAAAGTGTGTGCCCTCACTTATATGAAAATTGTGTTGTATTGCAACCTTCATATTAGCAGGATAATTCCTAGAGAAGAAAATCCGTCATTTCTCAATGTTAATAGTTTGTCCCGAATGATGAGTAAATTGATTAATGGTGTTAACTATGGATTGACATGAAGTAGATGTAATTTTTTAGATCAAAATAATATCATCTCTGAAGAAAAGATGAGATAATTGAGATCCTCTTCTACCTATTGAAATGGGATGCCAAATGTGATAATCAACTTCAGAGTTTATTTTTCGTGACAGCATCTCTAAACATAAGATAAAATATAAGGTGATAGAGGATCGCCTTGTCTAATACCTCATGTAGGTGTAACATTTATTAGAATAGCTGTAGAAGTAGTGGTAATACAAGACATTATTAATTTAGCAAAAGTTGGAGGAAAATTTAGATTTTGTAATGTGTTATAAATGAAAGACCATTCCAGCTTATCAAAAGCCTTTTCAAGATCTAGCTTAAGCAGCATATTAGAATTTTTACCCTTAATTCTATGGAACCTAGAGATAATTTCTTGTACAATAATTGCATTATCAGCTGCTCGTCTATTTTTCTGAAAACTGGATTGAGTCGGATGGATAAGATGTTCCAGAACTGGTTTTATTCTATTAACAATAATTTTTGTAATAATCCTATAGATAGTATTACAAAGGCTAATAGGTCTGAATTGTGATATAGTTGAAGCATTCTTATTTTTGGGAATTAAGCAAATAAAAGTTGTATTTATAGAAGGGTCAATCTGATGGTCCAAGAAAACCTTATGACAAAAATAGTTGACAGAATTTCCTATGATATGCCAATATTTCTGATAAAATCGAGGATGTAATCCGTTTGGGCCAGGTGCCTTAAGGGGTTGAAACGAATTTATGGCATTTAAAATTTCAAAATCTTGTAAAGGAGTTATTAAACTAGTTTACTCAGTTGAGGTTAATATATTAAAAGGGTGTACGAAAGAGGAATGAGTAGAATTGATTTTTTGAGTAGTGAAGAGATGACTATAGTAATTAGTAATGTCATCTCTAATTTTTTGAGGGTCAGTAATCCAATTTTCTCCTAAGTCTTGAAGAGTAGTTATACGATTATGTCTACGTCGATTTAAAGTTGTTAGGTGGAAAAATTTGGTGTTAGCATCACCATTATTTAACCAATTTATTCTTGATTTTAACTTCCAAAATTCCTTCTCGAGCTGGAGAATGTGATTAAATTCCAAAGTTAAGGATTTTTCCAAATTTTGTAAAAATAGACTAGTTGGATAGTGAATAGAGGCTTGGATCCTACCTAGTCTTGCCAGTAATTTATTTTTACGCTTAAAAATGTTACCAAAAGTAGTTTTATTCCAAACTTGTATTGATTCCACAAATTGATTAATAGCAGGAATCAAGTGAAGCTTTTCTGACCAAACTTGTTCTGTTACTGCTGAGAAGGCAGGATGGGTAGTCCATATAGATCCTAGCCTAAATATTTTTTTCCTTGGCATAGAATATTGTTGTAATTCAATTTTAATAGGGCAATGATCATAATGAGTTCGGGGAAGGTGTGTTACCAAAGCATCACAATAATTAGCTATCCACCCATAATTAGCTAACACACGATCAATACATTCTAAAATATTAACACCGTTATGTCTACCATTTGTCCAAGTGTATCGACTGCCCTTATATCCTAAATCCGTTAATAGGCAGTAATTAAAACAGTCTAATACTCTATTAGCTCTAGAATTATTTATAGGCAAACCTCCAAATTCATCTACGGCATGTAATATTTAATTAAAATCTCCCCCTAACAACCAAGGCCCCTTATAATTATCAAATATACACCTAATGTTATCCCATAATACTAGTCTAAGATGCCAAGTCATTACTTGCATAAATAGCACTAAATAAAAAGGTAAAGGGTAAGGGAAGAACCTAAACATGGCAATGGATCTCTTGGGTAGATGTGGCTACCTGCTCTACATTTACAAGAGCTGCATTCCGTAGAATAACAATCCCTCCTGATTGTCCTACAACAGATACCCCAATCATACCTGTGAACTCAAAGTCATCCTTCAGAAGTTGGTGGGATTGGCCGTGTGTCTCTAGAAGAACCACAAAAGTAGGTCGATTATAATCTAATAAGGATCTAAAATTCCTACGAAACTCAACTGAATGAGCACCCCTACAATTCCAAAATAATAAAATTCATATTGCTTAACTGGAGTTCATTATGTCCATTACTAGACTCTCATGGACGAAGCCTTAAGATGGGGAGAAATAACATCGCATATTTCCCCACCACTGGATTTGTTGTTGGCCTCAAACGGAATGAGGTTGCAAGCAGATTTTGCGGGCACCTTATGAAGATCTTTCTTTCGAACTCTTCCTTCTGGACAAAGACTTTTATTCCATCCAAACATGCATGGACTGGTCGTGTCTCTCTGTTGTATATGATGGCTGCGTCTAACTCTGCCTGAAAATGCACATCCTGCTCCTCTTGTTCTAGTTGATTGTGATGCGGTGGAGATGGGAGAGGAGGTGGTGGTGTTGGTGAAGGGGGGCTGTTGGTCTCAAAAGAGGTGTGTGGGGTTGAGGATCCCAGTAGGGTTGGATCCAAGGGGTGTTTGGAGTAGGAGGAGGATAAAATGGCATGTGTCGTAGATTGGGGTAGAGATGTGTATGATCCCAGACTGGAGTGGGTAGGGGCAGAGGTTGGTATGGTGCTAGGTGGGGTGCCTACATCATGGACCAATGGTAGTGAGCATAGAGGTTTGTCCCTAATTGCATCCCTTCCGCCACTATTTGTGCTAAATCCCTTGGATGGTTGATTAGTATCGTTACTTCTTGTTGATTTACTTGCATGGTGAATGTCAAAGCATGGTTGTGCAAGCCCGCCTCTAGCCAAGATGCTAGAAGAGTTAGTGCATGTGGTATTTGGGCCGTGTCGATTATCGTATTTGGTTCCATTATTAGATGAGGTGGAGGGTGAGAGGGAGATCTGGGATTGTGTTGTAAGTGTTGAGTGTTCTGCCTTGGTTGAGTTCCTGGCCATCGGAGATGATTGAGAAAGTTGAAGGGAAACATGGTCTTCAATGGGAGATTCTGATAGTGGAGGAGTCAAATTGGTAGAGACTATATTTGGTGTCTGAAGTGGAGATGGAGCAATGCCAATGGATGTGGATGGCGGTTGAAGAGTAGTGGGAGACTCATTATGGCCTATTTGCATGGCAACAGAAGCTTGAAATGATGGAGGGATTCCGATATTCAAAGGAGGAGGTGGAGGGTTTGGTAGTGTTATTGTATATTTTTCTTGTGGAGGTGAAGAAGGTATGGTTGGGGATTGAGGCATGCTTTGCATGTGGGAAGGGATGTCGTGTCGAGTTGCATGGTTAGTGATAGAGTTTGATATATGATAAGGAGTAGGTTTTGAAGAATGCCCTGATTGGACCGAGTGCTTAGGCACTTGAGTGGTCTTTGAAAGTTGCAAATTATTAGGTATTGGGTTTAATAAATAGGTATCATTTTCAGTGGATCATCTACTAATGTATGATACTTATTATTAATTAATATAAGGTTAAGGGTGGAGGGTAGCTTAGAACCAATAGTTTTTGTATTAGTTAACGGAGTTAAAGTTAACTTAGTAAAAGGAAGATTATTAGGGCTAATCACCCCTTGCTTACCTGACTGACCTACCAACCCTATCTGCACTGGAGGTAGCACTGGCAATGGATCATCTGTGTAAGAAGATCTTCTAAGGATAGATTTTTTCGGAAATTGAACAAGTTGCCATGCTCCATTAGTCGTAGTAGAAGTAGTGGAATTAGAGTGAATAACATCCATTTGATGATCCATTTGTGAATTTTCTGTGGAAGGATCTACGTTTACAAAGTAATTGCAAGCCCTTTGATTATGACCCATACGACCACACTTAGCACAAAGTAAATTTAATCCTTCATGGAGTATAATTTGTTTATGATTGCCAATGTATAAGTGTCACTTTAAAGGCTAATCAAGTAGTACTTCCACACATAACCTAGCATATTGTCCTCTTGTAGTTGAAGCCGTGCAAGTGTCCACTGATAATAGCTTACCAATTTTCTGGTCTAACTTGTGCAAAATTTGATAATCGTAATATTCTGTAGATAATTCGGGCAAATATAACCAAACAGAGTTAAATAATGGTGATGCTAACACCAAATTTTTCCACCTAACAACTTTAAATCGACGTAGACATAATCGTATAACTGTTCTTCAAGACTTAGGAGGAAATTGAATTACGGACCCTCAAAAAATTAGAGATGACATTACTAATTACTATAGTCATCTCATTTTCTCTTCCCAACTATTTTCTTCTCTTCACATTCATTTCTCTGTTGCAAACCCAGCTACTTTTTACAAAAAGAACCAGAGAACATCTGTTTGGTTTGTAAACCATGGCAAGATTGATAGCATTTTTCACTCTTTGTTTACTCTCTGCTTCAGTTGCTTCTGCCACTTTCACTGGCAACCCTTTCCTTGTCAAGGGTAAAGCTTATTGTGACACTTGCCGCTGTGGATTTGAGACCCCTGCCACCAAGTACCTCGCTGGTAATTAATTGCACAATTTTACTCCCTTTATGCTATTCCCTTTTTCATTTTCAAGATCTGTTTAAGTTTTTCTCTCTCTCTCTTTTTTTTTTTTGAGTGTTTTTCATAAATGGGTTTTATAGATCCAGTTTATAGATCTACTTGTAGCCGAATCATATCAAGATCGTATAGTCCAGTGTCATAGTTAAGCTCAAATTTACAAATGCTTATTCTTTCTCTTGTAAAACAATTTGATTTAAGCCCTACTTGTTTTTGTGAATTTCTAATTTGTTACCATACTGCGTACAATCTACGTCAAAAAGTCTCCGCATGTACCAATGTCATGTCATATACCTCAGTAATGTTACTGCCTCCGTTCTGATTTATGTGAACAACCACGAAAATTTAAGAAAAAATAAACATTTTGAAATTTGTAGTCCTAAATAAGTCAAAAAGAGGTTCAAAGTATTTGTAAGGTTATAAAAGCTTTTCATTTAAGATTGAATTGAAAGTTTAAATAAAATTGCTTTCAAATTTAAAAGTGGGTCATTCTTTTGAAACAGACCAAAAAAGAAATAGGTTCACATAAATTACAATAGAGGGAGCCACGGTTCAAAATTATTTTCTTGCTTTGCTGCTGTTATAGAGTGTCTGGTCCGGATCTGTTCGACAGAATGTCTGAGAGGAGAATACTACTACTACTACTTTTTTATGTAATTGACGTGGTATTAAGATTCATGTGGTTTCACTGACAGGCGCAAAGGTTAGAATTGAGTGTAGGCACAGGGTCATCGAGGCATCCACTTACACTGTTGAAGGTGTGACCAACTCTAAAGGAGAATACAATATCTTGGTTAACAGTGACCGTGGTGACGATGCCTGCGATGTCATCCTCGTTAAGAGCCCCGACCGCACCTGCACCAAGCCCAACGCTGGCCGTGATCGTTCACGTGTAATCCTCACCCGCAACAATGGCATGATTTCCAACACCCGTTTTGCCAATGCCATGGGTTTCCTCCGCGATGAGCCTCTTTCTAGCTGCACTCAGATCCTCCAGCAATACCAATTGACAGATGACCAAGTTTAAAGAATTTGAGAAATATGCTGAACGAGTGGTATCTTTATGTTTGTCATCGTTTCTGGATGTGTCAAAACTGTAATGTGTCCGTTTAATTAGCTTAAGAATATATTTTAATGGCTCGTTAAAATAGTCAGTACTTGATTGTGGCTGGAATATTTGTTAGTTCTTCGGGAGCTAGTTACCTTATACTTTAATATGTCCGAGACGACTTTTGCCGTAATGAAGTTCCAATCCTTTCCATTTTTGCCACCAAAATGGGGATGAATAGTGTTCCCAAAAGATGGGGTACACTATTCATTTTTCCCATTACTACTCTTGCATATTTTATTATTATTTTATTATTTAACACTTTTAATTTATCTCTTTACTAGCACAATGTGCGGATCATATTATGATTCTGCTATATTAAAAAGAATAAATTATATGAATAACTATTAGCATAAACTAAAATATGTATGAGGACCTTACCCCTACTCTGGAGGAGTAGAGAGACTACTTCTGATAGACCCTCGGCACAAGAAGAAGGAAAAAGACAGTGTATCAGTAACAGCTAAATTCACACTATCTCATCAAAATTAAAACTGCGTGAAATAATACTATATAGAGTAATAACTAAAAAAAATACATTTTGTAATATCTTAATTTAAATTATAAAATATATTATATTATTATCTCAACATAATAATTTCTCACATCAATATCAACTTCTACCAACCTAAAATTTCACAATGACAAATTAATATATACACACATGATGATTTATTGACAACCAATTTATTCTAACTTTTGGGAGTTACCAACATATAAAACAGTTGGATAGTAATTTGCTCAACAATTTTAATGTCACCTCAATTTTAACCACACAATTAAAGCCACTTTATGTTCAACAATTTAAATGATACTTTTGGAATATAGTTAAGATTAGTATATTATAATTAAATAAATATTAAACTACTTTAAATATATCATCCCACATGAAGATGAGTTCTTACATGTAATTCTTAATTAAATGAATTTTATCTTATGATTTTTGTACTTCACTTTATTTTGTGAAAAGAGTAATCCCAAATAGTGTAATTATACTCCTGTATATGTGTACCCTATTTAAATCTATTTCATTCTAATTCACACACACACACATACATACATACATGTATATATATATATACATGTATATATATACCGCCCATCTGTTGCTCAATCAATTGGCTCATATGCTTTGAGAGATATAAATATCAACAAAGGGCTAGAAAGTCATAGTCCATACCTAAGCCATTAAAGAAGAATCCATCCTCCCTTCTTATCTAATTTACCATGACAACTGCTAGCACTAATAGAAAAATAAAATATAAAAAGTGTATGTATTGCTTCCAAACAATTGAGATATAAAATAAATTATAAAATGTTGGATAATTAATTTTACCGTGAGGCAACATAATTGACATTTAGTTCAGCTGATGTCTGAGTTGCTTCATAGTTTAAAGCATTATCCCCACAAAAATGTATATCATCAGTTCCTCTATTCTTGTGTAAAATTATGATTGATTAGCTCCCTTCGAATATTATTGGAGTTGCTTTAAAATTGATCGAATCAAACTGCATTTATGTGACAATTCTCTTTTTGAGAGTCATGTTAAAAGTATTCGACTTCAAACTACACACATCACACATCTTGATTCTTAAACTAAAATGCTAATTGAGCAAGAGATATAGATTTATTTTTAAATTAATTCAAAATATTAATTTACCCACATTATCTTTATACCCCATCTTTCTATATTATTTCCTCCACCATGAAATTTTATATAGTTATTTCATTTATATGGAAGTTTGACATTCAATTTTCATTAAAATTAACTATATAAGAATTTAAATTATATTTAAATATTTTTAATTTATTTCTTGGAATTATGTCAAATGTCTATATTTTTTTGTTTTGTCTATTATAACGGTTTTAAATACGTGTATCTTATTCATATAATATGACTTATCTCATTATTATTAACGTTCTCTTCTCAAAAATCAAATAAATCTTATCATTCTATATACATCTGCTACTAAGATTATTATTTATTTACATATTTTTCTTCTTTTTTGATTCCTTGTTCATGTTATTGCATTACCCATAACTTAGAGTTGTTTATATTATTGCCCACAACTCCCATTAGTAGATGAGTTTAGTTTTTCTTTTTCTTGTAATAAAAATTGTATTCACTATTTTTTATTCTACTGCTCAAATTAGTATTTAAATTTATCATAATATTTTGAGTATCATTTATTTATTCTCTTTATTTTATATTTTAGCTCAATGGAGTGGTAGTACTCGTAATATGTATTGATAATATCTCCATATTTATCTATATAATGAGTGAAGATAAGGGTGTTATTTTTATCTTTCAGCTTGATATTTTCTTGTGATAAAAAACTTATTAGTTAAGATAGGCTAATTGGTTATATCGTTATAAGACTATTATTATTTCTTTCCATTCAGATTCAAAATAATCTTATTTACTACCTTTCCATTTAATTTAAAAAAATTATCTTTTAATTTTAAATTAAATAAAATATTAGTATAAATATTATCATAAATTATCTTTCAGTTCAATTTTTTTGTGGTCAAACTTTATTAGTTAAGATAGGGTAGTTGGTTATATTTATAATAATATTTAGCTTAGCCACAAATGCACATTATTCCTTATATATATATATATATATATATATATATATATATATATATATATATATTAATTTGAACATTTAGTTTACTGATTGATGAAGAAAGTGCGCTATCACCAAAGCAAATTTTTCTTTATTAATCATTATACAAGTTATGACGACCTGGTCGGTCGTCTTAAGAATTAATGCCCAATCCCCTATTAACTACTTTCCCCAAGTTTATTTCTACTATTTTGATTTGCCGGGATATTCAGTTTTGAGTTTCGGAGAGTTTTGGGACACTTAGTCCCTAAATGAGAGCTTAAGTGTTGGAAAGTTGACCGTAGTTGGAACAATGTGAAGACGGCCTCGGAATGGAAATTAGACGGTTCCGTCAGCTTCGTTGGGTGATTTCGGGATTGGGGCGTGTTCGGATTGTGTTTTGGAGGTCCATAGCTAATTTAAGCTTGAAATGTTGAAAGTTGAATTTTCGAAGTTTCCGGTTCGATAGTGAGATTTTGTCCGGGGGGAATGGAATTCCGGAAGTTGGAGTAGCTCCGTAGTGTTGAATGTGACGTGTGTACAAAATTTCAGGTCATTCGGACGAGGTTTGATAGACTTTTTGATCGAAAGCGTATTTTTAGAGTTTTTGGGATTCTTAGGCTTGAATCCGATCAAAATAGGTGTTTTGATGTTTTTTTGAGTGTTCCGAAGGTTGGAACAAGTTTGAATGAAGTTATGAGATATGTTGGTAGGTTTGGTTGAGGTCCCGGGGGCCTCGGGTGCGTTTCGGATGCCCAAACGGGCAGTTTTGGCCTTTGGGAGATTGCAGGTTTGTTGGTATTTCTGCAGCAGTGATTTGTTCATTACGATCGCGTGAGATCACCTGCGATCGCATAGTGTAAGCTGAGACTAGGCACTTTGTTGTGAATTGCGATCGCAGAGTAAGGAATGCGATCTCATATGGTGAATTTGTTGGTCATTGCATTCGCATGAGGACCATTGCGTTCACGTAGAAGGATTTAGTACGACAGTGGATGATAGAATTTGCTCTATGCAGTCACATAAAGCTGGTCGCGATCGTGTTGCTTTGAGGGAGTTGTCTTATGCGATCGCGTAGGGATTTCTGCGATTGCGATTAAGGATTATCTGGGCAAAATATAAAATTTCAAAGTCGAGGGTTTAGCCATTTTTATCAAAACTTAAGCTTGGGAGCTCGGATTTGAGCGAGGTTTTGAGGGATTTTCAGAGATATCGATTGGGTAACGATTCTTAACTCCTTTTTGCTCGTAACCCATTAATCTAAACATGAATTCATCATTAAATTTCAGAATTTGTATGAAAATTTGGGGAAAGTTCTTAGACAAAAATTAGAGTTTTGATTGTGGATTTGACATCGGATTTGAATAATTTTTGTATGGTTAGACTCGTGAGAGTATGAGAATTCTGTAAATATAAGTTTTACCCGATTCCGAGACGTGGGCCTGAGGTGTGTTTTGGTCATTTTACCTAATTTCGCGTATTAGCTTAGAATTTCTTTTGTAGAATCAGTTACTTGAAGTGTTATTTACGTTATGAAATTGAATTGAATAGATTTAGGTCATTTGGAGTCAAGTACTCGTGGCAAGAGCGTAGTTTCAGGTTGATTTTGAGCCAGTTCGAGGTAAGTGGCTTGTCTAACCTTGTGTGGGGGACCTTCCCCATAGGATTTGATATTATTGTTAATTGAAATGCTTTGTACGTGAGGAGACGAGTGTGTACTTGTGCTAATTGTTGAAAATTCGATTTTCATTAAGCAATTACTAGTAGGTTTCCTTCCCTGTTTATATTACTTGCACTTTAAGCCTGTTGTTAGCTTTTAGGAAAGCATGTCTAAGTGATTTAATTGCTTTATTTGCTCTAACTGTTTTACATGAATTATGTGCAGTATGCTAGACTAGAATTACCTATTTACCTTAATATGAAACTGACATTTGCTGAATATATTTCTATGTTGCCGCTGTGTATTTACATTTGAGACTACGGATGTAGGATTCCGGTAGATTCCCCTAGACTGTTTATTTGGGACTACGAATGTGGGATTCCGGTAGATCCCCCTTGTCTGTTTATTTGGGACTACGGATGTGAGATTCCGGTAGATCTCCCTGCACAGTTATATGGAACTACGGGACTGCACCCGGTAGATTCTCTCAGTACTGGGTATTTACATTTGGGGACTACAGAACGGGATTCTAGTAGATCCCCGGGGCATTATGAGTTGGACTACAGGACGACACCTGGGAGATCCACTGGACATTTATATTTGGGGGCTACAGGACGGTATTCTGGTAGATCCCCGGTTTCTATCTCTATGTTGAGCTGTGTTCCCTCGGTAAATATTTTGCCTCTGTTCTAGTTGTTGTTGCTCTTTCTATTCCATGTTATTTCTTACTGTTGCACTTAATTATACTGTCTTGCTCTACACTGCTATACTTTGTATTTTATTTAACCTCAGTAGGGCCCTGACCTTCACTACCCAACCGAGGTTAGGCTGGTTAGGCTTGGCACTTACTGAGTACCACTGTGGTGTACTCATGCCCCTTCTGCGCATGTTTTTCATCTGCAGATCCAGGTACCGCGACTCTGTCCTACCACTCGCGAGGCAAGGCAAGGCGACTGCTCTAGAGACTTCGAGGTACATCTGTCGCATCCGCAGACCAAGGAGTCCCTTTCTATTCTAGCTTTAAACATTTGCCCTTATGTATTTCTTTCCCTTGTTAGATATTCTGGAGTTAGACATTGTAGATATCCAAAGGCTTGTGGTTCCGTGAGTTTCCAGGTTTTGGGATAGTGTACTTGATTCTGAGAATGTCGTGTTATATATGCCTAGCGACATTTTAACTATTGTTTTCATTCGGTTATTTTGGATTTTGATTATTTCTTCCGCAAGTTTCGTTTATGTTCCGCATTTGTTAAGCTTACCTAGTCGTAGAGATTAGGTACCATCACGATAGTTCACAGAGGGCGAACTGGGGTCATGACAAGTTGGTATCAGAGCTCTAGGTTCATAGGAGTCATGGATCACAAGCCGGTTTATTAGAGTCTCGCTGATCGGTATAGAGACGCCTGTACTTATCTACGAGAGACTATGTAACCGTTAGAAAAATTCCACTTTATTTGATTTCCTTGTCGTGCGATATTTTGACATCACAATTCTAAACTTCTATCTTCTATTCTCTCACCGATGGTGAGGACACGTACGACCAGAGATGATCAGGCACCCGCGCCTATGCGAGAGTCCCTAAAATTCGAGGCCAGGGTAGAGGCCGAGGATGCGCACGTGGTTCAGCCAGAGCACCTACGCGAGCTTCCATCGAGGTAACACCAATAGTTCCAACTGGAGTCCAGGCACCTAACACGCCTATTGCTACTACTACTCTAGCTCTTTAGGAGACTCTGGCATAGTTCATGAGCATGTACATTACTCTGGCTCAGGCAGGGTTGCTTCCCCTTGCTGCAGCTACATCTTAGGCCGGGGGAGGAGCACAGACTCCCGCCGCCCGCACTCCTGAGCAGCGAGTGCATGTTGAGCAGGTACCTGAGATTATTCCTGTATCGCCGGTAGTGCCAGTGTAGCCCGAGGGCAAGGCAGCGGCTTCTGAGGAGGAGCAGTTGAGGCTTGAGAGGTTCAAGAGGTACAAGCCTCCTATATTCAGCGGTCTAGCATCGGAGGATGCTCTGGGATTTTTAGATGAGAGTTACCGCATTCTCCGTAACATGGGTATATCAGGATCGAGCAGGGTTTCCTTCACTACCTTCCAGCTTCGAGGAGCCGCCTATGAATGGTGGCGCACCTATGAGTTAGACAGTACGGATGAGGCTGCTTCACTGACTTGGACTCAGTTTTTAGATTTGTTCCTAAGAGAGTATGTTCCTGAGAGCCTCAGGGACGCATGGCGCGCAAAGTTTGAGCATTTGCGCCAGGGTACCATGACTGTCTCAGAGTATGCTGTTTGTTACACCAGTTTGGCTAGGCATGCACCAGCCTTGGTTTCTACTGTTCGCAAGAGAGTTTGCTGGTTTATTGAGGGCCTTATTCCCAACATCAGGTCTAGCATGGGTCGTGAGTTAGAGATGGATATTTATTATCAGTTGGTGGTGAGCATTGCTAGGAGGATTGAGGGTATGCATGCTCGGGAGAGAGAGGAGAGGGAGGCCAAAAGGTCTCGAGAGTCGGGCCATTTCTCTAGTGCCCATGCGCCAGCATCAGGTCATCACGGTAGGGGTTATATGAGTCTCCCTATTCGTTCAGCTCTTCCAGCAGCCAGTGGTATTCCAACTCCTCCTAGACCTCAGGAGCCTTATTATGCACCTCCGGTATCTAGCGCGCCTCATACGCGGGGTGCTTTTAGAGGTCAGTCCAGCATACCTGGGCTAAGCAAGTCACAGCCACCACATCCTCCCAGAGCTTGTTTTAAGTGTGGTGACACCCATCATATGGTGAGGGATTTCCCCAAACTTGGGAGGGGTGCACCTCCACAGTCTTCTCAGCCACAGCGTGCCCCGTAGAGTTCTCAGGCTATGGTTACAGCTCCAGTTGCTACCCCACCTGCTCAGCCAGCTAGAGGTGGAGGTCGGGGAGGTAAAAGTTGCCCTAAAAGGGGAGGCTAGGCTAGATACTATGCCCTTCCTGCCCGTACCGAGGCTGTTGCCTCCGATTCTGTCATTACAGGTATTATACTGGTTTGTCACAGAGATGCATCGGTTCTATTCGATCCAGGATCCACTTACTCTAATGTGCCTTCTTATTTTGCTCCGTATTGGGTGTATCTCAGGATTATTTGAGTTCCCTTGTTTATTTTTCTACTCCTGTGGGAGATTCTCTTGTTGTGGACCGCATTTATCGGTCATGTTTGGTTGCTCTTAGTGGTTTTGAGACCAGAGCCAATTTATTGTTACTCAGCATGGTTGACTTTGATATTATGTTGGGCATGGACTGGTTTGTCGCCCCATTATGCTATTCTTGATTGTCACGCCAAAACCGTGACTTTGGCTATGCCAGATGTACCGCGTATTGAGTGGAGGGGTACTTTAGATCACACTCCCAGTAGAGTTATTTCTTTTCTTAAAGCTCATCGTATGGTTGAGAAGCAGTGTGACGCGTATTTAGCTTATGTAAGAGATGTCAATATTGATGCCCCTTCGGTTAATTCAGTCCCAGTAGTGCGGGATTTTCCCGATGTGTTTCCAGCTGATATTCCAGGCATGCTGCCTGATAGAGATATTGATTTTGGCATTGATCTGTTGCCGAGCACTCAACCCATTTCTATTTGTCCATATCGTATGGCTCCTCCTGAGTTGAAGGATCAGTTACAGGAATTGCTTGATAAGGGTTTTATTTGGCCCAGTGTATCACCTTGGGGTCCTCCTGTCTTGTTTGTGAAGAAAAAGGATGGTTCTATACGTGTGTGTATTGATTATCGCAAGTTCAACAAAGTGACAATTAAGAACCGTTATCCTTTTCCTCGTATTGACAACATGTTTGACCAACTTCAGGGCGCACAGGTGTTTTCTAAGATTTATTTGCGCCCAGGTTACCATCAGTTGAAGATTTGGGAGCCAGATATCCCGAAGACTGCTTTCAGGACTTGGTATGGTCATTATGAGTTCCTTGTTATGTCATTTGGGCTGACCAATGCCCCAACAGCCTTATGCATTTGATGCATAGTGTGTTCCGGCCGTATCTTGACTCGTTCCTCATTGTCTTTATTGATGATATTCTGGTGTACTCCAGGAATCAAGAAGATCATGAGCAGCACCTGAGGACTGTGCTTCAGACTTTGAGAGAGAAAAAGTTATATGCTATGTTCTCGAAATGTAGACATGGCTCATAGACAACCCCTAGGACAGACTTGCTCTGATACCAAGTTTGTCACGACCCAAACTGAAGGGCCATGACTAGCACCCGACCACACTTGCCGAGCACCAACGCACATTTCATCTAACCTTCATTATTATCTTTTAGGGCTGACGAGATCAATATAAATGGTAGACCTAGATCATGGACAACCAGCAATAAAATATGACGGCATGAACATACATAGCAGGGGATGACCAGACAATCAAGAAACTACATATAAGGTATGAGCTACCACGCTACTATGAAAGACTATACAACAAAAACTAGCCGACAAGGCATACCAAACTATACATGAGCCGACACCTGTCTATGAGCCTCTAAAAGAACATAAGTGTTGCAACATAGCCGGAACAGGGCCCCGACATACCCATAATGTCTATAACAAAAATTGCATACCAAGACCAAGGCAAGTCCGGAGAAGGGATCTCGCCAATCACCGCTGAACTGGACAGTCTACTGTGGTGGGGGAGCTGCACCTGCCTGTCTATCAGGACCTGCAGCACGACATGCAGCGTCCACAAATAAAAGGACGTCAGTACGAATAAAGTACTGAGTATGTAAGGCAAGGAACCATAAATACGATCAGTAATGTAAGCAAGGATAGAGAATATACAACCTGTAACATCTTAGTACCTCTGAGGGCTACTTACATGAAATGCATGATACATATGTATAAATACATAAACCTTTAAAGCATTCGCCTCTGTGGGCATCATCATCATCATATCGTACCCGGCCATAATAGGCTCGGTAAAAAAAACGTACCCGGCCATCATAAGGCTCGGTAGAATCGTACCCGGCCACGTGGAGCTCGGTAAAACCCAACTGATCAGTGGTTGCACAATAGGTGCCGTACCCGGCCAACTATAGCGTGGCTCGGTAGAGTAAAATAGATACATATATATAATGCATGCTCGACTCATGGAATCACATTCTAAACCTTTCAGAGTGACGTAAGGTCGGTATCCTCTGTACACGTTATTAGGACTAACTCTTCACTATGAACCTTATAAGAATCAGGAAGTACCAATAACATTGATAACATAAGAATAAGAGAAGCAACATTAACATCAATCGTTCCATAAGAGGGAAAACAATGTAAGTACTGCTAGCTTCTAAGAGTAGAGTATCTTGGAAGATCGTTCATTACATTATGTACAATCGGAGTCGTGCAAAAGAAGGAAAGGGATAGCCTCACATACCTTGTATATACTGCCCCAATCTCAAGCTATGCAATTGTCAAAACTCCTTAGTCTACAATAAGAGAAACGATACTATCGTTATCATTTAAGCGTCATAACTATTATGTATCGACCACAACCTATTTTACGATGAAACGGACAGCACCTCCCCTATATATATGACCTCACACCATTCAAAACAGTCACCAAACAGCCCAAACAACATCAATAATAAACATATTGAGCCTCCCAAAATAGTCCACACACAGCCTAATCACTCCATACATACGACGACCACCGTAGTCGTGTCAAACAACCTGGAAATGTTACGAATAACTATCAGCCCATAACCCTACATATATATGGTGTTTCTCCACACCCTTCCTCCTCCAAAACTCCACAAGATAGTAGTAAAATACGCAGCCCAACAACAACGCAAAACAGTCCACAAAACAATAACATTACTACCAAGCCTTTCGATATATATCTCACAAGTTCTAGCTTCAATGGCTTAGCCGCAACTTGGATAATCTTAAATACATATAGAGTAAGAGGTTCCTTACCTTTATACAGAAAGAACAACTCCAATTTGACCTTAAATTTCCATGAAATATCCCTCCAATGCTGCCACAACAACAAAAAAGCGAAACTAGCGATCAATTAGTGTTTTTCGGCACTAGAATCACTTTAGAAGGCTTGAAATCACCTAGGATTGATATTAAGAACATGAGGGAGTATTTACAGAACATAAAACCTTTAAAACAACCTCCCACATGAGCTGGAACGACACAAAAATGAGCAACAACAAGAAGAACAAGAGACTTACTAGCGCCACGGAATTCCCGACACTTGATTTGTGTTGTTTGCCCCTTTTTGGGTCTTGAATCTTGAGATAACCTTGAGAGAATGTTCCTAGGGTTCTAAGGTCTGAAAATAGTGAGAAGAAATGACTTAAAACGGCTTGGAGGCATCCTATATAGGTCCAAATATCTTAAACCGCCTTAGTGGGCCCCATAGAGAGGTGCTTGGTGCAGTCTCGCGAAAACGTGAATATCTCTCTACTCCGAGATCGTAGCGATGAACGGTTTAATGCGTTGGAAACTAGACTCATAGATATTTAATTTGGTTGGTATATCACCCCGTAATTCCTTGTAAATTATGAGAAAAGATTAGAAATATTTGACCTAATGTTTAAGTAAAATTATGAACCTAAGTTGCGACAACTTTTGTCGACTTTTGTTTCATAACTCGTTTGACTTCAAGACTTATGATACGGATATTATATGATTAAAATACCTTAATAAATGACCTCTTGAGTGTATTAAGCACCGCTAGATTACCTGAAAATATGAGTTACAACATCCTTGATTCGTTTAACTTCTAATACTGGTTAATCACCCTTATACACTCTTGTATCACTTAAGACCAATAGGATTGACTTATTATCATCTCAAAGATAATTCCTTCTTGGATTTATGTTAACTAATATATGGCATGAACTAACACATGTGGATATGGGTTGTAACACCCTCCCCCCTTAGGAACATTCGTCCTCGAATGTAAGGGTTTATGGGGAGTTTAAATCATCGTGGATTCCAATGGAAATTTCCGATCAATTTTCCCCTATAAAATGGTCACTAGCAAAACTTGCAAGTAATTAAGCCCAACATATGGCTTCACAAGGCTACACAAAGCATTATGCGTATTTACATTATCTACATATCACCATTTTGTATTAAGGAGGAGTATTCTCAAATTATTGCTTACCTCATAGAGCCGTTTCACCTTCCAATGTATCCTGTCTTCCACCAGCATCCTTGTTATCTTCATTCTGGAATAAGTAAGGGTATTTAGACTTCATCTCCTCTTCTGCTTCCCATGTCATTTCTTCCATATTTTTGTTCCTCCACAATACTTTGACGGAAGCTACATCTTTTGTTCTCAGCTTGCGGACTTGCCGATCTAATATCGCCACTGGCACTTCTTCATATGATAGGTCCTCTGTAACTTGTACATCTTTGATAGGGATGACTCGAGAAGGGTCTCCAATACATTTTCTCAACATAGATACATGGAATACCGGGTGGACAAATTCCAATTCGGATGGCAATTCTAACTCATAAGCAACCTGTCCAATCCGTCGAAGAATTTTATACGGCCCGATATACCTTGGACTCAGCTTACCTTTCTTCCCAAAACGCATAATACCCTTCATTGGTGAGATCCTCAGGAAAACCCAATCACCAACCTCAAACTCTAGATCACGACGTCGGACATCAGAATAAGATTTTTGCCTGCTTTGTGCCGTCCTCAATCGCTCCTGTATCACTTTCACCTTCTCAATAGCTTGGTGAATCAAATCTGGCCCATATAATTCTGTTTCACCGACTTCGAACCATCCAACTGGTGATCTACATCTCCTCCCGTATAGTGCCTCGTATGGGGCCATTTTAATACTGGAATGGTAGCTATTGTTATAGGCGAATTCTATGAGTGGAAGATGATCATCCCAATTCCCCTTAAAATCTAGAACACATGCTCGTAGCATATCTTCCAGTGTCTGAATGGTACGTTCAGCCTGTCCGTCAGTCTGCGGATGAAATGCAGTGCTGAGATTTACCTGTGTGCCTAAACCCTTCTGGAAAGACCTCCAAAAGTTAGCCGTAAATTGAGCTCCTCGGTCTGATATAATAGATATGGGCACACCATGAAGCCTAACAATCTCCTTGATATACAACTTTGCATAATCTTCAGCCGTGTAAGTTGTCTTCACTGGCAGAAAATGGGCACATTTTGTAAGTCGATCAATTATCACCCAGATGGAGTCAAACTTATGATAAGAGCGAGGTAATCCAATAATGAAGTCCATATTAATCACCTCCCACTTCCAGGTCGGAATCTCTATATTTTGAAGCAATCCACCGGGTTTCTGATGTTCTATCTTTACTTGTTGACAATTGGGACACTGGGCTACAAATTCTGCAATAGACTTCTTCATATTATCCCACCAATACTGCTCCTTGACATCATGATACATCTTTGTCGAGCCGGGATGGATGGAATATCGGGATTGATGAATCTCATTCATAATCTTCTCTCGCAACCCTGCCACATTAGGCACACACAATCGGCTCTGGTATCTCAGTGCCCCGTCTTTTCCGATCCCAAAAGCCATACTTTTACACTGTTGAATGCTTTCTCTTAATCGTACTAAGATAGGATCTTCATATTGTCGTGCTTTTACCTCGGCTACCAAAGATGATTCTGATGTATTCTGTACAGTAACACCTCCATCATCAGAGTCTAACAATCTGATTCTCATATTGGCTAGCTGATGAAGCTCTTTAATCAACCCCCATCTACCTGCCTCAATATGTACTAAGCTTCCCATTGATTTACGGCTGAGAGCGTCTGCCACAACATTGGCTTTACCGGGATGATACAATATCTCGACGTCGTAGTCTTTCAATAATTCAAGCCACCTACGCTGCCTCAAATTCAACTCTTTCTGCTTGAAGATGTATTGTAAACTCTTGTGATCTGTGTAGATGTCAACATGGACGCCGTATAAGTAGTGCCGCCATATCTTCAAAGCATATATTACTGCAGCCAATTCCAAATCATGGGTTGGATAATTCTTTTCATGCTTCTTCAATTGTCTTGATGCATAAGCAATCACATTCCCACGCTGCATCAATACGCACCCCAAACCTATACCTGAGGCATCACAATATACCACATAACCTTCTGTTCCTTCAGGAAGAGTGAGCACTGGTGCAGATGTCAATCGATTCTTCAGCTCCTGAAAACTACGTTCACAAGTGTCAGACCACTGGAATTTGGTAGCTTTTTGTGTTAACTTAGTCAATGGTGATGATATAGAGGAAAATCCTTCTACAAACCGCCTATAATATCCTGCTAGCCCTAGGAAGCTGCGGACTTCTGATGGTGTTGTAGGTCTCGGCCAATTCTTTACTGCATCGATCTTCTGAGTGTCGACACTAATACCCTCATCAGATATCACATGGCCAAGGAATGCTACTGAGTTCAGCCAGAATTCACATTTGGAGAGCTTAGCATATAACTTACGATCCTGAAGCGTCTGTAATACTATCCGCAAGTGGCCCGCATGTTCCGCCTCCGAACGAGAATACACTAGAATGTCATCAATGAATACAATCACGAACACATCAAGATAGGGCCTGAATATAGTATTCATGAGATCCATAAAAGCTGCTGGGGCATTTGTTAGCCCGAACGACATCACCAAGAACTCAAAGTGCCCATATCTTGTCCGGAAGGCCGTCTTTGGAATATCCTTCTCCCTAACCCTCACCTGATGATACCCTGAACGTAAATCAATCTTAGAGAAATACTTGGCACCCTGGAGTTGGTCAAACAGGTCATCAATTCTTGGAAGTGGATACTTGTTCTTTATAGTAGACTTATTCAACTGTCGATAGTCGATACACATCCGTAACGACCCGTCTTTCTTCCGCACGAATAGGACTGGTGCACCCCAAGGTGAAGTGCTAGGCCTAATAAAGCCCTTATCCAGCAAGTCCTTCAACTGCACCTTCAACTCTCGCAACTCTGTCGGGGCCATTCTGTATGGAGGAATAGAGATCGGTTGAGTGTCAGGCAACACATCAATGCTAAACTCAATCTCCCTTTCAGGAGGAAGGCCTGGGAGTTCATCTGGGAAAACATCTGGGAATTCGTTGACCACAGGGATTGATTGTAAAGTAGGCGGTTTCGCCTCCGCATCCCTAACGCGAACGAGATGATAAATGTAACCTTTTGAGATCATTTTCCTTGCCTTAAGATAGGAAATAAACCTACCTTTCGGTGTAGCAATGTTCCCTTTCCATTCAATGACGGGTTCACCCAGAAATTGGAACCTAACCATCTTCGTACGACAGTCAACATTTGCATAGCATGAGGCCAACCAGTCCATTCCCATTATCACATCAAAATCAACCATTTCTAACTCAAATAAATTTGCCGAGGTTTGACGACTACAAATCATCACAGTGCAACCTCTATATACCCTTCTAGCAATCACAGAATCTCCTATCGGAGTAGATACCGCGAGGGGTTTACTTATCAATTCAGGTTCAATGCCAAACTTATTAGCCACAAAGGGTGTAACATATGATAATGTAGATCCCGGATCAATCAGCGCATATACATCATAAGAAAACACAGATATAATACCTGTAACAACATCTGGAGACGACTCGAGATCCTGTCGACCTACTAGAGCATAGGTTCGATTTTGAGCACCACTCGAACTCGGCACTGCACCTCTACCCCTACCACGACCTGTCGACTGCTGAAAACCCCGTGCTGGAGGTCGAACTGATGAGGAAGAACCAGACACAGATCCAGTCGGCTGAGCCATACCATCACCTCCTCTATTAGGACAATCCCGCATCATATGGCCAGGCTGCCCGCACGAATAGCATGCATCAGAACCTCGACGACACAGTCCAAAGTGGGCCTTGCCGCACTGATCACAATGTGGTGTTGGGGGTCTCATCTGACTAGTATCCCTGTGATGTTGCGAGCCAGATGCCCGCGAACTCTGACCTGGACCAGAATAGGATCGATCATATCGAGGCCTCTGAAACTGTGGAGGAGCACTAGCTACAGGTGGCGCCGAACTCCTCGAAAACTGTGGCCTGATGCGGCCTCTGAAGTCATCAGAATACCCTGCAAATCTCGCCCTCTTATGCTGGCCTCTATCCTGCTCCCTAACTGCCCTCTGCTGGCGCTTACGATCCTCTAGGGTCTGGGCATAAGCTTGAATACGGGAAATATCCATGCCCTCCACCAAGGAGGCTGTCGTACACTCATTTATCAGATGTGGTCCCAACCCATTCACGAACATATGCACCCTATCACTCATCTCGGCCACCATATGGGGAGCATACCTTGCCAAAGAATCAAACTGCATACTGTACTCTCGCACACTCATATTACCTTGTCTAAGGTTCAAGAACTTATCAGCTCTAGCTCGTCGTATCTCAACTGGCAAGTAGTGACGAAGAAAGGCCTCAGAAAATTCCTTCCACACAGCTGGAGGAGGGTTCGGACCCCTGGATCTCTCCCAACTATCATACCAGAGAACCGCTAAATCCCGTAGCCGATAAGAAGCCAACTCTACTGCCTCTGTATCACTAACATGCATAACCCGAAGTGTACGATGAACCTGGTCAATAAAAGTCTGTGGGTCCTCCTTGGGGTCTGATCCGGTAAACACTGGAGGGTCTAAATTAATAAAATCACGAACTCTTGTACTAACTGGTTTCTCAGCAGCACCTGTATTCTGCCTCTGAGCCTGAGCAGCTACCAAGCTAGTCAATAACTGCAAAGCACTCCGCATATCCTGGTCTGGAGTGCCAGACGGAGGAACTGGAGGCGCTGGGTGCCTTCTAATATCCTCTGGAGGAGATGGAGTAGATGAGGTATGAGAGGGCATCTCACTTTGAGCCTCACTTTGTCCTGCTCTGACTTGGGGCACCTGACTGGTACCCTCTCCCGCTGCTGTATCAAGCCGTCTACTAATCGTTTGCTTCCTAGTCGAAGGCATCACTGAAAAAAACAAGGTGAATATTAGAAGACGAACACTTACGACTCAACTCTACGCACGATCTAGATTCAGGAAGAAGGTAACAACCCTAGATGTCATGTAGCCTCCTGATTATAAATGTGGCGCGCTACACATCCATAATCAAGACTCTACTAGACACGGCTCATAGACAACCCCTAGGACAGACTTGCTCTGATACCAAGTTTGTCACGACCCAAACTGAAGGGCCATGACTAGCACCCGACCACACTTGCCGAGCACCAACGCACATTTCATCTAACCTTCATTATTATCTTTTAGGGCTGACGAGATCAATATAAATGGTAGACCTAGATCATGGACAACCAGCAATAAAATATGACGGCATGAACATACATAGCAGGGGATGACCAGACAATCAAGAAACTACATATAAGGTATGAGCTACCACGCTACTATGAAAGACTATACAACAAAAACTAGCCGACAAGGCATACCAAACTATACATGAGCCGACACCTGTCTATGAGCCTCTAAAAGAACATAAGTGTTGCAACATAGCCGGAACAGGGCCCCGACATACCCATAATGTCTATAACAAAAATTGCATACCAAGACCAAGGCAAGTCCGGAGAAGGGATCTCGCCAATCACCGCTGAACTGGACAGTCTACTGTGGTGGGGGAGCTGCACCTGCCTGTCTATCAGGACCTGCAGCACGACATGCAGCGTCCACAAATAAAAGGACGTCAGTACGAATAAAGTACTGAGTATGTAAGGCAAGGAACCATAAATACGATCAGTAATGTAAGCAAGGATAGAGAATATACAACCTGTAACATCTTAGTACCTCTGAGGGCTACTTACATGAAATGCATGATACATATGTATAAATACATAAACCTTTAAAGCATTCGCCTCTGTGGGCATCATCATCATCATATCGTACCCGGCCATAATAGGCTCGGTAAAAAAAACGTACCCGGCCATCATAAGGCTCGGTAGAATCGTACCCGGCCACGTGGAGCTCGGTAAAACCCAACTGATCAGTGGTTGCACAATAGGTGCCGTACCCGGCCAACTATAGCGTGGCTCGGTAGAGTAAAATAGATACATATATATAATGCATGCTCGACTCATGGAATCACATTCTAAACCTTTCGGAGTGACGTAAGGTCGGTATCCTCTGTACACGTTATTAGGACTAACTCTTCACTATGAACCTTATAAGAATCAGGAAGTACCAACAACATTGATAACATAAGACTAAGAGAAGCAACATTAACATCAATCGTTCCATAAGAGGGAAAACAATGTAAGTACTGCTAGCTTCTAAGAGTAGAGTATCTTGGAAGATCGTTCATTACATTATGTACAATCGGAGTCGTGCAAAAGAAGGAAAGGGATAGCCTCACATACCTTGTATATACTGCCCCAATCTCAAGCTATGCAATTGTCAAAACTCCTTAGTCTACAATAAGAGAAACGATACTATCGTTATCATTTAAGCGTCATAACTATTATGTATCGACCACAACCTATTTTACGATGAAACGGACAACACCTCCCCTATATATATGACCTCACACCATTCAAAACAGTCACCAAACAGCCCAAACAACATCAATAATAAACATATTGAGCCTCCCAAAATAGTCCACACACAGCCTAATCACTCCATACATACGACGACCACCGTAGTCGTGTCAAACAACCTGGAAATGTTACGAATAACTATCAGCCCATAACCCTACATATATATGGTGTTTCTCCACACCCTTCCTCCTCCAAAACTCCACAAGATAGTAGTAAAATACGCAGCCCAACAACAACGCAAAACAGTCCACAAAACAATAACATTACTTCCAAGCCTTTCGATATATATTTCACAAGTTCTAGCTTCAATGGCTTAGCTGCAACTTGGATAATCTTAAATACATATAGAGTAAGAGGTTCCTTACCTTTATACAGAAAGAACAACTCCAATTTGACCTTAAATTTCCATGAAATATCCCTCCAATGCTGCCACAACAACAAAAAAGCGAAACTAGCGATCAATTAGTGTTTTTCGGCACTAGAATCACTTTAGAAGGCTTGAAATCACCTAGGATTGATATTAAGAACATGAGGGAGTATTTACAGAACATAAACCCTTTAAAACAACCTCCCACACGAGCTGGAACGACACAAAAATGAGCAACAACAAGAAGAACAAGAGACTTACTAGCGCCACGGAATTCCTGACACTTGATTTGTGTTGTTTGCCCCTTTTGGGTCTTGAATCTTGAGATAACCTTGAGAGAATGTTCCTAGGGTTCTAAGGTCTGAAAATAGTGAGAAGAAATGACTTAAAACGGGTTGGAGGCATCCTATATAGGTCCAAATATCTTAAACCGCCTTAGTGGGCCCCATAGAGAGGTGCTTGGCGCAGTCTCGCGAAAACATGAATATCTCTCTACTCCGATATTGTATCGATGAACTGTTTAATGCGTTGGAAACTAGACTCATAGATCTTTAATTTGATTGGTATATCACCCCGTAATTCCTTGTAAATTATGAGAAAATATTAGAAACATTTGACCTAATGTTTAAGTAAAATTATGAACCTAAGTTGCGACAACTTTTGTTGACTTTTGTTTCATAACTCGTTTGACTTCAAGAATTATGATACGGATATTATATGATTAAAATACCTTAATAAATGACCTCTTGAGTGTATTAAGCACCGCTAGATTACCTGAAAATACGAGTTACAACATCCTTGATTCGTTTAACTTCTAATACTGGTTAATCACCCTTATACACTCTTGTATCACTTAAGACCAATATGATTGACTTCTTATCATCTTAAAGATAATTCCTTCTTGGATTTATGTTAACTAATATATGGCATGAACTAACACATGTGGATATGGGTTGTAACATTCAGGTGGATCCAAAGAAGATAGAGGCCGTGTAGAGTTAGCCCAGACTATCTTCAGCTATCGAAATCTGCAGTTTCCTTGGCTTGGCGGGTTACTATCGTCATTTTGTGGAGGGGTTTTCATCGATTGCAGCCCCTATGACCAGGTTGACCTAGAAGGGTGCTCTGTTTCAGCGGACGAAGGAGTGTGAGGCGAGCTTTCAGAATCTCAAGACAGCTTTGACTACAGCCCTAGTTTTGATATTGCCTATAGGTTCAGGGTCTTATACGGTCTATTGTGATGCCTTGAGGATTGGCCTCGGAGCGGTGTTAATACAAGACGATAGGGTGATTGCCTACGCGTCCAGACAGTTGAAGATACATGAGAAGACCTACCCTGTTCACGACCTTGATTTAGCTTCCATTGTTCACGCCTTGAAGATCTGGCGCATTACTTATACGGTGTGCCTTGTGAGATTTATACTGATCATCGGAGCTTGCATCACTTTTCAAGCAAAAGGATCTAAATTTGCAGCAGAGGAGGTGGTTAGAGTTGCTGAAGGACTATGACATCACTATTTTGTATCACCCGGGCAAGGCCAATATGGTGACCAATGGTTTGAGTCGCCGGGCAGAGATTTTGGGGAGTTTGACTTATTTACCAGCATCGGAGAGGCCTATGGCGATGAATGTTCAGGCCTTAGCCAGCCATTTTGTGAGATTGGATCTTTCGGAGCCCATCCAGGTTTTAGCTTGCGTGGTTTCTCGGTCTTCCTTATTTGATCATATCAGGAGCGACAGCATGATGACCCTCATTTGCTTGTCCTCAAGGACAAGGTTCAGCACAGTGATACCAGAGATATGACTATTGGTGATGATGGGGTATTGAGAATGCAGGGTCGGATTTGTGTACCCAATGTTGATGGGCTTCGAGAGTTGATTCTAGAGGAGGCCCATAGCTTGTGGTATTCCGTTCATCCGGGTGCCACGAAGATGTATCAGGATTTGAGGCAGCACTACTAGTGGAGACAGATGAAGAAATATATAGTTAGATTTGTAGCTTAGTGCCTCAACTGTCAGCAGGTGAAGTATGAGCATCAGAGACCGGGTGGGTTGCTTCAGTAGTAGAGATTCCGGAGTGGAAGTGGGAGCGGATCACCATGGACTATGGGCTCCCATGGACTTTGAGAAAGTTCGATGCTATTTGGGTGATTGTGGATCGGCCGACCAAGTCCGCTCACTTTATTCCTGTGTGAACTACTTATTCTTCAGAACAGTTGGCAGAGATTTATATCCGGGAAATTGTTCGTCTACATGGTATTCTAGTTTCCATCATTTCGGATAGAGGTACACAATTCACATCACAGTTCTGGAGGGCCGTTCAGCATGAGTTGGGTACTCGGGTGGAGTTGAGTACAACATTTCACCCTCAGACGGACGGACAGTCCGAGCGCACTATTCAAATTCTTAAGGATATGCTTCGTGCGTGTGTTATTGAGTTTTAGGGTCTTGGTATCAGTTCATGCCATTGGTAGAGTTTGTTTATAACAACAACTATCAGTCCAGCATTCAGATGGCACCATATGACGCTTTATATGGTAGACGGTGTAGATCTCCGATGGGCTGGTTCGAGCCGAGTGGGGTTAGATTATTGGGCACAGACTTAGTTTAGGATGCTTTAGAGAAGGTTAAGGTGATTCAGGATAGGCTCCATACAGCCCAGTCCAGACAGAAGAGTTACATGGATCGGAAGGTTCGTGATGTTTCCTATATGGTCGGAGAGCAGGCTCTGCTTCGTGTTTCGCCTATGAAGGGTGTTATGAGATTTGGGAAGAAGGGAAAGCTGAGTCCAAGGTTTATTGGCCCTTTTGAGATATTGAGGTGTGTTGGGGAGGTTGCTTATGAGCTTGCCTTACCTCCCAGCCTTGCAGGAGTTCATTCGGTATTTCATGTTTTGATGCTCCGGAGGTATCACGGTGATCTGTCCCACGTGTTGGATTTCAGTTCAATCTAGTTGGACAAGGATCAATTCTATGTTGAGGAGCCAATGGCAATATTGGATAGGCAGGTTAGAAAGCTAATGTCAAAGAACATTGCATCAGTAAAGGTTCAGTGGCGGGGCTAGCTGGCCGAGGAGGCGACCTGGGAGACCGAGAATGATATGCGCAGCCGTTACCCTCATCTTTTCACTACTTTAGGTATCTCTTTATGCTCGTTCGAGGGCGAATGAATGTTTAAGTGTAGGAGGATGTGACGACCCAGCCGGTCGTCTTAAAAATTAACGCCCGATCCCCTAGTAACTACTTTCCCCATGTTTATTCTGCTATTTTGATTTGCCGGGATGTTCGGTTTTGAGTTTCAAAGTGTTTTGGGACACTTCGTTCCTAAATGAGAGCTTAAGTGTTGGAAAGTTAATCGTAGTCAGAATAGTATGAAAACAGCCTCAGAATGGAAATCTGATGGTTCCGTCAGCTTTGTTGGGTGATTTCGGGCTTAGGGGCGTGTTCAGATTGTGTTTTGGAGGTCCATAGCTAATTTAGGCTTGAAATGCCGAAAGTTGAATTTTTGATGTTTCCGATTTGATAGTGAGATTTTGATCCAAGGGTCGGAATGGAATTCCAGAAGTTGGAGTAGTTTCGTAGTTTTGAATGGGACGTGTGTGCAAAATTTCAGGTCATTCGGATGAGGTTTGATTAGACTTATTGATCGAAAGCATATTTTTAGAGTTTTTGGGATTCTTAGGCTTGAATCCGATAAAAAAATAGGTGTTTTGATGTTGTTTTGAGCATTGCGAAGGTTAAAACAAGTTTGAATGAAGTTATGGAATATGTTGGTAGGTTTGGTTGAGGTCCCGGGGGCCTCGGGTGTGTGTCGGATGCCCAAACGAGCACTTTTGGCCTTTGGGAGATTGCAGGTTTGCTGGTATTTCTGCAGCAGTAATTTGTTCATTGCGATCGCGTGACATCACCTACGATTGCATAGAGTAAGCTGAGACCAGGCACTTTGTTGTAAATTGCGATCGCAGAGTAAGGAGTGCGATCTCATATGGTGAGTTTGTTGGTCATTGCGTTCACATGAGGACCATTGCGTTCGCGTAGAAGGATTTAGTACGGCAGTAAGTGATGGAATTTGCTCTATGCGATCGCATAGAGCTGGTTGCGATCACGTTGCTTTGAGGGAGTTGCCTTATGCGATCGCGTAGGGAGTTCTGCGATTGCGATTAAGGATTATCTGGGCAGAATATAAAATTTCAAAGTCGAGGGTTTAGCCATTTTTATCAAACTTAAGCTTGGGAGCTCGGATTTGAGCGAGGTTTTGAGGGATTTTCAGAGATATCGATTGGGTAATGATTCTTAACTCCTTTTTGCTCGTAACCCATTAATCTAAGCATGAATTCATCATTAAATTTCAAAATTTGTATGAAAATTTGGGGAAAGTTCTTAGACAAAAATTTGAGTTTTGATTGGAGATTTGACAACGGATTTGGATAATTTTGGTATTGTTAGACTCGTGATAGTATGAGGATTCTGTAAATATAAATTTTACCTGATTCCGACACGTGTGCTCGAGGGGCATTTTGGTCATTTTACCTAATTTCGCGTATTAGCTTAGAATTTCTTTGTAGGATCAGTTACTTGAAATGTTATTTACGTAATGAAATTTAATTGAAAAGATTTGGACCATTTGGAGTCTAGTACTCGTGGCAAGAGCGTGGTTTCAGGTTGATTTTGAGCCAGTTCGAGGTAAGTGGCTTGTCTAACCTTGTGTAGGGGACCTTCTCCTTAAGATTTTTTATTACTGTTAATTCAAATGCCTTGTACGTGAGGTGACGAGTGCGTACTTGTGCTAATTATTGAAAATTCGGTTTTCATTAAGCAATAACTAGTAGGTTTCCTTCCCTGTTTATATTACTTGCACTTTAAGCCTATTGTTAGCTTAGGAAAGCATATCTAAGTGATTTAATTTCTTTATTTTCTCAAACTGTTTTACCTGAATTCTATGCAGCATGCTAGACTAGAATTACCTGTTTACCTTAATATGAAACTGACATTTGCTGAATATTTTTCTATGTTGCTGCTGTGTATTTACATTTGGGACTACAGATGTGGGATTTCGGTAGATCCCCCTTGCCTGTTTATTTGGGACTACGGATGTGGGATTTTGGTAGATCTCCCTTGCCTGTTTATTTGGGACTATGGATGTGGGATTCTTGTAGATCCCCCTTGTCTGTTTATTTGGGACTACAGATGTGGGATTCTGGTAGATCCCCCTGCACAGTTATATGGAACTATGGGACTGCACCCGGTAGATTCTCCTAGTACTGGGTATTTACATTTGGGGACTATGGAACGGGATTATGGTAGATCCCCTGTGCATTATGAGTTGGACTACGGAACGACACCCGGGAGATCCACTGGACATTTACATTTGAGGTCTATAGGATGGTATCCTGGTAGATCCCCGGTTGCTATCTCTGTGTCGAGCTGTGTTCCCTCAGTGAGTATTTTGCCTCTATTCTAGTTGTTGTTGCTCTTTCTATTCTATGTTAGTTCTTACTGTTGCACTTAATTATATTGGTCTACACTGTTATACTTTGTATTTTATTTAACCTCGGTAGGGCCCTGACCTTCCTCGTCACTACCTGACCGAGGTTAGGCTAGTTAGGCTTGGTACTTACTGAGTACCTTTGTGGTGTACTCATTCCCCTTCTGCGTATGTTTTTCATGTGCAGATCCAGGTACCACAACTTAGTCCTACCACCCGTGAGACGAGGCGACTGCTCTAGAGACTTCGAGGTACATTTGCCGCATCCGCAGACCGAGGAGTCCCTTTCTATTCTAGCTTTTATACATTTGCCCTTATGTATTTCTTTCCCTTGTTAGATATTCTGGAGTTAGACATTGTAGATATCCAAAGGCTTGTGGTTCCGTGAGTTTCCGGGTTTTGGGATAGTGTAATTGATTCTGAGAATGTCATGTTGTATATGCCGAGCGACGTTTTAACTATTGTTTGCATTCGGTTATTTTGGCTTCTGATTATTTCTTCCGCAAGTTTCGTTTATGTTTCGCATTTGTTAGGCTTACCTAGTCATAAAGACTAGGTGCCGTCACGATAGTTCACGGAGGGCGAACTGGGGCCGTGGCACAAGTTGATGCTTCAATTCATATTTTCACTCTTCTGTTATCACTATTAATATAATATAAATCTTAATTTCATATTCGTTATAATTAAATTTATTGAATTAACGTCTTAGGGCACAGGGAGATGTGAACGTTATTGATCAACTAAGGTAGTTATGAAAGTTAAGTTTTGATCCAATAACTCGGTAATTATGATTATGGGTTCAAACCTAGATTTTTTTAGTTTTATTTCTAGTAATAAAATACTTTTTATTTTTTGTGTTGTTTTTGTTGTGAAAATTTTCAAAAAAGTCTTTCTTATTATTTAGAATAATTCGCCTCACTCATTGAGCCTCTCATTTGAATTAGAACATTTATATGTTGATTAGCTTACCCCTATTTCGACATGAAATTTTTATGATTTGGTTAGCTCCGATAGGTGAGATTTGGATATAGGGGTCAGAATGGAATTTTGGAAGTTGGATTAGGTCTGTTGTGTCATTTGTGATGTGTGTGCAAAATATCAGGTCATTTGGACGTGGTTTGGTAGACATTTTGATCGAAAGCGGAATTTGGAAGTTCTTGAAATTCTTAGGCTTGAATCTGATGTGATTTTAGTGTTTTGATATTGTTTTGAGTGTTCCGAAAGTTGGAACAAGTTTGAATGAGGTTATGGGATATGTTGGCATGTTTGGTTGAGGTCCCCGAGAGCCTCGGGTGAGTTTCGAGTGGTTAAACAGATCAAATTCTTGTTTTGAAAGTAACAGATTTCTTCAGATCAATGTTGTAGAGTTTTGCTCTTCGCGTTCGCGAGAGGGCTCAAGCATTCGTGAAGAGATGTTGAGCGAGGCAGGCCAGCTGACCTTCGCGTTCGCGATGTAGGTCCCGCATTCGCGAAGGTTGAGTCTGATTGAGCATCGCGTTTGCGACTGAGGTAACGCATTCGCATAGGCTAAGCTGAGTAAGGCATCGCGTTCGTGAGGGTGTGTTCGCATTCACGTAAGAGGAAATTTGAGCTATGAATTTTTTGTGCTTCGCGAACACGAGGTTTTGACCGCGTTCGCGAAGAAGGAATTTTTGGCCTGGGCAGAATGTTTAAATAGCCATTGTCCGCGATTTTGGGTCAAACTTTCACCATTTTTGAGCAATTTTTCGAGCTTTTTGAGAATAATTAAAGAGGGAATCAAAGGGAAACACTTGGAGGTAAGATATTTGAACTTAATACTCGATCCTACGTTGATTCTTACTTGTTTAAACATGAAATATGTGGAAATTAAAGCCTAAAATTGGGGAATTAGGGCTTGAATTTGGAGAGTGTAATTGGGAATTTAGGGGCCATTTGAGGTCCGATTTTGATGTTCTTGGTATGTATAGATTTTGTGGGAGGATGAGGATTCTATTGATGTGATTTTTATCGGATTTCGAAATGTGGGCCCAGGGGTCGGGTTTGGCCAATTTTGGAGTTTATGGGTTAATTCGATTATTTTTGCTTGGGCTTTGTTCCTTTAGCGTGTATTAATGATGTGGAATTGATTTTGGTTAGATTCAGAGAAATTGGAGACTGATTCGAGAGGCAAAGGCACCGCAGGCTAGAGTTTGGACCGGATAGAGGTAAGTAATGATTGTAAATGTTTGTCCTGAGGGTATGAAACCCTGGATTTCACATCGTTGTGCTATATTGAGGTGACACACACGCTAGATGACGAGTGTGGGGTCGTGCACTATTGGGGATTGAGACTTAGTCTACCCCGAATGACCTTTTTGCAGTGTATTTGATTGAAAAACTATTTGTTATCATCATGTTTTGGGATGAATGTCATATTTGGGCCTCGTGTCAACTGTTTTGGACCCTTAGGGGATTTTATTATTATTCCTCACTATTTTCTTTATACTTGTACTCAGTCATGTTATAATCTACTATTTTCATAACTCAGCCATTTTTACTCTGTTTTTGACATTTTAAATGATATTTTGGGCTGAGCATCATGTGTTACTGTTGCCCGAGTGGCTTGAGAGATTTCTGATTGAGTGAGGCTGAGGGCTTGTGTTGTGAGGATATTATGGGATCGGGCTACGCGCTGCAGCATTGTGGTACCGATTTATGATTATGAGGCCGAGGGACTGATTTGTTATGCCACGAGGTGGCTTGATATGAGTCCGAGAGACTGTTTGATTATGCCATGAGATGGCTTGATATTGTGCTTGGGCCGTAAGGGGCCCCTCCCGGAGTCTGTACACCCCCAGTGAGCGCGGGTACCTAGTGTGATATGTGATATAGCCTGAGGGGCTGATATTGTTCCATGTTATTGTCCGATGGGCGGTTCTCGATTTATGTTATGCCCGAGGGGCTGATTATGAGTGATTGTGAGGTAGCCCGAGAGGGCTGGTTCTGTTGATATTATGCCTGAAGGGCGATTTATGATACATGTTTTTCCCGAGGGGCTGCTTATGTTTCTATCATGTTTACTCACTATTTCATCACTCGTTCGAAACTATTGAAAATTTGTTTTAAAAGGTTTTTACCGGAACTGAGTATGATTGATGAAGTAAATGATTTATGTACTGTGTTGGAACTATATTTCCTTTGTTGTAGCATTTTGACGTGGTTTACATGCTTTCTTACTGCTCAGCTTTCATTTACCTTTATTGCTTATTGAGTTGGAGTACTCACATTACTCCATGCACCTTGTGTGCGGATTCAGGTATGTCTGAACCCGGTAGCGGGTGTTGATTACTTAGAAGCAGAGTCATCCGAGTTTAGCAAGGTAGCTGCCCGGTGTTCGCAACATTGCTTTTCTCCCTCTTGTTTTCATTAGACTGTATTTAGTACATTTTTAGACTTTTTGTTGTATTCAGACCTTAGTAGGTGCTCGTAACTTGTGACACCCCGATGTCGGGCTTGTATATTATTTCCGTACTATTCTTTTAATCTTACATTATGAAATATTTGTTTAATTAAAGGCCTAAAAATGATTCTTATTGATTAAAGGTTAATTTGGGAATTATGTCGGTTGGCCTAGTTTCACGATAGGCGTCATCGCGACCGGGTCAACTTTAAGGTCATGACAAGTTGGTATCAGAGCCTAGGTTACATAGGTCTCACAAGTCATGAGCAAGTTTAGTAGAGTCTCGCAGATCGGTACGGAGACTTTTGTACTTATCCTTGGGAGGCTGCAAAACCTTTAGGAAAAACTTCACATTCTTGAATTCTTATCGTGCGTCCTTGATTCAGCTTGAAATGTAACTCTTTGAATCCCTTCTATGCATTTGTATGCGCGCATGAGCGCTCAGTATCAGATATGCATCGATGGCTTGTGATTCCCTGATCGAGGGGCGAGATATAATCGTTGTGTGTTGATGTTGGTCCAGTCAGGAGGACTTGAGGCTGGGTTTTGCCTATAGCTTGAGCACTGAGGCGTTGGTTGTGTGAGCACACGATTTTGGATTTGTATGTCCGATAGTATCCCTATTGGTGGGAGTGATGGATGGATAGCTACGTGATGAGTATGATGTGACTGCGAGATGTGTGCATATGACTTGAACGAGACAAGAAGGGTCTGCTTGGGGTAGTAAGAACTATCTGGTGCTTGGTTTCCATCGTGATTTGTTGTTTAGCCCGAGTTGTGGTTGTGTTGAAGGACCTTTTTATGTTGCCTAGTTGGTAAGTGAAGTGGATTTCACGTTGTGATATGAGTTCAGACTCAGGAAGATTAAGTAACTGTGTAATGTTTATGACATCGGAAGGGTATAAGGAGATGTTAGTTTGAGGCGAGGCAGGTGGGTTATCTCCTACAGATTGTTCTGAAGTTTGCGTGATACTTTATGTCGTTTATTGGAAGATCTCTGTTACCATGGAAATATATGTGTTGCAACTTGAATTTGGGTTGCCTAAGAGAGTGGGCTTGACTGTTATGAGGGTGAAGGCGAGGATTGCAGAAGATTTAAAGTACTAGATGGTCTGTGTTTCACGAGCTTATGAAGGATTGAGTTTAATCTCACTATGGTATTATGACAATAATAAAGTATATGCATTATGAGTTATTATGTGTTTTGATATTTGGTTTTAAGACAATTGGGGGAGTTTTCTATTCATTAGTTGATTGCACGGTTATGTGCTATGTTGGTTCCAGTTTGAGGCGTACTGGCGAATCAGTTATGGCTAACGGAGGTTGAGACCGAGGATAACTCGAGTAAAGGAAATTTCATTAAAGGTTATGTTATTCTTTATGGTTATATAAGAATCATAGAATGACTTGAGTTGTTATGAGTAAAGGGTGTATGGTGCACAGAACAAGAAGTTGCTTGGTTGCATTAAAGTGAGGTTACTGTAACGACCCGGTCGGTCGTTTTGAGATTTTGCACTTCGATCGCCAGTTCTCGGGTATGACTTGCCCCGTGTGGTGTAATATGACTTATGTAAATCGTTTGTTTGGGTTTTCAGGGAAATCGGAACGAATTCAGAAGAACAATTCTCAGTTTGTAGCTTGAAATATGAATGGTTTGACCAAGATTTGACTAGTTTTATATGATCTCGGACCGGAAATTTTATGATTTGGTTAGCTCCGTTGGGTGATTTGGGACTTAGGAGCGTGATCGGAATGCATTTTCGAAGTCCGTGGAAGGTTTAGGCTTGAATTGGCAAAATTCAGATTTCGGTGTTTTCCGGTTGATAGGCGAGATTTTGATGTAGAGGTCGGAATGGAATTCCGAGAATGACAGTAGCTTCGTTTTGTCATTTGGGAGGTGTGTGCAAAATTTTAGGTCATTCAAACGAGATTTGACAGACTTTTTGATCGAAAGCATAATTTAAGAGTTCTTGAAGTTCTTAGGCTTGAATCCTGTGTTAAATTGGTGATTTGATGTTGTTGTGAGCATTCTGAAGTTTTGAATAAGTTTGAACGATGTCATGGGATGTGTTGGTACAATTGGTTTGAAGTTCCAGGGGGTTCCGGGATATTTTAGGCCGAAAATCATAGTTGTAGCAGGTCCAGAAGGGTTGCAGGCCTTGGAACCCACCAGCGTGGTCCGCACAAAATGAAGTGCGGCCGTGGTAGGTGCTGTGCGGACCGCACAAAATGCAGTGCGGACGCATTGGGGAACATTTCACTACTCTTACTTCGGAAGCTCATATCTTTTGATATTCGAGGAATTTTGAGATTATTTAAAAACAAAATTTGTAGACCTTCGTGTCTAGTTTCCAGAAAGCTCAAGATATCGTAATTTGGACATTTGTAGCGAAGGTTATGGCTAAATTACTATAGCATGTCACTGCAAATGAAAACATGTGTGGCCGCAGTCGTTTTTGTGCGGACCGCACTGGTTTTGTGCGGACCATGGTCGTTTTTGTGCGGTCCGCAGAGGTGGAAATCTGTGGGGTACTCTATAAATATGAGGTTTTGGGTTTTATTTAATATTTTGACATAGAGAGTTCGTATTTTGGCGATTTTTCAAAGGTTTTTCAAGAAATTCATCGGGGTAAGTGATTCTAACTCAGATTTGGCTAGAATACATGAATCTATCATTGAATTCATCATTTCATTCGTGATTTGGGATGGAATTTAGGAAGAAAAGTTGTGGAATCTTTCAAAAATATAAAATGATGATTTGAAGGACCAAATGGTACCAGAATTGGATAATTTTGATATAGTTAGACTCGTGTGGGTATGAGGATTCTGAAAATGTAAATTTTACCCGATTCCGAGACGTGGGCCGGGGCTTTGGTTTTGGCAATTTCGGGAATCGTTCCCTTTGTTGATTGTTTTCGCTTGGGCTTCGTTCCCTTAGCATATTGTGACATATTCGTTCTGATTTTGGATAGATTTGACGCGCGTGGATGCCGATTCGAGGAGCAAAGGCATCGCAAGTTAGAGATTTAGCCAGTTCGAGGTGAGTAATAAATGTAAATGATGCTTTGAGGGTTTGAAACCCCGGATTGCACATCGTAATGCTATATTGAGGTGAGGCACATGCTTGATGACGAGCGTGGGGTCGTGTACTATTGGGGATTGTGACTTGGTCCGTCCCGACTGATGATTTTACCGCGTATTTGACTGAAACATATATGTTATCATCATGGTTTGGGCTGATTGCCATATTTGGGCTTCGTGCCAACTATTTGAACCCTTCGGGGATTTTTATTATTATTTCCTCATGGTTTTAAATTATTACTTGAACTCAGTCATGTTATTTTCCACTGTTTTACTACTTAGCCATTTTTACTTAGTTTTGAGACTTAAATGATGTTTTGGGCTGAGAAATACTATTTTACTATTGCCCAAGGGGCTTGTGATGATTTTTGGACTGAGTAAGGCAGAGGGCCTAGTTGTGAGGATACATTGATACTGATATGAGGCCGAGGGCTTGAGATACATAAAAATGCCACGAGGTGGCTCGATTGATATGAGGTAGAGGGCCTAGATTTGATGCCACGAGATGGTTTGATATTGCGCTTGGGCTGTAAGGGGCCCCTCCCAGAGTCTGTACACCCCCAGTGAATGTGGGTACCCATTGTGATATGAGATTGAGTCCGAGGGGCTGATATTGTTTTGAGATTGAGCCTGAGGGGCTGGTACTATTCTGAGATGTTGCCCGAGGGGCGGATTTATTGATACTGTGCCCGAGGGGCGAACTTCTATTTGTTTACTTACCTATCAATTACTTGTTTTACTTGTTGAAAAGGGATTTACTTAACTCTTCACTATTTTACTGTTTTTAAGTGATTTTTACTTATTCAGTATAGAATGCCTTGTGTTTTATGTGTTTTCTTACTTTTAGTCATTATTTACATTTTTTACTCACTGAGTTGGAGTACTCACTTTACTCCCTGCACCTTGTGTGCAGATTCAGGCGTAGCTGGTACCGCTCCTGAGTGTTGATTCCTCCAGTTCCAGGCGGTTTTTTGGAGACTACGAGGTAGCTGTTGACGTCTGCAGCCCCGTGTCTCTACTTCTCCATCATTTCTGTTTCCTTTCAAACACTTGTAGTAGTTTGTGACTTTAGCATACTAGTATTATGGTTTAGAGATAATCGTGACTTGTGACACCCCGATTAGGGCTGTGTCGGGTTGGACTTTCCGCATTGTTATCGATATTTCCGCTATTTAGTATTGTTTAAATCATGTTTAGACTATTTTCATGTTGATTAACTGCTTTAAAAGTTGATTTGGGTTGAACTGGCTGGCCTTGTCTTCCCGAGAGTTGCCATCATGACTGGGTTCGGGGTTAGGGTCGTGACAAGTTGGTATTAGAGCCTAGGTTACATAGGTCTCACGAGTCATGAGCCGGTTTAGTAGAGTCTCATGGATCGGTACGGAAACGTCTGTATTTATCCTCGAGAGGCTGTAGAACCTTTAGAAAAACTTCACATTCTTGAATTCTTATCGT
Organism: Nicotiana sylvestris; assembly: GCF_000393655.2. NCBI lineage: Eukaryota > Viridiplantae > Streptophyta > Magnoliopsida > Solanales > Solanaceae > Nicotiana > Nicotiana sylvestris. The sequence goes on from NC_091061.1 coordinate 83,053,661, forward strand.
GCGTCCTTGATTCAGCTTGAAATGTACCTTTTTAAATTCCTTCCATGCGTTCGTATGCGCGTATGAGCGCTTAGTATCAGATGTGCATCGATGGCTTGTGATTCCCCGATCGAGGGGCGAGATGTGTTCTCTATGAGTTGATGTTGGGCGGTCTGGGGGATTTGAGGCCGGATCTTTGCCTATGGCTTAAGCACCGAGGTGCTTATTGTGTGAGCAAGTGTTTTTGAATGTATATGTTTGGTATTGTCCCTATTAGTGGAAGTGACGGCTAGATAACTATGTGATGAGTATGTTGGTACTGCGAGATGTATCCACATGATTTGGAAGCTACGAGAAGGGTCTGCTGGAGGATAGAAGAACTATTAGATGCTTGGATTCCATCTTGATTCGAGGTATAGCCCCGAGTTATGGGCGTGTGAAGAATCTTTTCATGTTTTCCAGTTGTGAGTGAAGTAAATTTCATGTTTTGGTATGAGTTCAAACTCAGGAAGACTAAGTGACTGCGTAATGTTTGTGACGGTGTAAGGTATATAGAAATGTTAATTGAAGGCAAAACAGGTGGGCTATCTCTTGCGAAGTGTTCTGAGGTTGTGTGATCCTTATGTGTCTGTTAGAAGATCTTATGTAAAAGTGAAATATAAGTGTGGAAATGTGAATTTTGGGTCGCTTATTAGAGTGGGCTTACCTGTTGCGAGACTGAATGCGAGATTTGTAGAAGATCTAAAGTACTAGATGATCTGTATTTTCACAAGCTTACAAAGGATTTGAGTTTAACCTCACTATCGTATTATGGAAGCAATAGAGTATATGCATTATGAGTTATTGAGTGAGTTTTGATCTATGGCATCGAGCTCAAGTGAGGGAGTCTGCTATTGATTAGTTGATTGCACGGTTATGTGCTATGCTGGTCCCAGTTCGAGGCGTTCGGGCGAATTAGTCATGGCATACGGAGATTGAGATCGAGGATGGCTCGAGTAAAGGAAAATTCTTAACAAAGGATATATCATGCTTCATAGGTGTGTGAGAATCACAGAATGTCTTGAGTTGTTGTTGGTAAAGGATGCTCGGTGCATAGAGCAGGAAGTGGCTTGGTTGTACTAGAATGAGGTTACATTCTGCGGTGTCAGAGTGCTAGTGAGGCACGGGTTGACGGTTTATTTGATTAGGCTAATTGCGGTTTGAGTAGAGTGGATGACTCTCGGGAATGGTTCTAATGGGTTCAAGACTTTTAGGTAATAATTGGAGATTTTCAAGTGTATAATTGGGCTAGAAACTGAGGTTTGCATCAGAGGGTGCCAAGACTTGTGTCACTTCTATATCAATTATGGGATCCTATGTATCAGTATTAGGAAGGTAAAGGTAACGGATTTAGATTCGTAGGAAGTTTCCTCAGAGTAAAGTATTTTTAATGTGGTGCCTTTGGGAATAGATAAGAGAGTATTCAGCGGCCTATGGGTCATAGACAGTGTGGCTTTATGCTTGGGTCCCGTGTGGTAAGTTTGGGTTGAGGAATTGTGATGTTATAGCAAGAAGGAGTATCAAGTTGAAGGTAAATCTGAAGGAAAATCGGATAGATGGTATAGCTTGGTAGTGGGTCGGATCGATGTGGTAAGGATATGATTAACTCTTTGGATGCTTATGGGGTAATGAGTCTCTGCAGGTGTTTCGCTGCAATTCTTTTGGGTTTTAGATTCATGCGTAGCTCGGTTGAGTTAGAAGGATTCAGTCCTGATGAGTTAGGGTTGTACAAATGGAATTCGGGGAGTTCCTGATGGTTCCTGCCTTGGTTGGAGATGTATATTTTCCTATTGGCATGAGGAGCATGGGATGTATAGTGGTTCTTTTCTAGATGGGATCAATGGGAAGTTCTTGGCTAGTGGAATGCATAGTTGCTTGCGGTTCGGAAGGGGTATGAAGTTCTCATGGTTATCCTAGAATGGTATAGGTTATGCGGTATGTTGTAAATGATTGAGAATTACGTGTGTGAGGTTGCAGGTTGGTTCTGAAAGGAAGGTCATAAAATTCTTAGGCAGCACAAGTAGTTTCAGATGATTAGAGGAATGATATTCAGATGATTGAGGAAATGGTATTGCTAATTGGAGTGATTTGACGAGGGTATATGTTTCAGAAAAGGGCAATGAGATTAAGTTGATGGTACTTCGGTAATATTGCGGCACATTCTTGTTAGATCGACTACTGATATTCATGTTTGTTTGATGACACAAGGGAATTTTAGAGTATCTTTCGTGGAATGATTAGCTATTTGAGTTGTAGTATGCATTCGAACGACGGAATTGGGATCAGGTGTGTTGATTCATGTGCCATATGGATTTTGAGATGGGAAGTTCTCATGTTCAGGCTATGTGGTAGTTGTGAGTCGTGTCTATTGGCACTGTTTAGTGACTATCGGGATTTGGAGACCCGAGCGAATCTTTTGTTGCTTGGTATGTTAGATTTTGGATGTGATATTGCGCTTAGATTGTTTGTCTCTATGTGGTGTCATTATGGACTATTGCGCTAAGGCGACGCTATTGGCTATGCCGGAAATGTCACGGATTGAGTGGCGAGGTTCAATGGATTATGTCCTAGTGGAGTGGTTTTATATTTCGAAGACCCATCGGATGGCTGGGAGGGATTGTTTTTCTTAGTTGGGTTTTCGTGATAGATGTCACTGTAGAGTCTTCTACCATTGATTCAGTTCCGGTGGTGAGGGACTTTTCAGATGTGTTTCATTTGATGTCGAGCACCATGTATCGTATGGCACCGACAGAGTTACAGGGGTAGAAGGAGAAGCTTCAGGACTTCCTTGATAAGGAGTTCGTTGGCAGGCCAATGTAGATGCATGTTCTAACTTGAGCCGGTTTGGTTGGCACCAAATTGTATTGTTGAGGGATGTGTTGATTCGATTGTTGTTGAGCTTATCAGTAATCTGGGGAGGTCTATGAGTTACCTTTCTGTGTTGCGAGGTGTATGATTTGTTGGTTATGGGAACAAATGGTGCGGTTCTATTGGGTTTTCATAGTGGATGTTGAGCGGAAAGAGTGATTAGGTGTTGCTCGATGAATGGCGTATCGGTTATGTCCTTTCAGGTTGGTGTGGTGTATGTTATTTGCTTCACCGTGGGTATGATGATTGCTTTGGTTCTAGACAACGAATTGTGTGTGGTTGTCAATTTCGAGCATAGTGACTTAATGTGGTTCATGTGGAGCAGTGTTGGATAGGGTCGCACATCGCAGCGAAGTTATGTGGAGGTATGACCTTGCGGGTTAGATTCGTGTGTTCTGTTCTTATGATGTGAGACAGGTTCTCAGCCTTATGTTGGGGTGGTACTGGTGAGCTTGAGGTACAGCTCTTTCATTTGAGTCATTTTCATGATTTGAGTATGTTCGGACTGTTGCGTATTGGTACGTGTATCGTGCAAGTTGTGGCTTAGGCCTGTATTGATGTGTCATGTCACCAGAGTAATATGTTGGATTAGAGGAGATCGTTGGGATCATTAATAAATATGAACGGAAGGATAGTATCGAGCTTCGGTTCAGAAATTTATTGTGGTATTTGGAAAGGAAGAAGTGGCTTCATGAATGGTTCATATGGGAAATGGTTATGGCTTACCGCATGTCTTAGTGATCATTGGCATTATATGAAAGTGTTGGGATGAGACTTTAGTTGATAAGAGTTTTTCTATCGGTATGTGGATGTTGTGTGCAGCTGTTGTGGTTAGGAGTTATCACTACAAGTGTTGAGTTATGTGGTATATCATGTTACACTAGAGATAGCATATATGGTTTGTTACAGCTTTTTGGACTTATTCACAGTATAAATGTGAGATTCTGATCGTGTTGATGATTTTAGAAGTGGAAATGTGATTCTATGGTTTATAGACTAGGATGGATTGTGAAGGTTCACTCATATCATATTATCGGACCTATGTGAGATAGGGTGACGTAGGATCACCCCTGGGTATATGCATGGTAAGGTTATTCAGCAATTGGTTGGCTTTTAGAACAACTCTGAGCACGTTCAAGGACGAACGTATGTTTAAGTGGGGGAGGATATAATGACTCGACCGATCGTTTTGAGCTTTTGCACTTCGATCGCCAGTTCTCGGGTATGAGTTGCCCTGTGTGGTGTAATATGACTTATGTAAATCATTGGTTTGGGTTTTAAGGGAAATCAGAACGAATTTGGAAGAACAATTCTCAGTTTGTAGCTTGAAATTTGAGAGGTTTGACCAAAATTTGACTTGTTTGTATATGATTTTGGATCGGAAATTTTATGATTTGGTTAGCTCCGTTGGGTGATTTGGGACTTAGGAGCGTGATCAGAGTGTATTTTGGAATTCCGTGGAAAGTTTAGGCTTGAATTGGCGAAATAGAGATTTTGACGTTTTCCGGTTGATAGGCGAGATTTTGATATAGAGGTTGGAATGGAATTCTGAGAGTGACAGTAGCTTCATTGTGTCATTTGTGAAGTGTGTACAAAATTTCAGGTCATTCGGACGAGATTTGATAGACTTTTTGATCAAAAGCATAATTTAAGAGTTCTTGGAGTTCTTAGGCTTGAATCCTATGTTAAATTGGTGATTTGATGTTGTTGTGAGTGTTCCGAAGTTTTGAACAAGTTTGAACGTTGTCATGGGATGTGTTGGTACAATTGGTTTGAAGTTCCAGGGGGTTCCGGGATGTTTTAGGCCGAAAATCATAGCTGTAGCAGGTCCAGAAGGGTTGCAGGCCTCGGAACCCACCAGTGCGGTCTGCACAAAATGAAGTGCGGCTGCGGTAGGTGCTGTGCGGACCGCACAAAATGCAGTGCAGCCGCGGTGGGGAACATTTCACTGGTAATACGTCGGAAGCTCATATCTTTTGATCTACAAGCAATTTTGAGATGATTAAAAAACGAAAGTTGTAGCCCTTCATGTCTAGTTTCCAGAAGGTAAAGATATCGCAATTTGGACATCTGTAGCGAACGTTATGTCCAAAATACTAAAGCCTATCATTGCAGATGAAAACCTGTGCGGTCGCAGTCATTTTTGTGCGGACCGCACTAGTTTTGTGCAGACCGCAGTCGTTTTTGTGCAGTCTGCAGAGGTGGAAATCTGTGGGGTAATCTATAAATACGAGGTTTTGGATTTTATTTAATATTTTTACCTAGAGAGCTCGAATTTTCGCAATTATTCGAAGGTTTTTCAAGAAATTCATCGGGGTAAGTGATTCTAACTCAGATTTGGCTAGAATACATGAATCTATCATTGAATTCATCATTTAATTCGTGATTTGGGAAGAAAAGTTGTGGAATCTTCCAAAAATATAAAATGATGATTTGAAGGACCAAATGGTACCGGAATTGGATAATTTTGGTATGGTTAGACTCATGAGGATTCTGAAAATGTAAATTTTACCCGATTTTGAGACGTGGGCCAGAGGCTCAAGTTTTGGTAATTTCAGGAATCATGCCCCTTGTTGATTGTTTTCGCTTGGGCTTCATTCCCTTAACATATTGTGACGTATTCGTTCTAATTTTGGATAGATTCGACGTGCGTGGAGGCTGATTCGAGGCGCAAAGGCGTCACGAGATAGAGATTTAGCCGGTTCGAGGTGAGTAATAATTGTAAATGATTCTCTGAGGGTTTGAAACCCCAGATTGCACATCGTAGTGCTATATTGAGGTGAGACACATGCTTGATGACGAGCGTGGGGTCGTGTACTATTGGGGATTGTGACTTGGCCTGTCCCGACTGATGATTTTACCGCGTATTTGACTGAAACTTATATGTTATCATCATGAATTGGGCTGATTGCATATTTGGGCTTCGTGCCAACTATTTGAACCCTTCGGGGATTTTTATTACTATTTCCTCACGGTTTTGACTTATTACTTGGACTCGGTCATGTTATTTTCAACTATTTACTACTCAGCCATTTTTACTCAGTTTTGAGACTTAAATGATATTTTTAAATGATGTTTTGGGCTGAGAAATACTGTTTTTCTATTGCCCGAGGGGCTGGTGATTTTTTTTAGACCGAGTAAGGTCGAGGGCCTAGATGTGAGGATACATTGATACTGATATGAGGCTGAGGGCCTGAGATACATAAATATGCCACGAGGTGGCTTGATTGATATGAGGCTGAGGGCCTAGATTTGATGCCACGAGATGGCTTGATATTGTGCTTGGGTCGTATGAGGCCCCTCCCGGAGTCTGTACACCCCAGTGAGCGCGGGTACCTATTGTGATGTTAGATTGAGCCCGAGGGGCTGATATTGTTCTGAGATTAAGCCCGATGGGCTGGTACTATTCTGAGATGTTGCCCGAGGGGCAAATTTGTTGATACTGTGCCCGAGGGGCGAACTTCTATTTGTTTACTTACCTGTCAATTACTTGTTTTACTTGTTGAAAAGGGATTTACTTAACTCTTCACTGTTTTACTGTTTTTTAAGTGATTTTTACTACTTCAGTATAGAATGCCTTGTATTTTACGTGTTTTCTTACTTTCAGTCGTTATTTACATTTGTTACTCACTGTGTTAGAGTACTCACTCTACTCCCTGCACCCAGTGTGCAGATTCAGGCGTAGCTGGTACCACTCCTGAGTGCTGATTCCTCTAGTTCCAGACGGTTTTTCGGAGACTATGAGGTAGCTGTTGACGTCCGCAGCCCCGTGTCTCTACTTCTCTATCATTTCTGTTTCCTTTCAAACACTTGTAGTAGTTTATGACTTTAGCAGACTAGTATTATGGTTTAGAGATGCTCGTAACTTGTGACACCCCGGTTAGGGCTGTGTTGGGTTGGACTTTCCGCATTGTTATCGATATTTCCGCTATTTAGTATTGTTTCAATCATGTTTAGACTTTTTTCATGTTTATTAACTGCTTTAAAGGTTGAGTTGGGTTGAAATGGCTGGCCTTGTCTTCACGAGAGGCGCCATCACGACCGGTTTTGGGGTTACGGTCGTGACAGTTACATTCGGCAGTGTCCGCGTGCTAATAGAGCACATGTCATCCGGTCCGTTTGATAGGTCTAATTGCGGTTTGAATAGAGTGGAGGTCTCTCGAAAATGGTTCTAATGGGTTCAAGATTTTACATGTAATAATTGGAGGTAGTTGGTTAGAAACTGAGGTTTGCATTGGAGGATGTCAAGACTTATGGTATTTCTATATCAATTAGGGAATTCTATATATCAGTATCAGGAAGGCGAAGGTAATGACTTTGGATTCACATGAAGTTTTGTCAGGGTAGGTATTTTGAATGTATTGTTTTTTGTTACACCACATATTTTCGTACATAAAAAATACGCCATAAATAAATTAATAAGAGTCCGGAAGTGAGATGTCATGTCCCGCAATACAACATTACGACGATGTTGCACCTTGTAGTGTTGTACATTGAATTTGTCGTAAGGTAATTAACATCAGTCCAAGGAAAAGATTACTTAGAGATTATAAGGATCATGCTATTTCAAACAAGTAATAAGTAAATTCATAAAGATAAAAAGGGGAAACAAGTCAAGAAAATGAATTTTTGTCCAAGTTTGGCATGTTGAGATAAAATACGGCTCAAGCTAAAATACTCGGTATTTATGAACTAGTACCATACAAGGTACTGCATGACCATGCTAGTAAGGTATATAAGGTATATGAAAAGTGAGCAATGTTTTAAGTAAGTGGGAATAATTCTTAATTTTGCGGGTAATTGGTTAATTATCGGGTAACGGAACATTACCTAATTAATTAATAAAAAAAAATATCATAAGATAAGGTTACCCAAAAAAACGTGGCAGCAAAGCCATATACTAAAAGAATGATTCATAGTAATTTTTAGATTAGGTGGCACCTAATTAATAGCATTGACACTTTAATTTTTACATTCTAAAAACCTTTTCAACCACAAGATAGTGAAACCAACGTATGTTTGATCACGAGAGTGGAAATGCCATATTCGCCACCAGCTGGTCCTCCATTTAAGAAGGCATTACTAAGACCAAATGATATTAAAAATGGTCAAACACGTTTATTTTTCTTGGCAATGGATGACTCGCTGGCTGATTTCTATTTTCAATTGTTTTCTTAAGCACTAATTAAATTCAAAATTCATACTACTGCTTTAGTCAGTGTATAGTTAGTAGTGAACTGGCGCTTAGTTGTAAGAATTTATCTAGAGAAAAGTAAATACTCATTGAAATAGTAGTCGAGTAACCTTCCAAAAAAAATATTTACTACAAGACCTTTGGTCAGAATTGTTTTGGTCACTGAATCTTGTCCAAAAATTTTCGGCCACTGCAAGCTTGTTGAGAGTGCCACCATTAATATCTTGGCAAAAAAATTTCCGCTGGAACAATGGCCAGAATAGTGGCCCGAAGATGATAAAAGGTAGCAGTGTTGCCGACTTGCTGGAATTGTCAATAGAGATTGATAACTCGCTCATAACAATCATCATCCGAGGACATTATACGGATTTTCTCTACTTCAGGTATGTTAAGGATAAGCTCTTCCTTCATTTTGCATGATCTCATCATTACACAAGTTTGGTAACGAGCTATAGAGAAAAATTCATATCCCAAAATTTACGTATATTTTGCTATCTCGCAAGTTACGTATATCTTTCTAAATTTGTAAGTTACAATATTCTCTTTATCGGGACTTTATATTCAATTGAGTATTTTCCTCTTCCAGTCAAGAGAGCAGAGAGTTTATATATATAGTATTAAAAGTATTTTCATTACCATCGAGCTATAATCGATGGGCAGGCCCCTATTGGGCAACCTCTGATCAGATGGTAAGTTATATGCCGATCCTACTGTGGCCGAGCGCGTATGAGTGAGCCCAGTTGGTCGAGATACAAAGCCTAGTATGGCCGAGCGCTTATGAGCGAGCCTACTACGACAGAGCAGTTATATATATACCGAGCTATATATATATATATATATATGCCGAACCTTATAGGGACAGACAGTTATTTTACTTACTATTTTGAGAAAGTTGAGTCAATATCAGCAGGTAAGCATATCTTTGGATTATCTTTGACTTCCAGCTACTTGCAGTTATTATATTATCAGTTTAGTTTCAGCTTTCAGTATATTGCCTTACATACTCAGTACATTATTTCGTATTGACGTCCCTTTATTTGGGGGCGGTGCATTTCATGCGTGCAGGTCAGACAGATAGACGAGTAGGCCTCTTCAATAATTGTTGGCCGAGTTCAGCTTGATCGGTATGCTCCATGCCATTCGGAGTTTCCAGGTCTAGAGCCTTATGTATATCTTATATATATACGTATATATGTCATGAGTAGGTCGGATAGCCGTTCCGATCATAGTATATCTATTAGTAGAGGCTTGTAGACATATCTTGTCAGTTAGTGCAGTATGTTGGGCTTTCAGGCCTTGTATGTATATTTGGTTGGTTTGTCAGTTGTAATAAATATGACGGCCTTGTTGGCCAAGCTTTATATTTATATTTAGTCAGAATTCGTTGTCGTCTTGCAATGTGGCCCATTGCCAAAAGTATGACATCATATGTTCAGAATCCCTTAGTTGCAAGTTAGTACGGAAGGATAGGTAAGGCACTAGGTGCCGGTCTCGCTCCCCCAAGTTCGGGGCATGACAAAAGTGGTATCAGAGCAGTTCTGTCCTAGGGAGTCTACAAGCCGTGTCTAGTAGATTCTTGTTTATGGGTGTGTCGTACACCACACTTATAAGCAGGAGGCTACAGGGCATTTAGGATTGTCACTATTTATTCTTACTCTAGATCGTGTGGTAGAGCTCACTTATAAGAATTCCAATTTCGAATTTTTTTTTATTCATAATAAAACGATACATACATCCTGAAAGAAGGATTGGAAAGAGAGGTAGTTATGGAAAAGCTGAGTCAAAGGAATTGGATTATTGTATAATACCTACGATAAGTAAATATGAGGTCTTTAGCATATCATGGGTGTACTGAAAGGTGTGAGCTTTCTGATAAGAAGCCTTAAGGCAAGAATGCCTATCCATTTTTATGGTGAAGGACAATGAGAGTTTAAGAAGATAAGTACAAGTTTCAGCAAGTAAAAGGAGCAAGGTGAAAAAGGGTACAAGGTACCCAGTTAATGAAGGTTAACAACGTTTATAATTGAGGTAGAGGAACATGAGCTTTTTGAGTTATATTCAATAGTAACAAAAGTATATACAATTGGTCACACTTTTTCCAGATATGTATTATAGGGTTTAACAAAAGTACTATAAGAATATATGATGGATGAATTGGTTCCGTCAGTTGACATTTCCGTGGGATATTGCAAATATGCTAATAGATCTCTTTATGAGACACCTAGATGGTGCACTCTAAAGTAGTGCAGCCAGATATGAGTATTACAAAGACTTGCACTATAAGCCTTGAAGGGATAAATATTACCTTAGTGTGGCTCGCGTCCCTAGTAAAGCGAAAACGTTAAGTATCTTGAAGAGCCACTGGATGGAGCAAAGGAAAGCTAAAAGCGAAAGAATGTCGTATTAAAGTTTTCACAAGAAATGGGATATGCAAAAAAAAATATTAGCAGAGTAATGAGAAGATAGAAAAGGAAGCATTATGAATAAGGTAAGACACGTGGATGAAAACGGTAGAGTGTTACAGAACATATGGTCAAATGGAGGAAGAGACGAAAGGTGATGGGCCTTAAGACAACAAAAGAGTATAGGCCATAAGGCTATATCCTCATTTCGAGAAATAAGTTCGTGACTCCAACACGACTACCAGAGGGGAAAGTTAATCCCCAAAGTAATAGAAATCAGTATGGGCTGGTAAACAAGAGAAACTAAATATGAATTAGGGACTGAATGATTGGAAAGTACTCAGCATAATGGTAATTTTAGATTTCGTTCCGGCGGTAATAGAATGGACAACAGAAGAAGATTCATGAGAAATTCTGAGAATGATCATTCAGGAAGACGCTTCACTAAAGCAAGCAATGGAAGCAAAGTTAATCTTAAGGGAATGTATGTGCCAGTTACACTAAGTGTCACCATCGTGAGTAAGGAATTTTATTTTCATTGGTACAGAAGGATTACTTCAAGGCGAGTAAGGGTCATCGATGATGTGAAAGGACGCCGAAGATGAAGAGGTAGAACATCTATAGGATGGTCATCATAGCTCCAACTCTTAGTACTCCACTAAAGGGGGGAGTATGGAATGATGTGGCATTAAGTCAGAATTAAGTGAATAATAAAGGAAGAATGCGATAAAAATGAGAAAGGGATGAGATGATCAAATGTTACAAATATTCTATGGTTCCAGAACATTATGTAAGCACGACGTCAAGAAAAGGAAGTAAGGGTTCCTGCCTGGGATGCTGTTGATAGATAAGGAGCCAGTACGTGAGGTAAGTTAAGATAGAGGAAATAACCCAAGAAAGATTACGTGAATATAGATATGAGAATAGGCCAACGAATAGTTAGTAGTTGATTTAGGAAGAGCCTAATAATTACTAGACAAGAGGTTAGAGAAAAATCAATAGATCGTGCAAGATAAACAGAATGAACCCCAACATAGGGAATTCAGCCTCGCAGTATGACATTATAATACTTGAGGTATGTTTATATGGGGAAGTTAAAAGGATATTGTACGAGTGCTATGGAAATAAAAGAGAGTGCCACTAGGAAGACAATCAAAATATAAGTTCAAAAGCAACCCACAAGCTCCAGGGCGTGGAGGTAAGTAACTACGGATAAGTATAGGCAAGAAAGGACATCAGGAGGTCCATTGAGTATACAATGTAATAAGCCCACAACTATACAAGAGTCAGAGAATCCTCCCTAAGTCCTACAACGAAGGACTAGCTGAGGAAATTAGGAAAAAGGCTTCAACCTAAGCACAGTGACCTAAAGAGAAAATGGTCTTGTAACAATAATTTCACAACAACATTGTACGTCCTCCATAAGAAAGAGGAATCTACCGTGGGTAGTGAACGACAAGTAAAAATCAAAAGAAATATTTGAAGATCATATTAGTTGTACGGAAATTCCGGCAAACGTGGGAGACTAAGCTAAGCAAAGTATACAAGCAACAAGGAGGAAGAAAGATAAGGAAAGGTAAAAGCTTACGTTAAAAGAAAGATGAGAAGGAACGAAAGGAATTATTTGATCAATGATCCCGAGTTAGTCACGTTATTATGCACTCAAGATTTTAGAAAATTATTCATGGAGCATATATATGGCAATCGTACAGCCGTAAAAGACTCTAGTATAAGTTAAAAAGAGGGAATTAAGTTCAGGTCATAGAAAAAGGATTGAATTGTTGGATGATGGTATCATGGGTATTCCGTAACGCCCATGAAAGGCTAAGGTAATAACTGATACCATGAGCCACAGACCGGAAGATAGCTTAAGCCTACGTAAAGGTTGATCAGAAGGAAGAGGGAACTAAAGAATTACATCACCGAGGTAAATCAGGAGTTTGATTATTTGACCTAGAAAAATTATAGAAGTTGTAATGGAGAACATGATAGAATCACTCTTAATATCAGATGTTCAAGAGAAATAACACAACAGTCATAATCTATAATGGCCCTACAAGGAAGCAAGTTAGAAGAAGTACCAGCCTCATAAGAAGTCAATACGAAGCTCCCACCAGATTGTGTATGTACCAAAGGTGCGAGTATTATAATAGAGCTTCAAGTTATGGACGTGAATTACACCGAGGTGGAAGGGAGGTCAGAAAAGAGATAGGAGATACGATACGATATTTTAAGGTAAGTAAGGTAAAGGTGAACAACGTACGAGATACCTAAAGGAAGAAGATTGTGAATAGTCCATACTTTGGATGGAAGGCTATAAGCACGGGGATTCAATAATCGGAAATGATAGCGGCATCATTAGCGGCATGTCTTCCAACCTATAGTTTCTAAGTACTGAGAGATCTAGTTAAGAGAATAGAGAAGAGTTGGAGACGATGTGATGTATTGCTTGACATTCAAGAATAACATAAGGAATTCTATGGTGCAAGCAAGTTGAAGGAAAGTTGCGAGTATTATAAATGGATATTTATAGGTCGCAATCTTATGTATGGTAAGGCGACAAAGTTTTGAGAAAACATGAGTAAGAATGAGGAAAGGCAACTGAAAAAGTGACGAGAATGGATAAATACTCAAGATTAAGTCCATGAAAACAAGAGAGCTAATGATTTCTCTAAGTTATAGAAAGTTCAGTATAGCCTGAATAAACTCAAAAGGGTCTAAGACTAATAACATTAAGAAGAGATGGAGTGATGCCCTGTTAATAGAATGAGGGTGTAATTATTATAGAAAAAAAATGAAAAAATGATGTTTGGGCCTTCAATGAAGTAATGATCTGACGGATAAAAGAAAGGGATCTCATGAATTGGACAGGATTTAAATACCCACGCAAGGTGAGTCACATGGGGATGCCGTGAGATATGGTTATGAAAGTAGGGTATCGCCCCAGGTGGATCAATCTAATCATTTCAGATGTTCCCCAATAAACGTGAATCCTAACTGCAATATTACATAAAAGGTTAAGTTATCAGGGATTGATTATGGATCAAAATTGAGGTGAATCAACAACTGATTGATAAAAGTTATAAAGTATGAGAGGAGATTAGGTCGTCATTCTTAAATATGAACAGTAATGTGGGGGAATTAGAGGACATAGATTTATACGTACGAGATAAGCAATGAAAGTAACCTGAGATTTGGTAGCAGGCCTCAGTAACGAGAAATCAAGGTAATCGTTATGGTATAGTATGACCTATGTAGATACAGTAAAGTCATACGAATGGATAACCAGGTCTATAAAATAAGATATAGCAGTATTCATAAGTTCGACAAAATACCAAGCGAAAAACTTCAGGATTGGCTAAAAGCTGGAGGAAAAAGGAGAAGAGAGTCTCATAGGCACATTTACAAGGTCAGCGTCATAGAAACTGCATAATGGAAGGTAGCAGCAATTACGAGATTGGAGGAAACTCGATCACAAGTCATGGCATGAGAAGAGGCCTAAAAGGGGGAAATGCCCTGGCCTTTAAACTTATTCATAGAACAGTTGCCTAGATGGCAAAAAGACTACTAAAGTATTCGCAAGAGCTACGGGATATGAGGACGATAAGTACATCAGTCAACATTCGAGGACGAATGTTCCAAAGGGGGGAATGATGTTACACCCCATATTTTCGTACATGCAAAATATGTCATAAATAAATTAATGAGAGCCCGAAAGTGAGATGTCACGTCCCGCAATACAAAATTACGACGATGTTGCACCCTGTAGTGTTGTACGTTGAATTTGTCGTAAGGTAATTGACATCAGTCCAAGAAAAAGATTACTTAGAGATTATAAGGATCGTGCTATTTCAAAGAGATTATAAGGATCGTGCTATTTCAAACAAGTAATAAGTAAATTCATAAAGATAAAAAGGGGAAATAAGTCAAAGAAAACGAATTTTTGTCCAGGTTTGGCATGTTGAGATAAAATACGACTCAAGCTAAAATATTCGGTATTTACGGACTAGTACCATACAAGGTACTACATGACCATGCTAGTAAGGTATATAATGTATATGAAAAGTGAGTAATGTTTTAAGTAAGTGTGAATAATTCTTAATTTTGCGGGTAATTGGTTAATTATCGGGTAACGGAACATTACCTAATTAATTAATAAAAAAATGTCATAAGATAAGATTACCCAAAAAAACGTGGCAGCAAAGCCATATACTAAAAGAATGATTCATAGTAATTTTTAGATTAGGTGGCACCTAATTAATAGCATTGACACTTCAATTTTTACATTCTAATAACCTTTTCAACCACAAGATAGTGAAACCAACATATGTTTGATCACGAGAGTGGAAATTCCATATTCGCCACCAGCTGATCCTCCATTTAAGAAGGCATTACTAAGACCAAATGATATTAAAAATGGTCAAACACATTTATTTTTCTTGGTAATGGATGACTCGCTAGCTGATTTCTATTTTCAATTGTTTTCTTAAGCACTAATTAAATTCAAAATTCATACTACTGCTTTAGTCAGTGTATAGTTAGTAGTAAACTGGTGCTTAGTTGTAAGAATTTATCTAGAGAAAAGTAAATACTCATTGAAATAGTAGCCGAGTAACCTTCCAAAAAAAATATTTACTACAAGACCTCTGGTCTGAAATGTTTTGGTCACTGAATCTTGTCCAAAAAATTTCGGCCACTGCAAGCTTGTTGAGAGTGCCACCATTAATATATTGGCGCAAAATTTTCTGCTGGAACAATGGCCAGAATAGTGGCCCGAAGATGATAAAAGGTAGCAGTGTTGCCGACTTGCTAGAATTGTCAATAGAGATTGATAACTCGCTCATAAGAATCATCATCCGAGAACATTATACAGATTTTCTCTACTTCAGGTATGTTAATGCTAAGCTCTTCCTTCATTTTGCATGATCTCGTCATTACACAAGTTTGGTAACGAGCCATAGAGAAAAATTCATATCCCAAAATTTACGTAGATTTTGCTATCTCGCAAGTTACGTATATTTTTCTAGTTTTTTAAGTTACAATATTCTCCTTATCGGGACTTTATATTCAATTGAGTATTTTCCTCTTCCAGTCAAGAGAGCAGAGAGTTTATATATATATAGTATTAAAAGTATTTTCATTACCTTCGAGCTATAATCGATGGGCAGACCCATATTGGGCAACCTCTGATCAGATGGTAAGTTATATGTCGATCCTACTATGACCGAGCGCGTATGAGCGAGCCCAGTTGGTCGAGATACAAATCCTAGTATGGCCGAGAGCTTATGAGCGAGCCTACTACGACAGAGCAATTATATATATATATATATATGTCGAGCCTTATAGGGCCAGACAGTTATTTTACTTACTATTTTGAGAGAGTTGAGTCAATATCAGCAGGTAAGCATATCTTCAGATTATCTTTGACTTCCAGCTACTTGCAGTTATTATATTATCAGTTCAGTTTCAGCTTTCAGTATATTGCCTTACATACTCAGTACATTATTTCGTACTGACGTCCCTTTTTTTGGGGCGGTGCATTTCATGCGTGCAGGCCAGACAGATAGACGAGTAGGCCTCTTCAATAATTGTTGGCCGAGTTCAGCTTGATCGGTAAGCTCCATGCCTTTCGGAGTTTCCAGGTCTAGATCCTTATGTATATCTTATATATATACGTATATATGTCATGAGTAGGTCAGATAGTCATTCCGATCATAGTATATCTATTAGTAGAGGCTTGTAGACATATCTTGTCAGTTAGTGCAGTATGTTGGGATTTCAGGCCTTGTATGTATATTTGGTTGGTTTGTTAGTTGTAATAAATATGATGGCTTGTTGGCCAAGCTTTATATTCATATTTAGTCAGAATTCGTTGTCGTCTTGCAATATGGCCCATTGCCAAAAGTATGACATCATATGTTCAGAATCCCTTAGTTGCAAGTTGGTACGCAAGGATAGGTAAGGCACTAGGTGCCGGTCTCGCTCCCCCAAGTTCGGGGCGTGACACTTTTGGGAATATTTAAGAGAGTATTCAGCGGCTTATGATCCTTAGACGGTGTGGTTTTATTCTTGGGTCCCGTGTGGTGAGTCTGGGTTGAAGAATTGTGGTGTTATAGCAAGAAGGAGTATCAAGTTGAAGGTAAATCAGAAAGAAACTCGGATAGATGGGATAGCTTGGTAGTAGGCCGGATCGGCATGGTAAGGATATGATTAGTTCTTTGGATGCTTATGTGGTAATGAGTTTATACAAGTGTTTATCGACAATGCTCTTGGGTTTTAGTGGCCTGCGTAGCTTGGTCGAGTTAGAAGGATTCAGTCCTGACAGTTAGTTTCGTGCAAATGGAATTCAGAGAGTTCTTGATGGTTTCTACCATGGTTAGAGATGTATATTTTCTACGAGCGTGAAGAGCATGTGATGTATAGTGATTTTCTTCTTGATAGGGTCAAATGGAAAGTTCTTGACTAGTTGAGTACGTAGCTACTTGTGGCTCGGAAGGGGTTATGAAGTCCTTATATTTATCATAGGACGACATAGTATATGTGATATGTTGTGTAGGGTTGAAATTTGCATGTGTAAGGTCACGATTCAGTTCTGAAAGGAAAAGTCATAAATCCTTAGACAGCACGGGCAGTTTCAGATGATTGGGGAAATGATATTACTAAGTGGTGTAGCTTGATGAGGGTATACGCTTCAGAAAAAGGGCAATGTGATTGAGTTGATGATACTTTATTAGTATTGCGGCACTCTCTTGTTGGATCGACTGCTAATATTCGAGTTTGCTTGGTGGCATATAAGAATTTTAGGAGTAACTCTCGTGGAATTATTGGGTATTAGAGGGTTGTTGTATATTCGGACGATTGAGTTGGGAACGGATATGGTGATTCGCGTGCTGTAGGGATATGGAGACTGGGAGTTCTCATAAACAGGGTAGGTCGTGGTTATGGACCGCATATATCGATCTTGTGTGGTAACTATCGGGAGGTTTGGAGACCCTAGTGGATCCTTTGTAGCTTGATATGTTAGATTTTGATGTGATATTGAGTATAGACTGGTTGCCTCCATGTCGTGTTATTCTGGACTATTGCGCCAAGCTGACGACGTTGGCTATGCCGGGGATGCCACGGATAGAGAGGCGAGGTTCGATGGGTTATGTTCTCAGTAGGGTGATTTCATTGTTGAAGACCCAGCTGATGGCTGTTGGGTGGTCGCCATTCAGGCAAAATTAGTGCAGAATGCATTGAAGTGTTTGCCAAGCCTTAAGAATCAATTCCAATGGGACGATAATAACTAGCCGTCTCTTCATTGATATCCTCTGCTCAATCGTCAGTCTGAATCTAGCTGTAGAGGAGTCTTGTTTCCAATATACCTTACATATCTATGTATATCTATATCTATAGAGGTCCTGGGGGGGGGGGGTACTTTTGAGCTGTTTCAATAGCAGCTCAACTATCCCTTTACAATTTATAGGGGTTAGATTACGGAGCTGCTGCCTATTGGCAGTTAGTCTGCATACAACTTGCCAAATCTCCAAGAGTTGTATGAAGAACATTTTGTAGTATTCCATCTTTAAGAGAAATGTTGTTGGACTTAAAAAAAAAAAAAAAATAAAAATAAAAAAGGGACAAAGATTCTAATTTTGCACTTCGTAATGCATTAATAGATTATTTATGGGAGAATACTAGAGGTTGAAGTTGAATATTTATGTAGTATTTCAAATAAATTTTATCGTTATGTAATATGCATTTAATTAATCTTGTATCGCAATGATTTAACTTTTATTTGAATTATTAGTTAATCTATAATAATTTATTATAAATTATATTATTTAAAATTTTATGAAATTGTTTTAATGAAAATTACAAATTAATAAAAATAAATGATGGAATTTATTTAATGGAAATTAAAAAAATAAAATTAAAATGAAGATAATAATATAATATAAAAGAGAGAGAAAAATATAAAAAAAAATTTCAGCTCTTGCCCTACTTATAATGTCATGTGGTTGGTGTTACGAAGACTTTTCACCTTTAGTAATGGCAAGGTGACTACAACCATAAGCACTCAGTAGACATGAATAAATAAGTTAAGGAAAAATTAGAGTAGGCTCTACACATGGTGGTATATCAACGATTTTTAGCCAAGTAACTTTCTATCTTCATCCATGGATCCTTTATTCGTACTTATTTAATTGAAAGTATTGACTCAATTCCAAAATTATGTTTCGCAATTTCATAATCCAAGTTTTTAATATCTAAGTGACCTTTGGATACAAATTACAAGTTTGTTCTCGAAGATCTTTCGTTTCCAAAGAATGTGAATTCGGCATTCTGATTTTCACATTGATCTCAACCATGCTCGGGAAATCCTTTTCAAGTCTTCTCCACGAAGATTGACTCGACAAATAAAGTACTAAATTGGCGAACTATTTCAGAATATAGACATGCCTAAAACGAAGAAGGCCAATTGGTTCTTGAACAGAGTTGGTCTGCTGATAAGAAAATTCCATTACATTCGACTAAGAGTAACCTTGAAAAACTTATGCTTTACGAACAAAGATAGAGAATAAGCACCTCGAACCAAATTCAGCACTTATCTCTTTATGGCAGGAAGCTCTCCTTTAGTAGTTCCTATACCTATCATGCTCCTTGGATTATTTACAAGTGGTATCCAAGCTCTTATTTTTGTAACTTTAGCCGCGGCTTATATAGGTGAATCCATGGAAGGCCATCATTGAAATAGTCTTATTTAGCATAGCTCAAAGCAATGTATAAATATGGTGATTACTCTATGAATAGGTCAATTCTATGTGACCTCTCACCGTTGACGACATCCCTTACTTCTCACAAAAACGGCTCCTCGGTGGAGGAGTAGAAGCGCTGGTCCCCTTCGGTCAACTTGCTTGTGTCTGTTGTTACCTACCATAGGACCTTCGTCCCCGAAGCGAAGAAAGATGAGCAGGAACAACATGTTATTATTTTGGTGTTAGTATTTTAAAATAAACTTTCGTAGGCTTCCTAGTCATTAATGATAAAATATAAGCTTTTTACATATTTTTAACTTTAGTTCAAGTTTCAGATGATTATCCCACTATTTTTGTAACAACTCGACCGACCGTTTTGAGCTTTAGCACTTCGCTCGCCAGTTATCGGGCATGTCTAGCCCCGTGTGATGTATTATGACTTATGTAAATCGTCGATTTTGGTTTTCAGGGTAACCAGAATAAATTTTGAAGAACAATTCTCAGTTTGAAGCTTAAAATTTGAAATGGTTGACCAAGATTTGACTTGTTAGTAGATGACCTCGGTTTGAAATTTTTATGATTTGATTAGCTCCTCTAGGTGATTTGGGACTTAAGACCGTGGTCGGAATGTGTTTTGAAGGTCCGGAATAGAGTTAGGATTGAATTGGCAAAATTGGAATTTTAGCGTTTTCTGGTTGATAGATGAGATTTGGATAGAGGGGTCGGAATGGAATTCTGGAAGTTGGATTAGGTCCGTTGTGTCATTTGTGATGTGTGTGCAAAATTTCAGGTCATTCGGACGAGGTTTGGTAGACGTTTTGATCGAAAGCGGAATTTGGAAGTTTTTGGAATTCTTAGGCTTGGATCCGATGTGATTTTGGTGTTTAGATATTGTTTTGAGTGTTCCGAAGGTTGGAACAAGTTTGAATGAGGTTATGGGATATGTTGTCATGTTTGGTTGAGGTTCCGAGGGCCTCGGGTGAGTTTTGGGTGGTTAAACGGATCAAATTCTTGTTTTGAAAGTAGAAGATTTCTTCAAATTAGTGTTGCAGAGTTTTTCTCTTCGCGTTCGCGAGAGGGATCACGTGTTCGCGAAGAGATGTTGAGCGAGGCAGGCTAGTTTCCCTTTGTATTCACGATGTTGGTCCCGCGTTCGCGAAGGTTGAGTCTGATTGAGCATCGCGTTCGCGACTGAAGTAATGCGTTCGCGTAGGCTAAGCTGAGTAAGGCATCGCGTTCGCAAGGG
This sequence comes from Nicotiana sylvestris, assembly GCF_000393655.2. Lineage (NCBI taxonomy): Eukaryota > Viridiplantae > Streptophyta > Magnoliopsida > Solanales > Solanaceae > Nicotiana > Nicotiana sylvestris. The sequence continues at coordinate 83,074,130 of NC_091061.1, forward strand.
TGTGTTCACGTTCACGTAAGAGGAAATTTGAGCTGTGAATTTTTTGTGCTTCACGAATGCAAGGCTTTGACCGCGTTCGCGAAGAAGGAATTTTTGGCCTGGGCAGAATGTTTAAAGAGCTATTGTCCGCGATTTTGGGTCTAACTTTCACCATTTTTGAGCAATTTTGGAGCTTTTTGAGAAGAATTAAAGAGGGAATCAAAGGGAAACACTTGGAGGTAAGATTTTTGAACTCAATACTCGATCCTACGTTGATTATTACTTGTTTAAACATGAAATATGTGAAAATTAAAGCCTAAAATTGGGGAATTAGGGCTTGAAATGGGAGAGTGTAAATTGGGAATTTGAGGGGCCATTTGAGGTTCGATTTTGATTTTCTTGATATGTATAGACTTGTGGGAGGATGAGAATTCTATTGATGTGATTTTTATCCAATTTTGAGACATGGGCCTAGGGCCGGGTTTGGCCAATTTTGGTATTTTTGAGTTAATTCGATTATTTTTGCTTGGGCTTTGTTCCTTTAGCATGTATTAATGATGTGGAACTCATTTTGGTTAGATTCAGAGCAATTGGAGTCTGATTCAAGAGGCAAAGGCACCGCGGGCTTGAGTTTGAACCGGATAGAAGTAAGTAATGATTGTAAATGTTTGTCTTGAGGGTATGAAACCCCGGATTTCACATCGTTGTGCTATGTTGAGGTGACACACATGCTAGATGACGAGCGTGGGGTCGTGCACTATTGGGTATTGAGACTTAGTCCACCCCGAATGACTGTTTTACTGTGTATTTAATTGAAAAAATGTTTTGCTATCATCATGTTTTGGGCTGAATGCCATATTTGGGCCTCGTGCCAACTATTTTGGACCCTTAGGAGATTTTACTGTTGTTCCTCACTATTTTCTTTATACTTGTACTCAGTCATACTATAATCTACTGTTTTCATAACTCAGCCATTTTTACTCCGTTTTTTGACATTTTAAATGATATTTTGGGTTGAGCATCATGTGTTACTATTGCCCGAGTGGCTTGAGAGAAATCTGATTGAGTGAGGCCGAGGGCTTGTGTTTTGAGGATATTATGGGATCGGGCTAAGCGCCATAGTAGTGTGGTACCAATTTATGATTATGAGACCAAGGGTCTGATTTGTTATGCCACGAGGTGGCTTGATATGAGGTCGAGAGGCTGTTTGATTATGCCACGAGATGGCTTGATATTGCGCTTGGGCCGTAAGGGGCCCCTCCCGAAGCTTTACACCCCTAGTGAGCGTGGGTACCTAGTGTGATATGTGATATAGCCCGAGGGGCTGATGTTGTTCCATGTTATTGCCCGAGGGGCGGTTATCGATTTATGTTATGCCCAATGGGCTGATTATGCGTGATTGTGAGGTAGCCCGAGGGGCTGGTTCTATTGATATTATGCCCGAATGGTGATTATGATACATGTTTTGCCCGAGGGGCTACTTACGTTTCTATCATGTTTATTCACTATTTTATCACTCGTTTGAAACTATTGAAAAAACTTTTTAAAAGGTTTTTACCAGAACTGAGCATGATTTACGAAGTAAATGATCTCTGTACTGTGTTGGAACTATCTCGCCTTTGTTGTTGCATTTTGACATGGTTTACATGTTTTCTTACTGCTCAGCTTTCATTTACCTTTATTACTTACTAAGTTGGAGTACTCACATTACTCTCTGCACCTTGTGTGCGTATTCAGGTATTTCTGAACCCGGTAGTGGGTGTTCATTGCTCAGAAGCAGAGTCATCGGAGTTTAGCAAGGTAGCTGCCCGGCGTTCGCGGCATTGCTTTTCTCCCTCTTGTTTTCATTACACTGTATTTAGTACATTTTTAGACTTTTTGTTGTATTCAGACCTTAGTAGGTGTTCTTAACTTGTGACACCCCGATGTCGGGCTTGTATATTATTTTTGTACTGTTCATTTAGACTTACATTATGAAATATTTGTTAAATTAAAGGCCTAAAAATGATTTTTATTTATTAAAGGTTAATTTGAGAGTTATGTCGGCTGGCCTAATTTCACGATAGGCGTCATCGCGACCGGGTCGGTTTTAAGGTCATGACAAGTTGATATCAGAGCCTAGGTTGCATAGGTCTCATGAGTCATGAGCAGGTTTAGTAGAGTCTCGCGGATCAGTACGGAGATATCTGTACTTATCCTCGGGAGGCTGCAGAACTTTTAGGAAAAACTTCACATTCTTGAATTCTTATTGTGCGTCCTTGATTCAGCTTGAAATGTAACTCTTTGAATCCCTTCCACGCATTTGTATGCACGCATGAGCGCTCAGTATCAGATGTGCATCGATGTCTTGTGATTCCCTGATAGAGGGGCGAGCTGTGATCTTTGTGTGTTGATGTTAGGCCAGTCGGGAGGACTTGAGGCTGGGTTTTGCCTATAGCTTGAGCACTAAGGCATTGGTTGTGTGAGCATGTGCTTTTGGATTTGTATGTCCAATAATGTCCCTATTGGTAGGAGTGATGGATGGATAGCTACATGATGAGTATGATGTGACTGCGAGATGTGTGCATATGTATTGAACGAGACAAGAAGGGTCTGCTTGGAGGTAGTAAGAACTATTCGGTGCTTGGTTACCATCGTGATTTGATGTTTAGCCCGAGGTGTGGGCATGTTGAAGGACTTTTTCATGTTGCCTAGTTAGGAAGTGAAGTGGATTTCACATTGTGATATGAGTTTACACTCATCAAGATTAAGTAACTGTGTAATGTTTATGACAGCGGAAGGGTATAAGGAGATGTTAGTTTGTGGCGAGGTAGGTGGGATATCTCCTGCGGATTGTTCTGAAGTTTGCATGATCCTTTATGTCGCTTATTGGAAGATCTCTGTTACCAGGAAAATATATATGTGTTGCAACTTAAATTTGGGTCGCTTAAGAGAGTGGGCTTGACTGTTATTAGGGTGAAGGCGAGAATTGCAGAAAATTTAAAGTACTAGATGGTCTGTGTTTCATGAGCTTATGAAGGATTGAGTTTAATCTCACTATGGTATTATGACAGTAACAGAGTATATGCATTATGAGTTATTATGTGTTTTGATCTATGGATTTAAGCCAATTGGGGGAGTTTGCTATTGATTAGTTGATTGCACGGTTATATGCTATGTTGGTTCTAGTTTGAGGCGTACTGGCGAATCAGTTATGGCTTACGGAGGTTGAGACCGATGATGGCTCGAGTTAAGGAAATTTCAATAAAGGTTATTTTATGCTTTATGGGTATATAAGAATCACATAATGACTTGAGTTGTTATGAGTAAAGGGTGTATGGTGCATAGAACAGGAAGCTGCTTGGTTGCATTAAGGTGAGGTTACATTCGGCGGTGTCGGAGTGCTAATGGAGCATAGATCGTACGATCCGTTTGATCAGTCTAATTGCGGTTTGAGTAGAGTGGAGGGCTCTCGGAATGGTTCTAATGGGTTCAAGATTTTACATGTAATAATTGGAGATTTTCAGGTTGTGTAGTTGGTTAGAAACTGAGGTTTGCATTAGAGGGTGTCAAGACTTATGGTATTTCTATATCAATTAGGGAATTCTATATATCAGTATCAAAGGCGAAGGTAATGACTTTGGATTCACAGAAAGTTTCATCAGGGTAGGTATTTTGAATGGAGTGCTTTTAGGAATATTTAAAAGAGTATTCTGCAGCTTATGAGCCTTAGATGGTATGGTTTTATGCTTGGGTCTCGTGTGGTGAGTCTGGGTTGAGGAATTGTGATGTTATAGCAAGAAGGAGTATCAAGTTGAAGGTAAATCAGAAGGAAACTCGGATAGATCGAATAGCTTGGTAGTAGGCCGGATTGGCATGGTAAGGATATGATTAGTTCTTTGGATGCTTATGTGGTAATGAGTTTATACAAGTGTTTCACGGCAAAGCTCTTGGGTTTTAGTGACCTGTGTAGCTTGGTCAAGTTAGAATGATTCAGTCCTGACGGTTTAGTTTCGTGCAAATGGAATTCAGAGAGTTATTGATGGTTTCTACCACGGTTAGAGATGTATATTTTCTACGAGCGTGTGGAGCATGTGATGTATAGTGATTTTCTTCTAGATAAGGTCAAATGGAAAGTTCTTGACTAGTTGAGTACGTCGCTGCTTGTGGCTCGGAAGGGGTTATGAAGTCCTTATATTTATCGTAGGATGACATGGTATATGTGGTATGTTGTGTAAGGTAGAAATTTGCATGTGTAAGGACACAGTTCAGTTCTAAAAGGAAAAGTCATAAATCCTTAGATAGCACGAGCAGTTTCAGATGATTGGGGAAATGATATACTAAGTGGTGTAGCTTGATGAGGGTATACGCTTCAGAAAAAAGGCAATGTGATTGAGTTGATGATACTTTATTAGTATTGCAGCACTCTCTTGTTGGATCGACTACTGACATTCGAGTTTGCTTGGTGGCACATAAGAATTTTAGAAGTACCTCTCATGGAATGATTGGGTATTAGAGGTGTGTTTTATATTCGGATGGTGGAGTTGGGATCAGATATGGTGATTCGCGTGCTGTAGGGATTTAGAGACTGGGAGTTCTCATAAACAGGGTAGGTCGTGGTTGTCGACCGCATATATCGATCTTATGTGGTAACTATCGGAGGTTTGGAGACCCAAGTGGATCCTTTGTAGATTGATATGTTAGATTTTGATGTGATATTGGGTATAGACTGGTTGCCTCCGTGCCATGTTATTCTGGACTATTGCGCCAAGACGACGACGTTGGCTATGCTGGGGATGCCACAGATAGAGTGGCGAGGTTCGATGGGTTATGTTCTTAGTAGGGTGATTTCATTGTTGAAGACCCAACTAATGGTTGGGAAGAGTTGTCTTTCTTATTTGGCCTTTGTGGTGGATGTCAGTGCAGAGACTCCTACCATTGATTCAGTTCCGATGATGAGGGGTTTTCCGGATATGTTTCCTGCTGCCAGGTATGTCGCCAGACGGGGTTGTTGATTTTGGTATTGATTTGGTGACAGGAACCATAGCGTATAGCACCGACAGAGTTAAAGGAGTTGAAGGAACGGCTTCAGGGACTCCTTGATAAGGGGTTTATTGGTAGACCTATATGGGTGTGTGTTCGGCATCGAGTCGGCTTGGTTGACTCCGAGTTGTATTGTTGAGGGATGTGTTGATTCAATTGTTATTGAGCTTATTAGTGACCTGGGGAGATCTTTGAGTTACTTTTACGTGTTGCGAGGCATTGGGAATTATTGGTTATAGGCACATATAGTGCAGTTTTATTTGGGGTCTCTCAGTGGAATTCGAGCGGGGGGAGTATTGGGTATTGCTCGGCGGATGGCATATCGTATGTGTCCATTCGGGTTTGTGTAATGTTATGTCAATTGCTTTGCAATGGTTATGATGATTTGTTTTGGTTCTAGACATCTAATTGCATGTGGTTGTCGGTTTGAACATAGGGATTGGATGTGTTTCATGTGGACTAGTGTTTGGATAGGGTCGCATACTGTAGCAAAGTTATGTGGAGGTATGACCCATCGGGTTAGATTCGTGGGTTCTGGTTATACGATGTGTGACGAGTTCTCAGCATTGTGTGTGGTGGTACTGGTGAGCTTGCGGTACAACTCTCTCATTTGAGTCATTCTCACGATTTGAGTACGTTCAGATTGTTGCTTATTGGTGCGCGGATTGCGCGAGTTGTGGCTTTAGATTGTATTGATGTGTCATGTCACCAGAGTAGTTGTGTTAGTATTAGATGAGATTGTTGGGATCTAGAATGAATACAAACGGATATGGTTTCAGTGTGTTGGAGGGATAATATCGATGTTCGGCTCAGAAATTTGCTATGGTCCTTGCTAAAGGAGAAGTGGTTTCGCGAATGGTTGATATTAGGAGTGGTTATGACTTCCTATGTGTTTCGTTTATCATTGTTAGTATACAGAAGTGTTGGAATGAGGCTTTATGTGATAAAAGGCTTATTATCGAAATTCGAATGTTTAAAGCAAATACTGTGATTAGAAGTTATCGTAACAAGTGTTTGAGTTACGTGGTACGTCATGTAATTGCACCTGAGGTTGCAGGTATGGGTTGTTATAGCTGGTTCGGACTTACCCAGAGTATAGATGTGAGATTCTGATATGTAGATGGTTTCATAAGTAGAAATGTGGTTCTAAGGTTTATGGATCAGGTTGGATTGTGAAATTTTAGTTACATTGTGTTATCAGGCCTATATAAGATAGGGTGACGTGGGATCACCCCCGAGTATCTGCATGGTAAGGTTATATAGCGACTTGTAGGCTTTTGGAACAACTATTGGCACGTTCGAGGACAAACATATGTTTAAGTGGGGGATGATGTAACGACCCAACTGGTCATTTTGAGCTTTTGCACTTTGCTCGCCAGTTCTCGGGCATGTCTAGCCCCGTGTGATGTATTATGACTTATGTAAATCGTTGGTTTTGGTTTTCAGGGTAACAAGAATGAATTTTGAAGAACAGTTCTCAGTTTATAGCTTAAAATTTGAAAGGTTTGACCAAGATTTGACTTGTTAGTAGATGACCTTGGATTGGAATTTTTATGATTTGGTTAGCTCTTCTAGGTGATTTGGGACTTAGAAGCATGGTCGGAATGTGTTTTGAAGGCCAGGAATAGAGTTAGGCTTGAATTGGAGAAATTGGAATTTTGGCATTTTCCGGTTGATAGGTGAGATTTGAATATAGGGGTCGGAATAGAATTCTGGAAGTTGGAGTAGGTCCGTTGTGTCATTTATGACGTGTGTACAAAATTTCAGGTCATTCGGACGAGGTTTGGTAGACTTTTGATTGAAAGTGAAATTTGGAAGTTCTTGGAATTCTTAGGCTTGAATCTGATGTGATTTTGGTGTTTTGATGTTTTTTTGAGCGCTCCGAAGGTTGGAACAAGTTTGAATGAGGTTATGGGATATGCTGGCATGTTTGGTTGAGGTCCCGAGGGCCTCGGTGAGTTTTGGGTGGTTAAATTGATCAAATTCTTGTTGTGGAAGTTGCAGATTTCTTCAGATCAGTGTTGCAGAGTTTTGCTCTTCGCGTTCGCGAGACGGCTCACGCGTTCGCGAAGAGATGTTGAGTGAGGCAGGGCAGTTTCCCTTTGCATTCGCGATGTTGGTCCCGCGTTCTCAAAGGTTGAGTCTAATTGAGCATCCCGTTCGCGACTGAGGTAACGCGTTAGCGTAGGCTAAGCTGAGTAAGGCATCGCGTTCGCGAGGGTGTGTTCGCGTTCGAGTAAAAGGAAATTTGAGTTGTGAATTTTTTGTGCTTCGTGAACGCGAGGCTTTGACCGCGTTTGTGAAGAAGTAATTTTTGGCCTGGGCAGAATGTTTAAATAGCCATTATTCGCGATTTTGGGTCTAATTTTCACCATTTTTGAGCGATTTTGGAGCTTTTTGAGAAGAATTGTGTATGCAGCAAAATTAGAGGGTCCAATTTCTTGCTGTTAATTCGTTTCAAAAGAACACCTCGAAGCCTCGAGGATGCGAAGCTATGACCGAGTTCCCTTCCTCGAAGCTCGTCGGGGCCCGAACTAAAGGGAATATCGCTCGAGGCTAGAGTAAAAATAGGGAGTCCCCAGGGCACACGACTAAGTCTGACAACGTCGGCCTGCCCAGTATCTGTATCAGGCTGTTGCGTCTAGCCGTCCCATCTCCATATCTTTGTAATTAATGTTTTTCGTACTATCTTGGAACTCCCCTCCTATATAAAAGGGATCCTTACCATTTTGTAAAGGGCGGTTGTTGTTCCAACTATTCTACACGAAATATACAAGAACTCTTTCTTTTCTCTCTAACATATTCTCTCGACATTATTGCTATTGCTTACTACTTTCATACTTGTTCTTCATTATTTCTTGTTATTGGCCATAAGGAGCCTCCTTTAATTATATCCAAACTGTTAGCCCATTCCCGATTATCCCTAATAGCTCGAGCCCGAGCCCAGGCGTCGACCTCAAGGCCCCTCATCGGTTAGTCCGAGGCCCGGAACTAACCCCTTGGTTTGATTACAACTCTATTTTTGCTTGCATTTCATTGTTTATCTTCATATATCTGGAATCAATTACTTTAACAATTACTTTAACAATTAGCATAAATATAGATCACGTATTTTTAGAGTCGCATCAACAAATTTAATTGTTATTACCATTTTCACGGTAAACAGTTTGGCGCCCACCGTGGGGCTAAAAATAATAGTGATTATTTTCTTGCTGGTTTCGTTACACAACGCAAGTTATCTTTCACACTTTTTCTTGTCCAAGATCTTCGATTTCAGGTCAAAATGTATGGCTCAGTGAATAGAGTTGAGAACGGCAACCTTGAAAACCACAGAGAAAATGGTATGACTGTTCCAATTATTGGCGCGCCACCACAGAACCCCGACAACGCAACTGGACCGGTTCCAGCGGATGCGGGTTCGCAAGACACACAGTAGGTCGACAAAACCTCAGACACTGATAGGAGCATACAACATGGTGACCAACAAGAAGCACAAAAAACCCCAGCTCGGGAAGAACGGGAAGTTAACCTTCATGTTATTTTCGAAATGTTGCAGGCACAACAGTTGGCTATCTCTCAGCTGCAAAGCCACCTGAAGACTCCCAGCACGATAGCACCGGGGACTGCTCCCCCAGCCGAACAAATATTTGAGAGATCTAGCAACAACGGATCGATAGCCAACCCTGCCATCACGAAAATGCTAGAAGACCTCACTAAAAGGATCGAATCGGGCGAGAAAATGATAGCAGCCAACGATAAGAAGGTCCAGACCTACAACTCCATGTTCAACCAGATTCCGGGCGCACCCCCGGTCCTGAAGGGTGTGGATTCAAAAAAGTTCATACAAAGGCCGTTCCCTAAAGAAGCGGCCCTGAAACCCATTCCAAAGATGTTCAGAATGCCAGAAATCCCAAAGTACAATGGGACCTCAAACCCCAATGAACACATTACTACCTACACATGCGCGGTAAAAGGCAACAATATAAAGAATGATGAGATCGAGTCCGTATTGCTGAAAAAGTTCGGGGAAACACTCTCGAGGGGGGACATGATGTGGTATCACAATTTGGCTCCAAACTCCATAGATTCATTCGCCATGTTAGCAAACTCCTTTGTAAAGGTACATGCCGGTGCTATCAAAGTAGCGACGAGGAAGTCCGACGTTTTCAAAATTAAGCAAAGGGAGAACAAGATGCTGCGGGAATTCATGTCTCGCTTTCAAATGGAACGGATGGAGCTACCGCCAGTCTCCAACGACTGGGCAGTGCAGGATTTTACTCAAGGTCTGAACGAACGAAGTTTGGTGGCTTCAAAACAGTTGAAACAGAATTTGATCGAGTATCCAGCTGTGACCTGGTCGGACGTCCACAACCGGTACCAGTCGAAAATTAGGGCCGAGGATGACCAGTTGGCAGCCCCCTCGGGCCCAGTATACCCAATCAAGCTCCTAGCAAAGGAACTGAAACCAAACAAAGAAAGATATCAGTTGTATATCAAAGATATGAGGAATACCCCGAGGCGCAACCTACCTCGCAATGATGGGAGAATGGATCGAGGACATGATAATCAAGGACTCATCAACAAATCCATATTCGATAGGAACACAGTGCCAACAGGTGCACCTCATTTTTCGAAATACAACTTCAACATCGACTTATCGGACATCGTGTTCGCCATCAGTAAAATCAGAGACGCCAAGTGGCCCAGGCCTATATAATCGAATCCCTTGCAAAGGAATCACAACTTAGTGTACGAGTTTCACAACACACACAGCCACAAAATCGAGGATTGCCACCAACTTCGAGAAGAGGTAGCCCAACTACTTAGAAAAGGACATCTCCGGGAACTCCTTAGCGATCGAGCCAAAAATCAGTTCCGGGAAAGAGAGGCGGCCAAAAAGAACGAGGCAAATGAGCCGCAATATGTAATCCACATGATCATGGGAGGCATCGATGCCCTGCAAGAACCCGTAATGAGAAGGACAAAAATATCCATCACCAGAGAAAAGTGGACCCGGGGGTATATTCCCGAGGACGCCCTCACATTCATCGAAGAAGAAACTGAGACCTTTTCTCAACCTCACAATGATGCACTGGTAATCTCTTTCCTTGTAAATTCTTTTCAAATAAAATGTATACTCGTAGATTGATGCACTGGTATTTTCTTTAGCTTTTATATCCTTTAACTATAATATGAGGTCGTTTATGGTGTGTATTGTTAGATTTTTAGGTAAATGATGTCATGAAGTGAATTGAATTCAATTGGAGTGGAATTGAGCAAAAGAGGGTGAAAACATGCAAAAACTCCCCAGTGATTCCGCATCTGCGGAAGGATGGTCGCAGAAGCGAGCAACCCCGCTTCTGCGTGAAAAGTTCCGCATTTGCAAAATTGTCTGAGATTGCAAGGAATCACATCTGCGGTAAGATTACCGCTTTTGCGGTGGCACATCTGCGCTTGGTGAACCGCATCTGCGGTAACCGAATTTTAGTTGGCAAATCGCTTCTGCGTTGGGATCTCCACATCTGCGGAGCCGCACCTACGAGGATTCTTCCACAGGTGCGGTAAACGGGCATCAGATTTGGGCAAATTAGGCATTTCACAAGTTCTCATTTCCAAACACACAAATACTCGACCTAGCAGAATCTTTGGCTTATTTTCAGTTCCATAGACTAGAGAAGAACAAGTCTTGAAGCTAGGGTTTGCGCACATACTTGGGTTTTGAAGATTTCAAGCTTGTGGTTAACGATTTCTTACCCACTTGTGTTTATTTATTCATTTCCTTGCTTTGTATTATATATCTAAGTGTGTAGTATTTATTTCCAATACTTGAATCTTGTTTATGGAAATATTCATAGTTAAAGTGTGGATTAAATACCTTGTCGTGCTTATGTATTGAATGATTTTTATCCTTTTATGAAGTGAGTTATTGTTACTTTAATTATTCTTGTTCTTTAATGTTTCCAAAGGGATTAGCTAACCCTAGGACTCGCCCATTAACTCCGAATTGATTTTGGAAAAGATAATTTAGGGTTGGGAAAGATTAATTAACAAGAACTTGAGGTTTTAACCCTCATTTCATAGATTCTACCTAGGGATAGGATTGAACTAGTTGTAGCCATTCCGGGTGTGCTTAATCTCTTAATTGTTTTGGGGATAATTCAATTAGGAAGTCTTGTTAGTCTTCGGAAGAAGCTAATTAAGAATTATTATCCGTGGCTAATTAACATAAACTCGCTCATATTTGTAAAATCGTGAAATACATTGGATCGTTACTTGAGTGTAATTCCCGACGCATCCATAATTATAGCCATTGATCATTTTACTTGCTTTATTGGTTAGTTTACATTTCTGTATTTAGATATAAAACATCTTCTAATCCAAAATCGAAGTGTTTGGCATTACACGATAAGTGATAATTCTCTTACATTCCTAATCGCCTATATATAGTTGTCTGTGGGATTCGACCCTGACTCATAGTTGGGTAAATTATATTACATGCGACCATGTCCATTTACTTTTTAGTAGTGGATTTGGACGTCATCAAAATTGGCGCCGTTACCGGGGAACAATTTGGCGTAATTTAGGTTGTTTGAGAAATAAGCGTAAGTGCTTTGGTCTAAACTTATGAATATTTGTGTAATTAATTTCTTATACCTTGGTCTATTTATATTGTTTGTTTCTTGTATATTTTATTATTTTTGAAAATGGCATCATTTAATGATAATTGGTTGGATGGTAGTTGTTCATACTTTGATGACCCTTATCCTTATTGTGGAGGACCACACTCGTGGCAAAATTGTTTAAATTCTCCCGGGGGGTGGATTGTGCATACAATCTCAAACCCATGAGTGGAGTGTTTGTGATAAGTGTGGTTTTCAAAATGGTCATTGGAATGATTGTGCTTATTTGTCCTTCCCTTCCCCAAGCCCCCGCTATGATGATTCTACTTTTTGTGATGAAAATTATAGGGCTATGGAAGTGGAAGAAGTTGAGCATGGACGAAATGGAGAGTTCAAACTCATGTTGGTGTGCTTACTTGAAGGAGGAAATAAAGAACAAAGTGCCTTGGAGGATCTTTTGGAAAATAGTCTCCAAAATAATTTGGCACTTGAAAGGTTGAACTTGCAAATGGAGGAAATGCTTGAAGCTTTAGAGGTCAAAATATCCTCGGAAATTAATGATAGCCAAGAATTTTCCTTAGATGTGGAAGCCGGAAATCCTCCCTTGGCACTTGATCAAAACCAAGAAGAACTCTCAAATGCTCAAAATGAGAAGATAATACTTATGTTGGAGACCATTCGTGAAAATGAGGAGAAGCACAACTTTTTACTCGAGGACTTGAAACAAGGCTTGGCTTACAACGATGAACATATCCGCACTTTGGAAGATCAAATGAAAATATTGGTTGAGGCTCAATATGCTCACCAACTTGAGAGTGTGGAAGGAATCCAAGAAGAGTGCAATTCCGAGGAAGTTTGAGGATTCAAGAATTGAACATCCGCCAACCGACTCCATGAGTGTTAATGATGCCGAGAAAAATATGGAATTAGAGTCATCCGGTGTAAATGAAAATTTAGTTGATATTGACTCTAGTTCAGGGGAAAAAGAGGATATCAAGATCCGGGAAGCATTACAATTTGGAGGTTTGAAGTCACATTCCAAGCATTTTTCAACATTGGAATTGTGTGGTAATATAGAAGTTGAACTACACGAATCAATGGAGGATTGCGAGGAGGAAAAACTCATGCCATACATTTTATTTGAGGGAATGACAAAGCAAAATGTCATTCCTCACATGAGAGCCAAGAAGTGTAAAATAAAGAATTTAAGCTTGGCTTGATCATCGAATTACCACCCCCATCAATCGTGGTCACAAGCTTGATTCCAAGCTAGGTGCCTAGTTCATATCATCCAAGTGGCGAGAAAAATGGTAAAGTTGACTTGCGTTTAAATGCGGCGCTTGGTGGGAGGCAACCCGTCATTTTTCAAAATTTGTTTGGTTGTTTTTGAAATTTTCTTTTTTAGAATAGCTTAGTATATTATTTTTGACTAATCTGCCAAGTTTCAGATTTTTTGGAGTTGAATTAAGGAGTTCGAGATGTTGGAGTGCACAAAAACAGTGGCTGAAAATCTGTGCAACAATTTTCTGGTGTAACCGCATCTGCATATTTTTGATCGCAGATGCAGTCACATAGAAGCGGTTTTAGTACCGCAGAAGCGACAGTTTCTGCAGAAGCGTTCCTTTGGCCACATAAGTTGCGCCGCAGATGCGGTAAAAGACCGTAGATGCGAAAATCGAGCAGGTTTTAAAAAATCCAAGTCTCATCCCCTCAGGTATATTCTGCATTTGTTCCCCCAGCTCTAATAATCTCCAAAACATCCACTACTCCTGATTTCTACTGCACTCACACGAGACTCAGGTATTTTCTTTTAGTTCTCATATACTTCTCTCTCCCCTTGTCTTCTCCTTTTTCCTTCTTCTTTTCTTAGCCCTAAAAGTGGTCGTGTCCCCTATTTCCCTATTCCCCTCTGATTTGTGTGAAAATAGGGTGAGGAAAATTGGTTGAGAGTGCATTTGTGTATGCTGTGTATCATGAAACAAATTTGTGAGAAATATGAGTACCCAAATTGTGTAAATAAGAGTCCATTTTAAACCGCTTGTAAGGTGTTCGACAAAGTGTTCAAAAGGAAATTTCTTGCTAAGTACCACAAAATCGGTCTCAATAGAATCAGAGTTTCATGTAGTGCACTAATTTAGAAGTATTGAGTATAAATTAGGTGCCAAAATTGGGTTTAAGAATCAAAAAAATAAAAAATTTCTGGGCAGTTGAACAACTTGATGAACACCGCAGATGCGATCAGTGTTCTACAGATGCAGTATCGCACCTGCGATGATTTTCTGCAGGTGCGATTGTTGCAAAACTGGGTAAAACCGCAAGTGCGATCAAAATTCCGCAGAAGCGGAACCGCTCCTGCGGTTACTATTCCGCAGATGCGCAAACTGGGCAGAACTGCCAATTCCAGTAGCTTTGCAATAGGGCCTTCCTAGGCTTGTTCAACTTGATTCTTTGGCATAATTGCAGTGTTTTGAATTTCTTAACATGATTCTATTGCCTGACTAACTTTGTTTTGATTTTAAGAAGGTACTTTAAGCTAAAATGGACCCGAACTTGAGCGAAAATGCCCTACAACAACATGAAATTGAGGAGGAGGTTGAGGAACCATTTGATGAATCTCGCTTCATGTCGGCTGACTGTCAACGCAGATATTATGACAACCTCGTCAACAAAAAGATAATGCTTGAAAAGGGGATCAACGAGGAAAAATTGGCCGAGAAGCTCCCAGATTTCTATGCTCGTCTTCATATCTCTAGATGGTCATGCTTCATTCCCACTCTATGCAAAGCTAATGAGGAGTAGGTACATGAATTATATGCCAACCTTAAGTGCACAGACCTTGCCATCCCATAACTCATCATTAGAGGAAACAAGAGAAAAGGTTTGAGGTCAATTGACTTCACAGCCGAAGCAAAAATGTGGTTGTACATCCTATGCAACAGGGTGTCTCCTTGTGGAAACATCTCAGATGTCTCCTACACCAGGACATTGATCATTGCATGCCTCCTGGATGGCATTCCTATGAATGTCGGTTACTATATCCTGCGGGAGATGAGGGAGTATTTGCGGGACAAGGACGCATGGATGATGTTCCCTTCGTTGATCACACAACTATGCACGAGAGCAGAGGTTGAGGTGTGTAGCACCGATCGATGGCTACCAGCTAATAAACCTTTTCATCCACTGAGAGTGAGAGGAAAGGGTAGTGTAGTCAAAAGCAAAAAAGGAAGGTCACCACCACGGCTGCTGGTTCAGAGTCATCTTCACAGGCAGCTACACTTGAGGGGCCATTTGGGGTGCTAAACTCCGAGCTTGCATCCATCCGAGATTTAGTGTCACAGCTTCCGAGTGGGCCTTCATCCTCCCAGCTTGGGTCCTCTTACTTCTCCAGGGAAGAAATGAAGAGTTACTTAGATGCACAGAAGAGTCAGAAAGAATCTCATGAGAAGATGACAGCATCAGTGACCGGACTTGAGTCATCCTACGGCAACTTGGCCAAGGCCATGCAGATCTCCAGTCAGACTTCAAGAAGGAGAAGGAGAGGAACAAGAAGAAGAGCAAGTTCATGATAAAAATGTGGAGAGGCATAAAGTCCATCTTCAAATGGGGAAACCCAAGCAAGAAGATACCAGTGGCAGACAAAGATGATAGCCAGGAGTATTCCTTCATGTCAGAAGCTGCTGGTGATGGTGGTGATGGTGGTGATGATGAAGATGATGAGACTGATGATGATGAGGCCACGATTTTAGCACAACATTGATCAACCGTCCTCTCACAGTCTGCTAGTCTGATGCAGACCTCAAGGAGACCCTCAAACTACTATTCTTTACTTTTGATATTATGCAGTGGGGAAACTACAATGTTTTTAGTTAGGGGTGGCTTTAGGAGTATACTGTATTCATGTTATGATATTGTGTGCCCTTGTCGGGCTTATTTTGTTGCTATGGATATTGTGTGCCCTTGCCGGGCTTACTTTGTTGTTTTGGATATTGTGTGCTCTTGCCGGGCTATTTTGTGTATCAGGTGCTCTTGCTGAGCTTGTTGTGATTAGTCTATTTTTAGCTTAGTCTATTTTTAGTGTTCTTTCATTATTATTTTCTTTAGTAGCTTGTTGTTATTTGTATTAGTCGCTTTTATTTTTGTATCCTTTTTAGTAGTTTTGTTCTTTGAGTTTGTTTTATTTTATTATTTCCATGGGTTTTCTTCATGCTGCGGTTCTTTCCTAAGGAACATTTTTGAAGTGAACCGGGTGACTTTTCCCTATGATAGATGGTGTGACAACTTTATTAAGGGAATTAGTCTTGTTTTGTTAGGAGGAGACTTTTGGATTATTTGGTACTAATAAAATTAGTCTCTTGTATGTGAAATGTGAATTAAGAATACCCCTCCAAATTTTTGTTTTGAACTAAAACAAGTAAGTTGCATGGTGAAGAATAATTTTTCTAATAAATTTTTGACACTTTTAGTGACTCTTTACCCACTAGTTTAAATAATATTTCTCTAGATGCTCTTATTAGAAAATGAAATTGATCAATCTTGATTAATTCATGTGCCATGTGTGTTAGTGTTTGTCCAAATAAATCTTGTGTTTACTTCTATCATCTAGAACTTGCCCGGTTGGTCTTTCAACGCTAATGATAGTATGTTTGGTTGGAGGATGATATTAGGCATTCTTTATATTATTTGAAAAACCTCTTTATCCTTTCAAGCCGACCATTGCATAAATGATATCACTAGTACCCTATTTGAGTCTTTAACCTTTTCTTTGGCTACCTCATTACAAACCTTTCCTCTTTTGTAAAATAATTCCCTCTTTTGAACCCGTCCCTCCTTGAACATTGAGAATGAGGCTAAAAGCCTAAGTTGGGGGTGTGGTGTCAAAGTTGAAAGTGGTAAGGTTGTACATTGAGTGTAGGAGCATGTACCTCAAAATGTTCATATTAAATTATTCAAGCTCCAAAAGAAAAATATGTATAAAAAAAAGAGAGAGAAATATATGTATGTATATAAATATGGAGCCTTAAAGAAAATTTGAGAGGTATTTAAGGTAGTTCTATGTTGGTAACTAGATGCCAATTAGGCTATGTGGTTTGAAAAGAAACAAAGTGCAAAAATAAAGACAAATATGAGTAGTGTTCAAGGAGGGTGAAGTCACTTGTATCCAAATGCTTATCCGACCCTTTCCTAAACCAACATTACAAGCTTAAAAGTCCTTATGGGATCTCCAACCGAATGTTCTTGATTAGGCGATGAATTAAAATAAGGGCAAGCTTATGGTATGAGATGTTGTAACACTTGAAATTCTTTGTGAGAGCGAGTGTCTTTGTAAATTTGTCCCTTATGTTGTATTGTAAATATAGTGATTTTGGGACTTTCTTTCTTGTGAGGGCACATGAATTAGGAAGGATTGGTGAAATTGAGTAAGTTGAGCATATGTGGTGGACTAGTGCTTTTGAGTCACTTCTTGAGGCTTATTCTTGTCACTTGATTTTTTGAAACTCCCTTGCATATTCTTGAAGTGGTTTTTAAATGAGGGAGTCATTCGGGAAAGATACACATACTTGAGCCTAATTATTAGTACCAACGAAATCCATAAGTATGGTGCTTAATTAGAGAATGTGATTTGTAAATAATAGCAATACCACTTGTGCTCTAAATGGTAAATCCTCATTGAATTGTTGGTTTTGATTTTCTTGAGGACAAGCAAAAGCTTTAAGTTGGGGGTATTGATGAGTGATGATTTTACCACCCATTCTAGTCTCTTTTCTTTAGCTTTTATGTCCTTTAACTATAATATGAGGTCGTTTATGGTGTGTATTGTTAGATTTTCAGGTAAATAATGCCATGAAGTGATTTGAATTCAATTGGAGTGGAATTGAGCAAAAAAGGGTGAAAACATGCAAAAACTCCCCAGTGATTCCGCATCTGCGGAAGGATGGTCGCAGAAGCGAGCAACCCCGCTACTGCGTGAAAAGTTCGGCATCTGCGAAATTGTCTGAGATTGTAAGGAATCACATCTGCGGTTAAATTACCGCTTCTGCGGTGGCACATCTGCTCCTGGTGAACCACATCCGCGGTAACAAAGTTTTAGCTGGCAAATTGCTTCTGCGATGGGATCTCCGCATCTGTGGAGCCGCACCTACGAGGATTCTTCCACAGGTGCGGTAAACGGGCATCAGATATGGGAAAATTAGGCATTTCACATGTTCTCATTTCCAAACCCACAAATACTCGACCTAGCAAAATATTTGGCTTATCTTTGGCTTATTTTCAGTTCCATAGACTAGAGAAGAACAAGTCTTGAAGCTAGCATTTGCACACACACTTGAGTTTTGAAGATTTCAAGCTTGTGGTTAAGGATTTCTTAACCACTTATGTTTATTTATTCATTTTCTTGCTTTGTATTGTATATCTAAGTGTGTAGTATTTATTTCCAACACTTGAATCTAGTTTATGGAAATATTCATAGTTAAAGTGTGGATTAAATACCATGTTGTGCTTATGTATTGAATGATTTTTATCCTTTTATGAAGTGAATTATTGTTACTTTAATTATTCTTGTTCTTTAATGTTTCCAAAGGGATTATCTAACCCTAGGACTCGCCCATTAACTCCGAATTGATTTTGGAAAAGATAATTTGGGGTTGGAAAAGATTAATTAACAAGAACTTGAGGTTTTAACCCTCATTTCATAGATTCTACCTAGGGATAGGATTGAACTACTTGTAGCCATTCTGGGTGTGCTTGATCTCTTAATTGTTTTAGGGATAATTCAATTAGGAAGTCTTGTTATTCTTCGGAAGAAGCTAATTATGAATTATTATCCATGTCTAATTAACATAAACTCGCTCATATTTGTAAAATCGTGAAATACATTGGATCGTTACTTGAGTGTAATTCCCGATGCATCCATACTTGTAGCCATTGATCATTTTACTTGCTTTCTAGGTTAGTTTACATTTCCGCATTTAGATATAAAATATTTTTTAATCCAAAATCTAAGTGTTTGGCATTGCACGGTAAGTATAATTCTCTTACATTCCTAATCGCCTACATATTGTTCTCTGTGGAATTCGACCCCGACTCATAGTTGGGTAAATTATATTACATGCGACCGTGTCCATTTACTTTTTAGTAGTGGATTTGGACGTCATCATAAATCCAGGTAGCTTGGCCAACATTATCATGTCGAGGGTAATAAAGCAACTCGGACTGCTCGACCAAATCATGTCAGCCACTCGGGTCCTAAACAGATTCAACATGGCAAGTGAAACAATGAAAGGAGAAATCATCCTCCAGGTAACCGTGGCTGGCACGACCCAAAATGCCAAATTCCATGTCATTGAAGGAGACATGAGGTATAATGCCTTATTCGGACGGCCGTGGATACACTTCATGAGAGCGGTACCATCAACTCTTCACCAAATGATGAAGTTCCCAACAAAGGACAAAATTAAAACCGTCTGCGAGGAACAACATGCTGCGAGGGAAATGTTCGCGGTGCACGATGTGGCACCGACACTCGCACCTCCGCCAAGAGAGCCGAAAGGTAATCGAGTCACACCCTCGATCAAGCCCGATTAAACAAAATAAAGGACCGTACCGCGTCCTCATCCCGAGTGATTGGAACATATCGATTCTCAAAACATTGCCGGCGCGTCTCACATTAAGGTATGGCTATCTCCCTTTTTGTTTCGTATTTCAAACTAAACTTTATGCAGGCGCCCAATCGAAATAGCCGAAAATACTAACCCAACCCGAAGATCTCAAGGCCTTAACGACATCTGTTGTACTTTTTTCCTTTGGCCGAGCTTCTATCCTGAAGAGGGTTTCACTGGCAAGATTTTTAACGAGGCAACGTCCACGCGGTACCTAAGGAGGATCTGACAAGCGTACAAGGCTTCTTTTGCAATCAACCCCGAACACTAGAGGGCACCCCCTTGAGAGGTCATCCACTCGTAAGAACTAGGGAACGACAAACAAGGTTCTAATAAGAAATGATGTACCGGGCCAAACGATTAAATGAACCATGTCTGCGTAAGCCGGGCTCATGGCAACAAAACAACATGTACTTATGCCAAACAATCAAAGAATATCTTTCGCCAATGCATCTTGTACTCCAAAGAAAATTCAACATTTTCACAGCAAGGACCACTCCATCAAGAACGTCCTGAGATACTCGGAGACTAGTGTCAATAACTCGGCACCCCCATGGCCTCAGGGTCGGAACTTCACACTCATATGCCCTCAACGAGGCATCATGGAAATCATGAAACATCTCCAAAATGGAAAAACGTCCCGAACACTTGGAGACTGGCATCACTAACTCAAAAAGCACATAAACCCAGAGTCGGAAGCTCCAAAATCGTAAGCCCTCAATGAGGCAATTCCGAGCTCACGAATAATGGCCCCCGAGCCTAAGCAAACTAGATGACTCGGATACTGTCGCCAATCGCCACACATTTAAAAACTCGAGGCCATAAGACCCCGAGCGGGTAGACTCGGTCTAGTAAGACCTATCTAAGGCAGCAACAAAACTGTAAAACCTCAAGCAAGGCATGAATCATACTTGTACCAAGTATCAACAAAACTGTAAGACCTCAACCAAGGCATGAATCATACTTGTACCAAGTATCAACAAAATCGTAAGACCTCAAGCAAGGCATGAATCATACTTGTACCAAGTATCAACAAAACTATAAGATCTCAAAAGGCATGAAAATTTGTAAGACCTCACTACAAGCATAAACTTAATCTCAAAGTTTAGGCTATATGTCGCATTTGTAAGACTCCCGAAAGGGCATACCCTCGATATAGACACCTAAACTACTACACTCAGGATCAAAAATGACTCCGCCCAAACATAAATGACCACGGTCATACGGCTGTACCAGCCAAATTAACGCGACTCGGGGACGCTCGACCATCACTACAAAATCATAGGCCATTACATCGAATCTACTTCGAAAAGAACCGGTTAAACAGGCTACCCTCGATAGGCAAAAGAGCTTCGACCATGTCAGCTCCAAATCCCAAGGCTTCGAACTACTCAGCCTACGAGCTAAACCTTCCGAGGTGCTCGAACATCGCCGAAAACAACTTGAAATCGAGGTTCTTCTCGAACCCATGACGGGTCAGGCAAAATCAGTTCAAAAAGTCCTTAACGAGAGGAAAACAAAGCCTACATATGCCTAAGGGCAAATCGTAAGAGACATTGTCGCTAGCCTAACGAGCTTCAGGAACACACGCTAAAAGGTCACAACGACCAAAAACATAAGAGTCATTGTCGCCAGCTTAAAATTTGAAAGCTTGAGGGCCAAAATTAGCTCGAGTCGTAACCCGATTCGGAGACTAGACCCAAAATAGATAACTATACAAGCCTAAGGGAAGGGCGTAAGAGCTGTTGTCGCCAACCCACACAAATACAGAACTTGAGGGTCAAATGTGCTCGAGTCAAAACCGACTCAGAGACTGAACCCAAAATAGTTAAAATACAAATGCCCAAGGGCAAGGCATAAGAGCCATTGTCACCCGCCCATGTAGACACAAAAGCTTGAGGGTCGAATGAGCTCGAGTCAAAGCCCGACTCGGAGGCTAAATCCAAAATAGTTGAGCAAAAGTGTAAGAGCTCTAACGCCAGCTTACACTAAAGGTCGCATCGACTGAGAGCGTAAGAGCCTCCGGGCCTGCCTAATAAGCCCCAGGGCCATATCACAAATCTAAGGATTCTCACCAACTCTGGAACCAGTCCGCCTGGTCAAAAGCAAAGCAGAAAGGGGTATAGAAGAAATAAAACCTCAAGTTTTTCTTTTATTTACAAATGTGAAAAAATGCATTCTCCGTCTACAAGCGTGCCCTGGAGATATCGCCTACAAAATGGCAAAGTCTACGCCCAGCCCCTGAGGGATACGACCTACTAACCTCATATTCACTCTCCTCGGCGTCAGAAAGGAATGACCGAGCATGATGCGCACTCGCCCTCGCTCACGCCAGTCCTTCCGGGAGAACAAAACCCTTGGCACCGATCTACACGAGAACCCTTCTTTTAGATCTGCAACAAGAATATTCTTTGATCCTCTCTTCACGATCGAGGACCCTCTTCAACTCGGCTTGGGCATCGGTAGCATCCTTCAAATAAATCACCATCTCCTGATCAGGCTTAGTCCGATTTAGTGCTGCTTCAGTTCGAGCATCAACGATCTCAGCCCTGACCTTAGAAAGTTCGGATTTGAGCTTCGTGATCATATCCGCTTGAACTGAACTGTTATCACGAGCTAAGTGGAGTTGGACCTCGAAGGCAGGAACTTTAGCCAAGGCACCCTTCTCCTCTGAAGCTTGAGCCTGCACCTGAGCTCTTAGCTCGCCACAGTCATTCCTGACTCGATCGGCTTAACCCCTAAGGCACTCCAGGGCCTCCATCTTTTTCTGCAGCTAGGATAGATGAAGAGTCAACCTAAGAAGTTAAAAATCAAAAGTCATACCCACACAGGACGGGAAGTTACCTGCTCCATCAAATAGCTCTCGTAATTCGAGCTCCGGTACGTCTCATATCACCAGTGTGCCAACTCAACTTTCTTCTCCTTGCAAAGGAGCCCAAGGGACCTACCCTGATCAAGAGCTTTCCTGAGCCTAGCTCCATGACGGAGCAACTCAGACCTAAGCCTGTCAAAGGACTACAAATGAAAAACTTGATAAGGAAGGGAAGATGCGAGATTCGGAAGGCCTGTGCCAAAGCTCACCGCAAAGTTAAATCGGCGGACTTCCTGGAAGGCCGAGCACACCTCTGCTAATCTAGTCCCCTCGGACGTGGAAGAATCAACCCCGGTCGAAGCACGATCACTTAGAGGAATCACCTCTCCAGAACTAGAAACTTCGGGTGCAATAGGCTCGGGCGACGTCTCCTACTCAAAGACTCGACCCCTTTTCTTCCTGTTGTGAGCACCATTGCACTGCAAATGCATATCCCGTTTATCATTGTCGTCCTTTAGCTCGGAAGCTAGGAACCCCTCCCCCTCTTCGGAGGAGAACAGCCTCGCCCTTGGAGATCCTCCGATACCTACGACGGCAAGATTAATACATGAAAAGGGGAAAATGTCTCCCCAAATGTATGGGGGACAGGGAAAAAGCAGTACACACATATACCATGATGTTTTGCTTCCCATCTTCCCCGAGATACAGCTCGCCACCTGCGCTCATCACAAGTTGAATAGGTCGCCAGCTTCCGGACCCAACCAGGCAGATCAAGAACTTCGCCCGGCGCCCATGAAATTGCTACAGAGAAGGGAGAAACACGATTAATAAACTAGTTTCCACCATGAGCAAATCTGAGAAAGCACGAGATGCTCCACTCACGCCTATAATTTCATTCCTCGTGGAATGGCATAAGTTCCACAGGGATAACGTCTGTCGTCCGGACCCGGACGAACAGACTAATCCACTCTTGATCTCTATCTTCCTCATCATCAACAACAAAGGGCATGGACGAACGGCACCGCAAGGTTAGCAGACCTCGATGATGAAAGGGCCGGTACAGCCTGACAAGTTGACTAAGCATGAATTCAAGCCCTGCCTTCTCCTCAAAAAACCTCATCATCAACACTATTTGCCAAAACGACGGATGTATCTGCGCCAAAGTAACCCGATACTTTAAGTAGAAATCGAGCACGATCCTATGAAGGGGGCATAGTGCGAAAGGGTACAAATACACATTCAAGAACCCATCAGCAAAGTCCGTGATACCCTCATCCGAGGGAAGCACCTACAACGCTACCCCCTCGCCCCATTCGCAGTCTCTCCTCACTAGCTCAAGGTGCTCCTCTCTTATCGAAAATATAGTCTTCAAAGTGAAGTCCCGTGGATCTTGAGCATTGGGAATGGAACTCTCCCCTCTCTGCCGGGCAGACCCTGAAGTAGCAGTCATGGCTATGGCAGAACTAGCAAGTTGAAGAGGGAACCTACGCAAACGCTTTGGTACTAAGGTAACGAAGGAATCAATGCCGAAACAGAAGGATACCAATCTAAAATATTGGGATCTCCCAAGAAGCGGGAGCAATCCCATATATATGTGGGAAAACAACGTCGGACCACCTACCCAAGTTAGGCCTCGAGAGGCTAGTGACCTCAATACCAGTTCCGAGGTGGTACCCGACCTCAAGTACTTCTATCAAAGAAACTTTAGGCCTCAAAAGGCCAAAAACATCATCTCCAGTTCCGATAAAGCATCCGACTTCGAAGGTTCTTCTCAAGAAGAAAAGTAAGCATTTCGAGATCCGTCCATGAAGGCTCGATCCCAGGACATCGCCTAAAATGGGCAACCCCTCAGTGGGGACGTATCTGCAACGTCTTAGGATATTATCTACATCAAGTTCAAAGTAAATCTCCAAGCGCCTGAAGATGACCTTCACTCAGAGACTGCTCTCAAAATTTCAAGGTTCGATGCTCTATCTTCATTAGACTAGAGGGCCTCGACGGCCTGAGTCTGGGGAACAACGGTGGCCTCGGAAAGGAGCCATTTCTATCATCCAAAGACCGAAAAGAATGCTCCCACCCGAGTTAGATGTTGACAATCGTCAACAAAGGCATACATTTAGAATCCCCGCAAGTGCATAAGAATATACAAGAATATGGCAAGTATCAAAGGCAGAAGTCAAGAAAATATCTTTATATTCATAAACATTTGTTTACAACGGCCCTCAAGGGGTCGTTACATATGATTACAAAAGCCGCAAGGGGTCCTTAAACGGAAACAAAGAAACAAAGGGGTGCATATACGTAGTAAAAGCCTAGAGCCTAGTCTACTCTCGAAGGTCCACCACCTGCAACAACGCCTTAGGACATCCTCTCTTCGGGCATGCATCCTCAAAGACAATATCTTCTGAAGTGTTGTCTCCTCAGAAGCCTTATCCCGGCCTTCCACAGTGATACCCCTAGAGGATAAGTCGAGAAGCAGGGAGGGATGAAAAAATGCCATAGACTGCCAAAGGTCGAGGACCCTCACTGGCCAAGAGAGCCTCGGTGAGACAACAGACCTAGTGAACATCGGCCACGCTTGCATGGCTACTTTGAATCCACTTCTTAGGACATTGAGCCGACAAACTACCAGCCCGGGGCGAAGCGCCATGCCGAGCCGATGTATGAAGGTGAGCAGCGGTGTATAATCCGAGCCCCCCGTGAGCAGCGGTGTACAGTCTGAATAATTTTCTAAAAAAGGGAAAGTCAATCCCCTGTATATCATCATCTCGAGCCAATAAAGACAGCAATAGTAGGCGTAACAACAATAACACAAACAACAAGACAGTATGGTCTCGCTTGACAAAGTGAAGCTCAGTCAAAAGACCACCACACGGCCGATGGGAATGCTTCCAAACAACCTTAAGTACCTTAACTCCAAACATGGTGATTAACAATAGAGAAAGATGGCGAGAAGAAAGGAATGAATGAATGGAGGAAGGCACTTGGATAAAAAGATAATACCAGAATACCCCTATTTATAAGATATAATGACACGGCTATCAATGCCTTTGGAAGACTGACCGGAAAGTACAATTAATGCATTCTTGAAGAATTGAATCGACGGCGGTACTATCACTTTGAAGAACGAGAATCGACAGCGCACTGAATGGCGTCGAAAAGACAAGTTCATGGGATGTCCCGGTTATCGTGAAAGCTTACGCCATAGGTTGCGTCATCAGCATGACGTCGTCACGGGAAGTACGAGGAGTCGGATATCAGAATCATTTCCCATCGCTTCGTTCTAGGAAACGCGGAAACTATCTGTATGCGGAGAAATTAGAGGGTCCAATTTCTTGCTATTAATTCATTTTAGAAGAACACCTCGAGGCCTCGAGGACGCGAAGCTGTGACCGAGTTCCCTCACTCAAAGATCGTCGAGGCCCGACCTAAACGGAATATCGCTCGAGGCTAGAGTAAAAATAGGGAGTCCCCAGGGCACACGACTAAGTCTGACAACGCCGGCCTGCCTAGTATCTGTATCAGGTTGTCGTGTCTAGCCGTCCCATCTCCATATCTTTGTAATTAATGCTTTTCATACTATCTTGGAACTCTCTTCCTATATAAAGGGGACCCTTACCATTTTGTAAAGGGCGGCTGTTTCTCCAACTATTCTAAACGAAATATACACGAACTCTTTCTTTTCTCTCTAACATATTCTCTCGACATTATTGCTATTGCTTACTACTTTCATACTTGTTCTTCATTTATTACTTGTTATTGGCCATAAAGAGCCTCCTTTAATTATATACAAACTATTAGCCCCTTCCCGATTATCCCCGATAGCTCGAGCCCGAGCCCAGACGTTGACCTCGAGGCCCCTCATCGGTTAGTTCGAGGCCCGAAAAGCTAACCCCTTGGTTTGATTACAAATCTATTTTAGCTCGCATTTTATATTTTATCTTCATATATCTAGCATCAATTGCTTTAAGAACTAGCATAAAAATAGATCACGTATTTTTAGAGTCCCATCAACAAATTTAATTGTTATTACTATTTTCACGGTAAACAAATTGAAGAGGGAATCAAAGGGAAACACTTGGAGGTAAGATTTTTGAACTCAATACTCGATCCTATGTTGATTCTTACTTGTTTAAAAATGAAGTATGTGAAAATTAAAGCCTAAAATTGGGGAATTAGGGCTTGAATTTAGAGAGTGTAAATTGGAAATTTGAGGGGCCATTTGAAGTCTGATTTTGATGTTCTTGGTATGTATAGACTCGTGGGAGGATGAGGATTCTATTGATGTGATTTTTATCGGATTCTGAGACGTGGGTCCGGGGGCCGAGTTTGGCCAACTTTGGGATTTTTGAGTTAATTCAATTATTTTCCCTTGAGCTTTGTTCCTTTAGCGTGTATTAATGATGTGGAAATGATTTTGGTTAGATTCGGAGCAATTGGAGACTGATTCGAGAGGCAAAGGCACCGCAGGCTAGAGTTTGGCCCGGATAGAGGTAAGTAATGATTGTAAATGTTTGTCCTGAGGGTATGAAGCCCCGAATTTCACATCGTTGTGCTATATTAAGGTGACACACACGCTAGATGACGAGCGTGGAGTCGTGCACTATTGGGGATTGAGACGTAGTCCACCCTGAATGACTGTTTTACTACGTATTTGTTTGAAAAATTGTTTGCTATCATCATGTTTTGGGCTAAATGTCATATTTGGGCCTCTTGCCAACTGTTTTGGACCCTTAGGGGATTTTACTGTTATTCATCACTGTTTTGACTTTATACTTGTACTCATTCATGCTATAATCTATTGTTTTCATAACTCAATCATTTTTGCTCCGTTTTTGGCATTTTAAATGATATTTTGGGCTGAACATCATGTGTTACTGTTGTCCGAGTAGCTTGAGAGATTTTTGACTGAGTGAGGCCGAGGGCCTGTGTTGTGAGGATATTATGGGATCGGGTTGCACGCCGCAGCAGTGTGGTACCGATTTATGATTATGAGGTCGAGGGCTTGATTTGTTACGTCACGAGGTAGCTTGATATGAGGCCGAAAGCCTGTTTGATTATGCCACGAGATGGCTTGATATTGCGTTTGAGCCGTAAGGGGCCCCTCCCGGAGTCTGTACACCCCCATTGAGCGCGGGTACCCAGTGTGATATGTGATATAGCTCGAGGGGCTGATGTTGTTCCATGTTATTGCCCGAGGGGCGGTTCTCGATTTATGTTATGCCCGAGGGACTGATTACGAGTGATTGTGAGGTATCCTGAGGGGCTGGTTCTGTTGATATTATGCACGAAGGGCGATTTATGATACATGTTTTGCCCGAGGGGCTGCTTCCGTTTCTATCATGTTTACTCACTGTTTTATCACTCGTTTGAAACTATTGAAAATTTGTTTTAAAAGGTTTTTACCGGAACTGAGCATGATTTACGAAGTAAATGATTTCTGTACTGTGTTGGAACTATCTTGCATTTGTTGTTGCATTTTGATGTGGTTTACGTGTTTTCTTACTGCTCAGCTTTCATTTACCTTTATTACTTACTGAATTGGAGTACTCACATTACTCCCTGCATTTTGTGTACAGATTCAGGTATTTTTGAACCCGGTAGCGGGTGTTGATTGCTCAGAAGCAGAGTCATCGGAGTTTAGCAAGGTAGCTGCCTGGCGTTCGCAGCATCCCTCTTGTTTTCATTAGACTATATCTAGTACATTTTCAGACTTTTCGTTATATTCAGACCTAAGTAGGTACTCGTGACTTGTGACATCCCGATGTCGGACTTGTATATTATTTCAGTATTGTTCATTTAGACTTACATTATGAAGCATTTGTCTAATTAAAGGCCTAAAATGATTCTTATTGATTAAAGGTTAATTTGGGAGTTGTGTCGGCTGATCTAATTTCACAATAGGCGCTATCGCGACCGGGCCGGTTTTAGGGTCGTGACAATTTGTAATATACAAGATTTTTTATCATTTTTTGCGCATTTTTCTGAATTTTAAAATAATTTGTTGATAATTATCCTATTTTTCAAATACTTGGATTTTTATCAATTCATTGTCATTAAAAAAACGAAAAAATAATTACGACGATATTACTATAGCTTGCATTTTTCAATACATGCTATAAGCGACACTTTCAATTAAATAATTATTTTTTAATTTACAATGCAGTCTATTAATCATGACAGTTGGTAGAATTTATTTTTTAAACGGATCAACTCCGATCAAACACCATGTCCCGTCAGCACATGTGATGTGATTACACATTGTAATGTGACAATGCATCTTGATGTGACATGACACTTTTTATCGAATGGGTAAAGACCCATATTTAGATCTTAACCTCTCATTCTTCTACTCCTTACACGCTACGCTGATATACATACTGTTGATGGCCAATTTTGACCAGCATTTCAAAATTAATTTATTTATACTTAATAGTTTATCTAATAAATATTTTGAAAATGTTTTCAAACAACAACAATTATTTTGAAAAGATTAATTTAGTATTAAGAGTTTTAAAATTAATAATTCAATGTTGTATTTATACCATGCTTGCTATTATTAATTTTATTAAACATCAGATAGGCTTTATATTTGATTCAATGAATTATTTCTTACATTCTAATTAATTCGATTACTATGTTAATAATTTAACATTAATTCTATGAAGTACTTTATAAATAATTAATTACAATATTTTCATTTGTGTTATAACCCGAAAAGTGCTGGAATTCTGCACTACCTGTACTGATCAGGATAGTTTCATAATAGGTGCGGGTTTTATATGATTCACCCGGATAGTATAATCCATTAATCAGATATCTCTGAAATATTTTCCACGGTTCTTCTTTTCTCTGAATCTCAGAGTTTTCAAGGAGAAATATCATTTCTCTCTTTGGTAACTTTTCATATGACTTGATATCGTCATTGTCATAAAATGGCTAAAGGATATAATTGCAAGTCTCTATTAAATACAAAATGACCATCTCTTAAATTTATTTGGCCCAAATGACAAGCCTAAATTCGGAAAATGCCAAGTCCAAACAACTCCTCTCTCTCCACTTTAGCAATCCATGCAACTTTCATTAGACCAATCCGC
This sequence comes from Nicotiana sylvestris, assembly GCF_000393655.2. Taxonomy (NCBI): domain Eukaryota; kingdom Viridiplantae; phylum Streptophyta; class Magnoliopsida; order Solanales; family Solanaceae; genus Nicotiana; species Nicotiana sylvestris. The sequence goes on from NC_091061.1 coordinate 83,103,315, forward strand.
GATTGCCACATCTCCGGTCTCCCGCACTCATAAAACAAACACAACTAATCCGGGGCGTCTATTTCTTAGATCAATGGCCCATGATTTTTACTCTATTTTCCTCTTTAATTTTTAATACCTAGAAGTTTAATCTTGACCGTTGGATCACAAGGATCCAAAGGCCACCAAATTTTTTCACAAAACTGATTTAATCCCTAAATATCAGGATCGTTGATCTTTTAGATCAATGGACTAGATCAATTCTCTCCATTTTAACTCAGAGACGGCCAACCTCATCTCCCTAACCCAAATTCATTTTATATTCACACAACCGCCCTCATTTTCCCTTTCGTTTACTCTTTTCTCAATCTCCCATGAACATCAATCAACAAACCTTGCACAAATTCGTGCCAGGTCATGAGATCTCTCATCAAATCATCTCTCCTGCTTATATTATCCATGAATCCCGCTGATATTTCCATTTTTGTTCATCAAATCTGAAGCACCAGAAGCTAAACCTTAGAATCAAAACATCATTTCATCTTTGTTCTCTTAAGTCAAACTCGTAGAATCACTCGCTTTGTCCTTAGGCTATGAAACCTGTGATTTTCTTTCCATTTCATTGGTTGAATTTCAAAAATCCCAAATTCAAAACCCTAGAATAATTGGTGAAGGTTGAACCCTCAGAGATTCCTTGTGCTCTATTAAATTAGTGGCATGCATGACCACTTTTCAGTGTCATCATCATTATTCTTTGTCCAGAGGTTAACCGCAGCGACCTCTGGATGTTGTGCCTTTTATCTGGCGGGTTTTCTTTCAATGGACAGTTTCCCTCTCTCAGGTAAAAGTTATCACTGTTCTCACCTCTGTCTTTTCTAATTTCACTCGATGTGTCACGACCCAATTTCTCCCTCCATGAGTTGTCATGACGACACCTAGTATCTACGACTAGGTAAGCCTAACATTTTTGCGAGAAATGAACAAAAGCATGAACATTAACTACTAATAGTAACAACATCTAATAAGCAACGCAATGCCACTCGGCATATACAATTATCACTTCATAAAAAGTATGAAACAATTCCCAAAATTCGAAAACCCGCAAGTCACAAGCTACTAAGAAGTTTTAACCGTTCTATACATCATTCTACAGAAAGAAGGAAAAATGAACAAAGGGGGATAGAGGGGGACTCCGAGGATCTGCGGGCGCGGGCAGATGTACCTTGAAGTCTCCAATAGGCAGCAACCACTAAAACTAGTGATAAGGCTGGTAAGATGAACCTGGATCTGCATACGAAAAACATGTGTAGGAAAGGGCATGAGTACATTAGAATGGTACCCAGTAAGTGCCAAGCCTAACATCGGTCGAGTAGTGACGAGATCAGGTCAGGGCCCTACTAGTATATATATAATAAAATTCAACAGAAAGAAATATCATAACAAGAATAAATATTAAAACTTAACAAGAATATAAGCATAGAAGAACAACAGCTCAGAATACAAAGATAACAACATGAGATCTCCCAGGATACCGCCCCGTAGTCCCAAACATAAATGTGCAGGGGATCTCCCATAATACTATTCCGTAGTCCCAAAGTAAATATAAAATGCTGGGGGATCTCCTGGAATATCGTTCCGTAGTCCCAAAGCAAAATGCAGTACAGGGGGATCTCCCGAAATACCGTTCCGTAGTACCAAAGTAATTATGCATCTCAAACAATAGAATTTCAACTACAACATAAAAGTCCTACAATTTATACTAAGCACAAGTCAATGAAGAAGTAGGAAATTTCACTAACCATGCTGCACAGAGTTTAGATAAGAAATTAAGGGTAGACATGCTGTCTTAAACTAAACAGGATAATTACATATGCTAGTGTAGCTCAGTTAAAGGAAAACAGATATTTTACTTAATAAAAATGGAGTTTTTCCAAAAATAGCCCGTGTACACACTCGTCATCTCACGTACACAGTGCTCATATATCAAATAGTACCAAATCCTAAGGGGAGTTCCCCCCACAAGGTTAGGCAAGCCACTTACCTCGAATCAAGCTAAATCAATCCGTCACAATGCTATTTCCACGAATATCCAGCTCTGAATGACCCAAATCTTGCGAAAACCAATTACATAACATAAATACAACTATAAGAAACTAATCTAGCTATTGAAATTAAAGCTACAACAAGAAATTGGAAAAATCGCCCAAAAGCCTCCCCGGGCCCGCGTCTCGAAATCAGGTAAAAGTTAAAAAAAATGAACACCCATTCATTCACGGGTTCACTCGCACAAAATTTATCCAAATCTGATGTAAAATCCCAATCAAAACTCAAAATCTTAGTTGAAGAACTTCTTCCCAATTTCAATTTTTCACCCCAAATCCAAAATTAAATGATAAAATTAAGGATAGATTAGTGCGATATAACCAAAATCAAGTTAAGAATCATTACCCAATTGATATCTCTGAAAATCTCTCAAAATCTCGTCCAAATCCGAGCTCCCAAACTCAAGTTTTGATAAAAATGGCCAAACCCTCATTTTTTAAATGTTTAATACTGCCTAGGTGTTTGTACATCGCGATCGCATAAAATGAGATGCGATTGCGAAGAGGAAAATATGATGGCTCATGAACTGGGCTACGCGAACGCGTGATAAAGCACGCGAACGCGAAAGAGGCAAAGGCAGGCTTACACGTTCGCTGACTGGACAATGCGAATGCGTAGAGGGAATGGTCACAGTACCCCCCGCTCCTAGCAGCTCTGCAATTTCAACAAGTCCGGAAATGATCCGTTAACCACCCGAAACTCACCTGAGGTCCCAGGGACCTCAACTAAACATACCAACCAATCCTAAAATAGCATAAAAACCTAATCGAACCTCAATTCACACCAAGCAATGCTAAAAACACAAATCATCCTCCAATTCAAACTTAAAGAACTTGAAACTTCCAAATTCGAGAACCGATGTCAAAACCAACCAAACCACGTCCGATTGATCCCAAATTTTGCTCACGAGTCATATTAAATACTACGGATCTACTCCAACTTCCCGATTCAGATTCCGACTCTGGTATCAAAATTTCCACTACCGATCCCAAACTCCAAAAATTTGACTTTCGCCATTTCATGCTTAAACATGAATTCATCATCTAATTTCGGATTTATGGTGAAATATTGGGGACAATTGAGAAAAGTTCTAGGGCTTAATTTTGGAGTTTTGATCAAGATTTTGGTATCGGATTTGAGTGAATTTGGTATGGTTAGACTCGTTAGTGAATGGGTGTTTTTAATTTATGATTTTTACCCGATTCCGAGACATGGGCCCGGGGAGGATTTTTGGGCATTTTTCTATTTTCTTTCCTTAGCTTCGATTCCTTTAGCTATACTCGTTGTTTGTAGTTATATTTACATTATGAAGTTAATTTGATTAGATTTGGGCCACTCGGAGTAGGATACTCGTGGCAAGCTTTCAATGTAAATCACTTTACAATATGTGACCCTCACATTAGTATAAGCTTTCATGATATTTATTTACTATTAGTTGTTTTATTTTGTTCAAGTCCTTCACATACATATTTCATGTATGATTGTATGTATACAATATTATTTCTAATGACTTTATCTCTTTCTTTTTGAACATGTACAACAATTGGGTATGTTGAGTTCTCAAGTAACTAAGGCCCAAACCTCGTACCATGCATCTAAAAATCTAGAGCTTATTGATGTATGTTCCTGCTCATTACTGGGCCTACCTTTTTCAGGCCCAAAACTAGAGTCACTCCTCACTCCTTTATAGCTCCAATGTCGCACGATAAGAATTCAAGAATGTGAAGTTTCCTAAAGGTTATGCAGCCTCTCGAAGATTAGTACAGACGTCTCCGTACTGATCCGCAAGACTCTACTAAACCCACTCATGACTCGTGAGACCTATGTAACCTAGGCTCTTATACTAACTTGCCACGACCCTAAAACTAACCCGGTCGTGATAGCGCCTATCATGGAACTAGGCCAGCCGACACATTCCCAAAACAGTTCAACATTTCATTACAAATTTAATAACAAACGTTTTCTACTAAATTCCATATAAGATATAAAATCGGAAACCAAAATGCGCAAAAATAAAAGCTCGACCTCGGGTGTCACTAAGTCATGAACAATACTAAAGTCGTTCTGAAACATAACAAGACCAAAGTAGTCTAGAAGTAGCCAACATATACTAGAAGGAAGATAAAGAAGGAGAAAGGCGGGACTGCGAATGTCAGGCAGCTACCTCGCTATCTATGGTGAAATCCGTGTCTGGATTAGTCAACAGCCACTACCATGTCCAGAGATACCTGGATCTGCACACAAGGTGTAGGGGGTAACGTGCATACACCAACTCAGTAGGTAACAATTCCAACCTATGAACTGATAGGTAGTGACGAACTCAACCTCATCGAAGATAACAGAAATAACGTGCAAAAACGTATACATGCTTTCAGTTAAATAAACAGCTTGAACAGTAAAATAGAGCAGGTATGAACAAGGTAAGGAAGTGTAACTCTGCTACATCTACATGCCAATGCACATGCTATATGAAAGGTACCATGCTGAGTGCCTCATGTTCCCACAATCCCAAATGCTCATCCATTCAGTACTGTATATGGCTCATACGGCCCAAGGAAGATTGTTTACCGTGAAAATGGTAATAATAATTAAATTTATTGATGTCACTCTAAAAATACGTGATCTATTTTTATGCTAGTTGTTAAAGTAGTTGATGCTAGATATGTGGAGATAAAAGATAAAATACAAGCTAAAGTAAAGTTATAATCAAACCGAGGGGTTAGCTATTCGGGTCTCGGTGAGGGGCCTCGAGGTTGATTCCTGGGCTCGTGCTCGAGCTATAGGGGATAATCGGGAAGGGGCTAATAGTTCGGATATAATCAAGGGAGTCTCATTATGGCCAATGACAAGATATAAATGAAGAACAAGTATGAAGGCAATAAATATGAATAATAAGATTGATAGAGTAAGTTAGAGAGAAAAGAGAGAATTCCTGTATATTTCGTATAGAATAATTGGAGCAACAGCAGCCCTTTAAAAATTGGTATGGATCCCCTTTATATAGGAGGGAAAATCTAACATAGTACAAAATGCCTTATTTGTAAAGGTATGGAGATAGGACGGCTAGACGTGACAACTTGGTACAGGTTCTGGACAGGCCAACTTTGTCAGACTTAGTCATGTTCCTTGGGAATTCCCCATTTTCACTCTAGCCTCGATCAATATTCTCTTTAGGTCGGGCATCGACGAGCTTCGAGGGAGGGAACTCGGTCATGGCTTGGCATCCTCGAGGCCTTGAGGAGTTCTTTTGAAGTGACTTAATAGCAAGAAATTGGACCCTCTAATTTCGCCGCATACAGATAGTCTTCGCATTTCCTAAAACAAAGTGATGGGAAACAATTCTGATACCCGACTCCTCGGGCTTCCCATGACGACTTCATGTCGATGAAGCAACTTATGGCATGATTTTTCACGATAACCGGGACATCCCATAGACTTGTCTTTTTGATGCCATTCAATGCGCTATCGATTCCCTTTCTTCAAAGTGATAGTACTGTCATCGATTTGGTTCTTCAGAACGCATTAATTGTTCCTACCGGTCAATCTTCCAAAGGCATTGATGGTCGTGTCATTGTCTTCGATAAATGGGGGTATTGTGGCATTATCTCTCTATCCAAATGCCTCCCTTCATTCATTCATTCCTTTCTTCTGATTTTCTTTCTTTAATGCTAATCACCATATTTGGAGTTCATGGCTTTAAGGTTGTTTGGAAGCATTCCCATCGGCTGTGCGGTGGCCTCCTGCCTGATTTTCCCCTTGCCAAGCGAGATTATACTATCTTGTCATTGGTGTTGTTGTTTTTACGCTTGCTACTGCTGTCCTTATTGGCTCGAGATGATGATACGGGGGCGACAAGCATCCTCGATATAAAGGGCATTTTGGACTCTACATCGTTTCTCGGGAGAGTATTAGGACTATATACCGCTGCTCACGGGGGGTCTCGAATTATACACCGCTACTCACCTTCATACCCCGACTCGGCGTGGCACTTCACCTCGAGGTGGTAGTTTTCACGGCTCAATGTCCCAAGAAGTGAATCCAAAGTAGCCGTGCAAGCGAGGCCGACGTTCGCCAGGTCTGTTGCCTCTCCGAGGTTCTCTTGGCCAGTGAGGGTCCTCGACCATTGGCGGGCTATGGAATTTTTTCACCCCTTCCTGCGTCACGACTTATCCTTTGGGGATATCAGTGTGGAAAACTGGGATAAGGTTCTCGAGGAAACAACATTCGGAAGATACTGCCTTTGAGGATGTATGCCCGAAGAGAGGATATCCGAAGGTGTTACTGCAGGAGATGGATCTTTGAGAGTAGACTACTCTAAGCTTTCACTACATGTGTCCCTTCGCTTCTTTGTTTCTGTGTAGAGACCCTTTGTAGGCTTTTGTAATCATATGTAAGGAACCAAATGTTTACGAATATGAATATGAAACTATTTTCTTGACTTCTTCCTTTAATGCTTATCATATTCTTTTATATTTGTGGGAATTCTGAATGTATACTTCTATTGATGATTGTCAATATCTAACTCGGATGTGAGTATTCCTTCCGGTCTTTGGTTGATAGAAATGGATCATTTATGAGCCCACCTTTGTTCCTCAGACCAAGTTTGAAACGGTCCGATAGACTCGGGTCATTGGGACCCTCGATTCACATGAAGACAGTGCATCGAACCTTGAAATTTTTAGAGTGGTCTCTGAGTGAAAGTCAACTTAAGGCACCTGGAGATTTACTTTGAACGTGATGTAAATAACCTTTTAAGGCATTGTAGGTAGGTCCTTCAGGAGGGGTTACCCTTATTTAGGCAATGTCCTGAGGTCGAGCCCTCGTGGACGGGGCTCGAAGTGCTTACTTTTCTTCTTGAGAGGAACCCTTGAGTTCGGATACCACCTCGGAAGTGGAGATGATGTTGTTGGCCTTTTAAAGCCTAACTTCCTTTTAATGGAGGTCCTCGAGTTCAGGTACCACCTCGAGATTGGAGATGATGTTGTTGGCCTCTTGAAGCCTAACTTTCTTTTGATGGAGGTCCTCGAGGTCTGGTATCACCTCGAGACTGGAGATGATGTTGTTGGCCTCTTGAAACCTAACTTTCTTTGATGGAGATCCTCGAGGTCGGGTACCACCTCAGAACTCGTATTGAGTCATTGGCCTCCCGGGGCCTAACTTGGGCAGGCGGACCATTGCTACTTCCCCACATATACATAGGGTTGCTCTCGCTTCTTGGGAGATCCCATTATTTTAGATAGCTATCCTTCCGTTTCAGCATCAAGTCCTTCGTTACCTTAGCACCAAAGCATTTGTGTAGGTTCCCACTTCAGTTTGCTAGTTCCGTCACAGCCATGACTGCTACTTCAGGGTCTGCCCAGCAGAGAGGGGAGAATTCCACTCCCAATGCTCAGGATCCACGGGAGTTCACTTTGAAGATTATGTATTCGATAAGAGAGGAGCACCTTGAGCTAGTGAGGAAAGACTGCGGATGGGGCGAGGGGGTAGCGTTGTAGGTGCTTCCCTCGGATGAGGGTATCACGGACTTTGCTGATAAATTCCTAAACGTGTACTTATACCCTTTTGCACTAGGCCCCCTTGATAGGGTCATTCTCGATTTTTGTTTAAAGTATCGGGTTACTTTGGCACAGATAAATCCATCGTTTTGGTGAATAGTGCTGATGATGAGGTTCTTTGCGGAGAAGGCAGGGCTTGAATTCACGCTCAGTCATCTTGTCAGGTTGTACCGGCCCTTTCATCATCGAGGTCTGATAACCTTGCAGTTCCATTTTCCCACGCCCTTTGTTGTTAATGATGAGGAAGATGGATATCGAGAATGAATTAGTCGGTTCGTCCGGGTCCGAACGGCTGACATCATCCCTATGGAACTTATTCCATTCCCCGAGGAATGGAATTATATGTGTGAGTGGAGTGTCTTGTGCTTTCTCAGATTTGCTCATGGTAGAAACTAGCTTATTAATCATGTTTCTCCCTTCTTTACAACAATTTCATGGGTTCCGGGTGAAGTGATCTGCCTGGTTAGGTCCGAAAACTGGCGACCCATTTGACTTGTGACGAGAACAGGTGGAGAGCTGTATCCCAGGGCGGATGGGAAGCAAAACATCATGGTGTGTGTGTGTACTACTTTTTTCCTGTCCCCCGTACATTTGGGAAGACATTTCCCCTTTTTATGTATTAATCTTGCCGTCGTAGGTATCGGAGGGTCTCCAAGGGTGAGGTTGTGCTCCTCTGGAGAGGGGGAGGGGTTGCCAGCGTCCAAGCTAAAGGAAGACAATGATAAATGGGATATGCATTTGCAGTGCGATGGCACTCACAACAGGGCAAAACGGGGACGAGTCTTTGAAAAGGGAACATCACCCGAGCCTGCTGCACCCGAAGTTTCTGGTTCTGGAGAGGTGGTTCCTCCGAGCGATTGTGCTTTGACCGGGGTTGATTCTTCCAGCGCCGGGGGGAATAGATTAATAGAGGTGTGCTCGGCCTTCGAGGAAGTCCGCCGATTTCACTTTGTGGTGAGATTAGGCACAGGCCTTCCGAATCTCACGTCTTACCTTCCTTATCGAGTTTTTCTTTTGCAGGCCTTTGATAGGCTTAGGTCTAAGCTGCTCCGTCATGGGGCTAGGCTCCGGAAAGCTCTAGATGAGGGTAGGTCCCTTGGGCTCTTTTGTGAGGAGAAGGAAGTTGAGTTGGCACACTGGCAATATGAGGCGTAACAGAGCTCAAATTAAGAGAGGTATTTGATAGAGCAGGTAACTTCTCATCTCGGGCTAGTATGCATTTTTCCTTTTAACTTCTCAGGTTAACTATTCACCTATCCCAGCTATAGAAAAAGACAGAGGCCCTGGAGCGCCTTAGGGGTGAAGCCGACTGATTCAGGAATAGTTGTGGCGACCTAGGAGCTTAGGTGCAGGCTCAGGCTTCAGAGGAGAAATGTTCCTTGGCTAAAGTTCCTGCCTTCGAGGTCAAACTCCGCTTAGCTCATGATAACTCTTCAGTAAGCGGATATGATCACGAAGCTCGAATCTGAACTTTCGAAGGTCAGGGCTGAGATCGTTTATGCTCGGACTGAAGCAGCACTGAGCCGGACTAATGCAGATCAGGAGATAGCGATTTATTTGAAGGATGCTACCTTTGCCCAAGCCGAGTTGAAAAAGGGTTCTCGATCGTGAAGAGAGGATCATAGAATATGCTCGTTGCAGATCCCGAAGAAGGGTTCTCGAGGAGATCGATGTCGGGGGTTTTGATCTCCCGGAATAGTTGGTGCGAGCGAGGGCGGACTAGTGTGGTGCTCAGTCACTCTTGTTCGGTGCCGAGGAGAGTGAAGATGAGGCTGATAGGCCGTAGCCTTCAGGGGCGGGGCATAAACTTTGCCATCTTCTATGCGATATCTTCAGGGAGCGCTTGTAGACAGAGAATACATTTTTTCAAATTTGTAAATAAGGGAAAACTCGAGGTTTTATTTCTTCTGTACCCTTTTCTGCTTTGCTTCTGACCAGGCGGACTGGTTTCAAAGTTGGTGAGAATCCTTAGATTCATGATATGGCCCCGGGGCTCATTAGGAAGGCCCGAGGCTCTTACACGCTTGGTTGGTGCGACCTTTAGTGTAAGCTGGTGTTAGAGCTCTTATGCTTTTGCTCAACTGTTTTGGGTTTAGTCTTCAAGTCAGGCTTCAACTCAAGCTCATTCGACCCTCAAGCTTTTATGTTTTCATGGGCGGGCGATAGTGGCTCTTACGTTTTGACCTTGGGCATTTGAATTTTAACTATTTTGGGTTCAGTCTCCGAGACGGGTTTCGACTTGAGCACAATTGACCCTCAAGTTCTATATTTGCGTGGGCTGGCGACAATGGCTCTTATGCCTTGGGTCGAAGCGACCTTTTATGTGTATGGCCCTAAGGCTCATTAAGCTGGCGACAATGGCTTTTATGCTTTGCCCTTAGGCATGGATAGTTAGCTATTTTGGATCTGGTCTCCGAATCGGGTTACGACTAGAGCTCATTTTGACCCTCAAACTTTCAAATTTAAGTTGGCAAGTGGCTCTTACGCTTTTGGTCGTTGTGACCTTTTAGTATGTATGGCCCTGAGGCTCATTAGGCTGGCGACAATGGCTCTTACGCTTTGACCTTAGGCATATGTAGGCTTTGTTTTCCTCTTGTTAGAGACTTTTTGAAATGATATTGCCTGACCTATCGTCAGTTTGAGAAGAACCTCGATTTCAAGTCGTTTGCGGCGATGTTCGAGCACCTCGGAAGGTTTAGCTCGTAGGTTGTGTAGCTCGAAGCATTGTGATTTGGAGCCGACATGGTCGAAGCTCTTTTACCTATAGAGGGTAGCCTGTTTAACTGGTTCTTTTCGAGGTAGATTCGAAATAATAGACCGTGATTTTGTAGCGCTGGTCGGGCGTTCCCAAGTCGCGTTAATTTGGCTGGTACAGCCGTATGACCGTGGTGATTTGTGTTTGGCCGGAGACATTTTTGATCCTGAGTGTAGTAGTTTAGGCATCTATATCGAGGGTATGTCCTTTCGGATGTCTTATAAATGCGACATATAGCCTAAACTTCGGGATTGAGTTTATGCCTGTAGTAAGGTCTTAAAACACTTTCATGCCTTTTGAGGTCTTATAGTTTTGTTGATACTTGGTACAAGTATGATTCATGCCTTTCTTAAGGTCTTACAGTTTTGTTGATACTTGGTACAAGTATGATTCACGCCTTGCTTAAGGTCTTATAGTTTTGTTAATACTTGGTACAAGTATGATTCACGCCTTGCTTGAGGTCTTATAGATTTGTTGTTGCCTTAAATAGGTCTTATTAGACCGAGTCTGCCCGCTCGACGTCTTATAGACTCGGGTTTTTAAATGAATGGCGATTGGCGACAGTCTCTGAGTCATTGAGTTTGCTTAGGCTCGGGGGCCGTTACTCGTGAGCTCGGAATTGCCTCATTGAGGGCTTATGATTTTGGAGATTCCGACTCTGAGGTCATGCGTTTTCGGAGTTCGCAATGCTAGTCTCCGAGTGTTCAGTACATTTTTCCTTTTTGGAGATGTTTCGTGATTTCTATGCTACCTCATTGGGGGCTTATGGGTTTGGAGTTCCGGCCCTGAGGCCATGCGGGTGCTGAGTCATTGATGCTAGTCTCCGATTTTTTTGGGATGTTCTCGGTGGAAGGGTCTATACCATGAAAAGTGATGAGTATCCTTTGGAGTACGAGATGCTTTCATGAAAAATATTCTTTGATTGCTTGGCATAAGTACATGTCATTTCACTGACGTGAGTCCGGCTTATGCGGACACGGTTCATTTGACCATTTGGCCCGGTACATCATTTCCTATAGGAACCTTGTTTATCGTTCCTTGGTTTTTCCGAGTAGATGACCTCTCGAGGGGGCATCCTACAGTGTTCGAGGTCGATTGCAACAGAAGCCTTGTACGCATGTCGGATCCTTCTTATGTAGTGTGTGGACGTTGCCTCGTTAAAAACCTTGCCGGTGAAACCCTATTCGGCACAAAAGCTCGAATGAATGAAATGAGCGCAACAGATACCGTTATGGCCTTGAGATCTACGGGTTGGGTTAGTGTAAAATAATGAAAAAGGGAGGTGGTCTTACCTTATCGTGGGATGCGTCGGCGATGTTTTGAGGTCTGATGTGTCCCTATTGTTTGAAGCGAGGACTCGGTACGGTCGTCTGCTGTGTTTAATTGGGCTTAGTCAAAGATGTAGTTTGACTATCCTCTGGCTCTTTCGAGAGTGGAGATATTGGTGTCGGCGCTACGTTACGTACCACGAACGGTTCCCTTGCTGCATGTTGTTCCCCGTAGATGTTTTTAACCCCATCCTCTGTCGTAAATTTTATCATTTGGTGGAGGGTGGATGGTGTCGTTATTATGCAGTGTATCCTTAGTCACCCGGATTAGGCGTAGTATTTCATGTCTCATTCGATGACATGGAATTTGACATTTTTGGCCGCGCTGGCCACGCTAACTGGGAGAGTGGTCTCTCCTTTCGTTGTTTCGATTGTCATGTTTAATCCGTTGAGGGTCGAGAGGCAGAAACGATTTGGTTTAGCAGTCCGAGCTGCTCTATTACTCTCGACTTGATAATGTTAGTCGAGCTACCTGGATTCACGAGCACATGTTTTATTTGAAATGAATGAACGAAGAAAGAGGTTACCAGTGCGTTTTTATGAGGTTGGGGCGAGGTTTCGGAGTCTTCCTCGCTGAATGTGAGGGCATCTTTGGGTACATATCCCCGGGTTCATTTTTCTCTGATGATGGATATTTTTGTTCTCCTCATCACAGGTTCCTGGGGAGTGTCGATGCCCCTCCAATATCATGATAACATGTCATGGCCCATTTGCTTCGTTCTTCTTGGCTGCCTTTCTTTCTCGGAACTGAATTTTAGCTCGATCGCTCAAATATTCTCGGCGGTGACTTTTATTGAGTAGCTTGGCCATTTCCTTTCGGAGCTAGTGGCAATCTTTGGTCCTATGGCCGTGCGTATTATGAAGTTCACATAATAAGTTGTGATTCCTCTGGGAAGGATCCAACTAAATAGGCCTCGACCATTTGGTGTCCCTGGTTTTGCTGATGGTTAACACGATGTCTGATACATCGATGTTGAAGTTGTATTCTGATAGGCGAGGTGCCCTCGTTGGCCCGTATCTCTATCGGACCTGCCTCTGTTGATGAGTCCCCGAGGATTCTGTCCTCAGTTCACCAACCGATCATTGCGAGGCGGATTGTGTCTCGGGGCATTCCTCCTATCATTTGGGTATGGCTGGTACCTTTCTTCGTTCAGTTTTGACTCCTCCGCCAGGAGTCTACTTGGATATACTGTGCCCGAGGGGGCTCCCGGCTGGTCATCCTCGACCCTGATCTTTGATCGGTACCGGTTGTGTACGTCTAACCAGGTTACGACGGGATATTCGATCAGATTCTCTTTCAGCTAGCTTGAGGCAACTTTGATGGCACTGCCTTAGGACCTCATTGGGATGTGAGGTCCCGTTGTTTTTTGGGAGTTCTGGCATTTTGAACTTATTTGGAATGGGTTTCGGAACCACTTCCTTTGGGAACGGCCATTGTACGAACATCTTCGAATCTACACCCTTCAGGACCGGGGGTTCGTCCGAGATCCGGTCGACCCGAAAGTTATAGGTTTCGACCTTCTTGTCATTGGCTTCTATTATTTTCAAACCCAACTCGATCCTTTTGGTGAGGTCCTCGAGCATTTTTATGATGGCAGGATTGGCTACCGATCCGTTGTTGCTCAACCTCTCTGGTACCTATTCGGCCGGGGGAGTAGCTTCTGGTACTAATGTGTTGGGAGTCTTCGGGTGGCTTTGCAGCTGAGTGATAGCCAGCTGTTGTGCCTGCAACATTTTAAAAATTGCATGAAGACTAACTTCATATTCTTCCCGAGCTGTGGTTTTTTGGGCTTCCTGTTGGTCGCCATGTTGTATGCTCCTGTCGGTGTGTGAGGTTTCGTCGACCTGCTATGAGTCTTGCAAACCCGCGCCCGCTGGAATCAGTCCAGGTGTGTTATCGGGGTTCTGTGGTGGCGCACCAACAATTGGAACAGCCACGCCATTTTCTCTATGGATTTCAAGGTTGTCGTTCTCAAATTTGTTCACTAAGCCAGACAGTTTGACTTGAAATCGAAGATCTTGGACAAGAAAAAGTGTGAAAGATAACTTGTGTTGTGTAACGGAACCAATAAGAAAATAATCACTATTATTTTTAGCCCCAGGGTGGCGCCAAACTGTTTACCGTGAAAATGGTAATAACAATTAAATTTGTTGATGGGACTCTAAAAATACGTGATCTAGTTTTATGCTAGTTGTTAAAGTAGTTGATGCTAGATATGTGGAGATAAAAGATAAAATGCGAGCTAAAGTAGAGTTATAATCAAACTGAGGGGTTAGCTATTCGGGCCTCGGAATGACTGGTGAGGGGCCTCGAGGTCGATGCCTGGGCTCGGGCTCGAGCTATCAGGGATAATCGGGAAGGGGCTAACAGTTAGGATATAATCAAGGGAGGATCTTTATGTCCAATGACAAACAATAAATGAAGAACAAGTATGAAGGCAATAAATATGAACAATAATATCGATAGAGTAAGTTAGAGAGAAAAGAGAGAGTTCTTGTATATTTCATGTAGAATAATTGGCGCAACATCATCCCTTTATAAAGTGATAAGGATCTCCTTTATATATGAGGGGAAATCCAACATAGTACAAAATGCCTTAATTGTAAAGGTATGGAGATGGGACGGCTAGACGTGACACCTTGGTACAGGTTCCGTCAGGCCGACTTTGTCAGACTTAGCCGTGTGCCTTGGGAATTCCCCATTTTTAATCTAGCCTCGATCAATATTCTCTTTAGGTCGGGCCTTGACGAGTTTTGAGGGAGGGAACTCAGTCATGGCTTTGCATCCTCGAGGCCTCGAGGCGTTCTTCTGAAGTGACTTAATAGCAAGAAATTGGACCCTCTGATTTCGCCGCCTACAAAGATCCATCCCGAAATATATACATCTCTAATAGCAGTCACTCAGTACTGAGGAAGCCCAATCTAGTCTATGGAGAATATCCATCTCCAAATAATAATAATAACAACCTCAAAACCACTCGGTACTGTATATGGCTCACAAGGCCCATGGAAGATCCATCCCCGAATATATATACATCATAGACCATCAGTCTCCAGTACCGAGGAACTGGACAATCCAGCCTCATGGAGAAGATCCATCTCCATTCCAAGGGAAGATCTATCCCTGAATATAATCAACCGCACCCACTGTGGTTGTGCAGACTCCGTAGGGGCTCCTACGTCCCAAGTGATATAACAAACCAACGAAGGCATATATCAATAATCCGCTAGGGCGTGTAGCCCGGCCCATAACTGTTACTCATAATCAGGCTCTCCGCCACTCTTAGTCATCACTCTCCAGTCTCTCCCACGAGCTCACGATACCATGAAACTAGCCTGGATCAATGATATGATGTGCAAATAAATAACACGTGAGACTGAGATGTGATATGAAATGCATGAACATGATTGAGTTCAGAATATTAATGAAATTAGTAATAAGACAACAACAAACGACCACTAGGGGTACCAACAGTATCAGCATAAAGCCCTAGCATGATAACTAGCATGATTTACAGTCCATTTACTTCATCACATGAAGAAAAACAAATATCAACAAGATAGAATTACTAATCGGTGCCAAGGGATGAACTAGGTCACATTTCTCACGGTGCACGCTCGTACGCCCTTCACTTGGCATATACGTCACCTCATTACCAACATATAGCACATATTTCGGGGTTTCAAACCCTTATAACCAAGTTTGGAAGTGTTACTTACCTAAACCAAGCGAAAATTCAAACCCGCGATGCCCTTGCCTCTCGATTCGGCCTCCAAATGCTCCGAATCCCAATCACTCCTCTGAAAATCCCCTCTAAAATTGCCTTCTCTCGAGCTCTCTATTGAATTTTGGAATTATGAACGCAAACCCTCATTTTGAACTTTAAACATTCTGCCCAGTTAGTTCCTTCATCGCGATTACGGAATTTGCCTCGCGATCGCAAAGCACAAAAAGGACTGCCCCTCGACTTAATTTACGTGATCGCAGAAACACACACACGATTGCAGATAACAAGTTCACAAAACAACACGGATGTGACCCTCACTACGCGATTGCCTAGAGCGATTCTTTAAGCTGACGACCGCTCCAAATCCTTCTTCGCGAACGCGGCCTCAGCCACGCGTTCGCGATAGCCAACTCAACAGACTTTCGCGATCGCAGACCCCAATTGGCAATCGCATAGAACAATTTCCCAGCTGCCCTCAAGAGACCTACGCAATCGCAGCCCCAATCTTGCGATCACGTATAAGGAAATGAGCACAAGAAAAATGCAGCAGCAACAACAATCTCTTTAAGGCCAAACATACTCCGATAACCACCCGAAACTCACTTGAGGCCCTCGGGACCTCAACCAAACATACCAACACATCCCATAATATCATTCAATCTTATTGGAGCCTTCGAATGACTCAATACAACACCAAAACAGCAAATCAACCTCAGATTCGATCCTAAAAACTTATAAACTCTCAAATTTTATAAACGATGCCGAAACCTATCAAATCACCTCCGAATGACCTAAAATTTTGCACACACGTCACAATGGACACTACTGACTTACTCCAATTTTCGGAATTCCATTCCGACCCTGATATCAAGATTTCCACTGCTGATCGGTAAACGCCAAATTTTCAATTTTGCCAATTCAAGTCAAATTCCACCACGGACCCCTAAATTACATTCTGGACACGCTCCCAAGTCCAAAATCACCTAACGAAGCTAACCAAATCACAAAAAATCCAAATCCTAGATCGAATACAAAAAAGTCAAAACTTGGTCAAACCTTTCAAATTTAAAGCTTCAAGTTGAGAATCATTCTTCCATATCTGTTCCGAACCTGAAAACCAAAACTGACAATTTACATAAGTCATAATACATCATACGGGTTAGTCATGCCCGAGAACTGGCGAGCGAAGTGCAAATGCCCAAAACAATCGGTCGGATCGTTACACCATGTCCAAGGGTAGATTCGGACTACTCATAATTCCACGAGTCCATATATGTGTTTTATTTTCAAATCCGAGTCCAAATCAACTCTTAAAACTCAATTCATCATTTTTCAAAAACATGACAAAATTTTCCAATTTTCCTCTTTCATTCTCATAAATTAGATGTTATAATCTATGCTATATTTATGAAATATAGTTGAAAGTTGTTAGAATCACTTACCCAATCTTTATATATGAAAATCTCCTCCAAAATCGCCAAAAATCGAGCTCTAAAACCTTGTGAGAAAAAGTAACTAGATTCCAAAACAAGAAAAAAAATGCAGCAGATGTCCCAGCTTGATTCAGGTTCTAGATGATCCCGAAACGCATGTTTGATAAGACCAACACGATCTTTGAGATATTACACCCAAGATAGCCTCTTGAATAACTCAATTTGGCCTTAAAACGAGGGAGATATGTTTTGAAGCTTTAAAAGAAATCTGAAAATTTCAATTGCATTTTCATAAATATTTACACTAGAAAAAAACCAGAAATATGAAAATCTTCGTTTTAGCATCCAAAACTCATTTGGAACCTCCCTGATACAAACCATTTATGCATATCAATCATAAAATATGCTACAAACCTGCTCGTGCACTCAAAGCACTGAAAAGGTCATCTTGACCCGACATTGACCCTGGTCAAACTTTAAATTTTTAATATAACTAGTTTCTCAACCAATGATCCGAAACACACTCGAGCCCCTCGGGACCCCATCCAATCTTACCAAAAAGTACAAATACATCATACAAACTTATCCAAAGCCTCAAAACACCCACGTGAACATCACAACAAAAAATCGAGGCTCAAACCGAATAGAATTTCTCCTAAATTGTTAAATCTTCATTCTTTCAAAAGAGCGTCTGAATCACATGTAAACACTTCGGATTACTTTCAAAATTTGCACACAAGTTCAATTCAACTATATAGACCTATACAAAGTCTCGGAACAACAATTGGAGTTCAATAATATCAAAGTCAACTCTTGGTCAAACTTATGAACATTCCAAACCTTTAAATTTCCGACTTTTTCCAATTAGTGTTGAAACCTTCTAGAAACATCCAAATGCAAACATCCAAACTCTTGCCTAAGTCCAAAATCACCACCCGGACCTACCGGAACCATGAAAACTCCAAATCGAGGACAAACACACAAAATTCAAACTTCATCAACTCTTTCAATCTCAAGCTTCTCAAGTGAGAATCCTCCTTCAAAATCTATCTCGAACCACTCGAAAACCAAAGACGACGATACTCACATGTCATAATACGTGTTGGCTCGTTAAAACGACCGGTTGGGTCATTATATTCTTTCCCACTTAAACATACAATCATTCTCAAACATGCAAAGAGTCGTTCCAAAGCTATCAAATCGCCATGTAACCTCAACATACACATAACCATGGGTGATCCCACATCACCCCAATCAATATAAGAACAAAAACACCACCTAACAGATGATCCTTACTTCAACCTTAGTCCATAAACCTTAAAATCTAAATCCTTAACATCTAGAACTCATTATATGAATCGATTTTTGCATCTATGCATCGTATAACTCTGAACAAGCGGTATCAATCCATAACCATATCTCAAGACATAATCACATGATATACCACTTAACTCAGATACTTATAGCAATAACTTCCGACCGCAATAGATGCTCGATACCCAAACTGACACCGGTAACAAACCTCATATCAACTAAAACCTTATTCTGAACCTTCGTACACTGCCAATGATGAAAGAAACATACAAAAACTCTTAACCACCCATCAAATCAACAAGTCGTGGAGCTCTATTGCTCGATAAGAACAATAGCCAAAATCTAAGCCGACTAGTGATACAATTCTTGCAAACTTACCTTAATAAAATTCAATGGCACTCATTTCAGGCCCTATAACCTCACATTATCCAGTACAAGCTACTTGACCGACCTGTCACACAAATCCTACTTAGAGCCACATACCATACAATTTGTGCACCAACAAACAATAACTCGGATATACCCAATGATGGAAAGAGAATGGAAATGAACAAATCGTCCCGCCAGCTCAACAGATACCACCACGAAGTGCAATGCTATCAATCCACCACACAAAGGGGAAAATAACACACAAAATAAGCACAAATGATCATATCCTAGCATAACGTTGTTGCGACGGATGACCCAATCTGACACCGGTCCACCTGGAATTCGTCGAGCCCTGATATTCATAATCAACAACCATAAGCATATCAACAACAAACACATGAAGCATGTAACCATAACTATGGAGATATAGATATCACTATATACCAGAAACAGGAAGACCATAACTATGGTACAATCAACCACTCAACACCCCAAGAGCAATTTCACTCGAATTTCGCAACAAAACCCATAACCACATCGGTGTGCAGATAACCAGCATATCACGACCCATCGCAGCATATGAGAGTAACACATGAGACATATCACAACACGAATGTGATCCACCTTAACCGATAATACACCCTCCACAATAACTGCGTTGAGTAGATAAATCTGACCCAATTTAGAACACACATCCTTATTAGACCTACTAGTAGCCTCCAAATAAATTATTATCCTTCCGAAGTAGGTAGATTGCCTTCTAAAAGCCCACAATAACATATTTATAGTACATACCATCAGTTGTCAACCACTTAACATACCTTCACCATTCACAACCATGGAATAATCTGCCTTGAGAACCCTCTTAGTCTTCAAATCCCTAGAATACTAGAATCTCCAAATCCAATCCCAACACTACTCAAATAACTGATACATTTCTCACATACGGTCAACCCACGAGATCTAGTTCTATATTTGTTTGTGCGACAAAGCAAAATCTGGACATCATCAGTCAATAAACCAGGCAATTACCATAATATCCATCAGGCATCTGCAAGTCAAAACACAGTGCACCTTTCGGAGTGCACATCCTTCAGTGGTATCAAATAATGCTAGACCTCTTCTAAACATCTAAAATCGTCCATGCTATCTAGAACTCGTGACACCATCCAAGTGAAATCATAACACGCAACACGTTCCTTATGCCAGTAGCTGACATCTCGCTCAAGCCGTGGTTGACACTATCAAGAACTCTTTGAGACCACCTGCACATCACCCAGCCGTCAGAAATGAACTTCCCCAACTCAACTAAGTCACGCAAGTCATCAAACCCAAGGGTATTTCTACAGAATGCTGGTGAAGCATTACCACACAAAAAGAACTAGTTACCTTCGTTGCTATGCTAACTAAACACCACCGAGCTGACCCATTTCTTCTAATCCTCCTCGATTTGTGTTTAGGTCAACACTTTCCCTTGTTGGCTCACAATTATCCTAAGTCAAAGCTCGTTACGGAAGAGCCTAGCACAAACCACGTCATCCATAAGCCCATAAACCACTATATTTCCTATGGAGCACCCAACAATATTGCAACCGAGATACCCACTTGGAAGAGAACTTCTATGAATTTGAAGATGTTTCTCTAACCTCTCTAATACTGGAATGTAGATTTAGAAATGATACAGATATACCGCAAGTTCCAACACAATCCTATGAAAATCTCAGATATTAGTTAGTATAATTCTGGGGAACCCCTCAACATTGCATATATACCTCAGACCCAAAACTGATGTGACACTTGCCCATGCAATCTGATCGTCGATAATAGACTACCCTACTTGGTGCGCAGTCATAGGGCAGAATATCCGATGATCCATATTACCAACCTTCATAAGCTCATACAATACCAATCAGATACACGAACCAGTTGCATCCCACACTTGAACAAGTGAAGATCTACCAATATGTATGTGTCCTTAGTCTAGACAATTCCTCGAGACAATGATCGAGCATCCATATCCCCTCGTAGCCGATCCACAGCATTACAAACCATAAGAGCATAGCTAATATCGAGCGCGCAACATCATTTACAAGTGAATGTAAATAGGTATAAGATACATGCTTCCAACTGAATCAGTGTCACACGATAAGGAATTAAAAGAGTGGAATTTTCTAATAGTTCTATAGCCTTTCAAAGATAAGTACAGACGTCTCTATACCGATCGCAAGACTCTACTAAACATGCTTATGAATCGTAGCACCTATGAACCTAGAGCCCTGATACCAACTTTTCACGGCCACAATTTCCCATCTTAGGATGTCGTGATTGTAACTAGCCTCTAAGACTAGGTACGCCAAACATATGTTGATTTAATAATAGAATTGAACTATATAATCATTAATCATTAAAAGACATACATAACCGCAAATGACTAATAGTTATACATTTCCACAAAGTGGTAGTACCGAGTCATAAGAACTACTGAAACACATGATAATTTCTAAACACGATATTATTTTGAATTACAATTTAACAGTAGCATAATGAAGTAAGATGGTGACTCTAAGGCCTGCGAACATCAAGCGGGTATACCTTGAAGTCTCATGGTCTTGAATTGCACTTTGAACTTTTATCGGATGGACCTATTTCCCTACTAAATTATTATGAATGTCTTTTTAGATTAATATTTTTTGAACTTTGTAAGTAGTAAATTCGCTTTATTTAATAAATAGCACCCTCCCAAAGTAGTTGATATATTTTTTGGTGTCAGAACTATAGGTTTGTGATTCTAGGACTATTGTTGTGACTTGTTAGAGTACTTGTTTCTTTTAACATGCTTCATTGCATGTATTTTTCATATGCACCACGTACATGTCCTTAATGCAATGCAATCTCCCTTATGTAGGAATTAAGTTATGGCCTTTTCTTCTAATAAACATATGAAAGCTGCTCGTAAGGGTTCAAATAAATCTTATTCCCAACATCATTTACAAGAAAGGGTTGATCAACATTTTTCTAATCTTAATTTTTCTCATACAAGTGGATTTGAAGTGGAAAATAATTAATACATGCGGCTAGGTCAGGACAAAGAAGGGGAAGCTCCCAAGGAGAAGATGGAAATTGAAGCCAGAACAAGAAGGGGAAGCTCCCAAGGCACGCGGCTAGGTCAGGCAAAGCCGGCCTATCCAGGGCCTACTCCTAAACGACACATCTAGCCGTCCCATCTCCATACTTAACAATTAATGCATGTTGTACTATAGCCGAGTTCCCCTCCTATATAAAGCGAACTCGCATTACCTTGTAAAGGGCTGATGTTGCTCCATTTCTCTACAAGTGTAATAATATCTCTCTCTCTCTTCTTTCTAACTTGCTCGTTCTCACTGTCCTGAGGCCACTTTAATATTTATCGTTTTCTTACTTGTTCTTCATTTTATCACTTGGTATTGGCCGTAAAGAGCTTTATTTAATCATATCTTAACTGTTATCCCATTCCTGATCACCCCCGATAGCTCGAGCTCGACCTGAACACCGACCCTAAGGTCCCCTATTGACCAGTCCTACATCCGGGCAACAGGCCCCTTGGTTTGATTACTGCATCGTTTTAGCTTTCATTTCATCGTTAAACTTCACATTCTTAGCATCAATTGCCCTAAACAACTAGCTCGATAATAGATCACGTATTTTTAGAATCCCATTTAAAAATTTAATTGTTGTTACCATTTTCATAGTAAACAGTTTGGCGCCCACCGTAGGGCAAAAAATAATAGCAATTATTTTCTTGTTGGTTTCATTGCACAAACGCACGTTATCTTTCACACATTTTCTTGTCCAAAGATCTCTTGATTTCAGGTCAAAATGTATGGCTCGGTAAATAGAATCGAGAACGACTACCCCGAAAATCACGGCGAAAATGGTGTGGCTGTTCCAGTGGTTTGCACGATGCCACAGAACCCCGATAACACATCTGGGCTGATTCCAGCAGACGCGGGTCCGCAAGGCGCACAATAGGTCAACGAAGCCTCGCACACCGATGGAAGCATACAACATATTGACCAACAGTAAGCCCAACAAACCCCGGCTCGAGAAACACAGGAAGTTAGTCTTCATGATATTTTTGAAATGTTGCTGGCATAGCAGTTGGCTATCGCTCAATTGCAGAACCATTCGAAGACTCCCAGCACAGTAGCACTGGAAACGACTCCCTGCGCCGATCGAGTACCCGAGAGAACATGCAACAATGGATCGATTATAGACCCTTCCATAGCGAAGATGCTTGGGGATCTCTCTAAGAGGATCGAGTCAGGTTTGTGGAAGTTCATAAAAACAGGTGTCCCCCGAGGAAGCGGTCCCGGAACCCATTTCACGGAAATCTGGACCGTAAAACTCCCTAAGTACGACAGGACCTCGGATCTCGACGATACGCATGCGCGGGAAAAGGCAGCGACCTTAAGGATGATGAGTTCGATCCCGTCTCATTGAAGAAGTTCGGGGAACCACTCTCAAAAGAAACCATGATGTGGCGCCTCAACCTAGCGCCTGACCTCATAAACTCGCTTACCGTACTAGCAGATTCCTCCGTAGAAGCACACACTGATTCCATAGAAGTAGCAACGGGAGAGCTCAACAAATATGAGGCCGCACAAAGAGAGAATGAAATGCCACAGGAAGTCGCACCTTATTCCCTGATAGAGCGAATAAGATCGCCCCCGGTTTCGGGGCAACTGGGTAACACAGGACTTCGCCCGAAACCTAAACGAACCATGCCCGATGACTCCAGGACATTTCAAACGAAGCTTGATCAGATAACCAGCCGAGGTCTGGTCGGATGCCCATACCCGACACCCGCCATGAATCGGGGTCGTGGACGACCATCCGGGAGCATCCTCGGGCTCGGTATACCTAAGTAGGATCTCGGTAAAGAAACTAATGCCAAACAGATGAAGGTACCATCCATGCGCTGCGGATAGGAGGAAAGCCACAAGATGCAACCTACCTCGCAACGATCTGGAAATGGCTCGAGGGCAACATCCTCGAGGAATCTTCAACAGAACCAGATTCGATGAGGCATGGCCGGTAGGGGCACCCCGCCAAGCAGAATACGATTTCAGCATTGCTATACCAAACATCGTGATCACCATAAGTGAAACCAAGGACGCTGAATGATTCAGACCTATTCGCCAAGACCCCACCGAAGGAACCACAACCTGGCGCGGGAACCGCAGAGCGCGCGCGGCCACAGGGTCAAAAATGGCCACCAGCTCAGGAGGACAACAATCGTGCTACTCAATAAAAATTGCCACCGAGTACTGTCGAGCGATCAGGCTCGAATCCAGCCCCAAGAGAGGAAGGCAACCGGGAAGAATGAAGCAAACAAGCCGCGGTGTATTACCATGACAGTGGAGGAGCGGCAACACCATCCAAGGACTCATAAAATGGAGATTAAAAATGTTTGTCGCCGGGGGAAAATGGGTCCAGGGATATATCAGAAGACACCCTTACATCCAGAGAAAAGGACACCAAGACTTCGCCTCGGCCTCACACCGACGCATTGGTAACCCTCTCCCTCATTTGATTTATTTCAAATAAAACATGTGTTCATGAATTCAGGTGGTTCGATCAAGCATACCAACGATGTCGGACCAAAGTCAATGTGGCGATTCGGAATAACGAACCAAATCACTCCCGCACCTCGAATCTTTGATGGATTCCAAACAACGATCACCACAAGAAGCAGGAAGACCACTTTCTCGATACAACCCGCCTAAGCTCGAGCTGGGACGTCGAGCTCTGTACCATAAAAGAAGGTGCAAGGTACGAACGTCTTACTAAGATTGCCACGGGAACGCCACTCGGAGACAGCGTCAGCCCCATTTTGCCAAAAGAATGAAGTCCCACACAAGGGGCAAAATTAAAATGGTCGACAGGGAGCAATACGCGACGAGGAGAAATTCCTCGCTATATGGCGCATCGCCGGCATCAATGCCTCCACCCTCGGAAGTATCAAAGGGTAAGCAAACCACATCTTCGGCCGAGCCTGATTAAACACAGTGGAGGGCTGTATTAGGGCTTATGCCTCAAAAAGGCAGGAACATACCAAATCTAGGAGCGTCGCCTATGCATCCCGCAGTAAGGAAGAACTGCTTCACTCCTTTGTTATTGTTTTTTTCACTAACCAATATGCAGACAACCGGCCGGGACATTAGGAAATTCTAATTCCACCCGGGAATCCCAAGGCTTTAACAGGGCCCACCGCACTCTTTTCCCTCGAATCGTACTTCCACCCTAAAGAGGGTCTCGCCAACAATATTATTAGCGGAGCAATGTACCCCTAGAGGAGGATCTGATGAGATCATAGGCCTTCTTCTATAGTCAAACGACGAGCGATGATATTCTTTTGAGGGCGCCATCCCCTCGGAAGGACTAGGGAACGATAGACTGAGTTTCAATAGGAAATCATGTACCGGACCAAGTAGTCCGAGGAGCCATGCCCGCGCGGGCCGAGCTCACAATAATGAAACGATATGTGTTCACACAAAGAAATAAAAGGGTATCTTTTAGCATCGCATTCTCCAAACAAAGAAATCGCAGTGCACTCTCGGTAGGAACCCTTCCACTGAATACATCCCGAAATACTCGGGGACTTAGCGCCAACAATTCGGCACCGGCACGACCCCAGGGACGGAACTCTGGGCTCATAAAACTCCCGCAAGGTAACTCCGAGCTCATGAATAATGGCCTTCGAGCCTAAGCAAAATTGATGATTCGGAGACTGTCGCCAATCTCTATGCACTAGAAAACTCGAAATGTAAGACCTCGAGCGGGCAGACTTGGTGTAACCAGATCTATTCTACAAAGCAACAGAAACTATAAGACCTCAACAGGCATGATAAAACTGTAAGACCTCAACAAACATGATAAAACTGTAAGACCTCAACATGAATAATAAAACTGCAAGACCTGAACAGGAATGATAAAACTGTAAGACCTCAATAGGCATGAAAATCCTAAAGTTTTGGCTATATGTCGCATTTGTAAGAATCCTGAAAGGGCATACCCTCGGTACAGACGCCTAAACTTTCACTCGGGATAAAAAAATGGCTCCGGCCAAACACATATGACTACGGTCAAAACGGCTGATACATCCAAATTAATGTGACCCGAGGACGCCCGACCATCGCTAAACAAAATCGCAGGCCACTACTTCGAATATACTTTGGAAAGAACCGGCTAAAACAGGCTTCCCTCAGTAAGAAAAAACGATCTTTGACCATGTCAGCTCCAAATCACAAGGCTTTGACCTACTCAGCCTACGAGATATGAACCTTCTGAGGTGCTCAAACATCGCCAATAATGACTTGAAATCGAGGTTCTTCCAGAACCGACGACGGATCAGGCAAAATTATTTTAAAAGACCTTAACGAGCGGAAAACAAAGCCTACAAAAAGTCCACGGGCAAATCAGCATAAGAGCCATTGTCTCCAGCCAAACGAGCCTCCGAGCCGCACATTAAAAGGTCTCTACGACCAAACAGCGTAAGAGCTATTATCGCTAACTTGAAAATTGACAACTTGATAATTAAAATGAGCTCGAATAGTAACCCAATTCGGAGACCGAATTCAAAACAGTAAACTATACATGCCTTCGGGCCACATATTAAAAGGTCTCAATAACCAAAACAGCGTAAGAGGCACTATCACTAGTCTGAAAATCGAAAGAACTTAAAGGTCAATTAAAACTCGAATCGCAACGCGACTCGGAGACTAGACCCAAAATAGTTGAAACAACAAATGCCCGAGGGTGAGAAATAAAGGCCACTGTTGTCCACCCATGCAGGTAGGAAAGAACTTAAGGGTCAATTAAAGCTCGAATCGCAATGCGGCTGGGAGACTGGACCCAAAATAGTTGAAACAGCGAATGCCCAAGGGCAAGAAATGAGAACAATCACCATCCGCCCGCACGGGCACAAAAGACCGAAGGTTAGGCAAGCTCGATTCAAGCCCTAACTCGGAGACTGAGCCTAAACAACTTGGCAAAGCATAGAGGCCCAAACGCCTGCTCACGTCAAATATCGCACTTAAAAGCCTCCGGACCTACCCAATTAGTTCCGGACCTACAGGGCTCCCGCTAAACATGAAAGCCAGCCCTCCTGGTCAAAAGCAACACAGAAAGAGATGCAGAAGAAATAAAGCTTCAAGTTTCCTCTTATCTTACATACGCAAAAAAGGCACACTCTCCATCTACAAACATGCTCTACAGGTATCGAGTACAAAGCGGAAAAATAGCAGAATCTACACTTCGCTCAAAAGGACTACAACCTGTCAGATTCACTCTCCGCGATATTAGGAAAAAGTGATTGAGCGTCACGCTCGTCCGCTATTGCTCGAGCCAATTCCTCCAAGAGAACGAATCCCCTAGCGCCGATCTCTTCGGGACTTGCAACGAATCCAATTCCGTCTTTTTCTGCAGCTAAATATAACAAAAAGTGGGTTAACCTTAAGGTCCGAAAGGAGCGAAGCGCGTTCTACAAAATGTTACCTGCTCTATTAGATAGCTCTCATTTTTCGAGCGCCGGTGCACCTTATATCGCCAATGCAGAAACTCAACCTCCTTCTCCTCACTAAGGAGCCTAAGGGACTCGCCCTCGTCCAGAACTTTTCGAAGCCTGGCTCCTTGGCGAAGCAGCTCATACCTGAGCCTATCACAGGCCTGCAAAAGGAAAACTCGATGAAGATAGAAGGACGCGCAATACAGAAAAACTGCGCCTGAACTCACCACGAAGTGAAGCCGGTGGACTTCCTCGAAGTGAGAGCACACTCTCGTTGATCCTGCCTCTTTGGCCCCAGGAGAAACAACCTCGAGCGAAGCATATTAACTTAGAGGAATTGTCATCCAGGAATCAGAACCCCAGGAACAGCAGGCTCGGACGACGCCCTCTCCTCGAAGAAACAGGTCCGTTCAATGCCACTAAAAGCTCCATCACACTGCGGGTGCCAATCCCATTTATCACTATTGTCCCTCAGCTCGGAGGATGACACCTCCTTTCCCTCTTCGGAAGATCACTGCCTCATCCCAAGGAATCGCCTGATATTACAAACTGCAAAACCAGTACAAAAAAAAAGGGGAAAATTTCGCCTCAAATATACAAAGGCCAAGGCAAAGGCAGAGTGCGCGCATACCTTAGTATTTTGCTCCCCATCTAATGCGGAATACAGCTCGCCACCTACGCTCATCGCAGGTCGAATGTGTCACCAGCCTCCGGACCCAGCCGGGAAGGTCAAGAACTTTGCCTGGCGTCTATGAAGTTGCTGCAAAAGGGGAAAAACATGATTACTCAACTAATTTTCGCTATAAGCAAAATCTGAAAAAGCACCAGACGTTACACTCACGCACATAATTCCATCCCTCGGGAAATAGAAAAAGCTCCATAGGGATAATGTCGGCCGTCCGGATCCGGATAAACCAATTGGCCCACTCTCGACCTCCATTTTCTTCATCATCAATGACAAAAGGCGTGGTCAAACGACACCTCAGGGTTAGTAGGCCTTGGTGATGAAAGGGCCGGTATAACCTGAGGAGGTGGCTAAGCATGAATTAAAGCCCAGCCCTCTCCGCAAAGGACCTCATCATCAACACCACTCGCCAAAATGATTGATTTATTTGAGCCAAAGTAACCTGATACTTCAAGCAAAAATCAAGCATGACCTTATCAAGGGGGCCAAATGCGAAAGGATATAGGTATATGCTCAAGAAGACATCAGCGGAGTCCATAATACTCTCGACTGGGGAAAGCACCTGCAGCGTTATCCCCTCGCTCCATCCACAGTATCTCCTCACCATCTCAAGATGTTCCTCTCTTATCAAAGATACGGTCTTCAGAGCGAACTCCCGCGGTTCCTGAGCGTCGGGAGCAGCACTTCCCACTCCTCGCCGGCCCGGCCTTGATAGTTGCCATGACTATGGTAAAATTGACAGATCAGAGCAAGGACGTACGCCAACGCTTTTTGCTCCTGAAGAAATGAAGAACCCTATACCAAAGCGGGAGGACAATTATCTAAAATAGTGAGGTCTTTCGAAGAAGCTGAAGCCGACCCACATATATGCGAGAAGCAGCAACGACTCGTCTACCCGAAGTGAACCCCGGGAAACTAACAGCCTCGAAGCAAATCGATAGGGTGATACCCAATCCTAGAGGCATCCCTCGACGAGAAGCCAGGACTCAAGGAGTCGGCCGCATTATCTCCAATTTCGAGGCAGCATCCGACCCCGAGGACCTCTACCAAACAAAAAGTTGGGCTTTGGGAAGCTTTCAACGCCATCACTTAACTCAAGGTTGTACCTGGTCTCATAGTCTCCTTTTCTAAAAAATAAGCACGTGAAGCTTCGATCACGAAGGCTCCACGAAGGCTTGAGGCAGCGCCTGAGTACAGGCAACTCCTCAAAAGAAGTCTATCCCATATGCCTTAAAAAGTTATCTACATCAAGATCAAAAGGGGCCCCCAGGTACCCAAAGCAAACCTTCATTTAGGATAACATTCTCGGAAGCTCCAAAACTCGGCGTATTATCTCCATGCAACTCGGAGGGCCTAACAGCCCGGACCTATCAGATCTATTTAGGCTTGTTCCGAGGTACGACGAGGGGCTCAAAAAGAATCCCCATTGATCGGTAGAGGATCGAAAAGAATGCTCGCACCCGAGTTAGATATAAGCGGTCAACAATAAAGGAAGACATTCAAAAGGCCTCGAAGGGCACGAGAGCATGCAATTACAAGGCAAAAATTGAAAGCAAAAGTCAATGGGGTATATTCATATTCATAAAGATCCATGTACAATGTCCCTGGAGGGGTCATTACATATAATTACAAAAGCCTACAGAGGATCTATACGCATAAAGGAAGAAAGAAAGGGATGTACACGTGAAGTAAAAGCCCGAAGACCGATCCACCTTCAAAGGTCCGCCTCCTACAACAGGCACCTTCGGACGCACATCCTCGAAAGTTTCATCCTATCCTTCCACACTGATATCCCCAAGGGATAAGGCGAGTAGCAAGGAGGGATGAATAAATGGCGTAGCTCTCCAAAGCTCGAAGACCGTCACTGGCCAAGAGAACCTCGAAGAGACAGCAGACCAAACAAGCCTCGGTCCCGCTTGCACGGCTACATAGAATCCACTTCTTGGAACGTCTAGCTGTGCAATCCCCCAACTCGGGGCAGAGCACCACGTCGAGTCGAGGTATGAAGGTGAGCAGTGGTGTATAATTCGAGCCCCCTTTTGATCAGCGGTATGTAATCCTAAGAGCTTTCTGCGAATAAGGAAAGTTGTCCCTCGTATGTCATCATCTCGATCCAACAGCAACAGCCACGGGAAACATGTCAATGACCACAGCAGCAACAGGGCAGCACGATCATGCTCGACAAAGGGAAGCCCCGGCAAAAGGCCACAACACAATCTAAGAGAGCTCTGCCAAACGGTCTTGAGGCTATGATCCCCAAGCATGATCTTCAAGGATAGAGGAAGATGGTAAGAAGAGATGGGCAAATGAGCCAATGAAAGCACTAGGATAGGAAAAACAACACCAAGGCACCCCATTTATAGGGGGTAATAACACAGTCATCGAGGCTTTGGAAGATTGACCGGCGGATGCGGTTACTACATTCTTGAAAGACAGAATTGTTAGTGGTACACTCACCTTGAACAACGAGAATCGACAGTGTATTGAATGATGTCGAAATGCACAAGTCCATGGGATACCCCGATCACCACAAAAGCTCACGCCATGAGTCGCATCATTGGTATGACGTCGATGTAAGAAGCTCAAGGAGTCAAGTGTCAGAAACATTTCCCATCACTTTGTTCTGGGAAATGTGGAGACTATCTGTACGCGGCGAAATTAGAGGACTTGATTTCTCGCTATCAAGTCATTTCGGAAGAACGCCTCGAGACCCCGAGGATGGGAAGCTACGACCAAGTTCCCTACCTAGGAGCTCATCGAGGCCCGATTCAGAGAAGATGGAAATCGAAGCCAGAACATGAAGGGGAAGCTCCCAAGGAATGCGGCTAGGTCTGGCAAAGCCGGCCTATCCAGGGCCTACGCCGAAACGTTGCATCTAGCCGTCCCATCTCCATACTTAACAATTAATGCATGTTGTACTATAGTCGAGTTCCCCTCCTATATAAAGGGAACTCGCATTACCTTGTAAAGGGCTGATGTTGCTCCATTTCTCCACAAGTTCAATAATATCTCTCTCTATCTCTACTTTCTAACTTGCTCATTCTCACTAGCCCGAGGCCACTTTAATATTTATCGCTTTCTTACTTGTTCTTCATTTTATCACTTGGTATTAGCCGTAAAGAGCTTTATTTAATCAAATATTAGTTTTTATCCCATTCTCGATCACCCCCGATAGCTTGAGCTCGACCCGAACACCGACCCCGAGGTCCCCCATCGACCAGTCCGACATCCGGGCAACAGGCCCCTCGATTTGATTACTGCCTCGTTTTAGCTTGCATTTCATCGTTAAACTTAACATTCCTAGCATCAATTGCCCTAAACAACTAGCTTGAGAGTAGATCACGTATTTTTAGAATCCCATTTACAAATTTAATTATTGTTACCATTTTCACGGTAAACATGATTTAAAGCAAAGGGGTATTGTTGAATTTCAACAAAAGTTTCTTAGGCTTTCTCATTATGGTGGAGGTATTATCAATGATGAAAAAAGAAAAGCACAGGAGATTCAAAGATAGTTTAATTGATTTTATTCGAAAGTCTATGGTGGTCCTGCCATATGAAATTTTTTTCCAAACGAGTTAGAGCTGCTCTTTGCTGGGAATGAATTGACAAGGAGCAAGCTAGTATAAATAAAAATAGGTTCAGAAAAGCTAATTCAGATTATGGCAGTTCATCCAAAAGGGGAAGTTTTCGATATGACCCGATGGTCATTTGTGTATTTGCACCCCGTTTTCCCTTTTGATTCCTCGCATATGTGTAATTTTGGCTTTATTGCATACGGGGTTGATTGGTTTTGTTCTGGAAAGATTTCGGATTGATTTACACCCTTTGGTTCTTGGCTTAGAAGTATAAGTTAAAAATATTGACCAAACTTTGGCTTTTGTGAAAATGATCCAGAAATGGTGTTTTGATGGCTCCAATTGTTTTGTATTGTGATTTTAGACTTGGGTGTATGCTCAGAAATCAAATTCGGTAGTCCATAGGTTAATTTGTGTTGTTTCACTAAAAATTGACAATTTGAGGTTTAGAAGTTTGACCGTATGTTGACTTTTGGCTATCAAGTTCAGAATTCGTTTTGGGACTTAGAATATGTTAGTTATGTTATTTAGAACTTGTCGGCAAAATTTGGTATCAATTGGAGTTGGTTTGATATGATTCAGACGATTAGTTGCAATTCTAGAAGTTCTTGAACTTTACTTTGAAGTTCATGTGTTTTGGTGTTCGATTCATAGTTCTAGATGTTATTTTTGTATTTTGATCATGCGAGAAAGTTTGTATAATATTTTTAGACTTGTATAGATATTTGGTTTGTAGCCTCGAGGGCTCAGATGAGTTTCAGACGTGATTCTGAATGTTTTGGACTGAAACTGTAATTGATGGTGTGCTGGTGCTCTGATTTTGCAATTGCGAGAACCAGCTTCGCGAGTGTGAATAGACAGGGGATAGTCTAATGTCGCAATTGAGACCTTCCCCTTCACATTTGCAATGTCAGTAGTCCTAGGTTGGGGTCGCAATTGTGACCACTTGGTCGCTTTTGTGATGGCCACCATCTTCGCAATTGAGAAACTTTTGTCGCAATTGTGAATTCTGTTGAGGCTATCAGGGTTAACAAGTGTGAACCTTGATTCGCAATTGTGAGGGTTCTCAAATGCTAACCCTGTGTCACAAATGCAACATCTGCAGGTGGATATAAGGGCTAGAAAGTCTGGATTTAGTCTCGTTTCTCATATTTTAGAACCCTAGACTCGGTAAGAGGCGATTTAGAGAGAGGATTTTCATCTACAAACATTGGGTAAGTTATTCTAATCCTTTTCCAACTATATTCCATGATTATATCTTAGATTTAACATCAAAATTATGAGAATCAAAGAGGAAAATTTGGGAAATTTTGTCAAGTTTTTGAAAAATGAAGAATTGAGTTTGAGAGTCGATTTGGACTCGGATTTGAAAACAAAACACATATATAGACTCACGGGGTTATGGGTAGTCAGAATCTACCCTTGGACCCGGGTTTTGATCAGGTGGGGCCCAGGGTAGACTTTTGTTGACTTTTTGAAAAATGTATAAAGATCATAACTTTATGTATTGTACTTATTTTCTCTTGCATTGTATGATGTTATTAAGTCACTTTTGGTTAGATTTGAGCCGTGTGGAGGCAAATTTTAGGGGAAAACTATTTTCGAGGATTGTGTTGGCCAAAAACTATTTTCGAGGATTGTGTTGGCCTAGTTGAGGTAAGTATCTTGGCTTACTTTGTGTGGGGGAACTACCGCTTAGAATTTGAGTTGATTGTACTATATGTGTTATGTAAAAACCATGTACATAAGGTGACAAGTGGGTACATAAGCTATATGTGGTAATTGATCTATTTAGGTTGTTTAGACTCTTTCCATGTCTTTAATTGAATTGTCATAACATGGTATATCCCTCATTCCTAATCAACCTCACATGTTTTAATCTACTCTTACATGTTTTATTTGACATTGTTAATACTTGTTTTGTCTCTTACTTGTTATTTTGCTCTTATATGCTTTAGTTGAAGTTATTGCCTTCCTTATTGTCATGTTACTTCTTAGATTGTTGAATTAATTTTATTTGAAGTTGTTATTTCGTGGAATATCTTCTTGTTGAGTTATTGATGTTGAAGTGTAAAAGCCGTTATCACATTAAGGTAAAGTTGTTTATTGTTGAAATATATTTCTTGTTGAGCAATTCACAATTTATTTTGTTATCATTGAGATTATTGTACACATTGTGGTTGAACCATGGCAGTTTTTTGTGGAAACATTAGTATTGTTGATTCTCTCGGCAAATTGTGGCATATAGGAACTTGTAGTTCGAGTTGTAATTGTGTCGTGATATTGATACACATGCAGTAGTATATGTCTAGGGGTTGATACGCATGCGGTGAGATAAGGTAGGATTGATATGCATGTTGCTAGTAGGGTAACTGCTTGAAGCCACGTGGTGAGATAAGGTGGGGTAAAACGCGGGTAGTTATTTCAAGAAAATGATTTTCAAAACTAAATATAAGGATTCCGCGGTGATATAAAGAAAGATTGTAATTGAAATTATAAAATGTGAATACGAAGCGGTACCTCGATTGTGATTCTTTATATTTCATATTGGAAAGAGTTATTGGTTGAATAGTTTTTGTTGCATTTATTCTTCCTTGTCTTACCATTTTGTCCGTATTTGACTATTTGTGGTCTTCATTATTGGCTTCTTTCTTGTTAACTTTTGCTTGCAATTCTGTCATTAGCTTACGCTACTAAACTGCTTTGTTACCATTCGCTTCTCCGCTTTTCATTACTTCTCATTGTTATATTTTTGTTCCGTTTATCTTGTCCTAGTAGGTGTCTTGACTTGCCCTCGTCACTAATCTACTGAGGTTAGGCTTGATACTTACTGGGTAACATTGGGGTATACTTATACTACGCTTCTGCATATTTTTATGTAGATCCAGGTACATCTGCTAGTGTTGGATGCTAGTGATTGATTGACTAGCTACTTTTGGAGACTTAAGGTATTCTTGCTTGGCGTCCGCAGGCCTCGAAGTTACCCTCTATTTTTAGACATTCAACTATTTTTTTCTTGTTCCAGAACAGTATTGTACAACGAGACTATTAGTACATTCTTGTGGAGCTTATGACTCTGTTCCACCAGGTTTTGGGAAGTTGTTGTCAGTTGTATTGTTGAGTTCTATTAAGAAGGTTTACATGGTTAAAATTTGAGGTTTTATTAATATTATTTCCATTATTTCTCTCTACATATTAGGCTTACCTACTCTTGCTACTAGGTTAATGCCATGCAATTGCTATTATTTTATAATATGAGGATGAGAGTAAAAGCACGAAGGATGATGTCAAACAATTATTTTATATTATCATATGAGGATGAGAGTAAAAGTAAGAAGGGTGACATAGTACAATTATTTTTACATTATAATATGAGGATGAGAGTAAAAGCATGAAGGATCATGTCGTACAATTTTTTTTAGTTTCATTGCTCTTTACTTTGATATTTGGAATATGAACTTGGCCTTGTGGTT
Source organism: Nicotiana sylvestris (assembly GCF_000393655.2). Lineage (NCBI taxonomy): Eukaryota > Viridiplantae > Streptophyta > Magnoliopsida > Solanales > Solanaceae > Nicotiana > Nicotiana sylvestris. The sequence goes on from NC_091061.1 coordinate 83,138,160, forward strand.
TCTTTATTTAGTTTTGAAAGAAGCTTACTATGTGACACTTTACTTTATGTTTCCTATTTAAGCCCCTTTACTTATGTACTTATTATCCCTTTAACTTGTCATTATCCTGTTTTTATATTTGATACTCTATATGTTATTTTATTATTTTTTGATATATTACTGCACAGGTTCATTGTAGGCATCTTGTCTTAGCCTCGTCACTACCTCCTTGAGGTTAGACTCGATACTTACTCAGTACATGGTCGGTTGCACTCACTACACTTCAGTACTTCTTGTGCAAATCCAAATATTAGTACTAGTGGAGTCCCAAGATGTGCTTAGCAGATACCGGACAGGTGATTCAAGGTAGAGCCGTATTCTGTTTGCAAGCCTTGAGTCATCTTCTTATTTCTATTGTATTATTTCTATTTTTTGAACAGTGTTGTATTTCTTTCAAAATGGCGTATGTAGCAAAATCTAGAAGCTCATGTACTTGTGACTCCATGACTAGGGATGGTTTGCGTTAGATGTTTAATTTAGACTAATATATTTTTCTCCAATTTGTTATTATCCTATGCTATTGTCCTGCTTTTAGTCATTTATTGCAATTGTTTCATATTTTACTATTGTGTGTTGGCTTGCCTAGCAAGCAGTATTAGGCATCATCATGACCCCAATTGGTTAGGATTTTGGATCGTGACAAATTGATATCAGAGACCTATGTTGCATAGGTCTCACGAGTCATGAGCAAGCTAAGTAAAGTCTTTAAGATTGGTATGGAGATGTTTGAACTTATCTTCTATAGGCTATAAGGCTTTAGGAAACATCACTTTCTTTCTTTCTCTATCGTGCGACTTTGTTTTATCACTGAGTTTGAATAATTATTCAATTATTCTCTCAAAGATGGTGAAGACACATATGTCATCCGCAGTTGATTAGGAGACAGAGCCCCTGATCGTAGCCACTACTAGGGGTAGGGGCTGGGGTCGAGCTAAATCCAAAAGTAGAAGCAGAGCTCAGCCCAGAGCACATGCAGCAACACCCATTATCGAGCCTCAAATAGAGCAGGACGATGAGATCCCTGTTCCGACAGAGCTAGTAGGACTAGCTTAGGCCCCAGGAGGGTTCATCGGTACCAGTTCTTCAGGACGCCTTAGTCTGCATCGGTGGTCTCATGAAGAGTATGGCTTAGGCTGGTGTGCTTTGTATGGCACCAGCCATTGCTCAAGCCGGGGGAGGATCCCAGACTCCCGCTAAACATACTCCGGAGCATATGGCTCATGGTTACTAGACCCTAGGGTTTCTACTAATTGGGACAATTTAGCCTATTGTTGTAACACAGCCCAGGGAGAGACCCGCAATGTCAGCTGATGAGTTCAAGAGATTGGACATGTTGAGCTTGTTGTATCCCCCTCACTTTAGTAGTACACCTTTCGAGGTCCCCCATGATTTCTTGGACCGTTTCCATGAGATTTTACACAACATGGGGATAGTGTAGTCCAAATGAGTTTCTTTCATCATATTTCAAATCCACGGTTCTGCCAAGAGGTGGTGGCAGGTGTATAAGAAAGGTAGGCCAGCAGGATTGCCTCCTCTCATACGATCTTAGTTCTCATAGTTATTCTTGGAGAAAGTTTACTTTGTTCACTCAGAGAGAGGAGTTTCACAGTCAGTTCAAGTGCCTTTAGTAGGGTAGCATGACTGTTACTCCAAATGAGACTAGATTTGTGAATATGTCATGCCATGAACCTATCTTGATCTTTACTAAGAGGGAGAAGGTGTAGAGTTTCATTGTGAGCCATACATGTGGCATCAGACTTCAGATGTCCAAAGAGACCAAGTCTGAGATTTCATTCACTCGGGTAGTGGATATCGCCAGGAGGATTGAGCGTATCAAAGGACGGGCTAGGGATACGACCTCTAACAAGAGGCCCAGTCATTTTGGAGAATTTAGCGGTGCCTCGTCTGGAGGCAACGATTCTTTTGGTAGAGGTTATCCTATTAGGTCAGTTCAATCAGCTCTATAGGCCATCTATGGTGCTTCAAGAAGCCATAGTGCTTATGGATCTTGTCCCGAGCAGCTAACATATAGTGTACCTCAAGCTCTGGTTAGTGCACCCATAATACAGAGTTAGCAGGGTGGTCATTTAGGTAGGCAGGGACAATTCCATAGTCAGTAGTCACATTAGCCGATGGCTAGTTATACATATGGAGATCTAAGGCACGTCATAAAGTTTTTCCCTAGGTCATAGAGAAAAATGCCACAGTAGGGTACTCGTGCCATAGTGGCGGAACCAATAGCTCTATCACCTACACAACTAGCTAGAGGCAAGGGTCATGCAGCTCAAGGTAGGGTCCAGTCAATTAGAGGTGGAGTCCAATCATTGAGAGGTTGTCCCAGAGGTGGAGGACAAGTTGGTAGGGCTCAGCCTCATTGTTAGGCATTCCAGCTAGACTTGAGTCTGAGTCATCCGATGTAGTTATTATAGGTATTATCTTAATCTTTTGTAGAGATGCTTCCGTGTTGTTTGATCCGATTTCTACATATACATGTATGTCTTTATATATTTGCATCGTATTTGATTATGCCTCGTGATTCTCTTGATGTTCCTATTTCTATGTCTAAACCGGTTAGAGATTTCATAGTAGTTGTTCGAGTGTATCAGTCTTGTGTTGTTACTATTAAAGGTTTTGATATAGTAGTTGATCTTTTGTTGTTGAATATGGTTGAGTTTGAGGTTATTTTTTGTATGGATTGGTTATCCCCGTATCACGCTATCTTAGATTGCCATACCAAGACTGTGACTTTAGGCATGCTGGAGTTGCCTAGATTAGAGTGGATAGGGATCCACGATCACTCCACTAGCAGGGTGGTTTCATATTTGAAGGTTATGCATATGGTCGAGGAGGAGTGTTTGGCATATTTGGCTTATATATGTAATTCTAGTGCAAGTTCGTTCTATATATTCAGTACCAGTTGTGAGTGAGTTTTCTAAGGTGTTTCCTCTAAATTCTTAGGGTATGCCACCTGACAAGTTTATTAACTTTTGCATTTATTTGGTTCTGGGCACTCAGCCTATTTCAATTCCACCATACCACATGGATCTAATTGAGTTGAAAGAATTGATGGATCGGTTGCAAGATTTGGTTGACAAGGGATTCACCAACCGAGTGTTTCACCTTGGGGTGCGCCAATGTTGTTTGTTACGAAAAAGAACGGATCCATGAGGATGTGCATAGATTATCAGCAGTTGAACAAGGTCACTATAAAGAATAAGTATTTCTTTCCTCGAATTGATAATTTATTCGACCGACTTAAGGTTGCCAAGGTGTTTTTCAAGATTGATGTGAGATCTGGTTACCATCAGATGAAGGTTAGGGCATTAGATGTCCGTAAGATTGCTTTTAGGCGTCGTTAGGGTTATTACAATTTTTTAGTGATGTCATTTTGTTTGACTAATGCCCTAGAAGCCTTCATGGATTTGATGAACCGAGTGTTCAAGCCTTATCTGGATTTCTTCATGATTGTCTTCATTATTGATATTATAGTTTACTCTCGCAATAGAGAGAAGCATGAGCAGCACCTACAGATTGTAATTCAGACTTTAAAGTATCATCAACTATATGCTAAGTTTTGGAAGTTTGGGTTCTTGTTAGACTCAATTGCCTTTTGTGTCATGTTGCGTCTTCGGAGTGTATCAAGGTCGATACTAAGAATATTAAGGCAATTCAGAATTGGCTTAGACCTACTTTAGCTATAGATATCCGGAGCTTCTTAGGTTTGGTGAGTCACTATCGTCGGTGTATGGAGGGGTTTTCACTATCTCAGCCCTGTTGACCAAGTTGACTAAGAAGGGTGCTCTTTTCAGATAGTCCGACGAGTGTGAGGAGATATTTAAGAAGCTCGAGACTGCCTTGATTGCATCCCCAGTGTTGGTGTTTCCCACAGGTTAGGGATCTTACACTTTATTTTGGTGCATCGTGTGTTAGACTTAGCGCGGTATTAAGGCATGATGGTAGGGTGATTTCCTATACGTCTTGTCAGTTGAAGGTCCATGAGAAGAATTACTCTATGCATGACTTGGAGTTAGCATCCATTGTTCACACACTCAAAATTTGGAGGCACTATCTCTACGGCATTCCATGTGAGGTCTACACCGACCATCAGACTCTCCAACATTTATTAAAGCAGAAAGATCTTAATTTGAGGCATAAGAGAAGGTTAGAGTTATTGAAAGACTATGATATTACCATATTATATCATCTGGGGAAGACTAATGTAGTGGTTGATGCCTAAGTAGGGAGGCGGAGAGCATGGGCAGTTTGGCATTTTTACCGGTGGTGGATAGGCCATTAGCCATGGATGTTCAGGCTTTGGTCAACTAATTCATAAAGTTAGATGCTTCGGAACCTAGTAGGGTTATTGCTTGTTTTATGGCACAATTATCGTGGTTGGAGCTCACCAAGGCTCTCTAGTTTGATTATCCTCACTTGTTGGTGTTGAAAGAAACTGTGCAGCGGAGTGGTGCAAAGAAGGTGATGATTGGGGATGATGGTGTCATGTGGCTTTAGGACCGGATTTTTGTTTTGAATGTTAATGGGTTGAGAGAGTTGATCCTTATGGAGGCTTACAGTTCACGGTATTCCATTCACCTTGGTGTTATGAAGATTTATCGTGACTTGAAGCAGCATTATTGGTGGCTAAAGATGAAGAAAGATATTGTTGGGCATGTCTCTTGGGACTTGAATTGTCAACAGGTGAAGTATGAATATCAAAAACCGAGTGGGTTGACTCAGATATTAGTGATATCGGAGTGGAAATGGGAGCGCATCATGATGGACTTTGTGGTAGGCTTACCACAGACCTTGAGGAAGTACGTGTTGTTTGGATCATTGCGGACCGGTTGACTAAGTTCACACACTTCATTCTGATGATGACATCATATTCTTCAGAGCAGTTGGCTTAGATATATATCTGGGAGATTATCCGCTTGCACGATGTTACCTTTCTATCATTTCAGAACGGGACATACAGTTCATTTCATACTTTTCGAGAGTTGTGCAGTGTGAGTTAGGCATGCTGGTCGATCTGAGTACCACATTTCATCCTCAGATGTTGCAGGCATGCTCTATGGAAGACATGTTGCAGGCATGCTCTATGGATGTCAGGGGTCAGTGGGACCATTTTGTACCTCTAACGGAGTATGCCTACAATAACAATTATCATTCAAACATATAGATAGCTCTGTATTAGTGTCACACCCCAAAAACCGAGGGGCGCGACCCGCGCTCGACCGGGTAGCCCCCAGCCAAGCAGACCTGGGTGCCTTTCCTATTCCACGTGATACCCTGCATTTCCATTACACATTAACCAAGTGAAATAGCCATTTATAAATTTAAACACATTCTTACGAGATTTACATAACATATATAGTTACTTGGCGTGGTTTACAAGTTATGCTGCCCAAAATACATAAGTACATAACCCACGTTCCCTGTCTACGGAGCCTCTAAATACAACTGAAGAATAATACGGAAATGCCGGCAACAAGGATCCGGCTATACCTTACACAAATACCAAAATAAGACTCCGGGAAGAAAAGAGGCATGAGCCACGCAGGGCCCCGAGAGGAAAGGGGCTCACCAATTCAGTTGACGGGAGATGAAGGAGTGCTACTGTCGGTGGGCTGGAGTACCTGTTATGGAACCACCTACAATCATAACACGGATGTAGCACCCCCGGCAAAAGGGACGTCAGTACATTTGAATTGTACTGGTATGTATAAACAAACTTTACCCCAAGTAAAATCAAAAAATACACAGATAACAAACAGTAATAGAATCAACAATCAAATGCATATGAAAGGAACAAGCAAAGCCAAACAACTCCACAATCTCTCCTTTTCCCCTTTCAACATTATTTCATCACATCAATGGTTTCACAACTTTCACATATTTTTATTTCAATAGTGATTTCGATCACTTTTCCACCCTTTTTCCATAGCCTGGTACACAAGATCTGGCCCTAACAATTCTGCTTCACCCACTTCGAACCATCCAATTGGAGACTTACATCTCCTCTCGTACAATGCCTCAAATGGGGCCATCTGAATGCTAACATGAAAGCTGTTATTGTAAGAAAATTCTATAAGTGGCAAGTTATCATCCCAATTACCTTTGAAATCCAAGACACAAGCCCGTAACATATCTTCAAGCGACTGAATAGTCCGTTCCACTTGACCATCAGTCTACGGATGGAAAGCCGTGCTAAGATTCACCTGAGTACCCAAACCTTGCTGAAATTTCTTCCAAAAATTAGCTGTGAACTAGGCCCCTCGATCTGAGATAATAGAAAGTGGAGTGCCATGAAGCCTTACTATTTCCTTGATATACAATTGAGCATATTGTTCCACAGTATCCGTGGACTTGATTGGCAAGAAGTGAGCTGATTTGGTGAGTCGATCCACTATTACCCAAATTGAGTCGAACTTGTGCTGAGTGCAAGGTATCCCTACCAAGAAATCCATGTTGATCATCTCCTATTTCCACATTGTTATTTCCATAAGCTGAGTTAACCCACCAGGTCGCTGGTGCTCAGCTTTTACTTGCTGACAAGTCGGACATTTAGATACAAAGTCCGCCACACCCCTCTTCATACCGTTCCACCAATAAATTTCCTTGAGGTCACAGTACATTTTTGTAGAACCTGGGTGCACAGAATACCTGGAATTATGAGCCTCCCCCATTACCCTCCCCCGAAGATTATCCACATCTGGAACATATAGCCTACCTTGACATCGTAATACACCATCCTTACCACCGAGCGAAAATGTCAAAGTCTTGTTATTCAAAACGGCCTCCTTCATCTGTGCTAATACTGGATCAATGAGCTGCTTTTCCTTGACTTTCGCTACCAGTGATGATTCTTCTCCATTACGCACCATAACCTTCCCCTCGTCTGAGGTCGAAATACGAACCCCCAGACTGGACAATTGATAAACCTCCCGAGCCAAAGGCCTCTGATCCGCTCCCAAATGAGCCAAACTACCCATGAACTTCCGACTGAGAGCGTCGGCCACCACATTCGCCTTCCCTGGATGGTATAAAATATCCATATCATAATCCTTGATCAATTCTAACCACCGCCGCTGCCTTAAATTCGCCTTCCCTGCCTTATTGGAGACTCTTGTAGTCCTAGAACACATCCACATGGACCCCATAAAGATAATGCCACCATATTTTCAAGGCAAATACAACTGCCGCAAGCTCCAAATCATGCGTTGGATAATTCTTCTCGTGATTCTTGAGTTGCCTTGAAGCATACGCTATAACCTTCCCATGCTGCATCAACACACACCCCAAACCGACCCTAGAGGCATCGCAATAAACCACCAATCCTTCCGTGCCTTCTGGAAAGGTCAATATCTGCGCCAAGGTCAATCTCGACTTCAATTCCAGAAAACTTTTCTCACAAGCGTCGAACCATTGGAACTTAACTGCTTTCTGCGTCAACTTAGTCAAAGGGAAGGGGAGGGTAGATAATCCCTCCACAAACCTCTGATAATACCCCGCTAAACCCAAGAAGCTACGGATCTCCATCGGGGTCGTGGGTCTAGGCCAATCTTTTACTACTGCAATCTTCTGGGGATCCACCTGAATCCCTTCACTAGAAACAACATGGCCCAGAAAGGTAACAGACTCCAACCGAAATTCACATTTTGAAAATTTAGCATACAACTGGTGCTGATAAAAGGGTCTGCAAAACTGCCCTGAGGTGATCGGCATGATCCTCCCGGCTCCGCGAATAAACAAGGATGTCATCAATGAAAACAATCACAAAGCAGTCTAAAAATGGCTTGAAGACCCGATTCATAAGATCCATGAAAGTTGTCGGGGCGTTAGTTAGCGCAAAAGACATGACCAAGAATTCAAAGTGACCATAGCGAGTTCTGAAAGCGGTCTTAGGAATATCCTATTCTCTGATCTTAAATTAGTGATACCCGGACCGTAGATCAATTTTGGAAAAGAACCTTGCACCTTGCAATTGGTCAAACAAATCATCTATCCGAGGCAAAGGATATTTATTCTTGATGGTGACCTTGTTAAGCTGCCGATAATCAATACACATCCGGAGCGACCCATCCTTCTTTCTGACAAAAAGAACCAGGGCACCTCACGGTGACACACTTGGCCGTATGAACCCCTTTTCTAATAAATCCTTCAGTTGTTCCTTTAACTCCCTCAACTCCGCTGGCGCCATTCTGTATGGTGGAATAGATATCGGCCGCGTATCTGGCAATACATCAATCCTGAAATCAATCTCTTTATCTGGCGGGATCCCTAGAAGCTCGTCCGGAAACACTTCAAGAAACTCATTCACGACTAGAACGAACTCGGGGACAGACACCCCTTCCTAATCATCTTCGAAGCCTTAAGGTAGGAAATAAACCTACCTTTCGGCACCACACCATTTCCCTTCAACTCAATAACCGGCTCATTAGGGAACTCAAGCCTCATGACTCTCGTTCGGCAGTCAAATTTAGCAAAGCACGAATAAAGCCAGTCCATTCCCATAATCACATCAAAATCCACCATTTCAAGCTCAATAAGATCGGCCATGGTAGCACAACCATATACCATGACAACACAATTCCTATAAACTCGCGTGGCTGTAATAGAATCACCAACCGGAGTCGATACAGAGAACAGCTCATGAAGTTGTTCGGGTTATACCCCAAAACTTGAAGCAATGAATGGGTTGACATAAGACAAAGAGGACCCTGGATCAATAAGAGCATAACAATCAATGTCTTGAACAGACAAAATACCTGTAGCAACATCTGGGGAGGCCTCTGCACTCTGGCGACCACTCAAGGCGTAAAACCGGCTGGATACACCTCTACCACGAGCTCCACCCCTAACTATACTGCACCCTACTAGGGCTGGAGGACGCACGGATGATGTGGCAGCTGAAGAAACGGATGTCTGAGCAAATCCCCCACCCATGCCCTGACTAGGTGCACGGCAGTCCCGCTGGATATAACCTCTCACCTCGCATCTATAACACATCGGAATATCCAAATAACAAGTCTCGGAATGGAACCTCCCACACTTGGGGCATGAATCCCTCCCCTGCTGTTGTGATCTCCCTACTGGACGACCGGAATGATGGGGTCTCCTACTGTCTGAACTTGATCTCAAGTGACTGCCCTGCAGATAACTGTGCACAGATGGCGGTGCGCTTGCTGAGGACTGGGCATATGACTGGGACAGCCCTGATGGCCCTCTCCCCGGAACTGGTCTCCCTGAGTGACCCACTGATCGGGCCCTGCTGCTACTCTCCCTTTCTTCCCGATCAGCCCACAATCTTCCCATAATTCATATCTGAGTGTAAGGCCGTTGTAGCAGCCTCATTCACCACCAAAGGACTAAGACCCTGAACGAATCGCCGAACTCGAGCATCCATGGTTGACACTAACTTAGGAGCATACTTGGACAACCACACAAACTCTATGTGGTACTCCCAAACACTCATACTGCCCTGCTTGAGGACCTCAAACTCTGTGGCACGGGCCGCCATTGTCTCGATAGGCAAGAAGTGGTCCATGAATGCATCTACAAACTCATCCCATCTAGCCGGAGGTCTTCCCTCCCCACAGGAATCCTCTCACATCTCGAACCACGAATACGCTGCTCCCCTCAACCTGTATGAAGCCAACTCAACCCTTTCCGTCTCTGTAGCCTTCATCACTCGAAGGGTCTTATACATTTCATCAAGGTGCATATCGGCCTCTGGGTCTGTGCCAGTGAACTCTAGAGGGGCCAACCGCAGAAACTGGTTGACTCTGGAGCGGGCAGAATCTCCCTGTCCGCTGGGGGGCGCAGGGGCATCATGAGATTTCTGGGCCTAAGCGGCCACTAACTGGGTCAACATATGGATGGCTCCTCTAAGGTCCCCATCAGAAACCCCGGGACCGGAAGCTAGAATTGCATCAAGATCAGGAATATCAGCGGGAGAGATGGTAGCACCCTCTGCCACAGCTGGAACAGGAATACTTGGATCTGGAATAGATAGGCCAGGCAGATTCGGGACTGGGGAGTCACTCTCACCCACGACATCAGGTACATGATTCACAGCCACACTTAGGGTGGCATTGGCCCTGAGGCCGAGTCTAGCTCTCTTCATAGGTGCCATTACTGAAAATTTGGAACAGAGCACGAGTTAGATGTAAATACTTCCACTTTTCACTCCACCGCACGATATAGAGTAACAAAGAAGAAGGTAATTTCCTAAATTCCCATGTAGCCTCCAACTTATAGATGTGGTCGACAACACACCGATAAGGAGGACTCTACTAGACACGGCTCCGAGACATCCTAGGACACTTTAAAACCTTAGGCTCTGACACCAAGTTTGTCACGCCCCAAAAGGCGAGGGGCGCGATCGGCGCTCGACCGGGTAGCCCCCAGCCAAGCGGACCTAGGTACCTTTCCTATTCCACGTGATACCCTGCGTTTCCATTACCCATTAACCAAGTGAAATAGCCATTTATAAATTTAAACACATTCTTACGAGATTTACATAACATACATAGTTACTTAGCATGGTTTACAAGTTATACTTCCCAAAATACATAAGTACATAACCCACGTTTCCTATCTATGGAGCCTCTAAATACAACTGAAGAATAATACGGAAATGCCGGCAACAAGACCTCGGCTATACCTTACACAAATACCAAAATAAGACTCCAAGAAGAAAAGCGGCATGAGCCACGCAGGGCCCCGAGAGGAAAGGGGCTCACCAATTCAGCTGACAAGAGGTGAAAGAGTGCTACTGTCGGTGGGTTGGAGTACCTGTTATGGAACCACCTACAATCATAACACGAATGTAGTGCCCCCGGCAAAAGGGACATCAGTACATTTGAATTGTACTGGTATGTATAAATAAACTTTACCCCAAGTAAAATCAAGAAATACACAGATAATAAACAGTAATAGAATCAATAATCAAATGCACATGAAAGGAACAACCAAAGCCAAACAACTCCACAATCTCTCCTTTTCCCCTTTCAACATTATTTCATCACATCAATGGTTTCACAACTTTCACATATTTTTATTTCAATAGTGATTTCGATCACTTTTCCACCCTTATTACCTCGGCCACCCTTATCACCACAACCCATACCTTATTACTTCGTGTTGAGGCGCGCAACCCAATCCCACCTGACAATAATATTTCACACAACAACAACAACAACAATTCACAAAGAGTGTTCATAAACATCAATACCATTTCCAACATATACAATAACCCGTACACAATTCAAGTCACAATGATAATTGCCCACAACAAGTCACGTATGATATTGCCACAGTTGTTTCAATTGTATCAATTATGATTTCTTTCCATCGTTTGTTCCACAGCTCTTACCACGTAACACATTCATACCCACACGCACTTTTGTTATTGCCATTTTACTCGCACCACTATAACGGAAAACTTAACCAACAACGTTCAAGGCACATTAATCACAAGAATTTCACAAATAGTCCACATAAGTAACACATACCAATTACTCGTACACCAACAAGGTGAATTCCCTTTTTAACTTCTAATTTAAATTCACCAACAGCCTAGTACCGTCAATCTAGTTCACAAGTTAGCACATATAACTTAGAATTGAAGTTCACAAACTCAGCCCGAACTTACTTAGGTTTCCAACCCCTCTTTTGCAAATCTTTAGATCTACCCAATTCCTCCTACTAGATTCTAGGTTTTAAAGGACATGCATGTGTATCTCAACTTCCATTTTCAAGAATTAACGCATGAGAATCCCCCTTTTTGTTTAAATCTGAAAACAATGAAAAGGGGTTGGGGATTTTACCTTCAAGAACGGAGATGAAGACAATTACTTGAAATTCCCCGGCCCGAGTGACTTTGAAAAATCAAATTGATGAAGGTAGGACTTTATCTCTCAAGAATTCTCTCTTCCCTCTCTCTAGTTTTGTTCAGAAAATATATTAAAATAAGGGGTTGGAGTGTTTTATTGAAGAAGGGGTCGGGTTTAAAATTTAGAAAATTGGAGCCCTGAGTCAGGTCTGCGATCGCATTTGCGATCGCAGAGTGGAAATGTGGTCCGCAGAATGGACCACAAAAGTGCTCCCAACATCTGAACACACTGCCTAGGTATGCGGCAGAAATGTGGTCCGCATACCCGTTATGTGGTCGAATAATGCACCGCAGAACTGCCCCTCACAAAAATTCCAAGGGAAATATGCAACGAATATGCGGTCCACATATCGGTTATGCGATCGCATATCGGATCGCATATTTAACCTCATATTCGACCAACACACTGACTCACATTGCGACAATTATGTGGTCCGCATACCTATTATGCGACCGCATTCTCGACCGCAGAATCGCATTTTCTGGAAAATAGTATTTCTTGACCTTTTGATAGCATAGATCAGTACAAAAAGGGTCCGAACTACCAGGTTTTGAGTACAAGTTTTTTCACGGGGCCTTACAATTAGGCCTTATATGGGAGACGATATTGTTCTCTAGTCGGTTGGTTTGAGCTTGGTGAGGCTATATTGTTGGGCACAAACTTGTTTCGGGATGCTTTAGAGAAGGTAAAGGTGATTCAACAGCGGATCCATACAACGCAGTCCAAACAAAAGAGTTATGCCGATCGGAAGATTCGAGAAGTGGCTTAATAAAAGGTAATAAGGTTTTTCTCCAAGTGTTGCCTATGAAGGGCGTTGTGATTTGGGAAGAAGGTCAAGTTAAGCCCAAGGTTAATAGGCCCATTTGAGATTTTGGAGAGAGTTGGGGGAGCTGCTTATAGGCTTGCATTGTCTTCTAGCCTAGAAGGGGTACATCCGTTATTTCACTTCTCCATGCTTCAGAAGTACCATGAAGATAGGTCGCATGTTTTGGACATCAGTATAGTGCAGCTTGTTGAGAATTTAACCTATGAGTAAAAGCTAGTGGCTATTCTAGATAGGCAGGTTCAAAAATTGAGATCTAAACATACTCCTTCTGTGAAAGTGTGTTGGAGAGGTCAGCTGATTGAGGAGGCTACTTGGGAGTCCGAGTCTGATAAGAGGAGTAGATACCCACATCTTTTGTCAGTCCAGGTACATTTCTATGTCCATTCGAGGACGAATGTTTTTTTAGAGGTGGAGAATGTAATGACCTGATAGGTTTTTTTGAGTACTATCTTCCTTCTCTGTATTCCAAGAATTCTTTGTCACGACCCAAACCTATGGGCCACAACGGGCACCTGGTACCTTACTCAACCGAGTACCAACATACATATCTTTCTTATCGTACTCTCATTGGCAAATGGGCCAAACGGGCCGTCATGGGCTAACCAGAATAAACATGAGGGAATACTCAATATAAGAGGACCCAACCTGATATAAAAACTTATAAATGTGACATACGGGCCTATAAGACCAACATGATCATTTGTAAACTCAAAACATAGGCCGACAAGTCCATACAAGTATCTGTATATATGACATCTGTCTACAAGCCTCTAAGAGTACATAGTTATCATAAAGGTCGGGATAAGGTCCCACCATACTAAACAATACACGTCTAAATCATACTGACCAAACAAGCAACTCCGGAGCAAATAAGCGCACCAACATCTTTCGCTGAGCTGATAGCATACTTGGAGGACTCTCGACCTGTGTATCAGGACCTGCGGGCATGAAACGCAACATCCTCAACAAAGGACGTCAGTACGAATAATGTACCGAGTATGTAAGGCACATAAATAAGTATATAAAAGACATGGAAGAAATATAAAGTAAATGACTGAACTTGTAAGTCTGGATAACTCTATAAATCATGAAATACTTATAGTGTCATGCATGTGCGTATAAATGTCAGGTCGTGCATAGGTATATGTGTTCATAATATCATCAAGCCTCTAAGGGCATCCTATCATATCATCTCGGCCACTATGGGCAAATCATCAACGTATACTAGCTGTAACATTTTCCCATATCCCATATACATATAATATACATAAATACGCGTATATAATGTCATCTGGTCATGGGTCAATGTAAATGAATGCAATGCATAAGAAGTACGTCAATAAAATCTTTCGGAGTATCATAAGACCATTATGCTTCTGTTTAATATCATGAAATAGACTTTATCAACTTGCGTATTTTCTGAGACCCATGAATAGACGATAGAATAATAATACTTATATAAAGTCAAGAATATAAGCATCTCTAGCATTTCTACGAATAAAGTCATTTATGGACGTTGTGCATTTGCTCATTTTGTGTGTGTCGTATGGATCATGCTGAAAAGAATGAAGGGATAGCCTTAACATACATAAGCCGATTCTCTTGGCAATTCCTCTAACACTCATCAATTGCGACGACACGTAACGGCGGATCGAAGTAGGAAAAATCCATATGGTATTCTTGAGAAATATTGTACTGTACTCCCTTATAATTGCAAAATCTCACGTTTCTTTGAATTGTTGAAGATCTTACGTGCTTATGTGATATATGCAGATGCATATTTGAATTAAGCTTTCATACATCTTCTTGAATTAACTTGTTGAAGACTCCCTTCTTCATATTGTAGAGATTCAACACCTCTTTAAGTGATTTAGAGGGGCTTTTTAAATTTTGGTGGGTGTGGGACCTACTTAGGATGACTTAGCCACCTAACTTCTCCAATATTGACACCTTATCATATAACATTAAGAGTCACTAAGTGGGAATTATGTGCTGCCATGTTAATGCACTTTAAACTTATCCAAATTTTCACTCATTTTCCTCAATCAACTTATTAATCCCCTACTAATCCAATAATCAATCAATTACCTACATAATTAAGAATTATCTCAAATTACTTAAAATACTACTCACTTTAAAGACACCTAATACACCTTACTATCATGGTCATGTGGTACCTTGTATGGCACTAGTCCATAAATACCGGGTATTTTAGCTCGAGCTCTATCTTATCCCAAAATGTCAAACTTTGACGAAAATTCATTTTCTTCGATTTGCTTACCCTCTCACCTTCACGAATTTACTCATTACTTGTTTGAAATAGCATAATGCTTATAATCTCCAAATAATCTTATCCTTGATCTGAGGTCAATTATCTTACAACAGTTTCACTTATAATACTACAGGGTGTAACATCATCGTAATATAATACTGTGAAGCGTAACATCATCGTAATGTAATACTGCAGGATGTAACATTATCGTAATATAATACTATGGGGCATAACATCATCGTAATATAATACTACGGGACGTAATATCGATGTAATACTATGGGGCATAACATTCTTATAGCTCAATTTGATGATTTTTGACCTCCATGCATAGTCCGTGTCGATATCCGAAAAGTATATATGTGATATTTTAAAGAAAATGTGATTTTTGACTTTAAAAATGACTAAAGTTGACCACGAGCAACATTTTTGATAAATGGCCACAGATCCCTATTTTGACGATTCAGGTAGGTTGATATGATAATTTTGGACTTGTAAACATGCTTGGTTGGGGTCCCAGATGAACCAAAGTCATTTCTGCATATTATGTGAAAATTTGGAAAAATGAGTTTTGAACTTGAATATCTTGAATTTCAATGACCAATTCTTGAATTTTGATATTATTCTGATGATTTGAACTAGACACCGAGTTTGTATGATGTTACAACACTGGTGGAGAGGAACGGATTGGAGTCCAAGGGGCTCGGGTGAGTTTCGAATGCGTTGCAGATGGTTTTGGCTTAGTTGAGAATTTACTGCTAGTGTTAGTCTGCAAGCCTCGCATTTGCGAGGACCTATTCGCAAATGCAAGCATCGCATTTGTGATGCCAAGCTTGCATTTTATACACTAGAGGAGGCCGGGTCAACTTGGCTTTTGCGAAACTCTGTTCGCATTTGTGAAAGTGGAGGTCTTCTCTTTTGCTAGGGTTTTGTAGCATTTGCAACTATGAGGGAATTAGGGCCATCTTCGCATTTGCGAAGCATTGTTCCCATTTGCGGACAACCTAGGGTTCACATTTGCAATGAATTAATCGGTTTTGAGATATTGGAGGCTCATAGGTAGTTTGTCAATTTGGAACTCTTATTTGCTTTTGCAAGCATTGTAATTGCGAATAAGAGTTCGGAATTGCGATTTCTACAGCTGGGTAAAATGTGAGAATTTTGGGACAGCTCATCTTACGCTAGGTTTGAACAATAGACTCCATAGAGGAGATTTTTGAAGATAAATTTCTTCCCAAATTTATAGATTAGTAATATTAACTTGTATTTGTTCAATTTCGTTTAGTTTATCATGAATTTTATCATCAAATCTAAGGATTCAAAGTATAAATTTGGGGTTTTGGCTAGAATTTAGGAATTTTGTAAAAATTGAGATTTAGACCTCAAATTAAGGTTGGATTAAGAAACAAATCACATATCCAAGCTTGGAGGTGAACGAGTAGTCGGGATTTGGTCTTAATTTCGGATTTCGACCACGGGGGCCAGGGTTAACTTTTTGTTAACTTTTTCAATTATGTTAAAAATTAAACCTTTTTCATTTGAGGGTTGTTTCTAAAGCTTGTTTTGAACAATGTTTTAATAGGAAGGGGTGTGAGGCGAGGCGTTTTACCTCTTACTATCACGACCCTAAAACCGACTTGGTCGTTATGGTGCATATCGTGAAACTAGGCCAGCCGACACAATTCCCGAATTAACCATCATTCAATAAAAGTCATTGTTTTATTCTTTAATTAATCAAATATCTCATAATGTAAGTCTAAATGAATAGTGTGGAATAAATACACAAGCCCGACATCGGGGTGTCACAAGTCACGAGCATCTACTAAGGTCTGAATACAATGAAGAGTCTGAAAATATACTAAAACAATCTAAGGAAGACAAGAGGGAGAAAATCATGGCTACGAACGTCGGGCAGCTACCTTGCTAACTCCGATGACTTTGCCACTAAGCAATCAACACCCGCTACCGGGTTCAAAAATACCTGAATCTGCACATAAGGTGCAGGGAGTAATGTGAGTATACCAAATCAGTAAGTAATAAAAGTAAATGAAAGCTGAATAGTACAGAAATCATTTACTTCATAAATCAAGCTCAGTTTCAGTAAAACCTTTTAAAACAACTTTCAATAGTTTCAAACGAGTGATAAAACAGTGAGTAAGAATGATAGAAACGTAAACAGCCCCTCGGACAAAACATGTACCATAAACCACCCCACAAGCATAATATCAATAGAACTAACCCTTCGGGCTACCTCACAATCACTCGTAATCAGCCCCTCGGGCACAACATGAATCAAGAACCGCCCTTCGGGAAAAACATGGATCAAGAATAGCCCCTCGGGCAACAATATGAAACAACAACAGCCCCTCGGGCTACATCATATCACTCACACTAGGTACTCGCGCTCACTAGGGTGTACAGACTCTGGGATGGACTCCTTACAGCCCAAGTGCAATATTAAGCCCTCTCTTGGCAAAATTAGACAGGCATTCGGCTTTATAACAAGCCACCTCGTGGCGTAACAAATCAGGCCCTCGGCCTAATAGTCATGAATCAGTACAATACCGCTGCGGCATGCAGCCCGATCCCATAATAACCTCACAATACAGGCCCTCGACCTCACTTAGTCAGAAATCTCTAAAAGTCACTCGGGCATAGTAAAACATGATACTCAGCTTGCAATACCATTTAAAAATGTCAAAACGGTATGAACATGGCTGAGTTATGAATACAGTAGAATACAACATGACTGAGTACAAATATGAAGTCAAAACAGTGAGGAATAGTAGTAAAAATCCCTTAAGGGTCTAAAATAATTGACACAAGGCCCAAATATGGCATTCAGCCCAAAACATGATGATAGCAAATAGTTTTCAATCAAAATACGCGGTTAAACAGCCACCGGGACGGACTAAGTCACAATCCCCAATGGTGCACGACTCCACACTCGTCGTCTAGTGTGTGCTTCACCTCAAAGTTGCATAACAATGTGAAATCCGGGGTTTCATACCCTTAGGACAAAATTTACAATCATTACTTACCTCAATTCGGTCCAAACTCTAGCCTACGATGCCTTTGCCTCTCGACTCGTCCTCCAAATGCTTCAAATCTAACCAAAAACAGATTCATACCATCAAAATATACTAAGAGAACAAATCCCACTCAAAAATAACCAATTTACACCAAGAATCCTGAAATTGGCCAAACTCGACCCCCGGGCCCACGTCTCGGAATCCGATAAAAATCATAAAATCCAACAACCCATTCAACTTCGAGTCCAACCATACCAAAATTACTAAATTCCGATACCAATTCAGCCTCCAAATCTTCAAGTCTCATTTTCAAATCCCTGTGTCCAAATCCTCAATTTAGACCTCAAAAACATGTAATTTAGTCGGATTATTCGATGATAATTCAATATCATGGAGTAGAAATTATCACAAGTGACTTACCTCAAGATTTCCCATGACTTCTCGCTCAAAAATCGCCCCAAGCCGTGTTCGTTTCATCCAAAAATGTGGGAATGATCTAAAAAAAACAAGACAGCTCAATATAACATGATTCTAGTCGCCAAAAGCCCCATTCTCGTCGCTAAAGTGCCAAATTTGGTCGCTAATGGTGCGCACCAGACCCTGTTGCACCAGCAATATTTATTTTCACTAAAAAGGCTTCCACCATACGAACTCAGAATTTGATAAATAATAATAATACAAACATAGCCCTTCAATCGAAACTCAATTCGGAGCTCATTTGCTCAGTGCGATACTTATTTCGCTCGTTAAACAATTAACTCATGTTTCGCGTCAAAAACCCAATCGTGACTTGATGAAATTAGACCAAACTTTTTAGATCACTCCTATAATTCATTATCAACATTCCGGAAGTCTCGAAATCAAAGTTCGATCTCTAGAACTAAAAATGGACCTTGGGAACATTACATGCTTCTGCTCAAAACGGCAAAATCCTCCAAAAACTCTTCCAAACCTTATCCAAGCATTATGGGACCCTGACCAAACATGCCAACACACCCCATAATATCATTCAAACTTGTTGCAACCTTCAGAACGCTCAAAACAATATCAAAACATCGAATCACCCTCGGATTCAAGCCTAAGAATTTCAAAACTTCCGAATTCCTAATTTGATAAAAAGGTATATCAAACCTCGTCCGAATGACCTAAAATTTTGGACACACATCAAATATGACACAACAGACCTACTCCAATTTCTGGAATTCCATTATGATCCCAATATCAAAATTTCCACTGCCAACCGAAAAACGCCAAATTTCCAATTTCGCCAATTCGAGCTTAAATCTACCACAGACCTTCAAAATACATTCCGGACACGCTCCCAAGTCCAAAATAACCTAACAGAGCTACCCAAATCATGGAAATACAAATCCGAGATCAAATACTAAAAAGTCAAAACTTAGTCAAACCTTTCAAATTTAAAACTTAAAGCCGAGAATTGTTCTTCCAAATCTATTCCAATTATCCTGAAAACCAAAACCGACGATTTACATAGGTCATAATACATCATACGGGGCTAGTCATGCCCGAGAACTGGCAAGCTAAGTGCAAATGGTCAAAATGACCGGTCGGTTTGTTACATCCTCCACCACTTAAACATACGTTCATCCTCGAACGTGCGCAGAGTTGTTCCGAAAACCATCAAATTGATGGGTAACCTTACCATGCACATACCAGGGGGTGATCCCACATCACCCAATCCCTTATAGGTTCGGTAACACAATATAATTGAAATTTCACAATTCACCATAGCCCATAACCTTAGAACCAATTTTCCATTTTCGAAATTGTCTATAAGATCAAAATTGCACATCTACAAATTGAATAAGTCTGAACACGGTGTATCAAGCCATAACCGCAATCCAAGATGAAAATCAAATGATATACCGCACAATTCAAACACTCATAGCGATAATTTATAATCACAACAGCTGCTCAAATAACCCAATTCCGGTAATAAACTTCTTATCAAACAAAAGCCTCATTCCAACACTTTCGTATACTGCCAATGATGAATGAAACATATAGAAAGTCATAACCATTCCTCAGATCAACCAGTCATGGAGCTCCCTCTCCTTCGGCATAGTAAATTTTTAAGCCGAATCCCGATATTATCCTTCCAACATGCTGAAATCGAATTCAATAGTATTCATTCTAGGTCTCAATGACCTCGTCTCATCCAACACGACTACTCTAGTGACATGACACATCGATACAATCTAAAGCCACAACCCGTGCAACTCGTGCACCAATAAGCAACAGTCCAAATGTACTCAAATCATGGAAAAATGGCTCAAATGAGAGAGTTGTACAGCAAGTTCACCAGTACCACAACAACACAATGTTGAGAACCCATTACCCTTCGTAAAACTAGAACACATGAATCTAACTCGAAGGATCATACCTCTACATAACTTCGTTGCAATGCGCGACCCTATCCAAACACTGGTCCACATGAGACACCTCAAGTCACCATACTCAAAATCATCAACCACGCGCAATTTGATGTCTAGTACCAAAAGTAAATCACCAAAACCACGGAGAAGTAAATGACGCAATGCCACACCAACCCGAAAGAACATATCCAATGTGCAATCAATCATGCAACACCCAAATACCCATCTCACTCAAATTCCGCTATAAAGCCCAAATAGAAAAAGCACCATATGTGAATATAACCAACAATCACAACTCCTCGCAACACAGAAGGGTAACTCATAGATCACTCCAGAACACGAAAAAGCTCAATGACTTTGAATGGAATATCCCTCAACAATAGCAATTCGGAGTCAATAATTCTGATCCGGTGCAGAACACACATCCATATTAGGCCTACCAATGAACCCTAAATCAACTCTGGTTACCCACAATAGATAGATAACTCTTCGAAAGTTCATAATGACTGAATCATGGCACATACTAACATCTGACTAGCTTTGCTCGCATCTTCACGGTCCACAACCACAAAATAACCTGTTTATAAGAACTCCCAGTCTCGAAATCCATAAAACGCACGAATCACCATATCTGATCCCAACTCCACCGCTCGAATATATAGTAAACCTCTAATACTAAATCATTCCACGAGGGATGCTCCTATAATTTTTCTATGCCACCAAGCAAACTTGAATATCAGCAGTCGATCCAACAAGAGAGCACTGCAATACCAATGAATACCCTTAACTCAAACACATTACCCTTTCTGAAATGTATACCCTCATCAAGCCTCACAAATTAGTGATATCATTTACCTAGTCATCTAAAACTGTCCATGTTGCCTAAGAATTTATGACCTTCCTTCCAGAACTGAACCATGACCTCACATATGCAAATCTCAACCCTACACAACATACCGCATATACCATGCCATCCTATGATAAATATGAGAACTTCATAATCCACTCCGAGCTACAAGCAACTACTTACTCAACCAGCCAAGAACTTTTCCATTTGATCCCATCTAGGAGAAAATCACTATACATCCCATGCTCCCTACGCCAGTAGAAATGTACACCTCCAACCATAGTAGAAATCATCAAGAACCCTCCGAATCCCCTTTTCACAAAACCAAACCAACATGACTGACTCCTTCTAACTCAACCAAGCTACGCAAGTCATCAAAACCTAAGAGCATTGCCACGAAGCACCTATAGAAACTCATTATCTCATAAACACCCAAAGAACTAAGCGTATCCCTTACCATGCCGATCCGACCTACTACCAAGTTGTCCTATTTATCCAAGTTCCTTATGAATTACCTTCGAATTAATACTTCTCCTTGCCATAATACCACAATCCTTAACCTAGACTCACCACACGAGACCCCAACATAAAACCACACCATCTAAGGCTAATAAGCCGCTGAATACTCTCTCAAATATCCCCACAAGCACCACTTTCAAAATACTTACCCTGAAGTGACTCCTGCGAATCTAAAGCCATTACCTTCACCTTCATGATGCTGATATGTAGAATTCATAATGATATAGAAATACCACGAGTCTTGACGCCCTCCAATGCAAACCTCAATTTCTAGCCAAATATACAACCTGAAAATTTCTAATTATTACATGTAAAATCTTAAACCCATTAGAACTATTCTCGAGAGTCATCCACTCTACTCAAACCGCAATTAGACCGATCAAATGGACCAGACGACCTGTTCTTCATTAGCACGCCGACACCGCAGAATTTGACCTTACCTTAACGCAACCAAGCAACTTCCTGTTCTATGCACCGTACCTCATTTACCAATAATAACTCAAGTCATTCTGTGATTCTCACACACCCATAAAATATAACATAACCTGTATTGAAATTTCCTTTACTCGAGCCATCCTCAGTCTCAACCTCCATAAGCCATAACTAATTCACAAGTACGCCTCAAACTGGAACCAACATGGCACAAAATCGTGCAATCAACTAATCAATGGCAGACTCCCCCACTTGGCTCAAAGCCATAGTTCAAAACACACGATAACTCATAATGCATATACTCTATTACTGCCATAATACCATAGTGAGATTAAACTCAATCCTTCATAAGCTCGTGCAACATAGACCATCTAGTACTTCAAATCTTCTGCAAATCTCGCATTCACCCTCGTAACAGTCAAGCCCACTCTCTTAAGAGACCCAAATTCAAATTGCAACACATATATTTCACTGGTAAAAGAGATCTTCCAACAAAAAACATAAGGATCACACAAACTTCAGAACACTCCGTAGAAGATAACCCACCTGCTTCGCCTCAAACTAACATCTATTTATACCCTTCCACCGTCATAAATATTACGCAGTCACTTAATCTTCGTGAGTCTAAACTCATATAACAACGTGAAATCTACTTCACTTCCCTACTAGGCAACATGAAAAGGTCCTTCAACACACCCATAACTCGGGGCTATACATCAAATCACAAAACAGATAGTTCTTGCTACCCCCAAGCAGACCCTTCTCGCCTCATTCAATTCATATGAACACATCTCGCAGTCACATCACACTCATCACGTAACTATCCGGTCATCACTTCCCTTAATAGGTACACTATAGAACATATAAATCCAAAAGCACGTGCTCACACAATCAACGCCTCAGTGCTCAAACTACAGGAAAAATCCAGCCTCAAGTCCTCTAGAATGGCCCACATCAACACATAGAGATAACATCTCGCCTCTCATTTAGGGAATCACAAGCCGTCGATGCACAGCTAATACCGAGTGCTCATGCGTGCATATGAACGCATGGAAGGAATTCAAAGAGTTACATTTCAATCTAAATCAATAACGCACGATAAGAATTCAAGAATATGGGATTTCCTAAAGGTTCTGCAGCCTCTCAAAGATAAGTATAGACGTCTCCGTACTGATCCGCGAGACTTTACTAAACCTGCTCATGACTCGTGAGACCTATGTAACCTAGGCTCTAATACCAACTTGTCATGACCCTAAAACCAACTCGATCGTGATGGCGCCTATCGTGAAACTATGTCAGTCGACACAATTCTCGAATTAACCATCATTCAATAAAAGTCATTGTTTTGGTCCTTAATTAATTATATATCTCATAATATAAGTCTAAATGAATAGTGCGAAATAAATACACAAGTCCGACATCGGGGTGTCACAAGTCACGAGCATCGACTAAGGTCTGAATAGGGCAAGATGAATCAAGAACCAGCCCCTTGGGCTACCTCACAATCACTCGTAATCAACCCCTCGGGTGCAAGATGAATCAAGAACTGCCCCTCGGGCAACAATATGAAACAACACAGCCCCATGGGCTACATTATATCACTCATACTAGGTACCCGCGCTCACTAGGGGTGTACAGACTCCGGGAGGGGCTCCTTATAGCCCAAGCGCAATATCAAGCCATCTCATGGCATAATAAAATAGGCCCTCGGTCTTATAACAAGCCACCTCATGGTGTAACAAATCAGGCCCTCAGCCTCATAGTCATGAATCAGTACAATACCGTTACGGCGTGCAGCCTAATCCCATAATAACCTCACAACACAGGCCCTCGACCTCACTCAGTCAAAAATCTTTAAAAACCACTCGGGTATAGTAAAACATGATTACTCAGCTCACAATATCATTTAAAAATGTCAAAACAGAGTAAACATGGCTGAGTTATGAAAGTAGTAGAATACAGCATGACTGAGTACAAATATAAAGTCAAAACAGTGAGGAATAGTAGTTAAAATCCATTAAGGGTCTTAAACAGTTGGCAAGAGGCCCAAATATGGCATTCAGCCTAAAACATGATGATAGCAAATAGTTTTCAATCAAAATATGTGGTTAAACAGTCATACGGGACGGACTAAGTCACAATCCCCAAGGGTGCACGACTCACGCTCGTTGTCTAGCGTGTGCGTCACCTCAAAGAGTCACAATCCCCAAGGGTGCACGACCCACGCTCGTTGTCTAGCGTGTGCGTCACCTCAAAGTAGCACAACAATGTGAAATCCGGGGTTTCATACCCTCAAGACAACATTTACAATCATTACTTACCTCAATCCCGTCCAAACTCTAGCCTGCGATGCCTTTGCCTCTCGACTCGGCCTCCGAATGCTCCAAATCTAACTAAAAATAGATTCATACCATCAAAATATGCTAAGGGAACAAGCCCACTCAAAAATAACCAAGTTACACCAAGAATCCCGAAATTGGCCAAACTCAACCCCAAGGCCCACGTCTCAGAATCCGATAAAAATCACAAAACCCGACAACCCATTCAACCACGAGTCCAACCATACCAAAATTACTAAATTCCGATAAAAATTTGGCCTCCAAATCTTCAAATCTTATTTTCAAATCCATAGGTCCAAATCCCCAATTTACACCTCAAAAACATGTAATCTAGTCGGATTATTCGATGATAATTCAATATTATGGAGTAAAAATGATCACAAGTGACTTACCTCAAGATTTGCCATGACTTCTCGCTCAAAAATCGACCCAAGCCGCGTTCTTCTCGTCCAAAAATGTGGGAATGAGCTAAAAAAATAAGACAGCTCAATAAAACACGATTCGAGTCGCTAAAAGCCCTATTCATGTCGCTAAAAGTGCCAAATCTGGTCTCTAAACGTGCGCACCAAATCCTGTTGCACCAGCAATATTTATTTTCACTAAAAAGGCTCTAACTCCATCATACGAACTCGGAATTCGATGATTCTTGTTCTTATGAGTCGCAAATAATAATACGAACATAGCTCTTCAATCAAAACTCAATTCGGAGCTCATTTGCTTAGTGTGATACATATTTCGCTCGTTAAACAATTAACTCATGTTTCGCATCAAAAACCTAATCGCGACTTGATGAAATTAGACCAAACTTTTCAGATCACTCCTATAATTCATTATCAACATTGCAGAAGTCTCGAAATCAAATTTTGATCTCTAGAACTAAAAATGGACCTTTGGATCATTACATGCTTATGGTCAAAACGGCAAATCTTCCAAAACTTATTCGAGCATCATGGGACCCCGACAAAACATGCCAACACACCCCATAACATCATTCAAACATGTTCCAACCTTCCAAAACGTTGCTATTTGCTTCTTGTCGAGTATGATGTATAGGCATGGTGACGAGTATCTATACGTTGGTGTCAAACATGACCGTGAGTCTTATCTTGTGATTTTCATGATCTCGTTGTATTATCCATGCCTTGGTGAAGATCTCTATTTATTGTGTAAAATTGTGGAAAGAATTGTGACCTATGAACATGGAGGAGTGTTGGCTCCAGTTGTATAACGAATAGTGAAAGTATAAGTGATAATCGAAACCTTAGAGCAATGGCTCGAGTTGTGCAGAGAATTGTGAAGTAAAAGTGAGAAAGAGAAGAGATCATTATGTTGCCCCCTTGCCGGGCTATTGTTGCGTTGAGGTTCCCTTTCTTGGTGTTCTTAATTGATATTACGGACGCTTAAGTTGATGATTCTTTGTGTTAGGTGTTGTAACAAGTTTAGTTATAGCTGAGGTAGTTAGATGTTGAAACTAGTTGAGTTGTAGTTGAGATAGTTAGATGTTGGAACAGGTTTGGTTATGGTTGTTTCTCCCTTGTCGGGACGGTTAATTATGATTATTGTTGACTGTATATAATGGATCGGGTTGCACGCCGCAACAGTTATATATGTGGATCGGGTTGCACACCGCAACAGATATTATATTGGATCGGGTTGCACGCCGCAATAGTTACATATGTGGATCGGGTTGCACACCGCAACGGATATTATATTGGATCGGGTTGCACGCCGCAATAGTATTGTTATCGTATTGATTGTAGACATCGAGTGTTCTTTCATACTTTATTAAGTTTCGGATAGAATTGGTATGTTTCGCCGAAGCATGTTTCCTCCTCCCTTTTAAACTGTTATTACCTGTTTATATTTCCGCTGTATATTATATAACTGCACAGGTTTATCTGGAGTCTGCTCCTAGCCTCATCACTACCTCGCCGGGGTTAGGCTAGGCACTTACCAGCACATGGGGTCGGTTGTGCTGATACTACACTATGCACTCTGTGCAGATATCGGAGTATCCTTTGGTCCGCAGAAGTAGCTCGGGAGCCAGCCTTCAGTCCACCGAGACACCGAGGTAGCCTTGCAGGCGTACGCAAGTCCAGCGTCTCCTCTATCTTATTTCATATTTTGTTATCTCATGTATTCGAAATAAACAGTGCTATATTACTTTCAAACGGTTGTATTTAGTACTCTTAGTAGTTCGTGGATGTTGTGACACCCGGTTCTGGTTAGAGGCACGTGATGGTCTTTGAGACATTTTTGTTTTCTATTTATTTAAGACTTTTGCTAAATTTCATATTCCGTTGTTATCTAAATTTTTATTTCCTTATTAATATAATTGGTAAGAAGTTTTAAAATAAAGGAGTTAATGATTTCTAAGTTCATGGCTTGCCTAGCTTCTACGAGTAGGCGTCATCATGACTCCCGAGGGTGAGAAATATGGGTCGTGACAAGTTAGTATCAGAGCTCTAGGTTACATAGGTATCACAATTCATGGACAAGCTTAGTAGAGTCTGAGGGATCGGTACGAAGACGTCTGTATTTATCCATCAGAGGCAACAGAGTTAGGAAAACTTCACATTTGTTCTTTCTCGTTGTGCGGTTTTCTTTCTCGATGCTAATTGAACTTCTACTCTATTCTTTTGTAGATGGAGAGAACACGCGCTTCCTCATCTACCGCTCAGCAGCCCGAGCCCCCAGCAGTAGCTCCCACGAGGGGCAAAGGACGAGGCCGAGGCCGTGCCAGAGGCCGAGGTAGGGGTAGAGCTCAGCCCCGAGCAGCAACCCCAGTAGTGGAGCCTCATGTTGACTTTGATGGCGAGGTTCCAGCCCCAGCAGCTCCAGTGGGCCCAGCTCAAGTCCCATAGGGGTTTATTGCTACCCCAGTCTGTTAGGATACTCTTGTCCGATTAGTAGGCCTCATGGAGAGTGTCACCCGAGCGGGCTTACTTCTTGTGGCACCAGCCATCTCTCAGGCTTGAGGAGGGGCCCAGACTCCTGCTACCCACACTCTGTAGCTGGTAGCTCCTCAGATTCAGACTCCAGTAGTTCAGCCAATTGGAGCAGTTCAGCCGGGTGTGGTAGCTTAGACCGGTGATGGAGCGGCTATGTCTGTCGATGCTTTATGGAGGCTGGATAGGTTCACTAAGCTCTTCACTTCCACTTTCAGCGGTGCATCTACTGAGGATCCCCAGGATTATCTAGATAGCTACCACAAGGTTGTCAGGAACATGGGTATTGTTGAGACCAATGGGGTTCATTTTGCTACATTTCACTTGTCTAGATCCGCCAAGACATGGTGGAGGGATTATTGCTTAGCTAGACCAGCCGGATCTCCATCCTTGACTTGGGAGCAGTTCGCACAGCTATTTCTAGAGAAGTTTCTCCCCATTACTCAGCGAGAGGCTTATCGGAGGTAGTTTGAGCACCTCCAGCAGGGTTCCATGACGGTTACCCAGTATGAGACCAGGTTCATCGACTTAGCTCGCCATGCTCTTGTCATACTTCCTACCGAGAGAGAGAGAGGGTGAGGAGGTTTATTGATGGTCTTATTCAGCCGATTCGCCTTTAGATGGCTAGGGAGGCTGGGAGTGAGATCACTTTTCAAGAGGCGGCCAATGTGGCCCGTAGAGTAGAGATGGCCCTATCGTAGGAAGGTGGTCATAGGTCGGATAAGAGGCTTTGTCATTCAGGTAGATTCAGTGGTGCCTCGTCTGGAGGCAGGGATTCATATAGTAGAGGCCATCCTTCTAGGGCCTTTTAGTCAGTTCTTCAGGTCTCTCACGGTGCTTCGGGTAGCTGTGGACTGCAGATGCGGTATTCCGATCAACAGTCTTACAGTGCACTACCAGCTCCTATCAGTGCACCACCGCTCCAGAGTTTTCGGGGTGGTCATTCGGGTCGCCAGAGTCAGTTTCAGTTTCCTCAGCCACAGCACTTAGGTGGGTGTTTTGAGTGTGGTGAGTATGGTCATATCAGGATGACTTGTCCGATGTTGGTGGGTACTCAGTCGCAGCAGCAGGGTTCCCGTGCTATGGTCCAGGCACCAGGTGTTCCACTGACCGCCCAGCCAGCTAGAGGTGGGGCGAGAGGTGCTAGAGGTGGAGGTGGAGAATTTAGAGGTGGAGCTCAGGCCGCTAAAGGTGGAGGCCAGCCAGCTGCAGGCCGTCCCAGAGATGGACCCTAGGGTGGTGGGTCCCAGCCCCGATGTTATGCTCTTCCAGCCAGGCCCGAGGCTGAGGCTTCAGATACAGTTATTACAGGTACGGTTTTGGTTTGTGATAGAGATGCTTCAGTGTTATTTGATCCAAGGTCCACCTACTCGTATGTGTCATCTTATGTTGCACCATATCTGGTTATGCCTAGTGATTCATTGAGTGTTATCGTTTATGTGTCTACACTGGTGGGTGATTCTATTATAGTTGATCGAGTCCATCGTTCTTGTATTGTGGTGATTGGGGGTCTTGAGACTCGTGTAGATTTGTTGATTTTAGATATGGTCGATTTCGATGTTATATTGGGGATGGACTGGCTATCACCTTACCACGCTATCTTGGACTGTCATGCCAAGACTGTGACCTTAGCTTTACCGGGTATGCCTCGTTTAGAGTGGAGATGGACTCCTGTTCATTCTACCCGTAGTGTTATTTCTTGTGTGAAGGCTCGGTGCATGGTCGAGAAGGGGTGTTTGGCCTATTTGGCATATGTTCGTGATTCTAGTGCTGAGGTTCCCTCTATTGATTCTGTGCCCGTTGTTCAGCTTCCTGAGGTATTCCCTTCAGACTTGGTGGGTATGCCACCTGACAGGGATATTGATTTTTGTATTGATTTGGCTCTGGGCACTCAGCCTATTTCTATTATGCCATATCGTATGGCCCCGCCTAAGTTGAAAGAGTTGAAGGAACAGTTGCAAGATTTGCTTGAGAAGGGTTTCATTAGGCCTAGTGTTTCGCCTTGGGGTGCGCCGGTGTTGTTTGTTAAGAAGAAGGATGGGTCGATGAAAATGTGTATTGATTACCGGCAGTTGAACAAGGTTACAATCAAGAATAAGTATCCATTGCCGAGGATTGACGATCTGTTTGATCAGCTTCAAGGTGCCAAGGTATTTTCAAAGATTGATTTAATATCTAGCTACCATCAGCTAAGGATTAGGGCATACGATGTCCCTAAGATAGCTTTTTGCACTCGGTACGGGCATTATGAGTTCTTGGTGATGTCATTCGGGTTGACAAATGCCCCAGCAGCTTTTATGGATTTGATGAACCGAATTTTCAGGCCTTATTTAGACTCGTTCGTGATAGTCTTCACTGATGATATTTTGATATATTCCTGTAGTCAGGAGGAGCATGAGCAGAATCTCAGAGTGGTTCTTCGGACTCTGAGGGATAGTCAATTGTATGCTAAATTTCGAAGTGTGAGTTCTGGTTGAGTTCAGTTGCATTCCTAGGTCATGTTGTGTCCGCATAGGGTATTCAGGTTGATCCAAAGAAGATTGAGGCAGTCAAGAACTGGCCTAGACCAACATTAGCTATAGAGATTTGGAGTTTCTTGGGATTGGCAGGTTACTATCGTCGGTTCGTGGAGGGGTTTTCATCCATTGCAGCCCCGATGACCAGGTTAACCGAGAATGGTGCCTAGTTCAGAGGGTCGGATGAGTGTGAGGCGAGCTTTCAGAAGCTCAAGACAGCTCTGACTACGGCACCAGTGTTGGTTTTGCCCATAGGTTCAAGGCCTTATACAGTCTATTGTGATGCATCTCGCATTGGACTTGGTGCAGTGTTGATGCAGGATGGAAAGGTCATTGCCTATGATTTGCAGCAGTTGAAGATTCATGAGAAGAACTATCCGGTTCATGATTTGGAGTTGGCAGCCATTGTTCACGCGTTGAAGATTTGGAGGCATTATCTGTATGGCGTGGAAGGTGAGGTGTTCACAGATCACAAGAGTCTTCAGTATTTGTTCAAACAAAAGGAGTTGAATTTGAGGTAGAGGAGGTGGTTGGAGTTGCTAAAATATTATGATATCACCATCTTATATCATCCGGGAAAGGCCATGCCTTGAGTAGGAAGTCAGCCAGTATGGGCAGTCTTGCTTATATTTCGGTCGATGAGAGGCCGCTTGCTTTGGATGTTCAGGCCTTGGCCAATCGGTTCGTGAGGTTGGATATTTCTGAGCCTAGTCGGGTATTAGCTTGCACGGTCGCTCGTTCTTTTTTATTGGAGCGTATCAGTGATCGGCAGTGTGATGATCCCCATTTGTGCGTCCTTAGAGACACGGTGCAGCGCGAAAGTGCCAAGCAGGTTACCCAAGATGATGATGGAGTTTTGAGATTGCAGGGTCGAGTGTGTGCGCCAAATGTGGATGGACTTCGGGAGATGGTTTTAGAGGAGACCCATAGCTCCCGGTACTCTATTCATTCGGACACCGCGAAGATGTATGAAGATTTGCGACAGCATTATTGGTGGCGGAGAATGAAAAAGGATATCGTTGCATATGTAGCTCAGTGTTTGAATTGTCAGCAGGTTAAGTACGAGCATCAGAGGCCTGGTGGTTTATTTCAAAGAATTGAGCTTTCCCAGGGGAAGTGGGAGCGGATCACTATGGATTTCGTTGTTGGACTCTCGCAGACTTGGAGGAAGTTCGACGCAGGATGGGTCATTGTTGATAGGCTGACCAAGTCAGCGCATTTCATTCATGTGGCAGTCTTCTATTCATCCGAGAGGTTAGCTAAGATCTATATCCGGGAGATTGTTTGTCTTCATGGAGTGCCTGTGTCTATCATTTCGGACCGAGGTACGCAGTTTACCTCCCATTTTTGGAGAGTAGTTCAACGAGGGTTATGTATGCAGGTTGAGTTGAGCACAACATTTCATCCTCAGACGGACGGGCAGTCCGAGCGGAC
This sequence comes from Nicotiana sylvestris, assembly GCF_000393655.2. NCBI lineage: Eukaryota > Viridiplantae > Streptophyta > Magnoliopsida > Solanales > Solanaceae > Nicotiana > Nicotiana sylvestris. Next base: position 83,169,657 of record NC_091061.1, read on the forward strand.
TATTCAGATTTTGTAGGATATGCTTCGAGCTTGTGTCATTGACTTTGGAGGCTCGTGGGATCAGTTTTTGCCTTTAACAGAGTTTGCCTACAACAATAGTTACCAGTCGATTATCCAGATGGCCCCTTATGAGGCTTTATATGGTAGGCGGTGTCGATCTCCGGTTGGATGGTTTGAGTCGGGGGAGGCTTGATTGTTGGGTACGGATCTGGTTCAAGAGGCTTTGGACAAGGTTAGGATTATTCACGATAGGCTTCGTACAGCTCAGTCCAGGCAAAAGAGTTATGCAGACCGCAAGGTTTGAGATGTGGTTTTTATGGTTGGAGAGCGGGTATTGCTCCGAGTGTCGCCTATGAAGGGCGTGATGAGATTTGGGAAGAAGGGCAAGCTTAGCCCTAGGTTCATCGGTCCGTTTGAGATTCTTGATCGAGTGGGAGAGGTGGCTTATAGACTTGTATTGCCGCCGAGCTTATCAGTCGTGCATCCAGTGTTTCATGTGTCCATGCTTCAGAAATATCACAGCGATCCATCCCACGTGTTAGATTTCAGCACTGTCCAGTTGGACAAGGACTTGTCTTATGAGGAGGAGCCGGTGGCTATTCTAGATCGCCAGGTTCGCCAGTTAAGGTCGAAGAGTTTTCCTTCTGTTCATGTTCAGTGGAGAGGTCAGCCTCTTGAGGCATCGACCTGGGAGTCTGAGCCCGATATGCGAAGCCGTTATCCCCATCTTTTCCCCGACTCAGGTACTTCTTGTCCGTTCGAGGACGAACAGTTGTTTTAGAGGTGGAGAATGTGATGACCCAAAAGGTCATCACTTGTTTTAAAAACAAAACTCCATGTTTTGAGGCCTTGAAAACCTCATTTAGAGTCACCTTGATCTACATGCGAAGTTTGGGCGCGTAGTTCGAAAGCTTAAATATGATAATCTATGAAAAAAATGATAAGTTTTGATTATAAAATGAGCTAATTTGACTTCCGTCAACGTTTTGGGTAAATGGACCCGAACCCATGATTTGACGGTACCGGAAGGTCCGTAGGAAAATATGGGACTTGGGCGTATGCCCGGAATCAAATTTTGAGGTTCCGAGCCTGAGAAAAGAATTTTCAAAGAAAATTGTTTTCTGAAATTATTTAAGAAAATTTGAAATGAAATTTGATTAGAACATGATGGTATCGGGCCTGTATTTTGGTTCCGGCTCCCAGTACAGGTCTTATATATGATTTAAGACATTTCTGTGGAATTTGGTGAAAAACGGATGTCATATGGCGTGATTTGGACTTAAATTGCAAAGTTGATGTTTAAAGAAGTTTTCAGAAGATTTCATTGATCTTGAGATTTGATTTGATGCTCATGATGTTATTTTGATGATTTGATTACACGAATAAGTCCGTAGGATGTTCTTGAGGTTTTGTGTGCACTTGATTTGGAGTTCCAAGGGCTCGGGTGAGTTTCAGGTAGGCTTCAGGATGTTTTAGGCTTAAAACCAGAAAAAAAAATGGTAGGTCTCTGAACCCCACCAGTGCGGTCCGCGGTCGACCTTGTGCGGTGCGCGGTGAAGGTTGTGAGGCCGCGGTCGGCTTTATACGGTCAACACAGGGCACTGTCGTGCGGTCCGCGGTCGGTTTCGTGCGGAGCGCGGTGGAGACCTGTGCGGCCGCGGTCCATTTCGTGCGGTCCGCATAGGGTACTGGACTGCGGCACTTCAGGAAGGCTTGTGTGGCCGCAGTCCATTTTGTGCGATCCTCATAGGTGGTCTGAGAGGGGTATAAATAGACGGGATTTTCAGTCATTTTTCAGTTTTCAAAACCCCAAAAACATAAGAGGCGATTTTTCAAACAACCTTCCTTCTCCAAATCAATTGTAAGTCGTTTTTAACTAGTTTTCTTTTATCATTAATATCTTTTAACATGATTTCAACTTCAAATCAATGATTTTCATGGGGAAAATTGGGTGTTTTGGGTAGAACTTGGGTTTTTCAAAAATTGGGGATTGGACCTCGATTTGAGCAAAACAGATCATATATTTGGGTTCGTAGGGGAATGGGTAATCGGGTTTTGGTTCGAATCTCGGGTTTTGACCATGTGGGCTCGGGGGCAATTTTTGACTTTTTGGGTAAAACTTTGGAAAACTCATTTTCATGCATTGGGGTTGATTCATTTAGCGTTTATTGATGTAATTAAGTTATTTGTTACTACATACGATTGAATTGGCGGTGAATCAAGAGGTAAAGCTATAATTGAAGCTTGAGTTGTGTTCGAGACATCGAGATAAGTGTTTGGTCTAACCTTAGCTTGAGGGATTAGGAGTTGTGTCCTATTTGCTATTTGCTTCTTGTCGAGTACGACGTATAGGCATGGTGACGAGTATCTATACGTTGGTGTCAAACATGACCGTGAGTCTTATCTTGTGATTTTCATGATCTCGTTGTATTATTCATGCCTTGGTGAAGATCTCTATTTATTGTGTAAAGTTGTGGAAAGAATTGTGACCTATGAACATTGAGGAGCGTTGGCTCCAGTTGTATAACGAATCGTGAAAGTATAAGTGATAATCGAAACCTTAGAGCATTGGCTCGAGTTGTGCAGTGAATTGTGAAGTAAAAGTGAGAAAGAGAAGAGATCATTATGTTGCACCCTTGCCGGGCTATTGTTGAGTTGAGGTTCCCTTACATGGTGTTCTTAATTGATATTATGGACGCTTAAGTTGATGATTCTTCGTGTTAGGTGTTGTAACAAGTTTAGTTATAGCTGAGGTAGTTAGATGTTGAAACTAGTTGAGTTATAGTTGAGATAGTTAGATGTTGGAACAGGTTTGGTTATGGTTGTTTCTCCCTTGTCGCGACGGTTAATTATGATTATTGTTGATTGTATATAATGGATCGGGTTGCACGCCGCAACAATTATATATGTGGATCGGGTTGCACGCCGCAACAGTTATATATGTGGATCGGGTTGCACGCTGCAACAGATATTATATTGGATCGGGTTGCATGCCGCAACAGTTACATATATGGATCGGGTTGCACTCCGCAACGGATATTATATTGGATCGGGTTGCACGCCACAACAGTATTGTTATCGTATTGATTGTAGACATCGAGTGTTCTTTCATACTTTATTAAGTTTCTGATAGAATTGGTATGTTTCCCCGAAGCATGTTTCCCACTCCCTTTTAAATTGTTATTACCTGTTTATATTTCCGTTGTATATTATATAACTGCACAGGTTTATCTGGAGTCTGGTCCTAGCCTTATCACTACCTCATCGGGGTTAGGCCAGGCACTTACCAGCACATGGGGTCGGTTGTGCTGATACTACACTCTGCACTCTGTGCAGATACCTGAGTATCCTTTGGTTAGCAGCAATAGCTCGGGAGCCTGCCTTCAGTCCACCGAGACACTGAGGTAGCCTTGCAGGTGTCCGCAAGCCCGGCGTCTCCTCTATCTTATTTCATATTCTGTTATCTCATGTATTCGAAACAAACAGTGCTATATTCCTTTCAAATGGTTGTATTTAGTACTCTTAGTAGTCCGTGGATGTTGTGACACCAGGTTCTGGTAGAGGCACGTGATGGTCTTTGAGACATTTTTGTTTTCTATTTATTTAAGACTTCCGCTAAATTTCATATTCCGTTGTTATCTAACTGTTTATTTCCTTGTTAATATAATTGGTAAGAAGTTTTAAAATAAAGGAGTTAATGATTTCTAAGTTCATGGCTTGCCTAGCTTCTACGAGTAGCCTCCATCACGACTCCCGAGGGTGGGAAATCCGGGTCGTGACATGCACACACGTCAAAAATGACACAACGGACTTACTCCAATTTCTGGAATTCCATTCCGACCCCGATATCAAAATTTCCAGTGCCGACCGAAAAATGCCAAATTTTTTATTTTGCCAATTCGAGCCTAAATCTACCATTGATCTCCAAAATACATTCCGTACGCGCTCCCAAGTTCAAAATCACCTAACGGAGCTAACCAAATCATAGAAATCCAAATCCTAGATCGAATACTAAAAAGTCAAAATTTGGTCAAACCTTTAAAATTTAAAGCTTCAAGCTGAGAATTGTTCTTCCAAATCTATTCTGATTATCCTGAAAACCAAAACCGACGATTTACATATGTCATAATACATCATACGGGGCTAGTCATACCCGAGAACTGGCGAGCGAAGTGCAAATGCTCAAAATAACTAGTCGTATCGTTACACTTACGAGGCGAGGCGTAAGCCCTGAGAAATGGGGCGTAAGTCCCACGGATCTTTAAATTTTACTAATTTCAAGAATTTTAAGATAGTATAAAATAAAAAAAATAATTATAAAAATTACATCAAAATCACAAAATTATAACAAATAATCTATTTAAAATATTTACAAATTATAATTCAACTACGAATAATACGAAAAGTATGACAAATATCATAATATGCAAATTAGCTGCAACGTCGCTACAACTCAAACATCTAAAGTAATGTATTCGATACGAAATCTTATATGTATCTCTTCAGGAGTAATGAATCTTCAAAGAATTTCGATATTATAATTTGATATTTTACTTAAAATACTTCTTTTATTTAATATGCTTTTTATTTGGAAGAGAATTTATATAAAAACATAATTCACAATTTAAAAATGATTCTCTAGCATCATTTATTTTTAAGTTTCAACAAGTTAATAAAGTGACACATAATTCACCATACAATACCATGATAATAAATTATTTGTAAATAGTTATTAGCTAATACTGAGCTATTAAATTAATAAGTATTGTATCTCGCAAACATGAAAAAAATAATATTTTGAAAAATAATTATAAAAAAATTATGGACTATTATATAGTAAAGACATAACAAAAGTTAATAAATAAATAATTTTTTAAATGAAAGATTTATTTAAACTTTACTATCATAGCAGTCTCAATGGATAATGTGCAATAATTTTTGTTTTAATTATGACATAAAATACTCTCAACTTAATGAATTATCATTAATAAAAAGTAATTTTGAATAGTCAACGATTTATTAAGAAAATTTGAGGATTTAAAAGGTTAGTTACGTACAATTGCATAAAGTTCTATTAGGCGAGCTCAGTACTCTGGGCGTTGGGTGTGTCCGGGGTGTAAGCCCCGATGGCCGAGGCGTAAGTCTCATGGAACTAAGCCCCACACATAAGCCCAGGGGCATCTTACGAGTGCTCCGCCCCAAGGCGAGCCCGGACGAGTCCCAATTCTGCCTTTTAAAATAGAGGTTTTGACTTGTTTGAATAATATTTGACTGGTCGATTGATTTGGAGGCTTGTTCTAAAGGAAAAGTCATGTCGGATTATTGATTGTGTTCCGGAAAGAGGTAAGTGTCACGACCCTAAACTCGGACCCGGTCGTAATGGCACCTCACATGAAGACAAGGCAAGCCGACACTTTTCCATTTCAGTTTTAAGAAATTAAACAATAAGAATTAAGTCTAAAACGTAGTAAATAATCCAAAAGTAAGCAGTGAACATTATAGTTTGCAGAAAAATAAAATCCAACACAGCCTGATACTGGTGTGTCACTAGTCATGAGCATCTATCAATACACCACAAGTCTAAAAATGCCTACCAAGCTATTACAGAATAACTGAAAAAGAGATAGAAATGAGATAAAGGGGGAGAAACACAGGATTGCGAATGCCAAGCAGCTACCTCGTGAACTCCAAAGTCTACCGGAAGCTCTCAACTCGTGCTAGCAGGATCAATAATGCCAGAATCTACACACGGGGTGCAGGGAGTAAAGTGAGTACTCTAACTCAGTGAGTAATAATCATCAATAAAGACTAAGAGCAAGAAAACACGTAAGGCACATAACAGGCTATAAGGAAGTAGTAAAAATCTGGTAAAAACAGTGAAGCAGTAAAGATGTGAAAAATTACTGAGTTCAGTTTAAGACTTCATAAAAATGCCTTTTTAACAATTAAGCAATCAAGTGACAGGCAGATATGAAAGATAAACACGTAAAGGATTGCCCTGCAGGCAATATCATAGAACAACATCAGCCCCTCGGGCTATCTATCACATCACACTAGGTACCTGCGCTCACTGGGGGTGTGCACACTCCTAGAGAGGCCCCTTATAGCCCAAGCACAATATCAAGCCATCTCGTGGCATCATCACTAGGCTCTCGGTCTCATATCAACAAGCCATCTCGTGGCGTACAAATCTCAGGTCATCGACCTCATAATCATAATCAGGTGTTTCCTTACAACATAGGCTCTCGGCCTTACTCAGTCAGAATCTCAAAAGCCACTCAGGCAATAGTAAAACATGGTGCTCAGCCCAAAATATCATTTTAAGTGTTAAAGTAGAGTAAACATGGCTGAGTTTTGAAAACAGTAGAATATAGCATGATTGAGTTCAAGTATAAAGTCAAAACAGTGAGAAAATATCAATAAAAATCCCCTAAGGGCTCAAATAGTTGGCACGAGGCCCAAATATGGCGTTCAGCCCAAAACATGATGATAGAAAACAATTTTCAATTAAATACGCGGTAAAATAGTCTTTCGGGATGGACTAAGTCACAATCCCCAACAGTGCATGACCCCACGCTCGTCATCTAGCGTGTGCGTCACCTCAATGTAGCACAACGATGTACAATCCGGGGTTTCATACCCTCAGAACATCATTTACAATCATTACTCACCTCAAACCGGTCCAAACTCTAGCCCGCGACGCTTTTGCCCCTCGAATCCGCCTCCACTCGCGTCAAATCTATCCAAAATCAGAATCACGACATCAAAATATGCTAAGGGAACGAAGTCCAAGCAAAAATAATTAATTTACAACTTAAATCCCGAAATTACCAAAACCCGACCCCTGGGCCCACGTCTCATAATTCGATAAAATTCACATCAATAGGTTCCTTATCTCCCCACGAGTTCATACATGTCAAAAGTACCAAAATCCGACCATAATTGGTCCCTCATATCCTCAAGTCTAGGTCTCCAATACCAAGCCCTAGTTTCCCCAATTTTAACCCTTAAATTCCATTAATTATAGCTTTAATCCGTGAAATAATACCATAAGAACGCGTTTTAGGTCCAAAATCCTTACCTCAATGAAGTCCCCTTGAAATCCTTCTTCAAAATCGTCCAAAAAGCTCTAAAGCCGACTTAGAAATGATGGAATAGCTCAAAAACCACGAAGGAAACAATTTATACCTTCTGGCCTAGGGATTTCGCATCTGCGGTACTGCATTTGCGGTCCTTGAACCGCTTCTGCAATTTTCACTTAAACGGCCAAAATTGCATCTGCGATGCACAAGTCGCACATGCGCCATCGCAGGTGCGGTTCACCAACCGCTTCTGCGGTCACAGCCTTCCTAGCTCCTTTCCGCTTCTGCGGCCCCTTTCATCGCATCTGCGGCATTGCACCAACGGTCCCCAATCCGTAGATGTGGAAACAACATAAGCAAAAAATCTGCAGCTTCACCACAAATTCCAAACTCTCTGTCAACCATCCGAAATCACCCCGAGGCCCCCGGGACCTCAACCAAAAGCACAAACATATTCCATAACCTTATTCAAACTTATACCAATCTTCAAAACACCTCAAATAACATTAAATCAGCCAAAACACATCAGATTCAAGCCTAAGTTTCCAAAAATCTTCTAAATTACGCTTTTGATCAAAAACCCAACCAAACCACGTCCGAATGACCTGAAATTTTGCACACACATCCCAAATGACACAACGGAACTACTGCAACTCTCGGAATTCCATTCCGACCACTATATCAAAATCTCGCCTATCAACCGAAAATCGCCAAAATACCAACTTCGCCAACTCATGCCTAAATCTACTCCGGACCTCAAAAATACACTCCAATCACGCTTCTAAGTCCCAAATCACCTCCCGAAGCTATCCGAACCATCAGAACTCACATCTGAGCCCTCTAACACATAAGTCAACATCCGATTGACTTTTCCAATTTAAGCTTCCTCAAAAGAGACTAAGTGTCTCAAACCTTACCAAATCCTTTCTGAATCCGAGCCAACCAACCCGATCACATATAGAACCGATACGCAAAACATTAAGAAGCAGAAATAGGGAAAACGGAGTGGTAACTCATGAGACGACTGACCCGGTCATCATATCCTCCCCAACTTAAAAAACGTTCGTCCTAGAATGAGCCAAGAAACATACATGAAGCCTCAAACAGGTGAGGATATTTGCTCTGCATCTCCCACTCAGTCTCCTAGGTAGCCTCCTCCACGGGCTGACCTCTCCACTGCACTTTCACTGAAGCTATATCCTTTGATCTCAACTTTCGAACCTGATGCTCCAAAATAGCTACTGGCTCCACATCATAAGTCAAATCACCATCCAATTGAACCGTGCTGAAATCCAGAACATGAGACGGATCTCCAATATACTTTCGTAGCATAGAAACATGAAATACCGGATGCACACTCGACAAGTTGGGTGGCAAAGCAAGCTCATAAGCCACTTCCTCAATCCTCTGAAGCACCTCAAAAGGCCCAATGAACCGAGGACTCAATTTCCCTTTCTTCCCAAATCTCATAACACCTTTCATGGGCGAAACCTTCAACATAACTTTCTCACCGACCATGTAGGACACATCCCAAACCTTCCTACCAGCATAACTCTTTTGCCTCGACTGCACGGTATGGAGCCTCTCCTGAATTACCTTCACATTTTCTAAAGCATCCTGCACCAAGTCTGTCCCCAATAGCCTAGCCTTACCCGACCAACCAACTAGAGATCTACATTGCCTCCCATATAAAGCCTCATATGGAGCCATCTGAATACTCGATTGGTAGCTGTTATTATAAGCAAACTCTACAAGCGGTAGAAACTAATCCCATGACCCTCCGAAATCAATGACACAAGCACGCAACATGTCCTCCAATATTTGAATAGTGCGCCCGGACTACCCGTCCGTCTGAGGGTGAAAAGTTGTGCTCAACTCAATCTGAGTACCCAACTCTCGCTGCACAGACCTCCAAAACTGTGAAGCAAACTTAGTGCCCCTATCTGAAATGATGGAAACTGGGACACCATGCAAACGAACAATCTTCGGGATATAGATCTCTACCAACCGCTCTGAAGAATAAGTAGTACACACAGGAATGAAGTGCGTGGACTTGGTCAGCTGATCCACAATTACCCAAATAGCATATAACTATTTCAAAGTCCGTGGAAGTTCAACTACAAAGTCCATAGTGATCCTCTCCCACTTCCACTATGGAATATCCATCTGCTAAAGCAAGCCACCCGGTCTCTGATGCTCATATTTAACCTGCTGACAATTGAGACACTAAGCTACAAATCACACAATGTCTTTCTTCATTCTCCTCCACCAATAATGATGTCTCAGATCCTAATACATCTTCGAGGCACCCGGATGAATGGAATACCACGAGGTATGGGCCTCCTCCAGAATCAACTCCTGAAGCCCATTCACATTTGGGCACACATATCCGGCCCTGCATCCTCAACACCCCATCATTACCAATAGTGACATCTCTGGCATCATCGTGCTGAACTTTGTCCTTAAGGACAAGCAAATGCAGATCATCATACTGGCGCTCTCTGATGCGATCATATAAGGAAGGCCGAGAAACAACACAAGCCAATACACGACTGGGCTCCGAAATATCTAACTTCACGAACCGATTGGCCAAGGTATGAACATCAACTGCAAGAGGTCTCTCCTCAACTGGAATGTATGCCAAACTCCCCATACTCACCGCCTTTCAGATCAAAGCATCGGCCACCACATTGGTCTTCCACGAATGGTATAATATAGTGATATCATAATCCTTAAGCAACTCCAACCACCTCTGCTGCCTCAAATTGAGATCCTTCTGCTTGAACAAGTGCTGGAGGCTACGATGATCTGTAAACACCTCACAAGACACACCATACAAGTAATACCTCCAAATCTTCAATGCGTGAACAATGGCAGCCAACTCCAAATCATGAACGGGGTAGTTCTTCTCATGGGGCTTCAACTGGTTGACTTTTCCAACTTAAGCTTCCTCAAAAGAGACTAAGTGTCTCAAACCTTACCAAATCCTTTCCGAGCCAACCAACCCGATCACATATAGAATCGATACATAAAGCAATAAGAAGTAGAAATGGGAAAAATAGAGTGGTAACTCATAAGATGACTGGCCGGGTCGTCGCAGTAAGTGTCTAGGTTAATCTTGATTTAAGGTAAATATGATAGAATCAAGTCTTTTTGCTAGGTGATTTATGTGTTGGAGGCGGCGTATATGCAAGGTAACTAGTGTATATGCGTTGGTCGTGGAATAAGCATGCAGGTAGAATTAGCCTTATTTGTTCCATGATATTTATGTATTATGTCTTTCATGCTTGAGATAGATTGTGTAATTCTTTAATTTCTCGTATTTATGTTATCTCCTAAGTTGATATTATCGAGATATTCGGTGTTGAGATCGTTGAATTGTTTATTTGTTGTAGGTACTAATTGTTGAAAAATTCTCACATGATGAGTTGTGTTCAAATACTATTATTGATGGTGAATTTGCTTCCCATCTTGCTTGGTAATGTGTTGTATGTGATTTCTTAGTGAGGAAGAGTGAAATGCATGAAAGGTGTTATTGCGCTTGTGAGGAAAAGTGATTGTGCACGAAGGGTATTTTTGTGTATTATTTATATATTGATATTATTGCTTGAGTGAACATGAGGATATGCACGAAGCGTATTTCCGTGCTTGGTATTACTTTATAATGTGTGAATGAGAGTAAAAGCACGAAGAGGGATGTCATGCAATTGTTATTATTTTATAATGTGAGGATGAGAGTAAAAGCACGAAGGGTAATGACATGCAATTAGTTTTATATTATAATATGACGATGAAAGTAAAAGCGCGAAGGGTGATGCCGTGCAATTTTGTTAATTTCATTGCTCCTTACTTTGATATTACTTGGCTTTGTGATCTGGTTATTTACTTTTGAAAGAAGCTTACTCAGTGCAACTTTACTTTATGTTGTTGTTTTATGCCCCTTTACTAGTGCACTTATTATCCCTTTCACTTGTCAATATCATGTTGTTATATTTGATAATCTATATGTTATTTCGTTACTTCTTGATATATTACTGTACAGGTTTATTGTAGGTGTCTTATCTTAGCCTCGTCACTATTTTGTCGGGATCAGGCTCGACATTTATTGAGTATATTGGGTCAGTTGTGCTCGTACTAGACTTTTATACTTCTTGTGCATATCCGGATATCGGTACCAGCAAAGTACCGAGAGGTGCTTAGCAAATATCGGACATGTGATTCGAGGTATAGTCAGCAACGAGCCGGTCCTTCCTTCTAGTCTCTTGATTTGGTCAAACAATTGCATGCACCACTAGTTAAAAGTTGTCAGACTTAAGCGATAAAGAAGATAATAGTATTAGAGTTTTGGAAAAAAGATAAATCATTGTAACAAGTGTACGACTGCATAACAAAATTATTTACGCCGCAATTTACTAAACCACTTCAATTTGATTAGAATCTATTTTGCCCGGTCTTTGCCTTATTTTCTCGTTTTTACTGGTTATTAATGAGCATTCCTACTTTACACCGACTTGCTTCTAGTGATGGTTTTATTGTCTTCCCAATAGGTTGCTCAAAAAAAGGAATTTATCACATGACCTCAACATACAGTCCCCGAGGCTACATAATTTAAGACTTCGGAGAATCTTCAACTTTTCTTTCAAACATATCTCACAAGAGAAAGTTTATGCTCCAATTTCTTGTGCCCCAAAACAAGTTGCCTCTTTCTTTCAGATCATAAGCAGTACATTCTTTCTGTGCAGCTTAGAATAACTCCATAATTTGAAGGTCCTCTGCAGAGAGTAAATAACACTATCTTCAAGCTCGATTTGAAGAGAGTAACAGAAAAGTGTTCCACCAATGATTTCTTAACTCTTGATTGTTAAGATCCAGACAAACCATGGATGCTCTAAGCTTCATACACACCAGCACAGGTCAAAGATCAAGAAACAACTGGTGTTCAGGAATTCCAAATCAAATTAGATCATGATAATAAGAGGGATATGGAAATGAGAATTTCTTAGGAAAGAATAAAGCAGCAAGGTACATAATAATTCGCATCAACCAAGCATTAAAGCCAGCAAGGTACATACTAATGCGCATCAACCAAATATTCCAAAACTGAGTATATCTCTTCCATTCTAGGGTGAGATTTGTCTACTGAATAGAATTGATGAACTTGGCTATCAAGCTCAATCCAACTGCAACCACGAGCTTTATAAGCATTCTGCTGATTTAGGATCTTCCTTATTTTTCGAACCTCTTCCCACTTCCCCAACTCCCCATATAAATTAGCCAGCATAGAGTAATAACTACCATTATTTGGATCAATACTAATCAAGTTTTTCAGTGCATATTCAGCCAAGTCAATACGCCCATGAATTTTGCAGCCGTTAAGCAAGGTACCCCATATAACAGCATCTGGAGTTATGTGCATATTTCTAACAATTTCCATAATTTCCTCAAACCGACCTGCTCGACCAAGAAGATCAACTAAACACCCATAATGCTCAATTTCAGGAGTAATTCCGTATATCCTAGTCATTAAGTCATAATAACTAAGCCCCTCTTGAACCAACCCTCCATGAGTACAAGCATTCAACAAGCCAATAAAAGTCACTGAATCAGGTTTTAAATCATCGCCATGTTGCAACATATCTTTAAAAACTCCAATAGCACCTTCCCAATGACCTTGAAGGGCCAAACAATTGATCATAGAATTACAACATGTCAAACTCCCCCTATTAGCCTTATCAAAAAGATATCTTGCTTCTCTCAAGCTCCCGCATTTACCATACATATCAATGAGAGCATTCAAAGTAAGTGAATTCAAATGAACACTATTCCGATACACATACCCATGAATGCATTTTCCGAGCTGAAGCATTCCGGTATGCCCACAAGCAGCAAGTACACACGCAAATGTAACATCATTAGGCTTATTCCATTGAACCATACCTTCCTCAACTATCATTCTTCTTAAAAATGAAATGGCCTCAGAAAACAGCCCATTTTGTGTACACCCCGCAATTATGGAATTCCACGAGGGAGTGTCTCTTACACACTGAGGAGTTTCTTCAAAAAGCAAAATAGCATCCCCCATTTGCCCAACTCTAGTATATCCTGATATCATCGCAGTCCATGAAACCACATTCCTGTCAGTAATTTCATCAAACAGTTGCCGTGCAACTTTAATATCAGACGAAGACCTTGAATAAGCATCCAATAGAGCTGTCTGAACAACAGGGCATTTTCCAAAACCCATTTTGTCAATATGGGTATGCGCCATTTCAATCCCATAAGACTTTATAACTTCAGGGAAAGACTTTAAGATTATAGGGAATACAAAATGGTTAGGCCTTGACAAGCCATTACGAACCATTCCACGGTATAACAAAAGAGATGATGTATGATCTTGAACGGAAGTGTATGCAGTAATCATCGCAGTATAAAGGTAAACATTGGGAAAATTAAGGTATTTGAAGATTAAGCGAGCATAATGGAGGTTTGAGAGAGTGATGGTGCAGAAACGAACAAGCTTGAACGCATAAAGCTGCGTTTGGCCATGACCAGTGGTAATGAGATGGCCTTGCAATTGCTTGAGTAGAGCAAGACTCTTGCATTTATCTAGAATAACTAGGATGTCTTGATATAGATTTTGTCCGAGTAGCATTTTCCTCGACAAGAATACATTCAAAATTGGAGGTATAAATACTACTGTACGATACACAACTCCCAAGTCATCTGTTAACCTCCTACTTTATTTTTAAGGTATTTTTACATTAATTTAAACTATTGGAAACTTTATTATCCTAAATATTCATGTTTAGTTAATTACCCGGTCTAAACAAGTTTTGTTTACAAAATATATATATATTCCACCTTAAAGTCTCACAATTCATTATTAGTGCATTCAATCAAAGGATTTAGACCATTTTCCTTTTTTTCTCCTCTTCACTTTCTTCTCTCGAGAATTTTGGTAAATAGTTGAAATCCCTTCTTTAATTTCTAGCTTCAACGACGTACAAACAATATCCTTGCATGAGTATATTGAGAGGCTAAAAATTGTACAAGGGATGGAAATAGCTACGGAAATTATGCCCTTTCATTTAATTTGTCAACCTCTCTGCGTGATGCCATGAACAATTAAATTTCCAGTAATTTCACTTTTTCTTTTTAAAATTTAGTACCATATCAAATCAGCATAAAGTACTTTTTAAACTTTTAGCTGCGTAATGCAAACCAATACACCTAACTTATATATGTAGCTTAACCAACCAAAGAAAACCAATGGAAGTAAAAAAACAATGAGGTAGAAATTCAACATGATAATGAAAAAAACAGAGCATAAGAATTAAGACTCTATCAAATTCTCACTTTAGAGTACATCTCAAACAAAGTAGAAACAATTCTATTTACACAAGCTAGAAATTACATCTAATTAAAAGACAATGAACAAACATTCATACTGTCAAAAATGAAAAGTTGAAATAATTTATATCATACAGTTATATCTACAACTTATCTATAATTTTTATACATTATTTCTACCCAGTTATATATAACTACAATATTATACCACTTAAATACAATTTTATGCAAATTTCATACAATACGTCTTTTGTATATTTTGTATCTGATTTATACATAATAAACACAAATTTCATACAACTAATTATATATTATACAACTTATCTATAATTTTCATACATTATTTTTACCCAGTTATATACAACTACAATATCATACAACTTAAACACAATTTTTATATATAAGTATTATTCAACTTTCAAACAATATTTAAATAAAAAAATATACAAACAACATAATACAGTTTTTCTACAATTTTACTACAACTGTACTACAATTTCGTAAGTACAATGTATGTCATGTCTTCTTCTTTTTCGAGTTTCGATCTAAAATTCAGCCAAAATCAAGTCTAATCTTTACCAAAATACCCTCAAAATTGAGATATAAACTCCAAACTATATTTTCAATTATTTGCAATAACACTCAATCCAAACAAAAAATGGTTTTTGAAAACCCAAATTCGAATTCAAAGCTTTTTAATGGCTGTCAATGGTAGAATTGCTGCTCTCTTTTTCTTTGCTTTACATTACTGGAATTAGGGATTGAGAGATAGAGAGAGACGTAGAGAGAATTCCCAATTGTTTGCAACAACATCCAATTCAAACAAACATTGTTTTTTGAAAACACAAATTCGAATTCAAAGCTTCAAAGTTTTTTAATGGCTGTCAATGGTAGAATTGCTGCTCTCTTTTTGTCACGACCCTAAACCCGGACCTGGTCGTGATGGCACCTCTCGTGAAGACAAGGCTAGCCGACACTTCCCATATCCAATTATTAACAATTAAACTATAAGAAATAAATCTAAGCATGATAAGATAATCCAAAGTTAACAGATAATAGCATAATTCGCGGAAATAACCCAACATAGCCCGATATCGGGGTGTCACTAGTCATGAGCATTTACAAGTTCTAATACAAGTATGAGAAGTCTATAAACTATTACAAACTGTCTGATAAAGAGATAGAAATAATAAGGGGGAGAAACACGGGACTGTGGACGCCAAGCAGCTACCTCGTGGACTCCGAAAACTGTCAGGAGCTCTCAACTCGCACTGGCAGGAGCGCAACGCCTGAATCTCCATACGGGGTGTAGGAAGTAAAGTGAGTACTCCAACTCAGTGAGTAATAATCATAAATAAAGACTGAAAGCAGGAAATCACGTAAGGCACAAAAGCATGCTATAATGAAGCAGTAAACCCATTAAAAACAGTAAACTAGTGAAAGATAGGTAAAAAAACTTTAACTCAATTTAACTTCATTAAAAAGCCTTTTTCAACAATTAAACATGTAATTGACATTTAATTATGAAATTAAACACATAAAGGTTCGCCCCTCGGGCACAGTATCAACAAATCCGCCCCTCGGGCAACATCTCAGAATAATACCAGCCCCTCGGGCAATCACATAGAACAATACCAGCCCCTCAGGCAATCACATATAACAATACCAGCCCCCTCGGGCAATCGCATAAAACAACACAAGCCCCTCGGGCTCAATATCACATCACAATGGGTACCCGCGCTCACTGGGGGTGTATAGACTCCTAGAGGGGCCCGTTACGGCCCAAGCGCAATATCAAGCCACCTCGTGGCATCATCACTAGGCCCTCGGCCTCATATCAATTAAGACACCTCGTGGAATACATATCTCAGGCCCTCGGCCTCATAATCAATATCAAATGTCTCCTCACAGCATAGGCCCTTGGCTTTACTCAGTCAAAATCCTCACAAGCCACTTGGGCAATAGTAAAACATGATTCTCAGCCAGAAAATATCATTTAAAAGATCATGTAAGTGTTAAAATAGAGTAAATATGGCTGAATATGAAAAACAGTGAAATACCATGACTGAGTTCAAGTATAAAGTCAAAACAGTGAGGAAATACCAGTAAAAATCCCCGAAGGGTTCAAATAGTTGGCACAAGGCCCAAATATGGCATTCAACCCAAATCATGATGATTGCAAATAGATTTCATTCAAATACGCAGTAAAATAGTTATTCGGGACGGACTAAGTCGCAATCCCCAACAGTGCAAGACCCCACGCTTATCATCAAGCGTGTGCGTCACCTCAATATAGCACTACGATGTGCAAGTCCGGGGTTTCATACCCTCTAAACATCATTTACAATTATTACTCACCACGAACCGGTCAAATCTCTAGCTCGCGATGCCTTTGCCCCTTGAATCGGCCTCCACTCGTGTCGAATTTATCCAAAATCAGAACAAGGATGTCAAAATATGCTAAGGGAACGAAGCCCAAGCAAAAATAATCAAAATATGACACAAATCCCAAAATTACCAAAACCTGACACCCAGGCCCACATGTCGGAATTCAATAAATTTTACATTCATAGATTCATTATCTCCCCACGAGTTCATACATATCAAAAGTTCTGAAATCTGACCTCAAATGGTCCTTCAAATCCCCAATCAAAAGTCTAAATTTCCAAGCCCTAGTTCTTCAATTTTTGGCTTAATTTCCATGATTATTTAGGTGGAATTAACATTAGAATCGAGTTTTAAGTCCAAGAATCTTACCACCAAGTGATTCCCCTTGAATTCCTCTTCAATCCCCTTTAAAAAGCTCCAAAAACGACCAATAATGGAGGAAATAAACCCCAAAATCGCGGACAAGACGAGTATTTAAACATTCTGCCCAGGCCTGAACTTCTTTGCGAACGCGGTCAAAGCCTCACATTCGCGAAGCACAAAAATACCTTGACCAAAATTCCTCCTTCGCGATCGCGACCACCCCATCGCGAATGCGATGCTTTACTCAGACAGACCTTCGCGATCGTGTTCCCCCTATCGCGAACGCGATGAGTTAAATTGCCCTGAATCTCAGCTGCCCATTTATTCTATGTGAACGCGACAACACTCACGCGAACGCGATGCACAACCACTTAGCCCTTCGTGATTGCGTAGCCTTCCTCGCGAACGCAAAGGCTTAAATTCCACCTTCCTCAACTGACTCTTCGCGAACGCGAAGAGTAAAATACCTGCAACAGCTGAAACCAAATTCTGCAATTTTCTTCAACTTAAAATGATCCATTCAACCTTCAAAAACTCACCCGAGGCCCCCGGGACCTCAACCAAAGGCACCAACATATCCCAAAACCTTATTCAAACTTCTCCAATCTTCAAAACACCTCAAACAACATCAAATCAACCAAAACACATCGGATTCAAGCTTAAGTTTCCAAAATCTTCCGAATTCCGCTTTTGATCAAAAATCCAACCAAACCACATCCGAATAACCTGAAATTTTGCACACACATCCCAAATGACTCAGCGGAACTACTGAAACTCTCGGAATTCTATTCCAACCCTTATATCAAAATCTCTCCTACCAACCGAAAATCGCCAAAATATCAACTTCGCCAATTCAAGCCTAAATCTACTCCGAACCTTCAAAACTCATTCCAATCGCGCTCCTAAGTCCCAAATCACCTCCCAAAGTTAACCGGACCATCGGAACTCACATCCGAGCCCTCTAACACATAAGTCAACATCTGTTTGACTTTTCCAACTTAAGCTTCCTCAAAAGAGACTAAGTGTTTCAAACCTTACCAAAATCATTCCGGATTCGATCCGACCAGCCTGATACCACATAACACGAACAAACAAAGCATAAAAAAGCAGAAATGGGGAAACAGAGCGGTAACTCATGCGACGACTGGTCGGGTCGTTACATCCTCCCCAACTTAAACAAACGTTCGTCCTCGAACGAGTCAAGAAACATACCTGAAGCCTCAAACATGTGAGAATATCTGCTCTGCATCTCCCGCTCGGTCTCCCATGTTTCCTCCTCCATGGGCCGACCTCTCCACTGCACTTCCACTGAAGCTATATCCTTTGACCTCAACTGTCAAACCTGACGACCCAAAATAACTACTGGCTCCACATCATAAGTCAACTCATCATCCAACTGCACCGTGCTGAAATCCAAAACATGAACGGATTTCCAATATACTTCCGGAGAATAGAAACATGAGATACCGGATGCACACTCGACAAACTAGGTGGCAAAGAAGCTCATAAGCCACCTCTCCAATCCTCTAAAGCACCTCAAAAGGCCCAATGAACAGCGAACTCAATTTTCCTTTCTTCCCAAATCTCATAACACCCTTCATGGGTGAAACCTTCAACAGAACCTTCTCGCCAACCATGTAAGACACATACCGAAGCTTCCTATCAGCATAGCTCTTTTGCCTTGACTACGATGTACGAAGTCTCTCCTGAATCACCTTCACCTTTTCTAAGGCATCCTGCACCAAGTTTGTACCCAATAGCCTAGCCTCACCGGGCTCGAACCAACCAACTGGAGATCTACATCGCCTCCCACGCAAAGCCTCATATGGAGCCATATGAATACTCGACTGGTAGTTGTTGCTATAAGTAAACTATGAAGCGGTAGAAACTGATCCCATGACCCTCTGAAATCAATGACACAAGCATGCAACATGTCCTCCAATATCTGAATAGTGCGCTCGGACTGCCCGTCTGTTTGAGGGTGAAAAGTTGTGTTCAACTCAACCTGAGTACCCAACTCTTGCTGCACAGAACTCCAAAACTGTGAAGTAAACTGAGTGCCCCTATCTGAAATGATAAAAACTAGGACACTATGTAAACGAACAACCTCCCAGATATAGATCTCTGCCAACCGCTCTAAAGAATAGGTAGTACACACAGGAATGAAGTGCACGAACTTGGTCAGCCAATCCATAATCACCCAAATAGCATCGAACTTCCTCAGAGTCCGTGGGAGTCCAACAACAAAGTCTATAGTGATTCTCTCCCACTTCCACTCGGGAATATCCATCTGCTGAAGCAAGCCACCCGGTATCTGATGCTCATATTTCACCTGCTGACAAATGAGACACCGAGCTACAAATCCCACAATGTCTTTCTTCATTCTTCGCAACCAATAGTGCTGCCTCAAATCCCGATACATCTTCGCGGCACCCGGATAAATGGAATACCGTGAGCTATGGGCCTTCTCCAGAATCAAATTCCTAAGCCCATCCACATTAGGCACACATTTCCGGCCATGCATCCTCAACACTCTATCATCACCAATGGTCACATCTCTGGCATCATCGTGCTGAACTCTGTCCTTAAGGACAAGCAAATGCGGATCATCATACTGGCACTTTCTGATGCGATCATATAAGGAAGATCGAGAAACCACACAGGCCAATACCCGACTGGGCTCCAAAATATCTAACCTCGGGAACCGATTGGCCAAGGCCTGAACATCAACTGCAAGAGGTCTCTCCCTAACTGGAATATATGCCAAACTCCCTATACTCATCGCCTTTCGGCTCAAGGCATCGGCCACCACATTGGACTTTCCCGGATGGTTCAATATAGTGATATCATAATCCTTAAGCAACTCCAACCACCTCCGCTGCCTCAAATTGAGATCTTTCTGTTTGAACAAGTGCTGGAGGCTACGATGATTAGTAAACACCTCACAAGACACACTATACAAGTAATGCCTCCAAATCTTCAACGCGTGAACTATGGAAGCCAACTCTACATCATGAACGGGGTAGTTCTTCTCATGGGGTTTCAACTGACGAGAAGCATAAACAATAACTCTACCCTCCTGCATCAATACACAACCAATGCCAACTCTCAAAGCATCACAATACACAGTATATGAACCTGAAGCTGATGGCAAAATTAACACTGGAGCATTGGTCAAAGCTGTCTTCAGCTTCTGAAAGCTCTCCTTACACTCGTCCGACCATACATATGAAGCACCTTTCTGAGTCAACTTGGTCAAGGGCGATGCGATAGATGAGAATCCTTGAACAAAACAGCGATAATAACCCGCAAAACTAAGAACACTGCGAATATTAGCGGCTGAGGACTGTCTGGGCCAACCCTGAACCTCCTTTATCTTCTTCGGATCTACTTGAATACCCTCGCTGGACACCACGTGCCCCAAGAAAGCCACTAAACCGAGGCAAAACTCACACTTGGAGAATTTTCCATAAAGCTTCTCCTCTCTCAATCTCTGCAACACAACTTTCAAATGCTCCACGTGTTCCTCCTGACTACGTGAATATATCAGGATATCATCAATGAAGACTATGACAAATGAGTCAAGATAAGGCCGAAACACACTGTTCATCAAATGTATGAACGCTGTTGGGGCATTGGTAGGCCCAAACGACATCACCAAGAACTCATAATGAGCATATCGAGTCCTGAAAACTGTCTTAAGAATATCTGAGTCCCTGATCTTTAACTGGTGACAACCTGAACGGATATCAATTTTGGAGAACACCCTCGCTCCCTAAAGCTGGTCGAATAAATCATCAATGCGAGGCAAAGGATACTTGTTCTTAATTGTTACCTTGTTCAATTGCCTATAATCAATGCACATCCTCATAGTGCCATCCTTCTTCTTCACAAATATAACCGGCACACCCCAAGGTGACACACTAGGCCGAAACAAAACTTTATCAAGGAGTTCCTGAAGCTGCTCCTTTAATTCCTTCAACTCTGCTAGTGCCATACGATACGGCAGAATAGAAATGGGTTGAGTGCCCGGCACCAGGTCAATACCAAAATCAATATCCCTGTCCGGTGGTATGCCCGGCAGGTCTGCAGGAAACACATCGGGAAAATTCCTCACAACTGGAATAGAATCAATACTGGGAGTCTCAGCACCGACATCCCTCACAAAGTCTAGATACGAAAGACAACACTTCCCAACCATATGCTGGACTTTCAAGAATGAGATCACTCTACTAGGAACATAATTAGTCACACCTCGCCACTCAATCCGTGGCACACCCGGTATAGCCAATGTGACTGTCTTAGCATGACAATCCAGAATAGCACGACATGGAGATAGCTAATCCATGCCCAAAATGACATCGAAACCCACCATACACAATAATAAAAGATCCACACGGGTCTCCAAACCCCCAATAGTCACCACACACGATCGATACATACGGTCTACAACAACAGTATCGCCCACTGCGGTAGATACATGAATAGGTGAAGCAAGAAACTCACGGGGCATACCTAAATAACGAGAAAAGTATGATGGCACATAAGAAAAGGTGGAACCAGGATCAAATAATACAGAGGCATCTCTGTGGCAGACTGAAACAATACCTATAATAAGAGCATCTGAAGTAATAGCATCGGGTCTGCCCGGAAGTGCATAAAAACGGACTTGACCACCACCTGATCGACCTCCCCCTCTGGGGCGAACCCTAGCTAACTGGGCGGGTGGTGGTGAAGTAACTGGTGCTGAAGCCGATGACTGATTCATCCGCACGCCTCAAACTGGAACCAACATAGCACATAACCGTGCAATCGACTAATTAATAGTGGACTCCCCCACTTGGCTCGAAACCATAGACCAAAACATACATAATAACTCATAACGCATATATTTTATTGCTGCCATAATACCATAGTGAGATTAAACTCAATCCTTCATAAGCTTGTGAAACACAAACCATCTGGTACTTTAACTCTTATGCAAATCTCGCATTCACTCTCATAACAGTTAAACGCACTCTTTTAAGCGACCCAAATTTAAATTGCAACACATATATTTCACTTATAAATGAGATATTCTAACAGATGACATAAAGGTCACACAACCTCAGAACACTCCGCAGGAGATAACCCACCGACTTTGCCTCAAACTGGCATTTATGTATACCTTCCACCTTCATAAATGTTACGCAGTCACTTAAACTTCCTGAGTCTGAAATTAGACCGCAACATGAAATTTACTCCACTCCCAACTAGGAAACATGTAAATATTCTTCACACACCCATAAATCAGGGCTATACCTCAAATCAAGATGAAAATCGAGCAACTAATAGTCCTTCTATCCTCCAGCAGACCCTTCTCGTCGCTTCCAAATCACATGAATACATCTCGCAGTGACATCACACTCATCACGTAACTATCCAGTCATCACCTCCCTTAATAGGGACACAACATCACATATGGATCCAAAAACACGCGCTCATGAAATCAACTGCTCATATGGATCCAGAAACACGCGCTCACGAAATCAACAGCTCAGGGCTCAAGCTATAGGCAAAAATCCGGCCTCGAATCCTCCAGACTGGCCCAAATCAATGCATAGAGATCACATCTCGTCCCTCGATCAGGGAATCACAAGCCATCGATGCATATCCGATACCGAGCGCTTATGTGCGCATACGAACGCATGGAAGGAATTCAAAGAGTTACTTTTCAAGCTGAATCAAGGACGCACGATAAGAATTCAACAATGTGAAGTTTTTTTCCTAAAGGTTCTTCAGCCTCTCAAGGATAAATATAGACGTCTACGTACCAATACGCGAGACTCTACTAAACCTGCTCATGACTCGTGAGACCTATGTAACATAGGCTCTGATACCAACTTGTCACGACCCTAAACCCTAACCCGGTCGTGATGGCGTCTTTCGTGAAGATAAGGCCAACCGACACTTCCCACATACAATTATTAACAGTTAAACTATAAGAAATATATCTAAGCATGATAACATAATCCAAAGTTAACAAATAATAGCATAATTCGCGAAAATAACCTAACACAGTTCGATACCGGGGTATCACTAGTCATAAGCATCTACAAGTTCTAATACAAGTCTAAGAAGTCTATAAACTATTACAAACTGTCTGATAGAGATATAGAAATGATAAGGGGGAGAAACACGGGATTGCGGATGCCAAACAGCTACCTCATGGACTCCGAAATCTGCCGGGAGCTCTCAACTCGCACTGGCAAAATCTGCAATGCCTGAATCAGCACACGGGGTACCGAAAGTAAAGTGAGTACTCCAACTCAGTGAGTAATAATCATAAATAAAGAATGAAAGCAGGAAATCACGTAAGGCACAAAAACATGCTATAATGAAGCAGTAAAACCATTAAAAATAGTAAACCAGTGAAAGATAGGTAAAAATACTTTAACTCAATTTAACTTCATGAAAAGACTTTTTCAACAATTAAGCAGGTAATTGACAGTCAATTATGAAAATAAGCAAATAAAGGTTTGCCCCTCGGGCAGGGTATCAACAAATCCGCCTCTCGGGCAACATCTCATAACAATACCAGCCCCTCGGGCAATCACATAGAACAATATCAGCCCCTCAGGCTAAATCTCACATCACAATAGGTACCCGCGCTCACTGGGGGTGTATAAACTCCTGGAGGGGCCCCTTACATCCCAAGCGCAATATCAAGCCACCTCATGGCATAATCACTAGGCCCTCAGCCTCATATCGATCAAGCCACCTCGTGGCATACATATCTCAGGCCCTCTGCCTCATAATCAGTATCAAATGTCTCCTCACAACATAGGCCCTCGTCCTTACTCATTTCAAATCCTCACAAGCCACTCGGGCAATAGTAAAACATGATTCTCAGCCCAAAAATATCATTTGAAAGATCACGTAAGTGTTTAAACAGAGTAAACATGGCTGAGTATGAAAAACAGTGAAATAACATGACTGAGTTCAAGTATAAAGTCAAAACAGTGAGGAAATACCAGTAAAAATCCCTGAAGGGTTCAAATAGTTGGCACAAGGCCCAAATATGGCATTCAACCCAAATCATGATGATGGCAAATAGATTTCAGTCAAATACGCGGTAAAATAGTCATTTGGGACGGACTAAGTCGCAATCCCCTATAGTGCATGACACCACGCTTGTCATCAAGCGTGTGCGTCACCTTAATATAGCACTACGATGTGCAAGTCCGGGGTTTTATACCCTCAGAACATCATTTACAATCATTACTCACCTCGAACCGATCAAATCTCTAGCTCGCGACGCCTTTGTTCCTCAAATCGGCCTCCACTCGCGTCGAATCTATCCAAATTCAAAACGAGGACTTCAAAATATGCTAAGGGAACGAAACCCAAGTGAAAATAATCAAAATATGACACAAATCCCGAAATTACAAAAACCCAACCCTCGGGCCCACGTCTCGGAATTCAATAATTTTTACATCCATAGATTCCTTATCTCCCCACGAGTTCATACATATCAAAAGTTCTGAAATTCGACCTCAAATGGTCCTTCAAATCTTCAATCAAAAGTCTAAATTTCCAAACACTAGTTCTTCAATTTTTGGCTTAATTTCCATGATTATTCAGGTGGAATTCATAATAGAATCGAGTTTTAAATCCAAGAATCTTACCTCCAAGTGATTCCCCTTGAATCCCTCTTTAATCCCCTTCAAAAATCTCCAAATATGACCAACAATGGAGGAAATAATTCCCAAAATCACGGACAAGACGAGTATTTAAACATTCTGTCCAGGCCTGAAATCCTTCTTCGCTAACGCGGTCAATGCCTCGCGTTCGTGAAGCACAAAAATACCTTGACCAAAATTCCTCCTTCGCGATCGCGACCACCCCATCACGAACGCGATGCTTTACTCAGACAGACCTTCGCGATCGCGTTCCCCCTATCGCAAACGCGATGAGTTAAATTCCCCTGAAGCTCAGCTGCCCATTTCTTCTATGTGAACTCTACAACACTCCCGCGAACGTGAATGCACAACCACTTAGCCCTTCTTCAACTTAAAATGATCCGTTCAAACCTCCGAAACTCACCCGAGGCCCCCGGGACCTCAACCAAAGTCACCAACATATCCTAAAACCTTATTCAAACTTGTACCAATTTTCAAACACCTCAAACAACATCAAATCAACCAAAACACATCGGATTCAAGCCTAAGTTTCCAAAATCTTCCGAATTCCGCTTTTGATCAAAAACCCAAGCAAACCACGTTCGAATGACCAGAAATCTTGCACACTCATTCCAATGACTCAACAGAACTACTGCAACTCTCGGAATTTCATTTCGACCCCTATATTAAAATCTCGCCTACCAACCGGAAATCGCCAAAATATCAACTTTGTCAATTCAAGCCTAAATCTACTCCGAACCTCCAAAACTCATTCTGATCACGCTCCTAAGTCCGAAACCACCTCCCGAAGCTAACCGAACCATCGGAACTCACATCCGAGCCCTCTAACACATAAGTCAACATTCGGTTGACTTTTCCAACTTAAGCTTCCTCAAAAGAGACTAAGTGTCTCAAACCTTACCAAAATCATTCCGGATTCAATCCAACCAACACGATACCACATAACACGGATAATCAAAGCATAAAGAAGTAGAAATGGGAAAAACGAAGCGGTAACTCATGAGACGACTGGCCAGGTCGTCACACTTTTCCTTTGCTCTACATTATTGGAATTAGGGATTGAGAGAGAGAGAGAGAGAGCAGGAAAAATAGAGGGAGACAGAGAGAGAATAAAGATGAGAAATAATTGATTCCTAATATAAAGGGATACTCATTTAATTCCTAAAGTGTATATAATTGGTAAATTTGTATAAAGGAAGTAATTAAATTGAAACTTGAGTAGGGAGGGTAATAAAGTTTGCAATAGTGTATAAGTATGTAAAAATCCCTATTTTTAATGGTATAAATAAATTTCACATTTAAAAAAAAAGAATTAACACTAAATATCACACATGATAATGTATAAAATAAAAAATAAAAAAATTAGCAAATATACCACTACTCAAGCTGCGTAGTGGCTAATCATATCATCATATTTATATTTATTTTTTATTATTATACTAAAAGTAGGAAGCTCCTACTTTCAAAGTTAATTTACAGTAATATCCTTTAAAATTTGAGGTGCAATTTTGTCCCTAGAGAAAAATAAATTTTTAATTAAGTAATTTACTTTTACATGATATGTTAATCGCAGATTTAGAAGTGAAACAGTGGTACTTTAATACTTCAAACACTCAATTCAATGAATCCAATTAGGGTTGAGGCAATTCTTATTCTCCTTTAATTACTTCACAAAAACGTTTTTAATCATAATTATTATGAAAAACGTTTCTCCCTACTTTTTCATAATTTTCTTTACTACATTTCAGTTATGTTCTTTCATCTTCTACGGTAGAAGGAATTTTTTTGTACAGTCCTTTTATATTCTTTGTATCACTCTATAAAAGCACACATCCAAATTATCCGATCACTCTATCACATTTCTGTTGTTTCTGTCAAAAATCTGTTTCCCCAAAAAATCCATTAGTCTTATGTATCTTCATTTATCATGTCTGATTCTTGTTCCATTAGGTTCTGATATGTTTTGTGTATGAGTTAATGCATAGTGGGAGAAAAAACATGTCTTTCTTTTCTTTTCAATTTCTCATACGCGATGTGCATGTGAAATTTTGTTAGTTTTCTTGTAATACTACTAGAAGATCTGTTTTTTTTTTTCCTGTCAATTTTATCTTATAATTTGTGATCTCTTCCATGGCCATATTGCCGTTGAATCCTTCCAAGGTCGTAGTTAGCATTTTTACCTGAGCGTGACTTTTTAATTTTCTATTTTATTTTTTAATTTGTCTCTATCAAAATCACATTGAAGATGTTTATTCATTCCAATTAACTGTCTTTAATTCTATTCGCATTTCATGCCTCTATAAGCTTGTTTGATTTGAAGCTTATAAGTTTTTCTTTCAAATTTTGTGTTGCTCATGACACACATGTTGTAATATTATTTATTCTCATGTCTTTCTGTTTGTCAAGTTCTTTTTCAATTATTAAAGAATAAATTTGAAAACTATGATATTATTTTTCTTGATACAATAGAGTTTAAAAATTTTCATAAAATACTAAAACATCAAACAGCCAACATCTGACATATTATCGTGCTATATTTCATAATCGAATATATTTATACATTTCAACTAATATTTTTTTGGTCAAATTCACAGATGAAGACTCATAATTTTAAATTAGGAAAAAGGTACATGTATGAAATTATGATTTATATGCATTATATTTTTCAACAACTATTATCTCTAGCACAAATAACTACTACTTCTTTGTAGCTGTAGTACACCATGATAGTGATCCACAAAACATCGAAATATGGCATACATTAATCGAATCTATGTGCAGCTTCTACAAAATATTACTTTCATTCAGCAATAATTTTTTTTATATGTATGCTGCTGTAAAGAGGACGAGGCTACAATTTCTTTTTAAAAAAGCAAAAACTTTAAGACTAGAACATTTACAACCATAACCGACGTTTTTCAAATTCACATTAAATTATGTTTTTTGAAATATAAAAAAAAGGAACTATTTTCAAGTTGAATACTTGATATAATTATAAGATTGTATTAATTGGAGTCATTTGAACATTACTTTTTAAATTCACTCCATAGCAGTTCTTTAGTATGATTGTCCTTTGCAATTACGATGATATCAGTTGAATAAGTCCATCAGTCATCGGTTTTTAAAAATATTGTATTAATTAGTAAGGGATACACGTGCAACGCACGTGTCTGAAAACTAGTATATATATAAATCAAAACAAAATAGGATCCAAAGTTTACAATATGTCGTAAACCAAAACTAAAAAATGTAGAGCTATAACTAGCTAAAATGTGCATTCTAGTTATTACATCAAGAAATCTTCAAGCTTCCAAAGAACTGTGGTGTGTGTATCTACAAGCCAATCGCAAAACCTCACAGTAGCACCTCTAACACTCTTACCAGGCGCTAAGTTTTGCATGCCAAAGGCCAAGGCAAATATGCATATCAACCAACAACCAACACAATCTTCAATAGCTCTCCGTTATCCAAATAGTATGTAAAAATGCAGTAGCTGAGCTTAAACCTCGAGTCTTTAGAACTGAAACAATAGGAGTACCTCCTCATTATAGAACATGAGTGGAGTGA